>NC_072035.1:13385396-14019117 GCF_027791375.1 Indicator indicator
TACAGAAAAACTACAAAGCATAGTGGCAAAGAACATCCTAAAGCATACAGAGTCCCTTACACAATTCCCAGAGGCTTCCAATCCTTCCCTTCTCCCCACCTGAGGGTATACCCAAACCCCCAGGGCTCTTCCTTCCCCCCCCTTCTCCCACTGCTAGGCAAGTCTCAGGCTGGCCAGGTCTGAGACTGCCCCCCCCCTCCATTCTCCTGCTGGCATTAGGCCTAGACAGGCCTAAGGGGCCTGAGATACTCCCCCACCGTTACCTGATAAGAGAGCATCTCCCAGGGGGGCAGAGAGGGAAGAAAGAGGAAGAGAATGACTGCAGATGGATTGATAGGGCACAGGATTTATGGGTAGAAATACGCCGTTTCCTGTGTCCACCTCTATTGGGTGGGCACCCAGGACACCAGAGGTGTATCTCATGCAGCAGTGGCAGGGGGCACCCAGCCCAAACTGCCACAGGACCTTTTCTCAAAAGCTCCCTGAGATCCGTGTGAAACTTGAAGAAGTCTTACAAGGAGTGCCTGGGGGAACTGGGGTTGTTTAGTCTGGAGAAGAGGAGGCTGAGGGCAGACCTGATTGCTCTCTACAGTTCCCTGAAAGGAGGTTGCATTGAGGTGGGGTGTTGGCCTCTTCTCCTAGTATGAGGTCAGGGAAGGAGAGGAAAGGAAATTGTGCCAGGGGAGGTTTAGGTTGGAGATTAGGAAAGATTTCTTTCCTTAAAATGTGGCCAGGCATTGGAACAGGCTGTGCAGGGAGGTGGTGAAAGTCCCCATCCCTGGAGATGTTCAAGAACATCCCCAGAGGTGTTCACGAAACCTGTGGAGATGGCACTTTGGGACATGGTTTAATAGCCACAGTGGTGTTAGGTCTCTGGTTGGGCTTGCTGATCTTAGAGGCCTTTTCCAACTAAAACAATTCTAAGGAAGTCTTAAGTCATCATTGTCCACTCTGCATCTCATCTGCCCATCAGCAGAAGTTCTCCACCCTTCCATTTATACCCTCAAGCTACTTGTCAAGGGCAGTAGCCTCCTGTTCCATAACTCCTGACCATGTTTGGAGTTGCTGAGCCGTGTGAGGACAGCCTCACAGTGACAGAGCGCTGGGTAACAGTGATCCAGTGCACGCCAGCAGCTGCCTTTGATAAGGAAGGATCTTTGTGTCGGTGTGAGCTGAAATTCCCCCCCCACCAACAATAACCAGGCTAGCTCAGTCTGGAAGCAAATGAAGGCTGTATTTACGAGCAAATTCTAAAATCTACAATGAAATGCAATGAATATGTACAAATATACAAAATTCACAACATTCACAATTATATACAATCAACAGAAAAGCACAACCGATCTCCCTTTGCTTCCCCCCAAGGGGACCCTCCCAAAGGGGCCTCCCTCTCCCAGGAGCTTTCCCCCAGGTCCCCGTGGACAGAGAAGCAGAGTTAGTTAAGCAGAAAGTTGTTAACTTAGCTGCCAAGGTCAGTGTGTTATCTTCAGCCAGAAGAGAAGAAGAAACAGCAGCCAGACAGCCCAGCAACTGCCCCCACTGCCGAACGCAGAATGTGCAGAGTGCCTACTTTGTTTTGGGTAATAGTTCTTAAACATTTCTATCTATCCAATGGAAGTGTTTAGAACAATCGTTATTTTGCTTTCTTACACCCAATAGTGACTTATTTACATTCTTTCACTTTCTCTGTTCTGAACTTTGCAAGGAAAAATTAAAAAGACAGTTTCAAACCATCACAGTCCACCCCTTCTAAACAATTCCATTGGCTGCTACTATCATTTATCTAATCTAAAATAATATCTACAACAATAGGTGAATAAAGACCATAGTCCATTCCGGCTATCTCAGATGTAGATGATTCAAAAGAGTCAAATCACAGGAAAAACAGCAAACAGCTTGTTTCCTCGCAGATGGAGCGAAGGAAGGAACAGGGACTCTCAGGTGACTCAGGGCTCTCAGGGTTCGTGCACCGTAGATCTCATGAACTCTCCTCTTGGGCGCGATGCTGTATCTGCGCAACACTCTGAATTTAACCTCTCTCAGCCAAAGTTAGATTTCTTTGTGGAATACACTGAATTTCACCATTTTCTTGCATCACCCAATAGGTGTGACCAGGACCTTCAGCAGAAACCACCCCTCGGACAGGTTTGGCCTCTCCTGAAGGAGAAAATACCCAAACAGTTTTGCCTAACAGATTCTTTTCTCTGATAACAGGAACTCTATCACCTTCCTCCTTTCGCAACAAATCTGATTGGGCAGGTCCAGCTCGATTCACTGAACCTCTACTATTCACCAACCAGGTTGCTTGTGCTAAATGTTTCTCCCAGTTTTTCAAAGATCCACCCCCCATGGCTTTGAGAGTGGTTTTCAGCAAACCGTTGTAGCGTTCGATCTTCCCTGCAGCTGGTGCATAGTAGGGAATGTGGAATATCCACTCGATGCCGTGCTCTTTGGCCCAGTTTTTTACAAGATTGTTCTTGAAATGAGTTCCGTTGTCTGACTCAATCCTCTCTGGAGTTCCGTGTCTCCACAGGATTTGTCTCTCCAGACCAAGAATGGTGTTACGTGCAGTTGCATGAGGAACTGGATAAGTTTCCAGCCATCCAGTGCTTGCCTCTACCATAGTCAGCACATACTGCTTACCAGATGGAGAACGAGGTAGAGTGATGTAGTCAATCTGCCAGGCTTCACCATACTTGTACTTGGACCATCGGTCACCGTACCACAAGGGCTTGATCCGCTTTGCCTGCTTAATAGCAGCACAAATGTCACAGTCATGGATGACTTGTGTGATAGCATCCATGGAAATGTCAATGGATCTGTCACGAGCCCATCGGTAGGTTGCATCTCTGCCTTGATGTCCTGACGAGTCATGGGCCCACCGAGCTAAGAACAGCTCACCTCGGTGTTTCCAGTCAAGATCAGGATCAGGATCAGAGTTTGTGTCCACCTGGGAAACTCTTGCAGCTAGATCTGCCTGATGGTTGTGTTGTTGTTCCTCAGTAGCTTTGCTCTTAGGAATGTGAGCATCGATGTGTCTCACTTTCACTGGGATTCTCTCAATGCGAGCAGCAATGTCTTGCCACAGATCTGCAGCCCAGATTGGCTTTCCTTTCCTCTGCCAGCCATTCTTCTTCCAGTCTTTCAGCCAACCCCACAAGGCATTGGCTACCATCCACGAGTCGGTGTAGAGATAAAGCTTTGGCCATCTCTCACGTTCAGCTATGTTAAGAGCTAGCTGGACAGCTTTTACCTCTGCAAATTGACTGGATTCTCCTTCTCCATCTCTCGCTTCTGCAACTCTGCGCGTTGGGCTCCACACTGCAGATTTCCATCTCCGCTTGTTCCCAACAAGACGACAGGAACCGTCTGTGAACAAAGCATATCTCTTTTCATCATCAGACAGATCACTGTAAGGAGGAGCTTCCTCAGCACGAGCTACTCTCTCCTCTGGAGGTTTAGCACAGCTTGTGCCTTCTGGCCAGTTTGTGATCACCTCCACCAAACCAGGCCTTTCGAGATTTCCCATTCGAGCTCTCTGTGTTATCAGAGCCATCCACTTAGACCAGGTAGCATCTGTTGCATGATGTGGTGAAGAACCTTTGCCTTTGAACATCCAATTCAGAACTGGCAATCTAGGAGCTAGAAGAAGTTGTGACTCAGTTCCAATCACTTCAGAAGCAGCTTTCACTCCTTCATAAGCAGCTAAAATCTCTTTCTCTGTTGGAGTGTAGTTTGCCTCTGAGCCTCTGTAGCCACGACCCCAGAAACCAAGAGGACGTCCTCGTGTCTCCCCTGGAGCTCTTTGCCATAAGCACCAGGTTGGACCATTGTCACTCGCGGCCGTGTACAGAATGTTCTTAATGTCTGGACCAGTTCGGACAGGTCCCAGACCCATCGCTTGGACTACCTCTCGCTTGATCTGGTCAAAGGCTGCTTGTTGCTCAGGACCCCATTGGAAACTGTTTCTCTTTCGAGTCACATCATAGAGAGGTTTCACAATCTGACTGTATCCAGGAATGTGCAGTCTCCAAAATCCCACTATGCCTAAGAAACGCAGAGTTTCTTTCTTGTTGATGGGATTTGCCATGGTGGAGACTCTGTTTATCACATCCATTGGGATGTGACGGCGACCATCTTGCCACCGCACTCCCAGAAACTGGATTTCTCTGGCAGGTCCTTTCACCTTGTCTCGCTTGATAGCGAAACCAGCTTGCAAGAGAATGTCAAGGATTTTGTTACCTTTCTCGAAGACTTCTTCAGCAGTCTCACCCCAGACGATGATGTCATCGATGAACTGAATGTGTTCTGGAGCTCCACCTTTCTCCAAAGCATCATGGATCACTGCATGGCAGATGGTTGAACTGTGAATCCACCCCTGGGGCAAACGATTGAATGTGTACTGAATGCCTCTCCAGGTGAAAGCAAACTGAGGCCTGCATTCCTCTGCTATGGGAATAGAGAAGAAAGCATTAGCAATGTCTATGGTAGCATACCATTTGGCCTGCTTGGATTCCAGCTCATATTGGAGTTCCATCATGTCTGGTACAGCTGCACTCATGGGTGGAGTTACTTCATTCAAGGCACGGAAATCAACTGTCAGACGCCACTCTCCATTCTGCTTTCTCACAGGCCAGATTGGACTGTTGAAAGGTGAATGAGTTTTGCTGATGACCTTCTGACTCTCCAACTGACGAATCAAGTTTTGAATGGGCACCAAAGAGTCACGGTTGGTTCTGTATTGTCTGTGATGCACAGTTTGAGAAGCAACCGGCAGCTTTACATCCTCTATCTCATGTTGTCCCACAACTGCAGATTCATCTGAAAGCTCAGGTCTAATGGACAACTTCAATTTTCCTCCATCAGTTTCTACAGTTGCTATTCCAAAAGCCCATTTGTAACCCTTAGGGTCTTTAAAACGCCCTTCTCTCAGAAAGTCAATTCCCAAAATACAAGGTGCATTAGGACCTGTTACAATAGTATGTTTCTTCCACTGCTTCCCAGTTAAACTTATATCAACCTCTATCTTAAACAACTCTTGAGATCCACCAGTGACTCCCTGAATAGTTATAGATTCTCCCCCTTGATAATTTGATGGTATTATGGTGCACTGAGCTCCTGTGTCAACCAAGGCCCTGTACTTCTGAAATTTTGAAGTGCCAGGCCACTGGATGTACACATCCCAATAGATTCTGTTATCTCCATTATCCCTTACCTCCCCCTGGCGGAAGGCAGGGCACCCCTAATGGTGGGGATTACCTCCACATGTACAGCTGGCACAACGTCCAGCACCAGAATTAGGATCACTGTTGGAGCTATCAGAGTTGTTCTGGGAAACTGAGGAAGCGACAGCTACCCTCCTGGTATTGCTACCTCGGGATCTGCCCCTCTGCAGCTCCCGTAACCTCTTGAAAAGATCAGAAGTTGGTTGACCATCCCATCTGTTCATGTTCTCACCAAACTGATCACGCAGAGTTATCCAGATACTGCCACGTGATTGCCTCTGCTGTCTGTTTTGGTTTGACCTATTCTGGAATGGCCTTCTTGGAGCACGTCTGTTCCTAACAGCTGAAACTTGTATCCATCTGGAGGAAGAGGAATCAGAATCATCCCCCTTCATCAAGTTGGATATGGAGGTTTTAAGTTCCTCCTTCAGCTCTTTCATGCAATTCTCCATCTTTCCAGACAGAGTTTCAATGGCTGAAACCAAAGAAGTACGTGCAAGACTATCCTCCAACTGCCTCATTTGGTCAGTGAAATGGCCAACAGTAGGAGGTGCTCCACCATAATTTCTTGCCACAATCCTGCTTGCCAGAATAGTAGCATAATTAGGAGGAGCAAGCTTAATGAGCTTTTTGGCAAGGCCTGTTCCAACAGGAATTTCATCAGGATTCAGAGTCTTATGATCTCCATACATTACTTCTCTCACAGCAAACTCTCTCAGACGCTTGATTCCCTCAGCTATTGTGGTCCAAGGCTTAGGGTTCCATGGTAAATCATCTCTGCTGGGGTACCTCAGCGAGACTGCCAGTAGGAGGCGTGCCCACAGAGAAACTTTACCAATGCACTTGCCTAGGTGCCTGTCTATGCCTGTATCCTTTGAGAGCATCCCCAACTGAGAGGCCGACTTGTCGCCTACCACCAATGCTGGGGCTCCCATATCAAAACACCTGGCTAGCCAAGACAGGACTGGCTCATTATCTCCTCTGATGTAATCCTTCCTCACATGTCTAATTTCCTGTCTGGGTGCATTAGCTGACTGTATGTCATCCTCATCATCATCATCATCATCCTGAGGTCGCTGTCCCCATAATCCTATTTTAATCCTCCGTTGAATTTCCTTGAGTTCAGAGGCACTACCAGCAGTTGCTAATCTACCAGGGTCTACATCCTGACCTACATCTCCATCATCCATGTGGGGTCTCAAGAGGTCTACCAGAGTTTTAAGGCTAACCCTCTCTTCCTCATCAGAAGGATCTTTCTTAACAGAGGGACCCTGAGTAGAAGGACCCTCATCTCCATCTGCACCATCTCCTGCAGCATCTGCATCTCCTCCTGCAGCTCCTTTACGCTTTCTGCTTACAGTGGCCACCAAATTTACTGGCTTGGTTTTCACATTCACAGCAGAGTTGGAAGAGCAAGTAGCCTTATGTCTTTCTTGACACAGTGCTATCAGTAGCCATATGATTATTCCAAGAAGCAACAAAATTAAGGCTAGCACAAGATATCTAGGGTACCACTGGTTCCAAAGACCCTCTGTAGTTGTAAGAGGAGTAAGAAACTCATATGTGTCTGCTAGCACATCCATAGTTGAGTTACCATAGCTTCTTAGCCCAATAAGACCACAACAGAATTCACCAACATTCAGTAACTTGTTCTTAACCCAAAGAAATGACTTATATGCCACATATCTCACAATCTTGTCTATCATGCAAGAAATGGCCCATCTGTAAACAATCACACTGATAATAGATGAAATAGAATGACTCAGAATCCAAAACAGCTTCATTTTGCTTCCTAATCTGAGCAGAAATAAATCAAACAAGCAATCGAGCCCCACGTTGGGCGCCAAAAATAAAAAGTGTGTCGGTGTGAGCTGAAATTCCCCCCCCACCAACAATAACCAGGCTAGCTCAGTCTGGAAGCAAATGAAGGCTGTCTTTACAAGCAAAGTCTAAAATCTACAATGAAATGCAATGAATATGTACAAATATACAAAATTCACAACATTCACAATTATATACAATCAACAGAAAAGCACAACCGATCTCCCTTTGCTTCCCCCCAAGGGGACCCTCCCAAAGGGGCCTCTCTCTCCCGGGAGCTTTCCCCCAGGTCCCCGTGGACAGAGAAGCAGAGTTAGTTAAGCAGAAAGTTGTTAACTTAGCTGCCAAGGTCAGTGTGTTATCTTCAGCCAGAAGAGAAGAAGAAACAGCAGCCAGACAGCCCAGCAACTGCCCCCACTGCCGAACGCAGAATGTGCAGAATGCCTACTTTGTTTTGGGTAATAGTTCTTAAACATTTCTATCTATCCAATGGAAGTGTTTAGAACAATCAGTATTTTGCTTTCTTACACCCAATAGTGACTTATTTACACTCTTTCACTTTCTCTGTTCTGAACTTTGCAAGGAAAAATTAAAAAGACAGTTTCAAACCATCACACAAGGGAGAAACCAAATCTGGATGTCAACTCCTAAAGTTATCTACAACGTTGGCTCCTCTAGGAGAGGAACCATAGAAAGTTTGGGCTCTTGTGGAGCAGCCAGGACACTGCAGGTCTCAGATCAAGACAGGATTGGACGACTAGGGGACAAGAACATCTCCATTGTAGGGAAAGACTGAGAGAATTGTGTCATCTTATCCTGGAAAAGAGAAGACTGAAGAGGGGATCTCATCAATGCTTGTCAAGAGAGAGAGATTTTGAACAAGCCCTAGGCCATTAAAATGCCCCAAAGGATGGGTGAGGAGGCTCCAGCCAGTTCTGGTCCTCCTCAGAAATCTCTTGATGGCCCCACTTGCACCAGGTCCAAAATTGGATCCAGATGCCACAGAAGTCAGTGGAAAGTCTCCATCTGGCTAAAAGAGTTTTGAACAATCCCTGAGCTGTCAAAATGCCCCAAAGGATGGGTGACCATTGCTGGTCCTCCTCAGAAAACTCTTTGCCCCTGTTTCAGACTGGATCCCTGAAACCTCCCTCCATGAGGAATGGACACAGGGAGCCATCATCAGGAAAGGGGTCCTCAGCTTTTCTCAGCCCTCCTCTTCCTCCCCCAGGAGGGGAGCTTGAAGGCCAGAGGGATGGCAGATGCCAGAGGGATGGCAGAGCAGCCACCGGTGTTCGTTTGCATAGACATCACAGTGGCCTCCTGATGTCACAAGCTACCTAAGCTACCTAAGCTACCTGGCTGTGTCCTAGTCAGCACTCAGTGAGTGTCTGGACACTGAGAGGCCAGGATGGCTGGCAGGAAGAGGACTCGAAGCAGCGAGAGGAGCAGAGAAGTGAGCAGCTGCCAACCTCTCTGCAAGAAACGCAAGAGGAGAGTGCAGAGGCCGAGGAGGAGGAGGAATCGGTTTCAGAAGAGAGCTGCCACCAGCTCCAGGCTAACCATGGCCATCACTGTTCAGGTAGAGGATGGTGGGGGGCATGTGGGGGTGCAGCTGCCTCCAGGTGAAGAGCCCATGCAGGTGGATCCACCTGTAGAAGAAGAAGAGCCCATGCAGGTGGATCCCCCTGAGAATGAAGAAGAACCAATGGAGGTAGATGTGCCCGAGGATGAAGAAGAGCCAATGGAGGTAGATCCCCCAGCTGACCTGTGCCCCTGGCAGCAGAGCCCTGTGCCAGCACTGCCCTCCAGAAGAGCCCTGAAGCGGCGCCATAGTGACACTTCCTCAGGGCCCTACCACGGGCACAGAGGCTCCACCTGACAGCAGCAGGGCTCTCCACCCTGCACACCCAGCCCACTGGCTCCCTTCCCCTGCTTGCCTGGCACCCTCAGGACAGGTGTTGCCCTTCCTTCCCATCCCCCATCCTCTCCCCTACCCTCCTCCCTTCTGAGGATGGACCATCACTTCTGCAATCTGCCTGGAGAAAACGGGACCAGTGCTGCCCCAAGAGAGGTCCCTAAAAGGATCTGCAAGGTCCCATGGGCCTGAAGATGGAGTTTCCTTGGATCCTGCGCAGCAGTGCACGAAGAGCAGCAAGAGATGGAGAAGAGACACCAGGCAGACCTTCATCTGGAGAAGCAGAAGACCCCAGATCTGCCAAGAAGCCCTGCTGGCCCCCAACGTTACCTCCCCTTAGCTGTTTCAGTAGTTGGTTAAGATTAGCAACCCCCAAAGTAGAAAACCCCAATAAAGTAAGAAATTTACATTAAAAACTCCTTCCCTGTCTGTGGGTTGGTCCTTTGGTAGGTGTTCCTGAACTCCTCTGGCTTCTCCTGCTGTCCCCAGACCAGGAGACACACACCTGTGGGCATGGGGAGCAGGTCCAGCCCTGGCCCTTCAGGCTGGTGAGGGTCTGGGCACAGAAGGGCAAACCAAGAGAGCTGCCTCTGGTTCTGAGGGCAGTGAGACCCTGCAGCAATTTGCCCTGGGAGGTTGTGGATGTCCCATCGCTGTTTAGGGTCAGCTGGAGCTTTGAGCAGCTTGCTGTAGTGAAAAATGTCCCTACCCATGGCAGGTGTGAGGACTAGGTGATCTCCAAAGGTCCTTTCCAGCCTGAGCTGCTCTATGAGTGCTTGTCAGCCCTGTCTTCTCTTGATGGGCCTAAAAAAGTCACTGGGGGAACTTCCTTCCTCTCCTTCCTTTCCCCTTTCATTCTTTCAATGGTGTGGTGCTGAGGAGATGGTCTAGCAGCAGACCTGGCAGAGTTACATGGTGGCTGGACTCAGTGATTGGAACAGGCTCCCCAGGGAGGTGGTGGGGTCACCATCCCTGGTGGTGTTCAAGGAACATGTCAACAGGGCACTTTGGGACATAGTTTGGAGGGCATGGTGGGGTTAGGTCTACAGTTAGCCTCAATGGTCTTGGAGGTCTTTTCCAATCAAACCAAAATCCATTCTGTGATCTTAAAATTCATTTCCAACCCAAATGGCTTTGTATACAAAACCCAAACCACTCTCAACTACTCCACACAGGGTAAAAAAATGAGAATTCAAAGCAAATTTAGGAAGTTTTTCTCTTTTCCCAAGGTATGTTTTAATGGATTGAATCCTGGCTTGCATTGGATCCTGGTCCTTCTGGAGTAGACATTTCATTTGTCTCTAGGGTATGGGCTTAATAGGATGACCAATAGCTATTTGAAAAGCAAGGTGGTTGGTCTGTGAGGTCCCATGGACAAAAGTTGCCTTCTGTTGTTACCTCCTGAAAGTTATGCTGCACCTGAGGTAGACATCCCCCCTCTGCTCAGCTCTGGTGAGACCCCACCTGGAGTACTGCATCCAGTTCTGGAGCCCCTATTACAAGAGGGATCTGGACATGCTGGGAGGTGTCCAGAGAAGGGCCATAAGGATGATCAGAGGGCTGGAGCACCTCTCCTGTGAGGGGAGACTGAAAGAGTTGGGGCTGTTCAGTCTGGAGAAGAGAAGGCTCCAAGGTGACCTTCTTGTGGCCTTCCAATATCTGAAGGGGGCTACAAGAAAGCTGGGAAGGAACTTTTTAGGCTATCAGGGAGTGATAGGACTGGGGGGAATGAAATATAGCTGGAAGTGGGGAGATTCAGACTGGACATGAGAAAGAAGTTCTTCCCCATGAGAGTGGTGAGAGCCTGGAATGGGTTGTGCAGGGAGGTGGTTGAGGCCCCATCCCTGGAGGTGTTTGCAGCCAGGCTTGATGAGGCTCTGGCCAGCCTGATGTAGTGTGAGGTGTCCCTGCCCATGGCAGGGGGGTTGGAACTGGCTGATCCTTGTGGTCCCTTCCAACCCTGACTGATTCTATGATTCTATGATCCTTTAAAACCATCAGGAGCTCCATGGGTTTCAATGCCCTCGGTGGGCACAGAGGCTTAGAATTACAAAATAAAAACTGTTGGGGTGTGGAGACCTCAGATGGTTCATCTCAGACTGGCCCTGCCCTGCTGCTCCCAGCCTCTGCTGAAGGATCATCATCTCGGTTCAGGTTCCATGACACTGACAACAGGAGCAGCTCTCAATCCCTTTCCTGCCCTTGATCAATACTGTCCCAATCTCAGTGTTCCATGGCATAAATGATTTATCTCTAATTGGATTGGATGCTTCCTTGGTCTCACTGAATCAATTAATGACTATTTGCCATCAGAGTTCTTGGTGCTCTCCGGAGAGACTTGTCACAGCAAGGTGACAACTGCTGCTAGAAAGGTTGGGAGGAGCAGGAAGGAAATCTCTTGGGGGTTCTTTCTTTGGTGGCCAGGCTTAGCTGCAATGGCTGTCAGGCATCAGCTTTTATGAAGAGGAGCTCCAGTTCTGGAGACCCTATTACAAGAGGGATCTGGACATGCTGGGAGGTGTCCAGAGAAGGGCCACCAGGATGAGCAGAGGGCTGGAGCACCTCTCCTGTGAGGACAGACTGAAAGAGTTGGGGCTGTTCAGTGTGGAGAAGAGAAGGCTCTGAGGTGACCTTCTTGTGGCCTCCCAGGATCTGAAGGGGGCTCCAAGAAAGCTGGGGAGGGACTTTTTAGGCTATCAGGGAGTGACAGGACTGGGGGGAATGGAACAAAGCTGGAAGTGGGGAGATTCAGGCTGGATGTGAGGAAGAAGTTCTTCCCCATGAGAGTGGTGAGAGCCTGGAATGGGTTGTGCAGGGAGGTGGTTGAGGCCCCATCCCTGGAGGTGTTTGCAGCCAGGCTGGATGAGGCTGTGGCCAGCCTGATGTAGTGTGAGGTGTCCCTGCCCATGGCAGGGGGGTTGGAACTGGCTGATCCTTGTGGTCCCTTCCAACCCTGACTGATTCTATGATTCTATGATTCTAAATCCTTGGTTCTCACTGCAGGACCTGTGCTGGTTTGAGGCCAGCCAGAACATCTCTTGTCCCGAAAGGGACAAAAGAATGAGACTCACACAAACGGATTGGAGAGTGATGGAAAGTTTAAATGGAAAAGCCATTGGTGAAACTACAGAAAAACTACAAAGCATAGTGGCAAAGAACATCCTAAAGCATAGAGAGTCCCTTACACAATTCCCAGAGGCTTCCAATCCTTCCCTTCTCCCCACCTGAGGGTATACCCAAACCCCCAGGGCTCTTCCTTCCCCCCCCTTCTCCCACTGCTAGGCAAGTCTCAGGCTGGCCAGGTCTGAGACTGCCCCCCCCCTCCATTCTCCTGCTGGCATTAGGCCTAGACAGGCCTAAGGGGCCTGAGATACTCCCCCACCGTTACCTGATAAGAGAGCATCTCCCAGGGGGGCAGAGAGGGAAGAAAGAGGAAGAGAATGACTGCAGATGGATTGATAGGGCACAGGATTTATGGGTAGAAATACGCCGTTTCCTGTGTCCACCTCTATTGGGTGGGCACCCAGGACACCAGAGGTGTATCTCATGCAGCAGTGGCAGGGGGCACCCAGCCCAAACTGCCACAGGACCTTTTCTCAAAAGCTCCCTGAGATCTGTGTGAAACTTGAAGAAGTCTTACAAGGAGTGCCTGGGGGAACTGGGGTTGTTTAGTCTGGAGAAGAGGAGGCTGAGGGCAGACCTGATTGCTCTCTACAGTTCCTGAGAGGAGGTTGCATTGAGGTGGGGTGTTGGCCTCTTCTCCTAGTATGAGGACACAGAAGGAGAGGAAAGGAAATTGTGCCAGGGGAGGTTTAGGTTGGAGATTAGGAAAGATTTCTTTCCTTAAAATGTGGCCAGGCATTGGAACAGGCTGTGCAGGGAGGTGGTGAAAGTCCCCATCCCTGGAGATGTTCAAGAACATCCCCAGAGGTGTTCACGAAACCTGTGGAGATGGCACTTTGGGACATGGTTTAATAGCCACAGTGGTGTTAGGTCTCTGGTTGGGCTTGCTGATCTTAGAGGCCTTTTCCAACTAAAACAATTCTAAGGAAGTCTTAAGTCATCATTGTCCACTCTGCATCTCATCTGCCCATCAGCAGAAGTTCTCCACCCTTCCATTTATACCCTCAAGCTACTTGTCAAGGGCAGTAGCCTCCTGTTCCATAACTCCTGACCATGTTTGGAGTTGCTGAGCCGTGTGAGGACAGCCTCACAGTGACAGAGCGCTGGGTAACAGTGATCCAGTGCACGCCAGCAGCTGCCTTTGATAAGGAAGGATCTTGCAGAACTTGCAAGCTCTCCTTTTAAGCTCAGGCAATATTGAAGCACGTGTTAATGGTTTAAAGAAGCAGCCCACTGGAGAAAGCCTCATTTGTCAGGAGCAGCTCCTCTAAATCTCATCAGAGCTGACTTGAGGCAAGCCAGGATGGAGGCAGTTGGAGTGAAGACAGCAGCACTGAGGAATGGTTCACACTCGCTGCTAAAATGGTCCTTTGAAAGCTCCTTCAGATGAAGTTCTGCAGAGCAGCATCAGTGACTCCTGAGGAGAAGCAGGGCAGCTTGAAGGCAGCTGAGCTGCATTTCTGAACTCCTGTGCAGAGCCACACATCAACACAACGCCTGACAGCAATGCTCCTCAGCCCCCAAGCCATCCCACAGGCTACAGGGAGTCAAATCATGGGCTGCCACGGATTGTGATGACTGCAGAGACTCAGATGTCACCTTCAGAAGCCCAGCACAGCTTCTGGAGCTGCATATTTAAGAGAGAAGAAACTCCACCACCACTGTGTTCCTGGAAAAGCCCTCTAAGATCATGGAGTTCCACCCTCAACCCACCACCACCACCATGGCCATTAAGCCATGCCCCACAGTGCCATCTCCACAGGTTTCTTCAACACCTCCAGGGATGGTGACTCCACCACCTCCCTGGGCAGCCTCTTCCAATGCCTGACCACTCTTGCAGCAAAAAATAAATTTCCTAATCTCCAACCTAAACCTCCCCTGGCACAACTTCAGGCCACCTCCTTCTATCACCTAGGGAGAAGAGACCAACCCCCACTTCACTCCAACCTCCATTCAGGCAGCTGTAGAGAGCAATGAGGTCTCCTCTCAGCCTTCTTTTCTCCAGGCTAAACAACCTCAGTTTCCTTAGCTGCTCCTCACCAGCCCTGTTCTTCACACCTTTAGCCACCTTCACTGCCCTTCTCTAGACATGCTTCAGCAACTCAGCATCCTTGCAGTGAGGAGCTGAAACTGACCACAGTTCAGAGGTGTTCACACTTCAGAGCCTTTTCTGCACTTTCAGCAACAAGAGCCTGCAATGCCCATGCAGCCCCACTGCTCCCATTCCTTGCCCATTGGTGAGAATCAAAGCAGTTCTGAAGATCTGCTTGATCTTCCTGCAACTGCTAAAGCAGACAGTGAGCCAACACTCTGCAATGAGTTGTTCCTCCAGGGTCATGGAGATTAGGTACCAGCCAAGCCAAGGGAGAAACCAAATCTGGATGTCAACTCCTAAAGTTATCTACAACGTTGGCTCCTCTAGGAGAGGAACCATAGAAAGTTTGGGCTCTTGTGGAGCAGCCAGGACACTGCAGGTCTCAGATCAAGACAGGATTGGATGACTAGGGGACAAGAACATCTCCATTGTAGGGAAAGACTGAGAGAATTGTGTCATCTTATCCTGGAAAAGAGAAGACTGAAGAGGGGATCTCATCAATGCTTGTCAAGAGAGAGAGATTTTGAACAAGCCCTAGGCCATTAAAATGCCCCAAAGGATGGGTGAGGAGGCTCCAGCCAGTTCTGGTCCTCCTCAGAAATCTCTTGATGGCCCCACTTGCACCAGGTCCAAAATTGGATCCAGATGCCACAGAAGTCAGTGGAAAGTCTCCATCTGGCTAAAAGAGTTTTGAACAATCCCTGAGCTGTCAAAATGCCCCAAAGGATGGGTGACCATTGCTGGTCCTCCTCAGAAAACTCTTTGCCCCTGTTTCAGACTGGATCCCTGAAACCTCCCTCCATGAGGAATGGACACAGGGAGCCATCATCAGGAAAGGGGTCCTCAGCTTTTCTCAGCCCTCCTCTTCCTCCCCCAGGAGGGGAGCTTGAAGGCCAGAGGGATGGCAGATGCCAGAGGGATGGCAGAGCAGCCACCGGTGTTCGTTTGCATAGACATCACAGTGGCCTCCTGATGTCACAAGCTACCTAAGCTACCTAAGCTACCTGGCTGTGTCCTAGTCAGCACTCAGTGAGTGTCTGGACACTGAGAGGCCAGGATGGCTGGCAGGAAGAGGACTCGAAGCAGCGAGAGGAGCAGAGAAGTGAGCAGCTGCCAACCTCTCTGCAAGAAACGCAAGAGGAGAGTGCAGAGGCCGAGGAGGAGGAGGAATCGGTTTCAGAAGAGAGCTGCCACCAGCTCCAGGCTAACCATGGCCATCACTGTTCAGGTAGAGGATGGTGGGGGGCATGTGGGGGTGCAGCTGCCTCCAGGTGAAGAGCCCATGCAGGTGGATCCACCTGTAGAAGAAGAAGAGCCCATGCAGGTGGATCCCCCTGAGAATGAAGAAGAACCAATGGAGGTAGATGTGCCCGAGGATGAAGAAGAGCCAATGGAGGTAGATCCCCCAGCTGACCTGTGCCCCTGGCAGCAGAGCCCTGTGCCAGCACTGCCCTCCAGAAGAGCCCTGAAGCGGCGCCACAGTGACACTTCCTCAGGGCCCTACCACGGGCACAGAGGCTCCACCTGACAGCAGCAGGGCTCTCCACCCTGCACACCCAGCCCACTGGCTCCCTTCCCCTGCTTGCCTGGCACCCTCAGGACAGGTGTTGCCCTTCCTTCCCATCCCCCATCCTCTCCCCTACCCTCCTCCCTTCTGAGGATGGACCATCACTTCTGCAATCTGCCTGGAGAAAACGGGACCAGTGCTGCCCCAAGAGAGGTCCCTAAAAGGATCTGCAAGGTCCCATGGGCCTGAAGATGGAGTTTCCTTGGATCCTGCGCAGCAGTGCACGAAGAGCAGCAAGAGATGGAGAAGAGACACCAGGCAGACCTTCATCTGGAGAAGCAGAAGACCCCAGATCTGCCAAGAAGCCCTGCTGGCCCCCAACGTTACCTCCCCTTAGCTGTTTCAGTAGTTGGTTAAGATTAGCAACCCCCAAAGTAGAAAACCCCAATAAAGTAAGAAATTTACATTAAAAACTCCTTCCCTGTCTGTGGGTTGGTCCTTTGGTAGGTGTTCCTGAACTCCTCTGGCTTCTCCTGCTGTCCCCAGACCAGGAGACACACACCTGTGGGCATGGGGAGCAGGTCCAGCCCTGGCCCTTCAGGCTGGTGAGGGTCTGGGCACAGAAGGGCAAACCAAGAGAGCTGCCTCTGGTTCTGAGGGCAGTGAGACCCTGCAGCAATTTGCCCTGGGAGGTTGTGGATGTCCCATCGCTGTTTAGGGTCAGCTGGAGCTTTGAGCAACCTGGGAGGGACTTTTTGCAAGGGCTTGTAGCTTGTAAATTGCACAAGAGGGAATCAGCTGGAGCTTGAGGAGGGGACGTGCAGAGTGGTTTCTTGGTTTAAGAGGCTAGACAGGCTCTCCAACTAGTGTTGTAGTAGTTAAGGAAAAACTCCACATGAGAACTGGACAGAAATAGAGAATATTGTTGGAAGTCTAAATTGAAGTGCTTCTTGTAAGGCTTCTCTATGGTTTCTCAAAGACACCCATGTCTCAAAGCATGACCAGAGGATAATTTGAAGAAACTCTTTCCAGTGAGGGTTGTGAGACACTGGAACAGGTTGTGGATGACCCCTCCCTGGAGTTGGTCAAGGCCAGGCTGAATGAGGTTTTGAGCAGCCTGGTCCAATGGCACTTGTCCCTGCCCATGGCAGGGCCTTTGGAGTCCCTTCCAACCCAAACTGTTCTATGAATCTATGACACGATTCTCCTTGTGAGGTGGATGTTTCCTCTGTCCCATCACAGAGCTTTTCAGCCCTTGCAGCAGCCTTCTCCATGCTGATTTTCAGCAGATGTGGTGCTAATGACTAACAACTTAATCTCAGTGCCTTAATATAGTGCTGGGGTGTGATAAGTCCCAAATTGCTGTCATCATGGGCGTGAGGACGATCTGGTCATTGTTCAGAACTGTCCTCCTCTGGTGATTACAGGAAGGGCAATGTATTTTCTTCCATCTACTCCCACTCTGCTTCCAAATTTAAAGCCATTCAGGCATTAGACACTTCTCTACTGCTAAGGGCTTAATGAGAGGCCAGGATGCAGATGTTCTGATAAGGCCATGACAGATTGCAAGTGGAGAAGCAATATTAAACTTGACCGATTACAGGAGGCCAAACTCTGTCTCTAGAAGTGGTGTGATGCTTAGAGAAGGGCCCCAGCAGCTCTGCTAAACCAGCTCCTACCACCACATGCTGTGCACTGGTGAGGGCAGAGCAGAGGGATAACAGCCCAAGCAAAACTGCCACACAAAGCTGGAAGCCAGAGATGAAATGCAGGACTTGGGGAGGGAGCAGATGGGTGAGGGGTGGATTGGTTTCTACACTGGCATCTGGTGGTAGAACCAACCATGGCTTAGTTTCTACACTGGCATCTGGTGGTAGAACCAACCATGGCTTAGTTTCTACACTGGCATCTGGTGCTAGAACCAACCATGGCTTAGTTTCTACACTGGCATCTGGTGCTGGAAGCAACCATGGCTTAGTTTCTACACTGGCATCTGGTGCTAGAACCAAGCATGGCTTAGTTTCTACACTGGCATCTGGTGCTAGAACCAAGCATGGATTAGTTTCTACACTGGCATCTGGTGCTGGAACCAAGCATGGCTTAGTTTCTACACTGGCATCTGGTGGTAGAACCAACCATGGCTTAGTTTCTACACTGGCATCTGGTGCTGGAACCAACCATGGCTTAGTTTCTACACTGGCATCTGGTGCTAGAACCAAGCATGGCTTAGTTTCTACACTGGCATCTGGTGCTGGAACCAAGCATGGCTTAGTTTCTACACTGGCATCTGGTGCTAGAACCAAGCATGGCTTAGTTTCTACACTGGCATCTGGTGCTGGAACCAAACATGGCTTAGTTTCTACACTGGCATCCAATGATAGAACCAAACATGACCTAGGTTCTGCACTGGGCTAGCTGAAAACTGCAAACTCCATCCTGCTTCTAAAGGGCCTGATGAACATGTCTAGATGGCCCATGATCATGAAGGGAATAGCAACTGAAATTGGAGAGTACAGGACAGCCCAAGTGCAGGGATGGCAGAAGGGCAAGGGGAAGCTCTTTTCTAGGAGAGGAGATAGAGGATGGGAAGGCAGGGACACCTTCCACTAAACCAGGTTGCTTAAGGCCTCATCCAAGCTGGCCTTGAACACCTCCAGGGAGTGGCATTAAAAACCTCCCTGTCCAGGCTTGCTGCCAGCTCTTCCAGCTGCCATTCTGTACTGGCAGAAGCAGGACAATGGAGGAGCCAGCAAACACAGCTTGGAAATGCCTCTATTATCCAGGGACAATGGAAAAGTGGAGATTCATCTAAGTTATCCAGACCTGGGGACTGGGGAAATGTTAGTTGTGCTCCTTTTCTTCCAGACTCTGCTGGACAGCTAAATCCCATCCTAAGCTTATGAAATATCACCTGCTCTTTATATAGAGAGCTGATGGATTTGCTGATGGCCTGGACTGACAAATGTGTGGTTCCCTCTTTCTAACCCTGTGGTCTTTGGATCTGAAAGCAGCCCTGATAAAGCAGATGGAAACACGAAGGTAACTCAATCTGGCTTGCTTGGTGTCAAAAGTAATAAAAAGGGGGCCCAGAGCCTGAGCCTGAGGCTGTAAATTTTCCTCCAGCACTGCTCCTGTCATCCTGCTCAGATGCTTCTCCTGCATCTTTTTCCTGCTCTTCCTGGTCCCACCACTGAGACTCATGTGCTGTCACTTTGTCCAACGTGATTGCAAAGGAGCTGATCCAGTGGGATTTAATTAGATAGTCAGGCAAGGACAAGATTACTGGATAACCTGAAACTATGGACATCAGACATGCAGGGTCACAGAATCACAGAATTGTTTCAGTTGGAAAAGACCTTGAAGACCATCAAATTCAACCATTGACCTAACACCATCTTGGCCATCAAACCATGTCCCACAGTGCCATCTCCACAGGTTTCTTGAATACCTCCAGGGATGGTGACTCCACCACCTCCCTGGGCAGTCTGTTCCAATGCCTGACCACTCTTGCAGCAAAGACATTTTTTTTTTTTTTATCTCCAACCTAAACCTCCCCTGGCACAATTTCATGCCACTTGATCTCCTTCTATCGCCTGATACTAGGGAGAAGAGGCCAACTCCCACATCACTGCAACCTCTTCTCAGGATGACAGCAATGAGGTCTCCCCTCAGCCTCCTCTTCTCCAGACTAAACAACCCCAGTCCCCACAGCTGCTCCTCACCAGCCCTGTCCTCCATACCCTTGACTAGCTTTGTTGCCCTTCTGTGGCCACACTCCAGCACCTCAATGTCTTTCTTGGAGTGAAGGGCCCAGAACTGGATGCAGTATATGAGGTACAGCCTCACCAGAGCAGGATATGGAAGATGGAAACCAATGAGACAAAAAGGTCAACAAAACAACACATCTCTGACCAGGCTTCTCCACAGAAACCCTCAGTGTCACTCTGATACCCACCACATCTCACTTTTACACTGGGTGTCAGAATTTAGGTTCCTGCCCAATTGGGTTTCTTTATTTCTATATTTTTCACATGACCTAAAAAGGGGAAAGACAAGAAAAAGGGGATGGGCTTTGGCAAAAGCAAAGGTGACAGCAGGAAGGGAGCATGGCTGATGCAGAGAACAGGCTCTGCTCTGCTCCATGTGGAATGCTGGAGGGGAGAGCCTGGCAGGGCTCTTCCCTGGCTTGTCTGCAGCACAGGAAACACCACCATAAGAAGCTAATTATTTCCACTTAACTAATGGCTTTGTTAAATAGTGGGGAATAAAAAGCCATATGTACATACACTGTAGACAGCCTCTCCTCTGTGTCTGCTCCAACTGGCTTTGTCATGGAATGGATGTGAGGGGAGATTCTTCCCCTTTACCCTGCTCTTGTGACATCCCACCTCGAATACTGTGTCCAGTTCTGGTGTCCTCCTCATAACAAGGACACAGAGCTGTTGGAGCAAGTCCTGAGGAGGGCCACAAGGATGATCCAACAGCTGAAGCACCTCTGCTATCAGGATGGGCTGAGGTACCTGAGGTTGTTCAGCCTGAAGAAGACTGCAGGGGGACCTCATTGGTGCCTTACAATACCTGAAGGGATCCTACAGGAAGGGTGGAGGGAGACTTTTCATGAGGGGATCTAGCAGAGGGACAAGGGGGAATGGTTTGAAGCTGAGGAGAGTAGAGTTAGACTGGATCTTAGGAAGAAGTTCTTCAGTATTAGGGTGGTGAGACTCTGGAATGGGCTACCCAGAGAGGTTGTGGATGTGTTTTCCCTTCAGGTGTTCAAGTCCAGGTTGGATAAGGCCCTGAAAAACCTGATCTAGTTGAGATCCCTCCCATGGCAGTGAGATTGGAGTAGATGATCTCTGTTGTCCCTTCCAACCCCTAACATTTTGTGATTCTGCAGGTTGGGAGGACCAGAGCTGCTCCAGCAGCTCCATGGTGCTAATGGCATTGGTAGCCATTAGCTCCTTGGCTAGGGTCTCAATATCACCTTACCAGCTGTGATGGGAGAACAAGGCTCCTACATGGGCTCAGCAGATGGGAAGAGAAGCTGCAGCTCCAGATGGGATGTGGGCTTTGCAGGAAACTCAGCCAAAACATGTTTCTGCAGCAAAGACTTCCATCTTGATCTGGAGGGAAAAAAAAAAAGAAAACTAAACCTTGTGGAAATCTCCCAGTTTTTATCTAGAACAGATTTTTTTTTTTTTTTTTTGCTTGTTTGAAGTTTTCCTGGCAGTTCAGCACAAGGAAAGGGGGGTGACACTGCTCTCTTTAGTCATCTAAGTTACACAGCAGAAGAGTTAAAGGCTGGGGGACCCTAGAGAGATAGCAGTGGGGGAGACAGAGACTCCATGTCACAACTCCACAGCAAGCACTCCTTGCTCAGCTCCCTAACTCCTCCTTCACATCCTTGTGCTGACTGAAATTCCACAGGCAGAGCATCCCAGCCAGACACCCCCACCCATGGCAGTGGCAGGGACCTCATCCTGCATCCCTGAGAGCTGGGAGGAGGCAAACCCAACAGCAGCCTCGCAGAGAAGAAGAACATCTCTCCTTCTCCTCCATACACTGGAACAGGCTGCCCAGGGAGGTGGTGGAGTCAAGAAAAGTGTGGCCATGGCACTTGGGGACATGGTTTAACAGCCATGGTGGTGCTGGGTTGATGGTTGGACTCAATGATCTTAGAGAGATTTTCCAACCAAAGCAATTCCATGATTCTATCCCCTCCCTACGTAAGATCCATTTGCCTCAGCTGAGCAACCCCAGCTCCAGGGCTGTGCTACACTGCACCTGTTTGCAACGTGCTGGGGTCCTTATCTGTGCCCAGGCACTGCTGTAATTAGAGGGGTGGGTGGGGCTGGGAGATTGAATGTCTCAAATCACATCATCTCTATTGCTTCCTATTAAAACAGCCCATGACGTGTGCTGCAATAAACAGGCAGACAAATAGCAGCTTTAGAATGTGATCCCCACGAGCTCTTTTGAAAAGGAGTTATCTCAGCAGAGCCTTAGCTACAATTACCCCCGTTACTGGCTGCTCTTCTGCCTCCCTCCCTGGGAAAGCCCTGAGCCAGCACACCTCCTGATTTATGGAGCTCAAAGACACAGATCAGAGTCATGAGGGGAGCTGGTTTTCAAACTCTTCCTTTATAGAGACAGGGATGTCAGAGTGGGCTCAGCCCCAGGTTTGATCTCCAGCACCAGGAAAAATGATATTACTGGGTAGAACGTGTCTTCCAGACTCCAATTGTCTCTTCTTACCTGGAGAAGCACAAGCTGCACATGAATCATAGAATCATAGAATTGTTTAGGCTGAAAAAGACCTTTAAGAGCATCATTTCCAACCCTTAACCAAGCACTACCAATTCCACCATTAAACTGTGTCCCTTAGCACCATATCTACATGGCTTTTAAATCCCTCCAGGAATGGGGACTCTGACACTGCCCTGGGCAGCCTGTTCCAGGCATGACAACCCTTTGAGGGAAGAAACTTTTCCTAACATCCAACCTAAAGCTCCCCTGGTGCAACTTGAGGCTGTTTCCTCTTGTTCTGTCACCTAATACTAGGAGAAGAAAGTGACCTCCATGTCACTCCAACCTCTATTCAGAGAGTTGCAGAGAGCAATCAGGTCTCCCCTTGGCCTCCTTTTCTCCAGACTAAACAATCCCAATTCCCAACCACTGACCCAACATCACCATGCCCACTAATCCATGTTCCAAAGTTCCACATTTTTTGAACACCTCCACCCCAGCCTTTTCTGGTGCTTGACCTTATTCCAATGGCTCTGTGCAGGTGAGGACGTGGGTGAATGGCACCTGGGGAAGGGAAGCCACCAAATTGGAACCTCACAAAACCCTTCAAATATCTGGGACTCCCTGCTTGGCCAAATCCATGTTGCAAAGAGCAAGAATCAAAGACTGAAACAAGCTGCCCAGGGAAGCAGTTGAATCACTATCCTTGGATATATTTAAAAGCCATCTAGAGTTGTATAATCATAGAACTGTTGAGTTTGGAAGAGAACTCTGAAGATCATCAAGTCCAACCACTTGTCTAGAGCTCACAATCCCACTGCTACTGCCAAGCTACTACTGCTAAACCACATCCCTAAGCACCACATCCACACAACTTCCAAATATCTCCAGAGATGGTGAGTCCACCACCTCCCAGGGCAGCTTGGTCCAGTGACTGATAAACCTTTCTGTGAAGAAATTTTTCTTGTTCTCCAATCTAAACCTCCCCTGCCCCAGTTTCAGGCCGTTTCTTATCATTTTCTCACCTGATACTAGGGAGAAGAGATCAACCCCCACCTCACTCCAACCTGCTTGCAGGGAGCTGTAGAGAGCAATGAGGTCTCCCCTCAGCCTCCTCTTCTCCAGACTAAACAACCCTAGTTCCCTCAGCTGCTCCCCACAAAACCTGTTCACCAGCTCTGTTGTCCTTCTCTGGATATGCTCCAAGGTGCTTGAGGATATGCTGTAGTAGTGGCCCAGGTAGTTAGACAGTAGGTGGACTTGGTGACCTACAAGAGAGCTGGTGTGGTAGTTTCAGACTATGCCTTCAAAATTTTTCACAGCTCTTGAGCAGAAAGTAGTAAAAAATGTAAACAAATCACTATTGGATGTAAAAAGGAAAATTATTATTATTCTAAACAATTCCATTGGAGGGATATCTCCCCTAAGATTTGGTTCCCAAACCAATTTTCTCTCTCTTCTTGCTTCTTTGCTGGGGAGGTCCTAACTGGCTTTGCTGACCTTGGCTGCATTGCTTTTATTTTGGCTAAGTTTAATCTATCTCTGCTTCTTTCTGTCTTCCCTTTGTACAAGGGGGTAAGGGTTAAGGCAAGGAGGGAGAGGCTGTTACAGCTTCCCTGGTCATTTGGCCAGGGGAGTCCTTGTGCTGTTTGTTAGTTGTAGATGCCTGTAAATATTATAAATCCTGTATATTTGTACATATTCATTGCATTCCATTGGAGATTGTAGTTTGGCTTGTAAATACAGCTTTCATTTGCTTCCAGCTGAGCTGCTTGGTAAAGTTAACATTGGGGGGGGGGGGGGGGGGAGGTGGAACTTTCAACCCACCACAGCTGGGAAGGGACTTTTCCCAAGGACTTCTAATGATAGGACATGGGGGAATGGATTGAAGCTTGAGGAGGGCAGAATTAGACTGGATAATAGAAAGGAATAATAGAAGGAAAGGAATAATAGAAGGAAAGGAATAATAGAAGGAAAGGAATAATAGAAGGAAAGGAATAATAGAAGGAAAGGAATAATAGAAGGAAAGGAATAATAGAAGGAAAGGAATAATAGAAGGAAAGGAATAATAGAAGGAAAGGAATAATAGAAGGAAAGGAATAATAGAAGGAAAGGAATAATAGAAGGAAAGGAATAATAGAAGGAAAGGAATAATAGAAGGAAAGGAATAATAGAAGGAAAGGAATAATAGAAGGAAAGGAATAATAGAAGGAAAGGAATAATAGAAAGAAAGGAATAATAGAAAGAAAGGAATAATAGAAAGAAAGGAATAATAGAAAGAAAGGAATAATAGAAAGAAAGGAATAATAGAAAGAAAGGAATAATAGAAAGGAATAGAAAGAACTGTGTCTAGTTCTGGGCCCCTCAATTTAAGAAGGACATTGAGATACCTGAATGTGTCCAGAGAAGGGCAACAAGGCAGGTGAGAGGCCTTGAACACAAACCCTATGAGGAGAGGCTGAAGGAGCCTGAAGAAGAGGAGGCTCAGGGGTGACCTCATTGCTGTCTATAACTACCTGAAAGGAGGTTGTGGGCAGGAGGGGGTTGGTCTCTTCTCCCAGGCAACCAGCACCAGAACAAGAGGACACAGTCTCAAGCTGCACCAGGGGAAGTTTAGGCTCAAAGTGAGGAGAAAGTTCTTCCCAGAAAGAGTGATCTGCCACTGGAATGTGCTGCCGAGGGAGGTGGTGGAGTCACCATTCCTGGAGGCATCCAAAAAAGAGGATTGAACGTGGCACTTGGTGCCATGGTTTAGTAGTCATGAGGTCTTGGGTGACAGGTTGAACTTGATGATCCTTGAGGTCTTTTCCAACCTTACTGTGATATTCTTTCCAGTGAGGGTGCTGAGACACTGGAACAGGTTGCTCAGGGAGGTTGTGGATGCCCTCTCCCTGCAGGTGTTTAAGGCCAGGTTGGACGGGGCCTTAAGCAGTCTGGTCTAGGGGAAGACACCCCTGCCCATGGCAATGAGGTTAGAGCTAGGTGATGATCTTCCAGGTCCCTTCCAATCTAAACCATTCCACGAATCCCTGACTCTTGAAGGCCTTTTCCAACCGCAGTGATCCCGCGGAGAGCAGGGGCCGTGCCGTGCCGTGCCGGCGTGCCTCTGGAAGCCCATTACTGTTTTATGGAGGTCACCCTCACCTAATTATGCCACTGTTCCTCCCAGCCCCAGCCTGACCCTGCCTGATCCTGAAACGGATTAACATGTCTTGGTCACTTGAGCGTGTGGTGCGCGTCTGCCCGGGGAAGGGCAGCGGCTGCAGGGCTGCCTGTATCTCGCTGTTGTTTTGACCCCGGCGGTTTTCTTCCGCGGCGAGCCCCGGGCAGCCCTGCTGAATGGAGCTTTCATTTCCCTGACCCCCGGGGTCAGCTCTTTTCGGAGCATGAAATATGGCTGCCGGTGGACAGGAGGGAAGAGATAAACTTCACTGAGGAGTCTTAACAGGCCAATGAGCCGTGACTAATGATGATTGTGGTTTGTCTTTCCAAGGGCGTAATTTATGGGGCTGCTGACCACTTAAGCGCACTGCTGGGGAATTAACTCCTTCGGGAGCGGCGCCGGGGGCTCTGCCCGGGAGGGGTTTGTCTGCTCCTTGCTCATCCTTCTCCCCTTTTCCACAGAGTCACTAAACGGTTTGGGTTGGAAGAGACTCCAAAGGTCATCTAGTTCCAACCCCCTGCTGTGGGCAGGGACAGTCCTCACTAGAACAGGTTGGGAAGGGAAGCAGGGGAAGGGAGCATTACTCCCTGCATCTTTTCCCTTCACCATGATGCTTCCTGGCTGTTTTCATGAACGTTTCACCCCCTGTTCCCCACCCAAAACTGGTTCCTGCACCTTCTCTCCAAGAGCCTTTCCAATGGCGATTCATAGAACAGTCTGGGTTGGGAGGGACCTTGACAAATCATCTGGTTCCAACCCCTCTGCCATAGAGACAGAAACCTGCTACCAGACCAAATTGCTCAAAGCTTCATCCAACTTGGCCTTGAATACCTCCAGGGTGGGGGCATCCACGGCTTCCCTGGGCAACCTGAGTGAGTGTCTCAGCACTCTCACTGCAAAGAATTTCTTCCCAAACTCCAGTCTAAATCTGATGTCCTCTGTGATGCCCCAGCTGTTTCTTGCAGCCAGAAACAGAGCCATGAAGCATGGTGACCCTTGTAGCTGGGGGACCATGGTGCTGCTGGATGGCAGGTGGCCGACGCGAGCCGCGATTGCCCCGACAAAGGAGCCGGCGTGTCAAACACTGCTCTTACATCTTCATCACAGGGCTCCATCAAGGCCTGCAGCTTTCTCCTGGGAGGAAAGCCTGAGACCAACAGCACGTTCCCAGCAGCACTGCCATCCATCTCTGTCAGCCGGTGGACAGGGATGCTCCCTCTCTTCCTGGCTGCAGTGCGGGCAGCCTGAAGGAGGAGGGCAGCAGCCCCACGACCAGCAAAGTGTACAAAAGTAAGGTCAGTGTTAGGATCCAAGCCCTGATTTCAGCTTGGATTCAAATTTTGGAGGGGTTAACTTGCAAAAAAGTTGGATTTGCCATGGTCAGGAGCTGGAGGAGAGGCTGACACTAGAACAGGTTGCCCAGGCAAGTTGTAGATGCCTCCTCCCTGGAGGAACTCAAAGCTACTTTGGACAAAGCTTTCAGCAACGTGGTCTAGTGGAAGTTTGGAACCAGATGATCTTTAAGATCCCTTCCAAACCAAACCATTCTGTGATTCCATGAATAGCTCACTGGAAATAAGTAATTTCATGCACAGAGGGGGCCTGTGTGTTCTCCAGCATTCCAAAAGGTGGATAATAGGGAAAAAATATCAGAGGTGGTAGGAATATCCTACAGCCTTCAAGTGATTTTAGCAGCTAAATTCTGCCTGTGTCTGCATTGCTGCTGTCAGCCAGCCTGGGTGCAATTAAGGAAACTCACTTAATTTGCAAGTGCCTCAGTTTCCCCACCTGAAAACCTGGGGCAGGGAGAAGATGCTAACACCAACTTGCAATGCATCATACTCAGCAGGGTGAAAAAGATACAGCAAGTGTTGGTAGAGGAATTTTGTGCAAGGAGAGCACCTTGGGGGATGTCCTAAAAGAGCCATTTTTAAAGCAGCCATTAACTGAATCAATTGATCAACTTATCAATCAAGTTGTATTTTAAACACTGATCCCATAAACCAGAATTGATGGTCTCCTTTAGACAATTCCTCCTAAAAGCACAGATAAAAAGACATCAGGAAGCCTAGGAGGACACTAAAAGGGCACCCCAAGGGCCTGCACACCTCTCAATCCATTTCACCCTTTAAAATCCTCTAAGTGTTTAGATAGGAAGAGGCATCCCTCCCTGCCTTCAAAGACACAGGAGCTATTGCTGTGGCAGCAGGGGATGTGGAGACTTCAGCAGGGCCAAGGACCACAGGCCAGAAGCCACTGAGGTCTCCCCTGGAGCTAACAGCCCTCCATCAGGCACAGCACAAGATGTCCACAGAGGCTGGCTGGGACACAGCAAGGAGCTGGGATGGTAACATAACTGTGGGTGCTTCTCTCTCCCTTACCATGAGTTTTTGCTGCTCTTCAGAGCAAGGCTTGAGAAGGCTTCTGGGTGTTGGACTGGGTTTCTGCTACTCTACAAGCTGAAGGACAAGCCATAAACTTCAGCTTTTAACTGCACTGGCACAGTCCTAGTCCAAGCAGCAGTGCCTGCATGATTGGGGCTTTAACACACCACACAGTGACCTGGTACTTTGTGACTCATCCCTAGTGAATTCAAGGAGATGTTCTCACTTTATCCAGACCTGCTGAAGATTTCTGGGGAGGCACAGAAGGCTGAAGTTCCTCCAGTGCTCACCTGAGAGAAGATTCCCCTAGGACCCAGGCAGCTTCGTAACTCGACAGCAAAACAAGAGCAGCAGAAGTTATGAGCAGCTCCTAACTCAGGTGAAGGGTTTGTGGAGATGCTGCTGAAGCTCTGGTTAAAGAGGTTTGGGGCAAAGAATTTAATGAAGATGATAGTAATTTGTAGATTGGATATTAGGAAAAATTACTGCAAGAGTGGTCAGGCATTGGAACAAGCTGCCCAAGGAGGAGGTGGAGTCACCATCCCTGGAGGTGTTCAAGAAACCTGTGGATGTGGGACCTTGGGACATAGTTTAATGGCCAAGGTGGTGTTGGATTGAAGGCTGGGCTTGATCTTGGAGGTTTTCTTCAACTGAAACAATTCTATGACTCTAGGACAAGTGTTTTATATATATAATGCTGGAAGGAATAGATATTAAAAAGAAGTTGTAGGTAGAGTCTAGGAGCTTCTCTTTGTGCCTGACTTCAAGTTTTCTAGCTCTTTGTTTTTTAAATTGTTTTTCTAAAGCTAAAAAGGTACCAGGATTGTTTGTTTCTCTGCAGATTTCTTGCAGGAGAGATGTTTAGGAAGAAAGGAGGAAAATGCCTCCTTCCCTACCCATGCAGCATGCTGGCACCTCCTGACCTACCTTCCCAGCACCATCCAAGCCAACATCCCACCTCCTGTTTCA
Source organism: Indicator indicator (assembly GCF_027791375.1). NCBI lineage: Eukaryota > Metazoa > Chordata > Aves > Piciformes > Indicatoridae > Indicator > Indicator indicator. The sequence continues at coordinate 13,413,845 of NC_072035.1, forward strand.
TCTCCCCTCACAAGACACCTTTCTGTGACTGTTATTGTTATCACTAGAATAGTGCCCAGGCAGGACAGACAAAAATCACACAGCTCAGCCCTTTTCCTCCTGGGTGGAGGACCACACACGAGCGTGGCTGGTGGGACCAGAGCAACCTGCACCTCAAAACCAGCAAGGATGCAGGAGATGGGGAAGATGATGGCAGCCAGCATGGCAAGGCATGGAAATAAAGATGGGAGAAATGTTAGACTGAGTCAGCAGAGAGGGGGGGAGAGAGACCAAAGTAAACAGGCTGAGAAAGTGAGCTCACAGCATCCCATGGTGGATGCAGACCTTCAGGGCTCTGCAGTGATTAGCCAAGACATGATCCAGCCTTCTCTGGCCTGATGCAGGGTAAGAGGTCAGCAGCAGGCTGATAAAACAGAGTATCTTCAGCTCCTCTTGCGGGGGGTGAGGTAGCCAAAACTGCAAAGGCCAAAAGCAAACAACCTTGCCAGCCCCCAAAGCATCAGTAGCCACTGGGCTCTGCTCTGCTTTAGCCCTAACCCCCACCACCAAACCAGCCCCTTTGGGTGCAGATGAGTCTTGCAAGGAAACTGGGCAGCTGCTTTTTCCTAGGCTGTACTCAGATGCTGCTGTTAGAGTTTAATTTGGGGAGGGGGAGGAAGATGGTGCAACTTTGCCCTTTTGAAGTGATATTGTTACCTGCTGTCAGGAAGCCTTAATGGATGGGAAGATGGCTCTTGGCTGGGCTGAAATTCCCGAGCCCAGCCTTGTAAAAGAAGATCTGAATGTAAAAGAGAGGAGGAGATGTTTAACAGAGCCAAGACCTGGGGATCAACAGGAGAGGGGAGCATCCAAGCACATCAGGTTAACCCTTACAGCACCAATTTCTACAGCTGTGAAAGCTGATCTGGATAAATCACAGTAGCAGCACAGAATAAAGCAGGAGGGGAAAAATTAAAATGGAAAAAAAAAAAAAAACAAAAGAAGGTGGGGATCTTACAAAAGCACCCTTCAAAAACATCCCAGCTTGGGGTTTGGAAGAAGAACTGCAGTTTGTCTTACCCTGAAACCTCTGCATTGCTCTCCCATGTCCCTGGGGCAGCAGCACAGCTCCCAGCCCACGGCCAGGGGGTGATTGGTGTTGCTGCAAAATCATTAACTGGGCTACAGATGCTCGTTTGGATCCACAGCCCCTGCTGTTGTTCTGCACATGTGAGTTACTGGGGGAGCTGGTGAAAGGTTCTGGATTTATAGCCTTGGAAAATGATTTATTTTTCTAAGCCCACAGCTGATAAAGCTGGGGAAACGCCAGGGTGTGATTTCCCTCTCCTGCCTCTCACTCAAGCGCAACGTCTCAGAGCTGTGAGCCCTGCAGAAGGGGAGAAAGGCTCCCAAGGCCAGCCACAAACCCCACTGCTCACCACGGTGGTGAGCACTGGTTATGCAGATCTGTCTCTGCCTGGCCACAGACCCAACCAATCTGCTCTGTTTTCAGTACTGAGCCATCCTCAGATAGAAACACAAGCAGGACGGGGGTGAATTAAAGACCTCTTATCCCAAAAGTTCATGGATTCGTAGAATCATAGAACAGGTTGGGTTGGAAGGGACCTTCAAGATTATCTAGTTCCACCCCCCCTGCCATAGGCAGGGCACCTCCAACTAGAGCAGGTTGCTGAGAGCCTCATCCAACCTGGTCTTGAACACTTCCAGGGAGGGGGCATCCACAACCTTCCTGGGAAACCTGTTCCAGTGTCTCAGCATCCTCAATGTAAAGAATTTCTTCCTAATCTCCAGTCTAAATCTGTCCTCTTCAAGCTCAAAGTCATTCCCCCTCATCCTAGCACTACACACGCTTGCAAAAAGTCCCTCCCCAGCTGTCTTGTTAGCCCCTTTCAGGTAGTAGAAGGCTCCAGGGAGACCTTATAGCTTCCTTCCAGTAGCTGATGGGGGCCTGACCCTGTGTCCAACCTACATCATTTTGTGAGAGAAGTTATTCATGTTTTGAAAGATGAAACTCAGGAAAGGAGAACTTTGAGATTTGGATCAGAGATTGCAAGAGGGCAGCAGCATCTGACCCTGCTAGCTCAGACTGATGTCCTGGCCAGCCTTGACAGTAATTCCAAACTGCTCCATTGCCCATCCTCTCCTATCTCACACACCCATCAGAGATGCTGGGCACATTTAGATCTATGAAGAGGGCAGATTTGGACTGGATATTAGGAAGAAATTCTTTACAGTGAGGGTGGTGAGACACTGGAACAGGTTTCCCACATTAGCAGGTTGCCCTGGTTGCCCCGAATCCACCTCTTCAACCCTCACTGGGATAAACCAGCTGTGGGACTCACTAGGATCAAACTGGTGCTCTAACTACATAATCAAGAATTACCAAAGTCCTCATTAAGCAAACCAGGGCTGGCTTTCCTGAAGATGGGCTGAAAAGAAAAACATCTCCCTTTACAAGTGCAGTGCCTAGAAAAAGAATCATCCCAGGCTGTTCTAGATAAGGGAAAGAGTAGGTATGCCTTAAATATTTCTATTACTTCAAAGATCATAAATCTATTGGTTTAAAACTGTCAACAAGAAAGAGGAAATATGAGCTAGAGACATGGTTATCACCAGGAAAGGAATTTCCTCCAAAGGGAGAGCAAGACAGAAAGTCCAGGAAAGAGGGACAGATAGGGAAATACCTCTATGAGATGTTAGGAATCTGGATGAGCCTGATCTATGGAATATCTTTTCATTGACTCCAGCAGACCTCGTCTCTGCCCCAGCACAAGAGGAGGATGGTCAGGGAAGATTTGTTTTCAACTCACCAGAAGGAAAAGAAAAAAGAAAAAAAAAAGGTAATAGAAACCTTATGGGTTTATTGGTATTAATTGATGGGTGGCTTTGGATTTTCTTTTTCTTTTTAAGCCTTTGAAGAAGTTCAGGGTTTTGTCAAAAAAAAAAAAAAAAAGGAAAAAAAGCCCTTTGATCAACTGGCCTGATCCTGCTTTTTGGTAGATGGAGCTGGTGTCCCCAGTCATGTAGGAAATGGACTGTATGGTCTTGCAGGGCATGAGGGAAGGGTGAAAACCCATGGGAAAGAGAAAGGAGATTCCAAGGAAGGGCTTTTTGGTGTTAGCCCGAGCAAAGACAGTAACAAAAAAGGGAGGATGAAGAGGAGAAACCAAGGATTAAAGAGATGAGTGCTGGACACTGGGCCTGCTTTTGGTTTGTGCAGGGTGGAACAGGAATGGCAGTGACCCTCAGAACCAGCTTTTCTACCCAGAAGCATCCAAACCACCAATGATGCTTAACTTTACTACCATAACATCAATGTCTCTCAGAACACAGCCTCCATTTAAGACCATCCAGACTCTTACCCTGCTGCTGATCACAGCTTGGAAGAGACCTCCAAGATCATCAAGTCCATCCTCTCCCAGCTATTCAACATTCCTGAACCATCACTGCTCGTAGAAAAGGAGTCCTGAATCATAAAATCAACCAGGTTGGAAGAGACCTCCAAGATCATCCAGTCCAACCTATCACCCAGCCCTAAGCCATCACCTAGACCATGGCACTAAGTGCCTCATCCAGTCTCCTCTTGAACATCTACAGTGATGGAGACTCCACCACCTCCCTGGGCAGCCCATCCCAATGTTCAATCACCCTCTCTGGGAAGAACTTCCTCCTAATCTCCAGCCTAGACCTCCCCTGGCACAACTTGAGACTGTGTCCTCTTGTTCTGCTGCTGCTTGCCTGGGAGAAGAGCCCAACCCCCACCTGGCTACAACCTCCCCTCAGGTAGTTGCAGACAGCAATGAGGTCTGCCCTGAGCCTCCTCTTCTCCAGGCTGAACAGCCCCAGCTCCCTCAGCCTCTCCTCACAGGGCTGTGCTCCAGACCCCTCCCCAGCTTTGTTGCCCTTCTCTGGACACCTTCCAGTACCTCAACAGCTCTCTTGAATTGAGCAGCCCAGAACTGGACACAGCACTCAAGGTGTGGCCTGACCAGGGCTGAGCACAGGGGAAGAACAACCTCCCTTGTCCTGCTGGCCACACTATTCCTGATCCAGGCCAGGATGCCATTGGCTCTCCTGGCCACCTGGGCACACTGCTGGCTCATGTTCAGCACCCCCAGGTCCCTCTCTGCCTGGCTGCTCTCCAGCCACTCTGTCCCCAGCCTGTAGCACTGCTTGGGGTTGTTGTGGCCAAAGTGTAGAACCTTGCACTTGGCCTTGTTCAATCTCATCCCCTTGGCCTCTGCCCTCCCAGCCAGCCTGGCCAGGTTCCTCTGCAGGGCCTGCTACCCTCCAACAGATCAACTCCTGCTCCTAACTTGGTGTCATCTGCAAACTTACTGATGAGGGACTCAATCCCTTCATCCAGATCATCAATAAAGATATTGACCAGGATGGGGCCCAGCACTGCTCCCTGGGGGACACCACTAGTGCCTGGCTGCCAGCTGGATGTGGCACCATTCACCACCACTCTCTGGGCCCAGCCCTCCAGCCAAAGAAGAGCTAACTCATTCCCAAAGAGTGGTGGGAAAAGAATCAGGAGTGCTCAGCACTGAATCAGGAGGTGCTTGCAGAAGAGTGAAGTGGTGGGAGCTCCACATGGATTGAGCACTGTGACTGTCATCACTCCAGAGGGTGATATGGTACTGCATGAAGATGCTGAGGACCAAAAAATGAGCTTCCTTACAGGTGTATCAACAAAGCCTCTGCAGATGAAAAGTGGCTCTTAACTAGAGCTGTGTCTGTGCAGTCTCCCAGTGCTAATGGTGCTGAAAACTGGGCATTTGAGATAGCAACTTTATTGCACTCACCAGGCCTGAATGGTCACAGCCTGGTCTGAGCAGACAGAACCTCCTCATCACCCCACGCTGCCTGGTGCATCTCTTCTGGGAAACCACCAGAAACTCCAGTTCCCAGAGCTGTCAGAGCAGCACTAAACCCACCAAGAGCACATTCAAACAAACACATCACAGTAGATAAAGGATCAGATGGGTTGACATCTCCAACTCCCACCTGAGAGCAGCACAGCAAGCCACTTGTACCCTGCCTGAATGTCATCCTCTCTCTATCTGAAAACAGTTCTTCAACAAGCCCCATTCACACCCCCTCCCCAACCCCCCCCCTATTCCTTTTCCTTCTCCTTTTATCTCATTCTGTCCAAAGTGCCCATCCTGTCTTAGGGCAGAGTTCCCAGCACTGCCAAGCCCTCCCCTCCTTTCTCCTGATAACCCAGAGGGTTCTCAGCCCCATCCAACCTGGCTCTGCTCCGTGGGGAAGCAGTAACTTGCTCCTAGGAGAATGTTTACATTCACCCATAAGTACAACTCCACCAGTTGGTCTAATAGTCTGCTCTGTATATGTTAGTGAGTACTTAGGGCCATTTTTTTGAAAGCCATTATGGCTCATGTGATTTTCCTCAAAGCCTTTTGGAGGGGTTTTGTTTTGACAGGAGGGCATTAAGGGGGTGAAACTGATAGCATAAGTACCACTTACAGACTTTGATCAGCTTGGGTCATAATTCTCTTGGAGAAAGTCTTGTATATATTAGAGAAGGAAATTAATTTTATTGCTGCTGTGGCTTTTTTTTTCTTCTTTCTCCCTGCTGCACTTGTGCTCAGACTTTAGGGTTGTTTTTTTTCTTCCAAACTCGCTCTGGGCAGAGTTGAAGTACAAGTTGGACTTGTCCTTGTCTTCCCTCTCCCTTGGTGAAGGATGGGAAAGAGGCAGTCAGCATGGCCTGGGATTTCCTCTCAGTCCCTAGGAGGATGGATTCCACCTCCAACACCATAGTTTATAGAAAGGTTTGGGTTGGAAGGGACCTTAAAGATCATCTAGCTCCAAACCCCCTGCCATGGGCAGGGACACCTCCCACTAGCCCTGGTTGCTCAAGGCCTCATTCAACTTGGTTTTGAACACCTCCAGGGAGGGGGCAACCACAACCTCCCTGGATAACCTGTTCTAGTGTGTCATCACCTTTGCTCTAAAGAATTTCTAAGATCCAATCTAAATCTCCTCTCTTCCACCTTCAATCCATTCCCTCTCATCCTATCACAACAAGCCCCAAGTTCACCTTGGCAAGGCAAAAGGTGTCACTGACCGTGGTGGGTGTGTGGTTGGAACTAGAAGATCTTAAAGGTCCCTTCCAACCCAAACCATTCTATGGAAGCAGCTATGTTCTACAGGAAGAGTTAAACCTCATCATTGGAGCTTTTGGTCAAAGGAGTAACACCAAGGAAAAGCTCAGCCAGTGAGGAAGTGGTGTAGGAGCAAAACTACCACACAAATGAGCTGGTCAGAAAAGACACAAAGAAAAGAGAGTTCTGAAAAATCTGCCTTTGCATTTTTGCTCCCATTTCTGTTGTCTGGTCAGGTGGTGGTCCAGCTGTCACTTTCCCTTGGTGTCACTCAGTGAAATGAAGGGACAGGAGAGCATGGACAAGCAATCTCCAGGAGCTGATAGCCATCTGCAGTTGTCATACATCTCAGCAGCACCTTGTCAGCAGGTAGGAGCTGGCTGTGATCTGTAGCCTGCAGTCCTCAAGGACATTCCCTCCTTAAAGACAAGCTGATGATGTCACCCAGAAGTGCAGAGCTGTGTGAATCTGTTCCCTCTGTCCCAAAACTCCATCAGCTCATGGCCTGGTTCTCTCCTCTCTGGTGGACTACAGATACTTACAGTCCTATATTCACCATAACACATTTCTGTAAGACATTTGGAGTGGAATTAATCCCACTTAACACTGGCAACCTAAAAGTGATGTCTAGCCTAAGCTGATGTTTAGTCTAACCATAATGAGAAGATGGATCAGCTCCTCGAGAGGAGTCTTTCCACCTCCTTAACCATCTCAAGAGGCACCAGCCTTTTGCCAAGGACAATAGAAAAATCACAAACAGCTCAAGCAAACACTCCCCTTGCCTTTGGCTAGAGCCAGAAAAAGATCCTGTCTTGATTTGGTATTCCTGCAGCAGTCCAGGAACTGCATCATAAAGAGAAAAGCCACAAAAAAAAAAAAAAAAAAAAAAAAAACCAAACCAACCTGGAAGACAGCCCTGTAGCCTGGCAGAACCACCCCTGAAAGCCAGAGGTGGCACACATTGGCTGTGGTGGTCCATTTATGTGGGCAACAGCTGCATAGCAGCCCAGCTGAATTAAAACCTCTGAGAACTTTGCTCTTAGACCTATCCAACTTCATCTTTCTAGACAGAAGATGGTTATGGGCCACAGATTGAATGAAGCCTAGGTGAGCTTCCAAGGCAGTCCTGAGCATGATATGTGCACCAGGAAATACTCTAGTGCTAGAGGCAGTAGGAAATGGATGCAGAAAAAGGATCCCATCCCATTTGAAGTCTAAACTGGGACCTCACTTTGGTTCAGCAGCCATCAAGCCCTAATCCATCTCCTGCCAGCATTTCACATTAGTGGAAAGCTTCCATTCCTGCCCAGGCAGAGTGAACCTTGCTTTGAGGTCTCCCTGGAAGCAGGAGTTGGGTCCTTTGACAGGGTGATGCATTACTGGTGGGTCCTAAAAAGCACAGCCCCTTCTTCATATCCTTACCCCCCAATCCCTGCCAAATCCAGACTGGAATCGAGAGCGGAAATGTTTGTGCGGAGCTAGTGAAGCTGGTTGGAAAAATTGTGTCAAAACAGATTTCCATCAGAAAACAACAGCCTGTTGGCTTTGGCAAATTTGTGTTCAGGAACCAAAGTGGAGAGAGGGGAAAGAAAAGTAAATGTCAGTGTGCCCTTTTGACATTTTCCCCCCACGCAAGGGATGGACTTTCTTGCTTCGAAAAATGGCTTTTCCTTGACATTCATTCTCTACGTTCAACTCAAAACAAATCAACTTTTCAACCAAAATGGAATTTGTTGATTACTCTAAGATGTGTTGAGGCTTGTTTTGGAATTGAACAGGCAGAAATTCTAGGATACTGGCTTTATCCCAGTTCAGGATGTGATTGGAAGGAAAAAAAAACCAAACAAAAAACAACAAACCCAACAACAAAAAAAGCAACAAACCTACATTTTTTTTTCCTGGTGAGTCAAGGATTCGTTCTTCACACCAGCCAGGATCCTGCCATCTGCCCACCTGAATTTCTTCTCCTTTCCTTGCTCCTCCTGGAGTGACATTTATCTTCAGCTTAATACTTCCCTCAATTTTCAGCTTTAGCAGTACCTTCTTTCCTGCATCTCTTCTAATAGCTTGCCCAGGGAGGTGGTGAAGTCACCACCCCTGGAAGTGTTCAATAAACACGTGGACATGGTACTTGGGGATATGGTTTAATGGCCATGGTGGTGTTGGGTTGACAGTTGGACTCAATGTTAGAGGCCTCTGCCAACCAAAACTATTCCAGGATTCTATGCCTGAGTTGACGTCAGGCTCCTCAGAGAAATCCCCAGACCAAAAGCAACTTGGCTACCACATGTTCAGAAGGAATTCCCTCAATGTGAAGTGTTTACCCTGGAGGTCACCAGCTAGATCTCAACTATCAACTCTTAGCCTGCAGCAGCAGCAGCTCTCAGAGCCCTCTCCAACTGCTGCCAGCCATGAATCTCAGAATGGTAGGGGTTGGAAAGGACCCCTGGAAATCAAGTCTAACCCCCCTGCCAAGGTGGATTCACCCAGAGAAAGTCACACAGGGGCATGCCCAGGTGGGTTTGGAGCATCTCCAGGGATGGAGACTCCACTACCTCTCTGGGCAGCCTGCTCCAGTGCTCTATCCCACTTCAATTAAAGAATTTCCTTCTCATGTTTAGATGGAACTTCCAATGTTCAAGTTTGCACCAGTTATCCCTTCTCCTCTCACTGGGAACCACTGAAAAAAAACTGGCCCCATCCTCCTGACACCCACCATTTAAGTACTGATAAACACCTAAGAGATCTCCCCTCAGTCAACCTGCTGGCCACACTTCTTAGTGCACCCCAGGATGCCATCAGCCTTGCTGGCCACAAGGGCACATTCCTGGCTCCTGCTCATGCTGTTATCCACCATCAGACCCAGGTCCTTCTCTGAGTATCTGTTCTCCAACAGGTCAGCCCCAAACCTGTGTTGATCCATGAGGTTGTTCTTCCCCAGATGCAGGACCCCACACTTGCCCTTGTTGAATTTAATTAAATTTCTCCCCACCCAGCTCTCCAGCCTGTCTAGCCTGATGAGTGACCATCTTCTCTCATTCTACCTTCACCCATGCTCCCCTTCTTTACCAAAAGCTCTGATCTGCAAGGATTCCTCTCTCCCTTTCCTGCTATTAAAAAAAAAAAAAAAAAAAAGTAAAGAACGAATTTTGAGAGGGGGGAAAAAATATATAAACTAAAACTCAACTGTATCTTTGATGAAACCAGGTTTTCAGCTCAGGCATTGTCTGTTGAAATGTGATCTACTTTTTCCTCTAGGCAACAGATTCCCCAAACAATTGGGACTTTAATCCAAGAGAGTGTAATATAGATGCATTTTGCTTAAGCTTAACCATCTGCAGCAAAGTGTCTCATCTATGCTGACTGTGTGGCCGTCTTCTGCCGTCAACAGACTGGAGATGTATAGAGAGAGAGATCCCCACCACGCAGCTCTGTTGGCTTTAAAGGGCACTCAGATATCTATCTTGGAGAGCTACAGTTTGCCAAGACACACAGCACGTCATTTCTTACCTTGGAGTGCAGCTCTGGACTCATACCAGCTGTGGGAACTGGGACCTTGCTCCATCACCACGGTATTTCTCAGCCTCTTTGCTGTAACAGAAGAATGAAAAGGTCTCAAATTCACTCATCTGACCTCAGTGAATACAACTCCCAGTTACTGAGGAGTGAGATTGCAAACAGATTCTGCAATGAGCCTGGAAAACCAGCAGTCCTCAACACAACGTCCTCAGCTTCACCTTTTGGAGATGCACAGACATTGCTAGGTCAGAAGAGCTTATCAGCAACCTCAGAGCAGCATGGCTCAGCAGAGCACAGCTCTGGCCTTTACTGCCCCATCCTGCACAGCAAGGTCTACATCCAATGAGGATCAGACCCTCACAGACTGCTGGGATTGGATCCATGAGAGATAACTAAGGAAGCAAGTCCATAACCAGGAGCTCAAAGGTGTCCACGCAGGGGAATTTGGAGGGGAATCTACAACTCTGACAGCAAACAGCCAGACTAAGCCTCTGCTTTTCACTCAGCCAAAGCTGATGAAATGTATCCCTTCACATCCCCACATCTCTCCTACATGCAGCAGATTTATCTTTCTTGAGGCCATCTGAACGTTCCCACAGGGATTTTCCAGTGCAGGTCTGCTCTCCAGCAAACAAGCAAACAACAAAGCCAAGCCCTGCTCAGGTCCTGCCTTGCCCAGAAGCACAGGAGGTTTTGAAGCTGGTGCCAAGGGTTTCCCTTGGGTTTGCAGCTGATTCACACTTAGGACCAAACTCCAACTGCATTTTACCACAGGCAAGACCAAGGACCTCAGAAAAGCTCCTTCCCTCCCATCTTGGTAGACCTGAGGGTACCATGAAACACCATTTCAACAGCATTCAGCCACCCTGAGAGTTGGAGAGAAGTCTCTGAGCTTAGGAGCCAAAAAGCAACCATGGCATTTTGTGGCCAACCCTCTGTGCTGTAGGAGCAGCAGATTTTACCAAAGGGTTACAGGCTGCTGGACCTCCCTGGTGTGATGAAACTCAGCTGCTGGAGGAAGGAGAAAGCACTTTAGATAAGAGGCCAGCCCAAGAGAGAAGAAGAACAAGGGGGGAAAAAAAATAAAAGAAGAAGAAAAAAAGAGCAAGCATGCTGGATATTTAATGCTGTCAGTCACAAATCTCCCAGGGTCCCTATGGAAGAGGCTGCAGCTCAGAGAGCCAAAATCATCCTCCCTTCTGTCCCTCCAGGCAGGACAGTCAATGTTCTCAGCTGTGCTGCATGTAGAGGACACTCCTGTCTGGCTGTTCCACACCCTCCCCAGGGAAGAAGCCTCCAACCCCGCAGCCGGTGACCCAAGGCAATGCAGAGAAATTCAAGCTGACAATTTATTGATAACATCAAGCAACACTTGAGCTTCTCTGCGGACCTGAGCACTCCCTGCTCAGAAATACACAGGTGGTGAGAGAAAAGGATGGGTTTTGAAGTCCCACCTGGCCTTGCACTTTCCTTCCTGCCGTTTCCAGGTTCCTTCATCAAGGACAATCAATGAGTCCCAGAGCTCCCTCCCCTTGCTGACAAATAAGACACAACTTCAGGGCTCTGCTTGGAGGCAGCAGCAGGTGCTGAGCTGAAAAGGCAGTAAAGGGAAGAAACTCCAGGCTTCTTGTACCAAGTAGACTTTTAGCGGTGAGTTTCTTGGCTTGTCTCTTGCTGAAAGGGAAAAAAGAGGAGAAACAAAGCTTAGGAGATCAAATCATTGCTATAAATCAGGCCAAACTGCTGGTCTGCAGAACAGTGCTGGATGCTATCATGGAGAATCCAGCCCCAAACACCAGTCAAAATACTCAACTGGATCATTTTTCCTTGAAGACCATCACTGTTTGTTGCCACATTCCAGCCCTTGTGAAGGGAAAGCTGGTGGCAAGGAGCTGTGTTTCTTGCAGCACTCCTTCAGTGAAAGGCACCTGATGGTGTTGTCCAAGCACAAAGGTGCAGGAAAGCCTCTGCACAAGTTTGTTGGCATGGCAAAGGCATAAGAAGGAGCAAGCCCAGCCACATTTGATCTGTGCTTTAAGGTAAGGACCAACTGGAGCAGGCTGCCCAGAGAGGTTGTGGAGTCTCATTCTCTGGAAGTTTTCAAGACCTGTTTGGATGAGTTCCTGTGTGACCTACCCTAGGTGACCCTGCTTTGGCAGAGGGGTTGAATTCAACCTCCAGAAGTCCCTTCCAACCCCTACAGTTCTATCATTCTATGAACTGACCTTCAGATTAGTCCTGGAAAATAGTAACATTTCTTTTGGCCAGCTGAAAAGTAAACCAGTGAAGCAAATTAAAGGATGAATAATTTTGTTTTTCTTAGATACCAGGAAATTCTTGAGTGGAAATCTCTTTTTCCCAGTGTTATGTTCAGCAAGATCTCAGCATCACAAATACAAAATTCATCTTGAAAGTATTTTGACTCTTCCAGAATTATTTCTGTGTGTTTGACATGAAAAGTCCAACAGTTTGGGTTGGAAGGGACCTTTAAGATCATCTAGTTCCAACCCCCCACCATGGTTAGTGATATCTCTTGCCTTGCCAAGATGAACTTATGGCTTGTTGTGATAGGATGAGAGGGAACAGATTGAAGCTGGAAGAGGGGAGATTTAGACTAGAAATCAGGAAGATGAGGAGGGTGAGACACTGGGACATGTTTCCCAGGGAAGTTGTGGATGCCCTCTCCCTGGGGATGCTCAAGGCCAGGTTGGATGAGCATCCTGGCTCAGGGGAAGGCTGGCAGCTGCAGGCTGGGCAGAGGGGCTGAGAAGCTGCTCAGTCCAGAAGTATTTTATAGTGCATAGTTCTGAAAGGCCTTCACCCAGTGACTAATGTCTCCACAGAATCATTAAAGCCAGAAAAGTTCTCTAAGACCATAGAATCACAGAATGGGTTGAGGTGGAAGGCACCTTCAAGCGCCTCCAGTTCCAGCCCCCTGCCATGGGACACCTCCCACCGGCCCAGGTTGCTCAAGGCCTCATCCAGCCTGGCCCTGAATCATAGAATCAAGAAGGATGGAAGAGACCTCAAAGACCATCGAGTCCAACCTGTCACCCTACACCTCATGACTATCTAAACCATGGCACCAAGTGCCACGTCCAATCCCCTCTTGAACACCTCCAGGCATGGTGACTCCACCACCTCCCTGGGCAGCCCATTCCAGTGGCCAACCACTCTCTCCGTGAAGAACTTTCTCCTCACCTCCAGCCTAAACCTCCCCTGGCACAGCTTGAGACTGTGTCCTCTTGTTCTGGTGCTGGTTGCCTGGGAGAAGAGACCAACCCCCACCTGGCTACAACCTCCCCTCAGGTAGTTGTAGACAGCAATGAGGTCTGCCCTGAGCCTCCTCTTCTCCAGGCTAAACACCCCCAGCTCCCTCAGCCTCTCCTCACAGAGCTGTGCTCAAGGCCTCTCCCCAGCCTCGTTGCCCTTCTCTGGACATGCTCCAGCAATTCAACATCTTTCCTAAACTGAGGAGCCCAGAACTGGGCACAGTACTCAAGGTGTGGCCTAACCAGTGCTGTGTACAGGGGTACAATGACCTCCCTGCTCCTGCTGGCCACACTCTGCCTGATGCAGGCCAGGATGCCATTGGCCTTCTTGGCCACCTGGGCACACTGCTGGCTCATGTTCAGCTGCTGTCAACCAGGACCCCCAGGTCCCTTTCCACCTGGCTGCTCTCCAGCCACTCTGAACCCAGCCTGTAGCTCTGCATGGGGTTGTTGTGGCCAAAGTGGAGCACCCGGCACTTGGACTTGTTGAATGCCATCCTGTTGGACTCTGCCCATCTGTCCAGCCTGGCAAGGTCCCTCTGCAGAGCCCTTCTACCTTCTAACAGATCAACACCTGCTCCCAGCTTGGTGTCATCTGCAAATTTACTGATGATGGACTCAATCCCCTCATCCAGATCGTCAATAAAGATATTGAACAGGATGGGGCCCAGCACTGATCCCTGGGGGACACCACTAGTGACAGGCTGCCAGCTGGATGTGGCACCATTCACCACCACTCTCTGGGCTCGGCCCTCCAGCCAGTTCCTAACCCAGCGCAGAGTGCTGCTGTCCAAGCCACAAGCTGACAGCTTGGCCAGGAGTTTGCTGTGGGGGACAGTGTCAAAGGCCTTGCTGAAGTCCAGGTGGACTACATCCACAGCCTTTCTCACGTCCACCAGGCGGGACACCTGATCATAGAAGGAGATCAGGTTGGTGAGGCAGGACCTGCCCTTCCTAAATCCATGTTGGCTGGGCCTGATCCCTTGGCTATCCTTCAGGTATGCAGTGATTGCCCCCAAGACAATCTGCTCCATGATTTTCCCTGGCACTGAGGTCAGGCTGACAGGCCTGTAGTTCCCAGGTTCTTCTGTTCATCCCTTCTTGTGGATGGGCGTCACATTGGCCAGTTTCCAGTCTTCTGGGTCCTCTCCGGTGAGCCAAGAGAAGCCTGGATGAGGCACTTGGTGCCATGGTCTAGGTGATTGCTTAGGGCTGGGTGATAGGTTGGACTGGATGATCTTGGAGGTCTCTTGAACCTGGTTGATTCTATGATTCTATGATTCATGAGCTTCACCTCCACCCAGCTCTCCAGCCTGGCCAGGCCTTCCCTTGAAGCTCTCCTTCCCAACCAAGCTGCTTACCACCACTGCCCATCTACCCATCTCCATTCCTGACCTCACAACGCTCCAATCCAAGCACTTACAGAGCTCTTGTGGCCAAGACAGTCAATGGGATCCTGGGATGTATCATGAAAGGTGTGTCCAGCAGCTCCAGGGAAGTTCTTCTACCTCTCTGCTCTGCCCTGGGGAGACCACACCTGCAATCCTGTGTCCAGTTTGGGGCTCCCCAGTTCAAAAGAAACAGAGACCTGCTGGAGAGAATCCAACAGAGAGCCAGGAGGATGCTTAGGGGACTTGAGCATCTCCCCTATGAACAGAGCCTGAGAGCCCTGGGGCTGTTTAGTGTGGAGAAGAGAAGACTGAGAGGGGATCTGATCAATGTCTCTCAATAGCTGAGGGGTGGGTGTCAAGGGGAGTGGGCCAGGCTCTTGTGGGTAGTTCACAGTGATAAGACAAGGAACAAGGGGTTCAAACTTGAACACAGAAGATTTCAGCTCAACATGAGGGTGAGGGTGACAGAGCCCTGGAACAGGCTGCCCAGGGGGGTTGTGGAGTCTCCTTCTCTGGAGACTTTCCAACCCCACCTGGATGTATTCCAGTGCAGACTACCCTAAGTGATGCTGCTCTGGCAGGGGGGTTGGACCTGATGATCTCTGGAGGTCCCTTCCAACCTCTGCTATACTGTGATAAGGCATCTCACCATCCCTGCATGTCACTCAGCTCCCTCCAGGAAAAACTTCTGAAATGCATGGGTCCACTTCAACCAACTCAGGTGGAAAAGGCCCCCAAAGCATCAGCACTCTCTTGAGGTCCCTTCCAACCTCCCATCTACTGCGATACAGCAGAAAGGCAAAACGCAGCAATCCCTGCAACGCATGGAAGGCAACCCCCAAATGCACCTTTTGAAGGACAGCCAGAGTTTGAAGGTGCACAAAGTCCAGACCACCCTGAGGCATCCACTCCAGCTCTGCATCATGTTTCCATCAGGCAAACAGAAGGAAGCAAGCAGGGGAGGAGGGAGCTCAGAGGGCTATCAGCCGGCTGCTGAGCCGCCAGACACGAGGGCAGCTTCCAAGAGCACATTGCTGCTTTGTAGAGCAGAGAGAGAGGCCTCCAGAGAGGCAAAGCTTTGACTCCACGCCAGGCCTAGGCTGTGTGCTGCTTTGTATTAATTTGTGTAACTTCAGGAGTAAACTGTGCTTGGCTTGCTTATGAATTTTAAATGAATTGTTAACACGTTTTTATGAAGCAAAGAGGAGGAGGAGGTTGTGCTAGCTGGGGAGGTTGCCTGGTTGTTGTTTGAAGCAGAAGAAATCAATCACAGGGTTGAGTTTGGTTTGGTGGAGGTTTTTTTTAGTTGGTTGTTCTTTTTTTCTTTTCCTTTCTCTCTCTCCTTTTTTTTGTTCCCCCCCCCCCCCTCCCAGAATAAAACTTTACTGAGCTGTAAGTAACAGAGACTTCTAAAAAGTATTTAAAACCACATTAAAAAACAAACAAACAAACAAACAAACAAAAAAAAACCACAAGTGGAAGGTCCTTGACTGCTTCAGCATGAGTCACAGGTCAGGGAACCTCTAATGCTCCTCTCTGTGTTAATGCCTCTTTCCTCCCCCCCAAAATAGAATGATAGGTAGTGGAAGGGACCTCACCTAGTCCAACCCACCCAAGGAAGGTTCACAATGTCCAGGTGGGTTTGGAAGCTCTCCAGAGAAGGAGACTCCCCAACTTTTCTGAGTAGCCTGCTCCAGGATCCTCACAACAAAGCATTTCCAAGAAGGAAGAGGCATTAATGTGCTACAGCAGTGCCTGATGTCTGAAGCCATTGAGAGACCCCCATGCAGCAGCTGCCAAACATCAGTTTGGAGATGGCTTGCTGCAGGCTGCTTTGCTGTGCCAAGGGCTGCCCAATGTGCTTTGTAATGGAGGAGTACATCTAACTGCTCCCACCCGTCCTCTCCCACCCTTTCCAGAGACTTTTTACTCATCAGCTGGTTGGGAAACACAACCTCTCACATCTATTTCTTCATCCTTCTTTTAGCAGTAGCAAAGGGGACTCTGCTTAAGTTGATTGCTGGGGAGCAGAGAAAAGAGAAGAGAGAGAACTCTGGGGTTTCCTATGAAGATCTGAAGCTCTTACTATGATGAGTTCCTCTCCTGTGGTCCACTGGCTTCTGTTGGTGGGAAAGTGGGGTCAGAGAGCTACAGAATAGACGTGCCAAGGGGAGGTCATTTTGGTGGCCTCTGCAGTGAAATTCATAGGTTGGTTTGGCTTGAAGAGACCCTAAAGGTCATTTGAGTTCCAACATCCCTGACGTTGGCAAGGACACCTTCCACTAGACCAGGTTGCTCAAGGCTTCATCCAGCCTGGCCTTGAACACCTCCAGGGAAGCAGCATCCATGACCTCTCTGGGCAACAGGTTCCAGTGTCTCACCACTCTTACTCTTCTTCCTCTGTTCTATAGCCTCAAGAATGACAATCTTCAAATCCCTGCATGGATAAAAGAGAGAGAGGAGAGAGCTAGAGAAGAAAAAGGTGCAGATCCACAGGATCTCCAAGTCTCTGGCTACCACAGAGCAATCAGGTCTCCAGTGAATCATAGAATGGTTTGGGTTGGAAGGGACTGTAAAGATCTCATTCCAACCCAGTGGAGGCAACAGAGCATCTCCTGTAGTAGAATGAAGGCAACTTCCTGACTGTGTAACAGAGGTGTAAAAAATAGAGAATAAAACAAGAGGTCCAGGCCAAGAGAAACCTCAGGTGGAGAAAATCCACACTGCTGCCTGTTCCTGCAAGCTGAGCTCTTCAAAGCCAAACTCCCTCAGCCAGGAGACAAATCAGTCCTGTTATTTTCCCTCCCCCAAATCCAAGTCATTCATCTTGGAATGGGAAACTCAGACTGGAAAACCAATGGACTGAATCTTGGTGCTTCCATTACAGGAGGCTTGTGTTACAGTGTGATTCAGAAAAGGTCCTGCAGACTGAATGACCAATTCCTGGCTCCCTTCCAAGGATTATTTAAACTTTTCCATATTTTCTAGGTCTCCATTTGAACGTGTGACTTTGGCCAGTGCATTGACTGATGTTGCTAAAAACACACACTGGCCCCCTCCCCACCTCCCCCTGGAAAATATGTGTTTGGGAATGTCTCTGGATTACTATTAAGAGTGAGCTTCTGGCTCCTTGGAGATCACCAGTGCTCCTTGTTAAGAGGGATGGATTCCTCCAAAAAACACAATTCCCAGCTGCCATTTTGTTGGAGTTGAGGACAGGGGACAAATGGAAAACACTACAATGTTCCTTCAGCTGCTGGGGTTGTTTTTCTGTGCTGTTGTGTCTTGTGGCTGCAACCTCTGATGTCCCAAAAGCTTCAGCTGGAGTGCTGCCCAGGATTGGATGGCTGTAGCAGCTCCATCCTGCACATAACCCTGATGCTGAGGGGTGGGATCCTTCCTTGTCACCAGGCAATGCCATTCCACAGATTCATAGAGTGGTAGGGGTTGGGAGAGACTTCTGGAGATGGAGTCCAAATCCACTGCCAAGACAGCTTCACCTAGAGAAGGTCACACAGGAACATGTCCAGGCAGGTTTGGAATGTCCCAAGATATGGAGACTTCACCACCTCTCTGGGTAAGCTGGATCCAGGGCTCCATCACCCTCCTCATGTTCAGATGGAACTTCTTGTGTTCAGTTTTGTGCCTGTTACCCTTTGTCCTGCCACTGGGCACCACTGAAAAAAGCCTGGCCCCATCCTCCTGGCACCCACCCTTGAAGTGTTGATCACCACTGATGATATTCCCTTGCAGTCTTCTCCCTTCCAGACTAAAAAGACCAAATTCTCTCAGCCTTTCCTCATAAGGCAGATGTTCTAGTGCCTAATCATCTTTGTAGCCCTTCTCCATAGCATATCCCAGCATTAAGGCATCAGATCAGAGAATCATGAAATGTTTTGGGTTGGACAGGACCTTTACATGTCAGTTAGTCCACCCTGCCTTTCATCTGCAACCAGTGTAGGTTTCTCAGAGCCCCAGCAAGCTTCTGCATAGAATCATAGAATCAGTCAGGGTTGGAAGGGACCACAAGGATCAGCCAGTTCCAACCCCCCTGCCATGGGCAGGGACACCTCACACTACAGCAGGCTGGCCACAGCCTCATCCAGCCTGGCTGCAAACACCTCCAGGGATGGGGCCTCAAGCACCTCCCTGCACAACCCATTCCAGGCTCTCACCACTCTCATGGGGAAGAACTTCTTCCTCACATCCAGCCTGAATCTCCTCACTTCCAGCTTCATTCCATTCCCCCCAGTCCTGTCACTACCTGAGATCCTAAATAGTCCCTCCCCAGCTTTCTTGGAGCCCCCTTCAGATACTGGAAGGCCACAAGAAGGTCACCTCAGAGCCTTCTCTTCTCCACACTGAACATCCCCAACTCTTTCAGTCTGTCCTCACAGGAGAGGTGCTCCAGCCCTCTGCTCATCCTGGTGGCCCTTCTCTGGACACCTTCCAGCATGTCCAGATCCCTCTTGTAATGGTGCTAAACATCAAAAGTGGAGGGCAGATGATTAGCTGTCCAGACACCTTCAAATCCAAGAGGGAAGGGGCAGCTCTTCTGTGGTGTCATCCACCCATTCCCACCTGAGGTGTGTTTGCTGCTGGGATGGACTGAATGACCCAAGAAAATGGTTTTGTTTCTCCTCTGAGCTTAACAAACCATCTTCATCTAGTCATCACACTCTTGGAGCATCAAATTCAGAGCCAAATTTGTGCTGTCCATAGGTGCCCAGAGCCCAGGACATCTTGGAGTGCCCAGAAAGTTCAGGTGTATTGGGGAGACTTTCACCCCCATGGGTAGGGAGGAAGAACCAACATCTTCAGCCCTACTCTGTGGGGTTAAAAGGAGCAAGGGGACAAGTTGGGCCCAAACACCTCTTGTGGTTTGTGGGAGCATAGGAAATGCAGCATCACTCAGCAGGACAGAGCTCAGAAAGACCTTAGGCTCTTCTAGGAGACAATTCAAACTGACCTGCATAAACTCAGGGAGGGGGTTCTGATGGAATTCAAAACAAGGGATAGATCCAGAACGTGCAGGGACAAGTGACAGCAGCAAGTTGGGATTTGTTACCTTTTCCTTTTTTTTTTTAGCTTACCTTACATTGCACAAAATTCCACATCACCAGGCAGGGGGGGTGGAAAAATAGTCTTGAAAAAACAAATTCTTGAAGCCAATGGACCTGAGATGTCGACACCAGCACCTCAGCACAAACTCCAGGTCATCTGCAACGTTGCAAGACTCAAGGGGTAGGCAAAGCAGACTTCCAGCAGCCTCAGTCTGCCAGAGGAGGGGGCAGAAACCATGATCTGGAAGAAAAGGAGAGGGAAAAACAAAAAGAAAGAGAAAGAATGAGAAAGAATAAAGGTGGGAAGGTTCACCCTGTGGCTTCTAAGCTCCTAAAAGGTCACCTTTTCTGGCTCCTCTTTGCAAATGTGAGTGTTAGAAATGGGCTTTATTTAGAGCAAATGAAAGCTCAAGTAATTACATGGCTTCAGGAGCCAGGACTCTAAGAAAAACACCAAGTATTTCAAGAGCTGGCATCACTGCCTGTGGAAAATGAATGAGTCATGGTGTCTTTTTGGACTCCTGGCTGGGGGAGGGAGACCAGTGCAGATGCTGGAGAGTGGTGGGGAGCAGGGATGGAGAGCCTGGTGTGCCCTGAGCTACCTGCATGGGGTGCAAAACTGCAGCAGTCTGGGCAAGGAGCAGGAAAGTGATGAAAAGGGAGTCCCAGGGCTTGCAGAACAAGCTCCTCAGTCCTGGGAGCATGTCTTGGAGGGAATTCTTTGGGAGCCAGCACCTAGGAGCCTTGCAGGGAGGTAAAATCCCTCTTTTCCTGGACAAAGTCTTTTGGAGAGGGTACAGAGAAGGGCAATGAAGCTGGTGAGCAGTTTGGAGAGCACAACTTAGGAGAAGAGGCTGAAGGAACAAGGAGTGAAGAGCAACTGGGAGAACTGGGATTGTTCAGTCTGGAGAAGAAGAGCCTGAGGGGAGACCTCATTGCTCTCCACAACTACCTGAAAGGAAGTTGGAGTGAGACCTGTGTTGGCCTCATCTCCCAAGTAACTAATGACAGGACAATAGGAAATGGCCTTAAGCTGCACCAGGGGCGGGTTTATGATGGATATTAGGAAGAATTTCACTCCCAAAAGGGTGTTCAGGCATTGGAACAGGCTGCCCAGGGAGGTGGTGGAGTCACCATACCTGGAGGAGTTCAAAAAACAAGTAGGTGTAGGTGGGACATTAGGAAGAAATTCTTCAACACTTCTTCAAACTGAGTCTCAGAGTCAGAGAACTTCCTTGGTCCACTTGTGTGCAGTATGAAGCAGCAAGATGAAGCCCATCCCAGAAGTCAGGTCATGGCTGCTACCTTGGCTCTGGAAGAAGAACCAGTCAGTCTCATTATCTACATGCATCCCCCAGCAAGGCTGTGCACCTTAGAGGACACAACAGGCGTCAGGAAGCCTCTGAAGCTGCCAGTTGGGTGGCAGCAGTGGGATGGAGGACAGCACTGGAAGAGGATGGAGGGAGAAGCCATGGGCTGGTGGTGCTGTGAGTGGGGGGGGAAAAAGTAAACAGAGGCAGGCAGGGAGCCAGAGGCTGTGAGCCAACAGGTCATCACCCACCTACCCAGGTGGATGTCCTGGGTGATGAGCAGAACATTCCCCAAACCTCCAGCTCCCTGAAGCCATGCTGTAATCCATGTGAAAGAGGTGGAGGCAGCTCATCCCAGGAATGACTTCCAGGCAGCCAGCTCCATGGGCAAATCAGCTACCCATTGATTTTCCTCCTGCCCTCCTTCCCAGCAGAGGGAGTTTGGGAGATACTTCTGCATTGATCCAACTTGCTGTTCCCCCTAATGGGGTTGTTGCCAGATGAAGTTCACATTAAAAAAAATTAATAGCTTGTAGTTTGCAGCTGGGCTGAAGCTCCCACTGCTCCATGGGCACTGTGTCAGAGGAATAATCCCAGTTTCCTTGACAGCCCAGGGAGCAGTGTGAGCACTCCACCTCTCTGGTACACACCATGTCAGCACTGATGCTGATCAGTGAGGTCTTGAGGTCATAGTCAGTGTATTGCAGTCAATGTTGTAGTCATTGGCCAAGATCCCAGGGCCACACCAGAGTGGGGTCAGCCCCAAGAGTCCTACCACCTTCTTAGCATAGAATCAGTCAGGGACCACAAGGATCAGCCAGTTCCAACCCCCCTGCCATGGGCAGGGACACCTCACACTACATCAGGCTGGCCACAGCCTCACCCAGCCTGGCTGCAAACACCTCCAGGGATGGGGCCTCAAGCACCTCCCTGGACAACCCATTCCAGGCTCTCACCACTCTCATGGGGAAGAACTTCTTCCTCACATCCAGCCTGAATCTCCCCACTTCCAGCTTTATTCCATTCCCCCTAGTCCTATCACTCCCTGATAGCCTAAAAAGTCCCTCCCCAGCTTTCTTGTAGCCCCCTTCAGATACTGGAAGGCCACAAGAAGGTCACCTCAGAGCCTTCTCTTCTCCACACTGAACAGCCCCAACTCTTTCAGTCTCTCCTCATAGGAGAGGAGCTCCAGCACTCTGCTCATCCTGGTGGCCCTTCTCTGGACACCTTCCAGCATGTCCAGATCCCTCTTGTAATAGGGGCTCCAGAACTGGACACAGTACTCCAGGTGGGCTTTGGGTTGGAAAGCAACTTAGAGACCATCCACTTCCAACTCTGCTGCCATGGGCAAGGACACTTTCCCTCTTCATGCTCTGTGTGATCATCTGGGCCATCTGTGCCAGACCTGGCTGTAAAGGATGATGTTGGTGTCAGGAGGTCCCAGCTAGGGACACTGTCAAAGCAAGCAGGTTGGCTGGGGGTGTCTGGCTCCCCTGGGACACTGGGGAGGACTCCAGCGAGCCCTGATGACTCCAGCAGATCCCTGTGGGTGGGAAGGGTCCTCCCAGAAGAGCTGCTGGTCTGAGGAACAAGTTCTGCAGCCAGAGGTGAGGTGATTTCATCCAGATCCTATGCAGCCCACCCTCAAAACCATCCAGCTCACACAGTCATTTCTTTTACCCTAGCCTAAACTCGTTCTCTCCCTCACTGCCATGTCATTACCTCTGCAGGATGAAGAGATCCTCTTATTTTCTGTCTCACAGAGCCCTGCATCCCCTCACACAGCAACTGAAGACACTAATAACTCCATCTAATTAGGGAGTGAGTGATCCCTGGGAAGGGGACTGGCAGATAGGCTGCTATTATTTCTGTCACCTGCTTTGCTCCACACGGGCCCCCAGCCAGCTCTGCTGGCTTTTTTTAGCCAGCACATTTCATTTTTCACTCCCCACTGTCAGCCCCTTCCCTGTCTCATTCAGAAACTTCACCCACTCCCTCTAGCCCAGCCTGTCTCTCTGCTGCCCTGCCATATAAATCAGCCTTAATTATGCTGGTAAAAATCCTCTAAATCACTCATTGTCCTCATTATTATTATTTATCTTAGCCTGGAGGTGACACAGGCAAACACAAGCTCCTCTGGTCCCCTAGCAAGGATTTTAATGGGCTTACTGGTTTGGCAAACTAACTGCAATACCTTATGCAAAGTTTCCTACTGGGGCTGAGCCCACCTGGTTCTGCATCCCTCAGTTTGGGTCCATGGGGCTCCTGTGGGATGATTCACAGCCTGCTCTTAACTGTTCCCTTCATGGATGAAGTTGGGACAACTTGGATACACTTCACTGCAAGAGTCAGGCTCACTTGGGGATCACTGTTGCAAAGGCACTGCTTGTGTGCTGGAATTACCTATGAAAACCTGCATCCTCATGGATATGGACATAGGAAAAAGTCTGGGCAGCAGGAGGAAGTTCTGCGGGAGTCAGTCCGGACCAAAAAGTTCTGCGGGAGTCAGTCCGGACCAAAAAGTTCTGCGGGAGTCAGTCCG
Organism: Indicator indicator; assembly: GCF_027791375.1. Taxonomy (NCBI): domain Eukaryota; kingdom Metazoa; phylum Chordata; class Aves; order Piciformes; family Indicatoridae; genus Indicator; species Indicator indicator. Next base: position 13,437,073 of record NC_072035.1, read on the forward strand.
GACCAAAAAGTTCTGCGGGAGTCAGTCCGGACCAAAAAGTTCTGCGGGAGTCAGTCCGGACCAAAAAGTTCTGCGGGAGTCAGTCAGGACCAAAAAGTTCTGCGGGAGTCAGTCCGGACCAAAAAGTTCTGCGGGAGTCAGTCAGGACCAAAAAGTTCTGCGGGAGTCAGTCCGGACCAAAAAGTTCTGCGGGAGTCAGTCAGGACCAAAAAGTTCTGCGGGAGTCAGTCCGGACCAAAAAGTTCTTTACTCTGAAGGTGATGAAACACTGGAACAGGTTCTCCAGAGAAGTTGTGGACACCTCATCCCTGGAAGTGTTTAATCCCAGGCTGGATGAGGCTTTGAGCAACCTGGTCTGATGAGAGGTGTCCCTGCCCATCACTAGGTGATCTTTAAGGTCCCTTCCAACTCAAGCCATTGAAACTAAAGAATCTGGGAGCCAGTTCACCTTCCTGGAGCAAACCCAGATTCCTAGAATCATGGAATGGTTTTGAATTGGAAGAGACCTTAAAGATCACCTAGTTCCACCCCCTCTGCCATGGGCAGGGATGCCTTTCCACTAGACCAGGTTGCTCAAGGCCTCACCCAGCCTGCCCTTGAACACTTCCAGGGAGGAATCATCCAGGACCTCCTTGGGCAATCTGTTCCCGTGTCTCTCCACCTTCACTGTTAGAGAGTTTCTTTCTAATCTCCAATCTAAATCTGCCCCCACAACAGAAGGCAGGATGGAAGCTTCTGGTTTGGAGAAGGTACCCACATTGTGACTATACTGATGGTGTGCAGCCTAAAAAGCTTGCTCTTCCCCTTCCCTGCTCTCCCCCTTCCCTGCTGCCAGCTCAACATCCCTACCCTGCTGTCTCCATAAGTTGTATTTTCCAGTCCACCTCCTCTGTGCCTCAGCAGGCCACCAGCCCCACATGACCACAAGGCTGTGAGCTGGCCTCCAGCCCTCTCAGGAGCAATAATGCAAGGGAATATTGATCCTTGGGCTTGTCACTCCAGAGGGATGTGCCACCACTAAATCCCTAACCTTTAGCTGTGCCTGGAGTCTGTAAGCTCCCACTCTCTCCTCCTGCCAGGCAGCAAACACCATGTCCAACAGCCTAGGAGCAGGAGAACAGGCTGTCCCCTGTCAAAACACACAAGGTGCCACACTCCCTAGGGCAATGCTGATGGCTGCTGACAGCATTCTGGCATCCAGACCTGCCTGCCCTGCCATCCTCCCAGCATCTCACAACCTGCAGAGAGAAGCAGCCCCCAGGAGCCTCAGCCAAAGAGCAGCAAGCAAAGGAAAGAATCATTGTCCACTTACTGGCTTTATGACCTTGCTTTTCCTGAGACACAAAGGGGATAGTGCTGGCCTTCCTCCCGTAAGTTCTCATCATCATCTGCAGGAGGAGAAGAGAAGCTGTTCAGGGTGGGGTTCATGCAAGAAGAATGGGTTTAGGCTCACACAATCACAGGTTGGTTTGGATTGATAGTGCCATTCAAGATCAGCTGATGCCAAATCCTTGCCATGGGCAGGGACTCCTCCCACTAGACCAAGGTGCTCAAGGCCTTGAACACTTCCAGGGATGGGGCATCCACAGCCTCTCTGGGTAACCTGTTCCAGCGTCCTTCACTATGTGCAGGCCAAAATGAGATCAGGAAGGGTTTAGAGTTTCTCTGGTTTAGGGAAAATGATGTTGACAGAGCTCATTGCCTGCCTTCATCCAGATGATTTATTTTCAGTAGGCACTCAAAACCCCCCGTTAATTATTTCACTTCTAACATGACCATCCCACCCCAGTTGGGTCTCTCCTGGAGCTCAGGTAGCATCTTGGTTTGAAAGACATCCCAAAGCTCAATGCATCCTTCTGGCTTGGAGATATGCTTGCTATAAAATGAGCACCTTTCAGTGTGTAAAACTGGACATAGACAACCTAGGCTGATACAACTCTGTTGGCAAGTTCATGTCTTGTGGTCTTTGCCAAATCGTTAGCCACAGGAATTAAGCATTCCCCCAACTCTCCAGAAGAAACAATTTGCCTGAAGCTTAAACCATTCCTGCAGGACAATTCCTTTTCCCTAGGGCAAACCACCCCCAAAATGCATGGGATTGGTGGGATCACTCTACGCTTTGCCATAACAGAACCATCTCCCTCCTGCCCTGCTGCATGAGAGCTGCAGATACAGGGTGAAATCCCTGTGTCCTATAGCTCAGACAGCTTTTCCATCACTCCAGCACTGGACCAGACATCTGCCAGGGCAACACAGCTCATAACCCTTGTCCTGAAGCAGGTCTGACATCTTCACTTCACTCTACCTTTCCTGTCTTGGTCCTAAATATTCACTTACCAAGCCCAAGTTTACCATATGGTGAGCCAAACCCCATCAGAGTTGCAACTCCTCCACTGTTTTCCTCCAGGCTCTGCTCCACATTGGAGCTTTCCCAAGCAGCATCCCTCAGGATGAAGCACACCAGGTTTGATCACAACCCCAAATTCCTTTTTTTTTTTTTCCAGTTATTCATAATCTCTACAATTATTCATATTCTCTACTCTGCCCTGGGGAGACCACACCTGCAGTACTGTATCCAGTTTGGGGCTCCCCAGTTCAAGAGAGACAGAGACCTGCTGGAGAGAATCCAACAGAGAGCCAGGAGGATGCTTAGAGGACTTGAGCATCTCCCCTGGGAAGAGAGACTGAGAGCCCTGGGGCTGTTTAGTGTGGAGAAGAGAAGGCTGAGAGGGATCTGATCAATGTCTCTCAATATCTGAGGGGTGGGTGTCAAGGGGAGGGGGCCAGGCTCTTTTCAGTGGTTCACAGTAATAAGACAAGGAACAATGGGTTCAAACTTGAACAGAGAAGATTTCAGCTCAACATGAGGAGAAACTTCTTTACAGTGAGGGTGATGGAGCACTGGAACAGGCTGCCCAGGGGGGTTGTGGAGTCTCCTTCTCTGGAGACTTTCCAAACCCACCTGGATGCATTCCTGTGCAGACTACCCTAAGTGATGCTGCTCTGGCAGGGGAGTTGGACCTGAGGATCTCTGGAGGTCCCTTCCAACCTCTGTGATACTGTGATAAGGCATCTCCCCATCCTTGCATATCACTCAGCTCCCTCCAGGAATAACTTCTGAAATCCATGGGTCCACTTCAACCAACTCAGGTGGAAAAGGCCCCAAAAGCATCAGGAGCTGAGTTGGTTTAATGGCTGTAAGCAGTTAGATAAAAAGAAAACTCTGAATTACTGCCCTTGCTTGGAGAGAAGCTGCAACTGGAACTCAGCAAGGCTGCTGGATAAGACACTCAGGAGAGAGGTCTTTGAAAGGCCCAAACCTCAGGAAATGTTCCAATCAGAGCTCAGCCCTTATTAGACACTTGATAACCCAGCTACAAGACACAGAGCCTCAGAGGAAATCAAGCTCCATAAGTCCTGTCCCTCACAGGCTGACTTTGACTTCATCAAAAAAAAAAGCCAAACCACAAATAAAAGACAATGAAAAGCCTTCCCTAAAGCAGAGACTTCAGGAGCAAGCTGCTCAGATGGAGCAGAGATGGGCTTGGGACCCATTGTGAAGAGAGAGAGAGGCCACAAGACAACAGAAAAGGTTTCCAGTCAGATCTAGAGAGGACTGCAGGTGCCAAGATCCACTTTCATGGGACTCAGGAGCTCAAAGCTTTGGGAAATTCCTCCTGCTTCAGGATGGTTTGGTTTTAACAGCAGGCAAAGCTTGCCCAGATTTGTTTTTATTCTGGTTTTATCCTATTTCTATAAAAGCTGCTACAAGACCAATAAAACCTTTGAACTCCTCTCAAGGTCCCTGAACACCTCTCAGAGCCCCTCAACTCCTCTCAGAGCTCCTCAACTCATCTAACTGCCCCTCAACTCCCCTCACAGCCCCTCAACTCCCCTCACAGCCCCTCAACTCCCCTCACAGCCCCTCAACTCCTCTCAAAACCCCTCAACTCCTCTCAAAACCCCTCAACTCCTCTCAAAACCCCTCAACTCCTCTCAAAACCCCTCAACTCCTCTCAAAACCCCTCAACTCCTCTCCAAGCCCCTCAACCCCTCTCAAAACCCATGAACTCCCCTCACAGCCCCTCAACTCCCCTCACAGCCCCTCAACTCCCCTCAAAACCCCTCAACTCCCCTCAAAACCCCTCAACTCCCCTCACTGCCCCTCAACTTCCCTTTTCCCTGACTGGACAAGACCCCCTTTACTCCCAATGATAGCTAGAAACCAGTAGCAAACAAGATTTGATGAATTTGATCTTGATTGCAGTTCAAAGACTTTTTCTTTCGGCCAGAGTTGTATTTTGAAGCAAAACAAGCAGCCCTGCAGCCAGAGCAAACCTCTCTGCAACAGGTTTGTTTTTTTTTTTGAACACCAATCATTTGGCCAGCTCTCCAAGAGTGAAAACCCAAACACTTTGGTTGTTTTCAAGGAAAGGGTTTGATTACAGCCCGCTTGGGAAGAAAAGAGAATTCTCACAGAATCACAGAGTAGTAAGGTTTGGAAGGGACCTCTGGAGATGACATCTAGCACAACCCCCCTGCCAGAGCAGCTTCACCCAAAGCAGGTTTGCACAGGAGCGTCCAGGCATGACTGAAACGACTCCAGAGATGGACACTCCATTACCTCTCTGGGCAGCCTGTTTCAGTGCTCTACCATCCTCAGTGGACAGAAAGCCTTCCCTCATGGTTAGGTGGAACTTCCTCTGATCAAGTTGGTGCTTGTCACCCCTTGTCCTGTCACTGGGGCACCAGTGAAAAGAATATTGACCCCCATTCTCCTGCCACCCACCCTTGAAGAGGGCTGGAGCACCTCTCCTATAGGGAGAGACTGAGAGATTTGGGGAGAGTCTGGAGAAAAGAAGGCTCTGAGGAGACCTTCTTGTGGCTTTCCAGTATCTGAAGGGGGCTACAAGAAAGCTGGGGAGGGACTTTTTAGGGTGTCAGGGAGTGATAGGACCAAGGGGAATGGAGCAAAACTGGAAGTGGGGAGATTCAGATTGGATGTTAGGAAGAAGTTCTTCCCCATGAGGGTGGTGAGACACAGGAACAGGTTGCCCAGGGAGGTGGTGGAAGCCTCATCCCTGGAGGCTTTTGCAGCCAGGTTGGATGTGGCTGTGGCCAGCCTGATGTAGTGTGAGGTGTCCCTGCCCATGGCAGGGGGTTGGAACTGGCTGAGCCTTGAGGTCCCCTCCAACCTTAACAATTCTGTAACTCTAAGTATTGATAAGCATTGAGAAGATAGAATCATAGACTCATAGAATCAGTCAGGGTTGGAAGGGACCACAAGGATCAGCCAGTTCCAACCCCCCTGCCATGGCCAGGGACACCTCACACTACAGCAGGCTGGCCACAGCCTCATCCAGCCTGGCTGCAAACACCTCCAGGGATGAGGCTTCCACCACCTCCCTGCACAACCCATTCCAGGCTCTCACCACCCTCATGGGGAAGAACTTCTTCCTCATGTCCAGTCTGAATCTCCCCACTTTCAGCTTTATTCCATTCCCCCTACTCCTATCACTACCTGATAGCCTAAAAAGTCCCTCCCCAGCTTTCTTGTAGCCCCCTTCAGATATTGAAAGGCCACAAGAAGGTCACCTCAGAGCCTTCTCTTCTCCAGACTGAACAGCCCCAACTGGTGCAGGAGTTATGCCTCCCTAGGTGCAGGATCCTGTGCTTGCCCTTGTGGATAACCTCCTCAAGGTTTCTTAAAAGCAAACTTCAATTAACTTCAAATGGAATTGAAGTCTTCTTGGCCCAAGAATATTGTTGGTGATTATTTTCTAATTCCTAAAGAGAAAGCCCCAAAGCAGCTGTGCTGCTGTCCCTCCCTGCAAACTGGCCTGACACCATTTCTTGCCCTACCACTGACAAATCCAAAGCCAAACAGGCTAAAGGACAAAGCCTAACACACAGGTTTGTGCTGAGGCCCAAGGAAGGGTTTGAAGATTGTCTTCAGGTGCTCCTCTTGCTCTAGATGACACCCAGGTGTGTCACCATGTGCTGATGGAGGGCTGGGGAGGAGGACACCTGCTGGTGTTTGGACATCAGGAAGAAGTTCTTCACTCTGAGGGTGGTGGAACACTGGAAGATGTCACTCAGGGAGGTACCTGAAGGCCTCCTCCCTGGAGACATGCAGGATCAGGCTTGATAGGGCTCTGAGGAGCCTGATCCAGTTGGGGATGTTCCTGTTTGCTGCGGGGGGGTTGGACTAGATGACCTTCAGAGGTCCCTCCCAACCCACTTCGTTCTCTGATTCTATCATTTCCATTTCACCTATCACTAATCTGAGGAGGCTTAGAACTCATGAGCTGTGACCTCCTCTTCTCCAGCAAGTTGTGCAAGTCCCCAGCCTTTCCTGGGAACCTCAGCCAGGTATTCCCTCTGATTTCCTACTCAAACCACTCGATTCCTCCCTCCTTCCTTTATTATTTCATTTAACCATCCCTGACATGCTTCTGGCAATCCCCTCAGAGATAATCAGGTTGTAGTGCTTGAGACCAGCTCTGCTCAGATAAAGAAGAAATGAGTGATAAAAACCAGTGATGGAGCTGCAGATCAGAAGCAGAGCAGGGGCCAGCACATTGTGCTTTGGACTTTTGATCAGAGGAGAAGGCACCTTCCTCCTTGGTGCTGTAATTCAGTGCTCCTTCTCTATCAACTGCCAGAGCAAGGGCAGAGCTGGAGCCTGCAGCCCTGTCTGCAAGCCCCAGCCCCTTCCCTGGGGGGTTGGATGTGGCTCCCATGCTCTGCTCCCCTAGGTATTGCTTAGCACAAGTCATGCCAAGTGTCTCATGGCCTCACAGGCCCCCATTCTGCTGAAGCTAACTTGCAAATCTTAGCCTGGCCAAGGATTAAACCTGAAAAAAAAAAAAAAAAAAAGATATTTATAAGAATATAGAAAAGTCAGAGGGAAGGGGGGGAAAGGGGAAGAAAGAGGGAGAGAGGGACAAAAATGGGGCAAGACAGGGGGGAAAAGGGGGGAGGCAAAGAGAAGGGGGGGGAAAAGGGGGGAGGCAAAGAGAAGGGGGGGGAAAAGGGGGGAGGCAAAGAGAAGGGGGGGGAAAAGGGGGGAGGCAAAGAGAAGGGGGGGAAAGGGGGGAGGCAAAGAGAAGGGGGGGAAAAGGGGGGAGGCAAAGAGCAGGGGGGGAAAAGGGGGGAGGCAAAGAGCAGGGGGGGAAAGGGGGGAGGCAAAGAGCAGGGGGGGAAAAGGGGGGAGGCAAAGAGAAGGGGGGGAAAGGGGGGAGGCAAAGAGCAGGGGGGGGAAAAGGGGGGAGGCAAAGAGAGGGGGGGGAAAGGGGGGAGGCAAAGAGCAGGGGGGGAAAGGGGGGAGGCAAAGAGAAGGGGGGGAAAAGGGGGGAGGCAAAGAGAAGGGGGGGAAAAGGGGGGGAGGCAAAGAGCAGGGGGGGAAAGGGGGGGAGGCAAAGAGAGGGGGGGAAAGGGGGGAGGCAAAGAGAGGGGGGGGGGAAAGGGGGGGGAGGCAAAGAGAAGGGGGGGAAAGGGGGGAGGCAAAGAGCAGGGGGGGGAAAAGGGGGGAGGCAAAGAGAAGGGGGGGGAAAGGGGGGAGGCAAAGAGAAGGGGGGGAAAGGGGGGAGGCAAAGAGAAGGGGGGGGAAAAGGGGGGAGGCAAAGAGCAGGGGGGGAAAGGGGGGAGGCAAAGAGCAGGGGGGGAAAGGGGGGAGGCAAAGAGCAGGGGGGGAAAGGGGGGAGGCAAAGAGAAGGGGGGGAAAAGGGGGGAGGCAAAGAGCAGGGGGGAAAAGGGGGGAGGCAAAGAGCAGGGGGGAAAAGGGGGGAGGCAAAAGAGGGGGGAAGGGGGGGCAAAGAAGGGGGGAAAAGGGGGGAGGCAAAGAGAAGGGGGGGGAAAGGGGGGAGGCAAAGAGAAGGGGGGAAAAGGGGGGAGGCAAAGAGAAGGGGGGAAAGGGGGGAGGCAAAGAGAAGGGGGGGAAAGGGGGGAGGCAAAGAGCCGGGGGGGAAAAGGGGGGAGGCAAAGAGAAGGGGGGGAAGGGGGGAAAGGGGGGAGGCAAAGAGAAGGGGGGGAAAAGGGGGGAAGGCAAAGAGAAGGGGGAAAGAAAAGGGGGGGTGGCAAAGAGAAAAGAAAATCAAGGGGAGGGATGAGAGAAATCAAAATTTCCCAGCACCAACAGTATGGGATGCACACAGCAAGCCAAAACCCCAAACCAAACCAACACACCCCCTTCTCCCCCCCCACCCCCCCCCAGCTGCTAGATCTGCAAAGATCTCCACTCCAACTCTATTGATTTTGTGGCACCTCTGCTGTCTGACCCATTAAGCAAGGCTCACTGGCAAGGTGGAAGGCATTCAAGTTGCACTTTGTTGTGTCCTCAGACATCCCTTGTGCCTGGAGATGTTCAACACCTCCCCAGCTTTGACATTTTCTTAGTTTAGCAGCAAATTCACATAAACTTCCAAGAGAGGCAAACGTGGTTGTAACCCAGTTTGAAAGTTCTGATTCCAGACTGTGTCTTGGATCTCCAAGGTTGATACTGGCTGCCAGTCCTCCACCCAACACTGGCCATCAATGTAAAGTTCCTCCTCATCTTTAGATGGAACTATGCTCAAGTTTGTGCCTCTTACCTCTTGTCCTGACACTGGGCACCACTGAAAAAAGCCTGGTCCCATTCTCCTGACATCCACCAGTAAGCTTTTAGAAGATCCCCACTCAGTCTTCTCTTCTCCAGGCTAGAAAGCTCCAGGTCCCTCAGCCTTCTCTTCATAAGAGAGATGTTCTATTCCCCTTCAGCATCTTTGCTGTACCCTGTCAAGCAGCTCCTGTCCTTCCTGAACTGAGGAGCCCAGAACTGGATCCAGGACTCCAGATGAGGCCTCACTAGGACAGAGTAGAGAGGGAGAAGAAACTCCCTCAACATGCTGGCCACACTCTTCTTGATGCTCCCCAAGATGCCACTGACCTTCTTGGCCACAAGAGCACATTGCTGGCTCATAGTCATCCTGCTGTCTACCAACCTTTCAAGTCCTGCCTTCTTATCCAGGGCTGTCATGAAGCCAAAGAGAATTCTGGTGTCCTGGGTGCTGTGAGGATAGTAAATCAGGGTCTGCTCAATGCTGTGGTGGAAATCTTGCTGGAGAAAATGGAGACAACTCCTCCACATGCAAAAAAAAAAAAAAACCTTTGGAAACACCCACCCCAAGCCTGCAGCAGGTCCCAGATCTATCAGTAGGAGAAACTGTCTGTCTTTCCCAATTTTCTTCTCTTCCCAAGCCTCTCTTATACTCTCCATCATGCCAGGTCTTCCAGGAGAAGGCCATTAGGTCAGTGGTTTTCCATACCACTCAACCTCATGGGTCAACAGACAGGTTTATGTCTCAGCTCTGAGTTCCCATCAGTCTGGTGGCTCCAGCTCTGGCTTTACTCAGAGTGGATGTGGGTCTGGTAGCTCCAGCTCTGGCTTTACTCATACTGGATGTGGCCTTTGCTGGTGTTTCAACTTGATTTTGCTTTTTACCCCAAGGGAATCCTAGCCTCTGCTGAAAAAAATCCAGAGTGTGTTCATCCTGTGGAGATGAGTCTGTCCTCTCTGGCAGAAGGTGCTGCTGAACTGAAGGGTTTAGCCAATTGCTTTTGGTTGAAAATACTGCCACTGATAACACCCAAAATGCTACCAATCTCAAAGAAAATTTTCCATGAGGGAGGAATTCTTGGGAGCTGAAGGCCTCCTGTGATTTGTGTTTAACCACTCTGCATCTCCCAGGAGATTCCCTGCAGAGGAGGAACAAGGCTGTTCCAGTTTTCTTCCTCATGCAGCAGGGAATAAATAGCACTTTTGGAAATTCCTTATCACAGCCCTGCAGGAGCAGGTTTTTCCAGGCAGATCTTGGATATTCCCTTGTTGTCCCTTCTTGTTGGAAAGTCTCTTTTTCTTTTTCAATGTTTTGGAGCTTCCATCATCAATCTCACTCAAACCCAAGCCTCTTCTGACAAGTGACAAGAGATAGGACAAGAGGAAAGAGCCCTAAGTCACACCAGGAGAGGCTTAGGTTGGATATAAGGAAAAATTTCTTCCCCAAAAGGATTGACCAAAGCACTGGAACAGGCTGCCCAGGGCAGTGGTGGAATCCTCATCCCTGAAAGACTTTCAAAGCCATGCAGATGTGGTGCTGAGGGACATGGTTTAGAGGTGACCTATAAATTCTGGGTTAATGGTTGGACTTGGTGGCCTTAATTCCACTCAAAACAATTCTATAACAGCAAAACTTCTGAAGGCTGATGCAGAGGTCTGCTGTGACTTTAAGTGTAGCTGGCCATGGCTTGTCTCTTCAGCCTCTTTGAGTGGGCAGTGTGGTGACACCTGCTGTAATCCACCCTGGACCCCTCCTGAAGAGATGCAGGAGAAATTCTTGAGATGTATTTCCCTCAGACCACAATATATTCCATATGCTCCAATCGTGGAGGAGAAGGGAGCTGGTACTTCTGAGTTCCCTCTGGCAAATCCATCATTCCCAGCTGGGGGGACAGGGAGGGGGCAGGGGCAGCTTATCAGTGTTCTCCTCTGACTTCACAGCTGGAAGAAATTTACAGCCAAGCACATGCTCCTGGTGTAAAGGAAGGATAAGCCCTATCCAAGCATCCACTGCTGTTATCAGAGGGCCAGGGGTGCTTGGATCACCTTTAGTGCTGGCCACCAAGAGCTTTTCTGGAGTCCTCTCTTAGCAGAAGGCATTGGATGAGCTTCTCCAGCAAGATGTCATGGTGCTGCTTGTCCTTCCAGGAGCAAGCCCTGCAGCCATCCCCCTTGGAAAGCACATTAACAAGATGGAGATGATCTGTGAGCACACAGCTCTCTGAAGACTGCTGACAAGGCAGGGGCTGCCCCCTCCCTCTTTGGGAAGCCCAGAACCAAACAGCTTTTGACTGCATGCTGCAGACCCACGTTCTGCTGGGGAGCTTTCAGGTCCTGTAGCCTCCTCCCACTGCAGGAGCAAGGCAGGAGGTTGGGTGCACCGTTGTGGGTTCCTCTTTGCATGTGCTAAAGTCATCAAAACATGGCTGGGACCCAAATGTCTGCTTGGTTCCTGGCTGCTTTGTTGGGATCTCACTGCTGGGTGGGGAGGACTTTCTATCCCAAAATGCATCTTCTGCTTTGACAAACTGGCAGCCACCAAATCCCCAAGCTATGAGTTCAGTGCCTAGTTGATAGGCATTGAAAAGAAAGGAATAAAGATACAATGCTATGGGGGTTTTATTTACTTACTGTTCATCAGCCTTGCTTCATCTTCAGGTTTTAAAAGCCATCACTGAGCTTTTGCAATCTCTCCTCCTCCCCTAGAGAAGGTAAATGCAGTGGTTGAGGGAGCTCTTCTCAGGTCATCAAGGCTGAGCATGTCCTCAGGAGCTTCTGGCAAATGGGCCCTAGGGAGGGCAGCAAGATCATTAATTGCCATATAAGCAACTGACAGGACAAGAACAACTGGCCTCAAGTTGTGCCAAGGGAGGTTCAGATTGGCCATTGGGGAAAATTTCTTCACAGAAAGGGTTATCAGGCATTGGAACAGGCTGCCCAGGGAGGTGGTGGAGTCACCATCCCTGGAGGCATTTAAAAGACTCATGGGTGTGGTGCTGAGGGACATGGTTCAGGGGTAATGGCTTGGCAGCAGTGGTGGGATGGTGAGCTGTAGGTGAGTAAGTTGGGCTTGATCTCAAAGGTCTCTTCCAACACCCACAGTTGAATGATTCCATGATTTATAATCACTTTTTCTTATTAATTATTACAATTAACTTAAAGTGGATTGTTTGTGTTTAATTATCTTAACCTGCAAATTACAGTCAGACCAGGCAGTGCTGAAGCTATCTGCATCTTCACACCTAATTTCTGCTTTTAAACCCAGGACTCAACAAAACTGAAGAAGCCAAGAAAAGGTTTCATCCACAGGCTCATAGGACATTAGGGGTTGGAAGGGACCTCTGGAGATCACTGAGTCCAACCCCCCTGCCAGAGCAGGACCACAGAATCCAGCACAGGTCACACAGGAATGCATCCAGATGGGGCTGGAAAAGCTCCAGAAGAGACTCCACAACCTCTCTGGGCAGCCTGCTCCAGTGCTCTGTGACCCTCACAGTGAAGAAGTTCCTCCTCATGTTGAGGTGGAACCTCCTGTGCTGGAGTTTGTATCCATCACCCCTAGTCCTATCACAGGGTGCAATAGAGAAGAGCCTGGGTTTTCCTCAGAACAATTTTTTTTCTGCAGTTAATTTTTTTCCCAGCTACATAAATAAAGAAAAGCAAAAAAGAAAACCAACCAAACAAAAAACCAAACCAAAGCAACCCCAACCCAACCCAACCCAAAAGCAACCCCAACCCAAATGCACCCCAAACCAAACCAAAAGCAACCCCACCCCAAACCAAAAGCAACCCCAAACCAAAGCACCTTCATTGCTACTGTCTCCAGCAAAACAAACCTCCTAGATACCTACATATGCACATGGCTCACCATTCCCCCTCTCCAGAAAAACACCACCCCAAAACCATCACCTTGGTTTAGTGGTGAACCATGAAAGATTTGCAACCTAGCCCTCATGTTGAGGTGGAACCTCCTGTGCTGTAGTTTATATGCATTGCCCCTAGTCCTGTCACAGGGTGCAACAGAGAAGAGCCTGGGTTTCCCTCAGAACAATGTTTCTCTGCAGTTAATTTTTTTTTTCCAGCTACATATAAAAAAAGAAAAAAACAAAGCAAAAGCAAAAAAAAAAACCCAACCCAAAAGCAACCCCAACCCAAAAGCAACCCCAACCCAAAAGCAACCCCAACCCAAAAGCAACCCCAACCCAAAAGCAACCCCAACCCAAAAGCAACCCCAACCCAAAAGCAACCCCAAACCAAAGCAACCCCTAACCAAAAGCATCCCAAACCAAAGCACCTTCATAGCTGGTGTCTCCAGCAAAACAAATCTCCTAGATATCTACATGTGCACATGGCTTACCATTCCCCCCCTCCAAAAAAAAAAAAACAAAAAAACCAAGAACCAAACCAAACAACCCCAAAAAACCACCACCTTGGTTTAATGGTGAACCACTAAAGATTTGCACCCCAGCCCTCGTGAGAGCCGGCTACGAACAATAAAGAGTGCTCATCGCAGAGGGAAAGAGGAATCACAGAGCAGCAGATGTAAAACTCAAAGCTTTCACTACACCCCTAGCAAATCACCAGAGAAAGAATAATGACTCGAAAGATGCCGAGGCCAAGCTGCCTGCTGGCACAACTCCATCCAAGCTGGTGGAGATAGGCCAGCAGCGGATGTTTCCCACTTCGTCAGTTGAATGTGAGTAGTTTATTTTCCAAGTCCACCCCCTCCCCTCCCCTCCCCTCCTCAATCTTTCTTCCTCCTCTTAACTTCAATTCCCCTGTTGTTGATGGATGAGGGTCCCAAAGATGCTGAGTGGGGAAATCTGTCGCTTTACAGAACTGGTACTTTTTGCTGCATGACAAAACAAAAGAGCTGGAAACGGCAAAGAGATGTCTTCAAGCAGCTGCCAGAAGGGAAGAAGAAGACAGAAGAAGGGGGAAAAAAAAAAAAAAAGATAAAAGAAAAACTACAAGCCAGAGGCTGAGCTTTCTGAGGACACTGCCAATGTTTTAACAGGATAATCCCAGTTTTATAGGACAAAAGTCCCACTGGGGAAACGCTGCCAATTTTTTCGCTGTCGGTATTTAATCTCTTGGCACCAAGCACGGGTCTGCCTGGGCTTTTCTTCCTTTCTTACAGTCCCTGACAACATCTTTTGCATCCATTACAGCAGCAGCATATGGTCTGAAGAAGGTTCATTTGCTCTGCAATTAATAGCAGCATGCAAATCCACACACAGCTAATGCAGGCTGAACCAACAAGCAGGAAGTCATTGATGGCAGAGCTGGGACATGGGGAGGAGAGGAACATTTGCCAAACACCTGACTCAGTTTCAACCTGATTTCCATTCCAGAGCAGCTGATAAAGGCAACAACAGGTTAAATTCAGCTCTATTAAGGCAAAACTCCTCATGTGGTTTGCTTTTATTTGTTTGTTTTGGGGGTGGGTGGTTGGTTTGTTTTGTTGTTTTGTTTTATGTGGTTTGGGGTTTTTTTTGTGGTTTGTTTCTTTCTCTCTTTGGGTTTTTTACAGACAAAAGTCTGCAGAATTTGCAAAGTGGTTTCAGAGAGCTGAGACCCAATAAAGGACTTAGAGCAGGGTTTGGTGTAATAGGACATGGGGCAATGGTTTGGAACTGGAGCAGGGTAGATTTATACTGGACATTAGGAAGATGTCCTTTACTTTGAGGGTGGTTGTTGCCCAGAGAAGTTGTGGATGCCTCATCCCTGGAAGAGTTTAAGACCAGGCTTTGAGCAACCTGCTCTAGTGGAAGGTGTTCCTGCCCATGGCAGGGGGGTGGAACTAGATGAACTTTAAGGTCCCTTCCAACCCAAACTATTCCATGATGATTCCATGACTTACCCAGGCAGCAGAGCACAAAGCCAGGATCCTTACAGTACCAGCTGCACTGGTGAGATGCATGGAGAGGCTGAGTGGGAAGAAGCCAAGGTGGAGTGGCAGTGAAAAGGCTGATGGTGCACTCAGATACAAGTAAGGAATGAGCCCCCCTGGTTGTTGTTTACATGTAAAGCATTCAAAGTTGGATAATATACAGAGAAACAGAATCATAGAATTGTCAGGGTTGGAAGGGACCACAAGGATCAGCCAGTTCCAACCCCCCTGCCATGGGCAGGGACACCTCACACTACATCAGGCTGGCCACAGCCTCATCCAGCCTGGCTGCAAACACCTCCAGGGATGGGGCCTCAACCACCTCCCTGGGCAACCTGTTCCAGTGTCTCACCACCCTCATGGTGAAAAACTTTTCCTAACATCCAATCTGAATCTACCCATTTCTATTTTTGCTCCTTTTCCCCCTAGTCCTATCACTCCCTGACACCCTAAAAAGTCCCTCTCCAGCTTTCTTGGAGCCCCCTTCAGATACTGGAAGGCCACAAGAAGGTCACCTTGGAGCCTTCTCTTCTCCACACTGAACAGCCCCAACTCTTTCAGTCTGTCCTCACAGGAGAGGTGCTCCAGCCCTCTGCTCATCCTGGTGGCCCTTCTCTGGACACCTTCCAGCATGTCCAGATCCCTCTTGTAATAGGGGCTCCAGAACTGGATGCAGTACTCCAGGTGGGGTCTCAGCAGAGCTGAGCAGAGGGGGAGAATCACCTCCCTTGACCTGCTGGCCACACTTCTCTTGATGCAGCCCAGGCTCTGCTTGGCTCTCTGGGCTGCAAGTGCTCACTGACAGCTCCTGGTGAGCTTCTCATCCCCCAGCACCCCCAAGTCCTTTTCTTCAGAGCTGCTCTCCAGCCAGTCCCTGCCCAGCCTGGATTTGTGCTTGGGATTGGCTCGACCCAGGTGCAGGACCTTGCCCTTGGTCTTGTTGAACCTCCTGAGGTTGGCTTGTGCCCAGCTCTCCAGCCTGTCCAGGTCCCTCTGGATGGATCCCTTCCCTCCAGCCTGTCTGCTGCACCACACAGCTTGGTGTCATCAGCAAAGTTGAAGACTATTGCAGTGCCACAACAATGTGGAACTCTGGAACCATCCTAAGTCACGTTGGCTGGGACCAAGCAACCTGCTCTTGCTGCAGATGTCCCTGCTGACTGCAGGGGGGTTAGATCAGACAGCCTTTAACAATCCTTTCCAACCCACAATATTCCATGAATCTATGCTTTATGTGGCACAACCCCTCTCCAGGTATAGCATGGCAAGTAGTTCCTGATGGACCATGGATGCCCACCAGGGTGAAACACCCAATTCACCTGATGCTGCTGAAGACACTCATCTGTTGTCTACCAGCAGAAGGCTCCTTCAGAGACAGACTGAACCTAGGAAAGAACTCATGTCCCTTTCCTGAACCTCATGACACCAGACATTTTTGCTTATCCTCAAACCTCAGCTTCTAGTTACAGAATCACAGAATCAACTAGGCTGGAAGAGACCTCCAAGATGATCTAGTCCAACTGATCACCCAACCCTAGCTAATCAACTAGACCATGGCACTAAGTGCCTCATCCAGTTTTAAACACCTCCAGGGACATTGACCCCACCTGCCTGGGCAGCCCATTCCAACGGCATTCCCTCTTGCTGTGAAGAGCTCCTAAGACCAAGCCTAAACTTCCCCCAGCTTGACACTGTGTCCTCTCATTCTGTCACTGCTTGCCTGGGAGAAGAGACCAACCCCCACCTGGGCTACAACCATCCTTCAGGTAGCTGTAGACAGCAATGAGGTCTGCCCTGAGCCTCCTCTTCTCCAGGCTAAACACCCCCAGCTCCCTCAGCCTCTCCTCACAGAGCTGTGCTCCAGACTCCTCCCCAGCTTTGTTGCCCTTCTCTGGACACATTCAAGCAACTCAACATCTTGAATTGGACACAGAAATCAAGCTGTGGCCTAACCAGAGCAACTCACAAGTAGTTAACAGATATATATAAAATAGAAGAGAAGGAGAACACCTCCCAGAGCCCTGTTTGGGGAGACTGAAACAAACAATGGGACCCTCTAAAGCACCAGCAAATAAAAAGTTGCCCTACTGCTGTGATTAGCATCATTGCTGCTAACCACCAGCAGAACGTTTTCAGATGCTTTCAGGACTCGATCCCGAGTTATAAATTTGGAATGTTCAAATCCCTGCTCCAACACTGGGTTGCCCAGTTTGGCTGTAATGGGAGGGCAGGCTGCCACAAAAGGCTGGCAGCACTGCCCAGCTGCTCTGGGCAAGACCTCCCCAGGAAGTTGAGGACAACAAAGCTGGTGAGGGACCTGGAGAACAAGGCATATGAGGGAACTGGGGCTGCTTAGGCTGGAGAAGAGGAGGCTGAGGGAAGACCTCATGGCTCTCTACAACTATGTGAAAGGAGGTTGCAGTGAGGTGGGAGCTGATCTCTTCTCCCTAGTAACAAATGATGGCACAAGAGGAAGTGGCCTCAAGTTGGATATTAGGTATAAATTCTTTCCTGAAAGAGTGGTCTGGCATTGGAACAGGCTGCCCAGGCAGGTGGTAGAGTCACTACAAAAAGCAACTAGAGATGATACTTTGGAACATGGATTAGTGGCCATGGTATTAAGTCTATGGTTGGGCTTGACAATCTTAGAGATCTTTTCCAGCCAAAACAGTTCTATGAGTCTCTGGGCTGGCAAAGCTCTGGATGGAGCAAGAGCTCAGGGCCACCAAGGAGAGCAAGAGAATAGAAAGCCACAGCTGAGCCTTCCTGGAGGTTTCTCCCATCTCCATCTGCCAGGAGGCAAGTGAAGCAGAATGATTTCCCCAAATGCAGGATTCATCTCTTAAAAGGATTCCCCACCTAGCAGCTAACCCAGGCCACACCACGCAGCACTGAAAGGGTCAGCAAAGAAGGGCAGCAGGAGCAGCACTATCCTCCTGCCCTGGCAGTGGGAGGAGAGCCCAAGGGGAGACCATTCACATGCATGGCTGCCCATGGGAGTCTCCCACAGAGATGGCTCCTCTGCCATGCTCCTCTCTGCAAAGTGCAATGGATTAGTAGCTCGCTTCCAATTCAGGCTGAGTTATGAGGGGGGCCATTTGCTGGACGTTTTACATGAACCAGAAGATGTGTTATCTGAGGGAAATTGCTTCATTTAATATCCTGGCCTGACAAGCAGTGAACTGTGCATCTCCTGGAGAATTTAGCAGGGCAGATGATTTTACTTTAGCTGAGAGGATTCATCAATCGAATCCCTTTCCTTCCCGTCCCCCCCTCCACCCCCCCCAAAACTCACAGCAGAGCACTGTGCAGAGAAACTCTGTGGACCTGGTGGCACCAAGATCATCAGTGTCAGGAAAACTAAAGTGTGGGGCTTTTCCCTCAAAAAGCATTGCAGAATTGCATGCAGTTTGTCACTGTCACACCCTCCACCCCCCAGAAAAATGAGATCTTGGGTTAGGAACACAAAACAGCAAGAAGCTGAGCAGATCTAGCTCTCAGATGCCTTGAGGACATGGGATGTGTTCCTCCACCACAGGAAGACCAAGAATCAGAGCAGTCTTCTAGTTACATGGCTCTGATAAATGGGAAGCCCTCCTGGAAAGCAGCTCCAGGATGGGGAACCAGAGGCAGACCTCACTCTCCATGCCCTCAGGGTACCTCAGCTGAAGGAGTGTGGGCTCATCCCAGCCTCTCTGGGCACTCTTCCTCCAGCAAGCACTTCTTAGTCCAGGTCTGCACAGATACAAATGGGTGGTGGGTGATACTGGTCTTCAAAGCAGCAGAGTTCTCTCTCCCTCAGAGGCAGGTTATCCTCTGTGGTCGTGGAGCCCACATCTGTGCTTGTTTGCACAAGGAAGCTCTTCCAGGCTGAGCTACAAGTGGGGAATCTGTAGGCAGGTTCACACCAGGACTGTGGTGCTCTGCACAGAATCATAGAATCATTTCACCTGAAAGAGACCTCTCAGATCATTGAATCCAACCATCAACCCAACACCACCATGGCCATCAAACCATGTCCCAAAGTGCCATGGCCACACATTTCTTGAACACCTCCAGGGATGGTGACTCCACCACCTCCCTGGGCAGCCTCTTCCAATCCCTGACCACTCTTGCAGCAAAACATTTTACCTCACCTCCAACCTAAACCCCCCCTGCCACAATTTCAGGACATTTCCTCTCATTCCATCATCTGATACTAGGGAGAAGAGACCAAACCCCCACCTCACTCCAGCCTCCTTTCAAGGAGTTGTAGAGGACAATGAGGTCTCCACTCAGCCTCCTCTTCTCCAGGCTGAACAACCTCAGTTCCCTCAGCTGCCCCTTGCCAGACCTGTTCTCCAGACCCTTCACAGTTTCTTTGGACAAACTCCAGCACCTCAATGTCTTTTCTCTACTGAATGGCCCAACACTGAACTCAGTATTTGATCCACACCCTCAAACCTTTTTAGATTCACTGGGAAGCAAAAGTCACAGGAAAAACATCCACAACCCTGACCTTTCTCCTTAAACAAAGGAGACCCTCAGCAGCCTGCAGAGATGGAGAAACCTTTCCTGCTAACTGCACTGGGGAAAAAGAAAACAGATGGACAGCTCTGTATAAACCAGAGCCTGCCAGAGCACATGCCATCAGGCAGCTGAAGGATGCTGGGTTCCCAGTCCCTCTCTTGAAGGTCTTGCCATGAAGCAGTCTTCTGTATTCCCCACACTTCAGGAGGAGGCTCCCATTGCTGTAGACATAATACATGGATGTCATTATGGAGACTTTATCCCTGCTGGCAATCTTTCCTA
The DNA here is from genome assembly GCF_027791375.1 of Indicator indicator. Classification (NCBI taxonomy): domain Eukaryota; kingdom Metazoa; phylum Chordata; class Aves; order Piciformes; family Indicatoridae; genus Indicator; species Indicator indicator. The sequence goes on from NC_072035.1 coordinate 13,456,353, forward strand.
AATCCATGGCTTTTATTCTAATTGAAGGCTGTGATGATGATTTATGGGGGTGTTTTTAAACCAGCACATAATGAAGTGGCAGAACTCATTGTCGTAAGGCATCACAGAAGCCAAGAGCACAAATGGGTTCAAACAGCAATTAAAAGACACAGAGAGATCCATCAGGAGTGACAATGTGCAAGGATGTGGATATGACCTGACCCATAGCTCAGGAAGTCCTTCTGCTGCACATTGCCATGAGCTGGAAGGGCCATAGGAAGCATCACCAGGGACTTGCCATGGTCTTAAACCTTGCCCTACCCATTTGCTGCTGGCACCAGTAGAGTCAGGAGATTAGGCTGGATGCATCTTGGATCCAAGCTTGCATGTCTGTTTTGAGGTCTACAGAGCATGACCTCTACCCTTTCCAAATGGCACTAAGCCAGATTGTGGTTTAGGCTTGCAAGATACAGACCTGCCTTAAAAGCTGTATCTTCTCCACCAAGGAGACTGAGCCAGAACCTCAGGTCAGAAGATTGGCACCTCTTCCAAGCTTCAGTCTCAAGAAGACCTTCAAAAGGGAGTTTTCATGACAGGAATTTTCTATAAACTGGGAAGAAACCCTTGAAAAACAAATGTTGCAATGTGGGCTACAGTTCTCTGATTGCCTAAGTTGGCAATGCTTTAAAAAAAAAAAAAATATAATGAGAGAGCACAGAGATCATCCCAGCTCAGAGAACCTGCAGCTGAGTTTTCCACAGTCATAGCTTCATAGAATGGTTTGGGTTAGAGAGAACCTTAAAGATCATCCACTTCCAACCCCTCTGCCATGGGCAGGGACACCATCCACTAGACCAAGCTGCTCAAGGCCTCATCCAGCCTGGCCCCTGAACACCTCCAGGGAGCAGGCATCCACAACCTCTCTGGGCAACCTGTTCCAGTGTCTCACCATCCTCCCTGTCAAGAATTTCTTCCTAACCTCCAGCCTAAACCTGCCCTCCTCAAGCTTCATTCCATTCTCTCTCTTCCTATCACAACAAGCCCTTTGACAAGATACATTCAGCTCCATAAAGGACCTGAAGGAGAAGGCAATGTGAAGCTGAGGATCTTGCCAGACATTTTTTTTTTTTCAGAGCTGTAAATGATGGCACAAAATACAATACAAAGGAAAAATCTGTCCCTGAGGTCCTGGCCTGTGCCTGTTAGTGGGAAGATGTTTTGCAAGGACAGAGAGATGTCATAACCATCACAGAATCCTTTTGGTTAGCTCTTTAACTTCTTCTTATATGGAAATCAAAGGGATCATCAGCTGAGAAGTCTCATCATCTAGTCTCTGAAGATTTTTTTTTCCACCCACTGAATATTTGGCCAGCTCAGACTTAGAATGGACTTCCCTGCAGTGTCTGGGGCTGGCTGGAGAACGCCTTAGCAAATAATAAATGCCAGGCTTGTGGGCACAGAGGGCTGGGATTCCATGGCACCTCCCTGCCATGAGCCTAGCATCATGCAAAATCAAATCAGGCAAAACCAAAGAAGAGGGGACAGCCCTGGGGAGGATGCAGCACAGAGTCATGAGGCAAGTCAGAGGGTGGACAACAGCCATGGCCAAAGTGAAGCATCTTCTCAGAGCTTAAGTCAGGAGGAGGGTAGCTTTAGACTGGATAGCAGGAAGAAATTCTTCACAGTGAGGGTGGTGAGACATCTTAAGAGTACTCCACAAGAGCCAAGCAGGTCTGAGACACTGGCTAACATACCAACAGGCAGATCTGAGAAGCCCTGCACAGTCCAAGATACTATCCTTGAATCAGAGATTAAATCCCTGTACCTCCCTGCTCCACCACTGCTGCCCAGAGCCCCAAACAACCTGACCTGGAATGGTTCCAGGGATAGAGCATCTCCCACACCTCTCTGAGCAACCTGGGCCAGGCTCTCAGCACCCTGACTATAAAAGGTGTTTTCCATCTCTCTCATGTGAATCTCCCTGGAGCGTCTTCTTCAGGATGAACAACCCTGACTCTCACCCTCAAGCCTCACAGCAGAGGCTTTCCAGCCCTCCCAGCATTGCTGTGGCCTCCTCTAGCTCTGCTCCAACAGGTCCCTGCCTGTGCTTTGCTGAGGACTCCAGCTCTGGCCCCAGCACTGCAGGTGGGGTCTCAAAAGAGCAGAGCAGGGAGGCAAACCCCCCTCCTCCCTCCACCTGCTGCCCACACTGCTGGGGATCAGCCCAGAGCATGGTTGGGCCTGGGCTGCAAGCACACAGTGTCAACTCACATCCAGCTTTGGACCTCTCAACACCCCAAGTCCTGCTCCACAGGGCTGCTCTCCAACCCTTCATCCTCCAGCCTGGACTGATAACAGAAGGTTGTCCCAACCCAGGTGCAGGACCTGCATTTAGCTTTGTTGTACCTCATAAGGTTCACACAAGTCCACTTCTCAAGATTATCACAGAATCATAGAACATCATTAAGGTTGGAAAAGGCCTCTCAGATCACCAAGTCCTACCACCAACCCAGCAGCACCATGTCCACTTCACTCTGGATGCCCTCTGCTGAGGACATCACCCCAGCCTTAAGTCAGCCAAGCACCCACACCACAAAACTCTCTTTAACCCACTGCAGCCGTGGGGATCCACACTGGTTCCTTCATCCCATTGAACCTCCTCCTGTCCAAATCCTCTCCAGCCCAGCTGGGTAACTCTCCCACCCTTACCTCCAGCCCAGGTACAACCCAGACATGCAGGCACCACCACATGGACACAGCTGCCCCAGCCCACCAAACATCAGAAACTTTCATTTCCCTTTTTTTCCAAGGAGACTTCAGGAAGCCACTTTTGTCAGCAGCTGCAGGACAGAAGCACAGACTAGAGAACAAACCTCTTGGCAAATGAGTGACAGTGACATGCAGCTGGAAAATCAGGAACTCCAGAAACAGGATTATTTTAGGCTGAGGAGAAGGCTGGATCCTTTTCAGCTTTCCAGGCAGACCACGTTGGCCAGTTCCTGTACCACTTAGCACCTTGCCCAACCATTTCCAACCTGCGTGGGGTTTGCCCTCCCTTTCTGTTGCTTTTTTTAGCCTAACAAAGCTCTCTTGGCTTTGCACATCTTGTTTGGATGAAGTCACCAAGCTGGCCCGGGTCAAAGTGCTTTCTGCTCGTGTGGAAGTGCTCATGTGGCAGGACAATCTCATTACAAGAGGTTTGCTTGGACAAATGAGCCACCTAAGATGCCCTCTTGCTGTCTGTTGCTTCTATAATCACAGCTTCAAGGCAGCTCCTTGATGGCAAAAAATAAGAAATAAAAGAATCCCTGCTCAGGGAAGGAAGAGGGGAGTTGTTTTTGTTTGTGTGGTTGATTTCCTCCTCTGGTTCTGATGTGACTCCACTTGGGAGCATGCTCAGGTTGTAGGAGGTGACTTGCTTAACCATCAAAAGATTTTGCTTTTTTTCCAAGGCACAGCCCTTTCTCCAGGCAGCCAAGCTGGGAACTTACCCACTCCTCTCCAGAAATCCATTGCACAGCCAGATCCCTTCAGCCAAGAATGCAGCCCTGTCAAATCTCAGGCACTGAGCAGGACACAAGCAATCTGCTCTGACCCTCTGCTCCCTGCCAGCACAGCCCAGCTCTGCCTTGCCCCCTGACCCCAGGTGCCAGACACAGCCCCTCTTCTGTTTGGCTGAGCACCCAGGACTGGTGCTGGGGGTGACTGCAGTCTTGGAGCACAGCTGGGAGCCTGCATCCTGCTGCTGGAGGATGCCCACTGCTAGGATGATTCTCTCACAGACTGCATTAGGTTGGAAGGGACCCTCAAAGGTCATCTTGTCCAACTGCCCTCCAGTCAGCAGGGACACCTCTAACTAGATCAGGCTGCCCAGGGACACACCAAGTGTGATCGTGAATGTCTCTAGGGATGGGGCTTCAACTACATCACTGAGCAGCTTGTTCCACTCTTTCACCACTCACATTGTGAGGAAGTTCCTCCTGCTGTCCAACCTAAATCTGCCCTGCTCCAGTTTCAAACCATTGCCCCTCATCCTCTCCCCACAGGCCCTTCTAAACAGTCCCTCCCCAGCCTTCCTGTAGTTTTCCTTCATATATTGAAATGCACTTAAGGTTTCCCTGAAGCCTTCTCTTCTCCAGGTTGAAAAGCCCAGATTCTTTCAGCCTCTCACTCTTTCTCCTAGCTGTCCTCCACTCTCCCTGCTGGCCTTTCCCTCCTTGCTGCAGGACCAAGGCCATCAAGAATTTCTTCACTGAGATGGTTAGCAGGAGTTGGAATGGCTTGTCCAGGGAGGTGGTAGAAGCCCCAGTCCTGGAGGTATTTTGGGGTTCTGTAGCTGTAGTAGTGCTGAGGGATATGGTTTAGCCAATGACTGATTTAGCTAATGATTGGACTCAAGGATCTTAAATCACATTTTGTGAAACGTAGGTGATTCTGTAATCCATGTCTTCCATGGCAATGCTGGAGAAACCTCAGCATGGTCCCTCTCCAGTCTGTGAGCACTCCTCTCTCCTGGCTTGTTCAGGGGAGCCTAGAAGAACACATCTCTGCCAGTCAAGGACCAGTTCTGTAAAGCAGGACAGAAGGTAGAATCTTCCTCCTGCCTTTACTGAAATTTTCTGATCTATTTATTCACTACCTCACGGCTCATCCACCAGCATCCCATCCCAGCATGGTTAAATCAAATGCAAAACCATTTCCAGAAATCCTTGCTGCCATCCAACGAGGGGAAAAAAATAAAACATGGGCAGGACATGGTTGGGTTTTTGGTTTTGTGTTTTTTTTTTTTTTTTTTTTTTTTTAAATAGGGGGAAAAAAAAAAATAAAAAAAGGACTCCTCACTTTTCTTCTGCTTTCTCCTCTGCAGTGTGACTTGGTCTCTGGCTTTCCCAACCCCACTCCCTCATTTATCAGGCTCGGGAGTTCTTAGGCCCTTGGCAGGCTCCGCGGCTTTCCGCTTGGCTCGGGGCTTTCAGCCACCATATGGAACCAGTTGCAGGTTTTTCACTCCTTATCGGCCCTTTAAGATGGAAATATTTCCTTGCCTCTTCTCAGGGTCTTTCTGCAATCACCCACATGCTGGGAGCATTTAACCCTGACATTGCTGATGAGTAGCTGTTGCTATTCAAGTGCCATCAAAAAAGATTGAACTGAAAAATCTTTTCGGGTGAAGCGCGCCAGCGGTTTGATTCTGGTCCTGGTTACAAATAGCTCCTTTAATCGTTTTGGAGTTCCAGGAATATAACAGGGAGGAATCTGGCTGGCTGTCTATTTGTCTGTCTGCTTGTCTTCTCCACAGAGACAACCTTTTTTTTTTTCCCCCCTCCCCCTCTGCACGTTGATCCAGTGTTGTTGCAGTGCTGCTGTAAGTGCGATGGAGTAAGGAGGTAAGAAGAGCTGTTCCCTCTCCATCCTGCCTTTATTAAGTTAGATGACAGCTGAAGACAGACAATTTTTCAGGCACAGATCTTCCATACATGAGTCTACCACTGCTGAGGAATTTTCTCTCTCTCTCCCATGCATCATACTCAGGGTTTAGCCCAGCCCCCCTCTTTTTAGCACAGGCTACCAGTTAGCACAGTCATGGTAAGTGGAGTGTGAGCTCAACAAAAGCAGGCTCCCTACATTAGTGGTGATGGAAGTGTGGTCCTCTGAGATCACCTCTAGCCTGGGAAGCCCAGAAGATGGTAAGACTGATGTGAGCTCTGCCTCCAGGTTCCTCAGTCAAAGCACATCAGCACACACCAGTCACACCAGCAGAAGGCAGCTTTCTGGAGTTGCCAAGCCTCTTCAGGAGATGCCACAGCCCAAACCCAGGCCTCTGGCAGAGAGCAGCTGCCTCCAGCCCCCATTCAAACAGCCAGAAGTCTGCTGAGGAGCAGAGCTAAGATGTCACCTGCTCTTCCCCTGTGCTCCAGTACCCATCTTCTGGTTTATGGCCTCTTCCAGTTCTACATCCAAGGTGCAGGTCTTCCCTCAGCAGACATTCAAGCCTCTTGGATGAAGTCAGTGATGGACACTGAGGGGTTTTTGCAAACAGGTTCAGGCATGTTCTAGTTTACACAAGTGAACAGGCTGAAAAATGAAGTCCCCAAATCCACATTCAGAGAGGAACCACAGCAAAACTTACAGACTAAAATATGATACAAGACCTGGAACTCAAATCTCAGCACCTCTTCCTCAGGGTGTCTTTCAAGAAGGTGAGGAACTTCCTTCATTTCCCACAATAAAGACTACAGCCTGGAACAATTCAGTCCTATTTGCACTTGACAGCTAGCTGCAGCTCAAATCCATCATTGGGCTCTGTGAAAACAAACTTCTTACACTTCTCACTTCTGCCTCTGTGGTTTCTGGACCCTTTAAGATGTGTTCTCTGTTATCCCAAAAGTTATTCCACAGTGGTGGAATACATAGTCCATGAGAGTGAAGGGAATTGAATATGACTTTGAGGCTGAGGAATGCTGCCAGAAGGTCATAAAGCAATGTCATAAAAGAGAAGGCAGGGTCTGGTGTCCATCTAGCTGAGATTGGACATCAGCCCTCCAGCTGGTTATTCTTGGTCAAGTTGCCTTCCCTGTTGGATGTACCCAACTTGTGTGGCTGGTCTTGGAGCATTTCCCTGGGAGCATCCTGTTTTTCCATCGAGCTCAGCATTAGTCCCATGGTGATTTCTGTGTTAGGTCCACCAGCTTCAGCATTAGCTCCAGCTGCCAGAACTTCACCTTTGGTGAACACACATCACCACCAGCCTGCAGAGTTCTTAAGAGAACTGTGGTTTCCATGGAAATCCTTGCTGATACTGCTCTAGATATGTTTTTTTTTCTCTGCCTACAGAGAACATAGTAGAAAAAGAAACATGTGAATCCATCTTGCAACCTTTCTCTTCCTGTAGTAGAAAACCAAACATATCTAAAAGATTGAAAAGAAGGAGGGAGTGTGATTGCCATGCCCAGGGTCCAAGGGAGCTGGTTGCCAGGAGCTGAAGCCACATTGATGCTGTAACTAGGGCAGGAAGATGCTGGTTCCTTGCTCTTTCTTCCCAGCCTTGCACGAGATGGGACTGTGGGTGCATGGTTTGTCTTTCCACATCCATCCACACTTGCATCACTGCAAAACCTCTGCAACAGAAGGTAGAGGCTCTGCCCATGGCCAAAGAGAGACCCTGAGGTTATTAGCAGAGGATGGCTTGGTGTGAATTCATTGAAGGACTAGAAAGCAAGAGCCCACTTGTACCAGCCCACTGAGCACAGCTACTGCCTGAGATGGGTGTAGCTGCTCAGCTTCTCTGTTTGGGTGGAAGCCTCAGGCAGCCCTCTCCAAGAGCAAACCAAATCTTGGCCTGACCAAAGAATTTTCCTTCTTTTTATTTCTAACTCATGAACCAATGAGAGCACCACCATCACAGATCTCTTTGGATGTTTGAACAAAGTCACTGGAAAAAAAAAAAAAAAAAGATACCAAACTATTTGCTAACTTCCACCTCCACAACAGGAAGGCCAAATATTTGAAGTCTCTTTCAACTTCCCATCCACTTGTCTCCTCCCACCACAGCCTGTTCAATAGAGAGGCAGCTGACCCAAGGGAGAGCTTGGGTTGAGTTCCTAGCAAGTAAATGGCATTTCCCTGCCCTGGTAAGCCTGGAAAGACACTGGGGTAGCACCATCCAAGACAATTTTTTTTTCCTTATGTTCAAAGCAAACCCAAGATGTGTTTTCTAAGTCGCTTTCCAGCCCTTTTAGTGAACAGGAGGCTTTGAAAACATGTTCTGAAATCCTTCCTCCTCATCTCCACGCATCTGTTCTTTTTCTTCTCCATCTGGACAGCAGCACAGGTACACAGACAGGACCCTGGCCTTTGGCCCACGTGATCTTTCCAAGTAATTTTTGGACTCGAAATGAAAAATTGATCCAAATCTCACTCTGCAAAGGGCTTTTATTTCCATTTGAGTCCACTTCAAGGGCCTGCAACAGGCTTCGCTCTGTTATTTTTGTTCCCCATTCCAAAATAATAGTCAAGCCATCCAAAGTTTGGATTTAGAGGAGGCTGCTGCTGCTGAAAAAGAGAACAGCAGAAGCTGTGTCTCTTTGCCTCATACCACTGAGTCTTGACCACTAATTGTACAGGAGATTAAGTCCTCACTGTCATTCTCAGGTTGAAGATCAGACTCTTGGACTGACTTCAGACAGCTGCACTGGGCAGCAGAAGGAGCTGGCACAGGCAGGCAATGCCATTTCTCATCCAGTGGGAAGAGCAGAGCTCTGGAAGTGACATTAGCTGGTGGACAGCAGGCACCTTCTGAAGGCAAGGCATGAGTGCTGGCTGGGAGATGGCATGCTCCTGGAGCCAGGCTGGAGGGCTTGGGTTGCCACATCAACCCCAGCTCATCTACTGCCATTGCTGCAGTTAAAATGCAGTGGGGGAAGAGGCAGAGGGAAAGATGCTCTTGACAAGGGGAACAGAAGAGATCCCTAATGAAGCAGTGTGTCGGATGCCTCAGGAGAGGAAAAAGGAATCATGTCTACCTGCAATGATAAGAAAATCATACCAGTCCAGTAGGAGCATCTCTGCCAACTTCTGAGTTGACAGAGCAGGTGTTTTGGCTTCTCACAAAGCACTCTGGAAAATCAGGGAAGGAGCTGAAGTGTGGGAAAGCAAAGAAGCCAAAGCTTCCCAGCAGGGCAGCACCATAGTGGCTTTGGGAAGAGGAAACCAGCCTGGAGCCTCACCTCTCCTGTGCCAGGAGCTTTGTGGTCAAGAGGCAACACAGCAACACTGTGCCCTGGTGGCCCTAGGGTGGGACAGGGCCACCAGGAGGGCTGGGAGTGTGGATCCCCCTCCTCTCAGGAATGCTGACTGGGAAGGCACTAAAGAGAAGGGAGTTGGAGGAGGAAAGGAAGGTGAAGCACATTCAGGTGCAGATGAGGAACTTGGAGCTTGGTTTTCTGAAACAAATGCTTGGCCTTCTAAGCTTGACATCCTGCCTCCCCAGGCAGCCAGGACATGATTCCTCCCATGTGAAGAGCCACCCTTTCCATGCACAAAACCACTCCTCTTCTCCCCCCACCTTCCAGGGCCAAATGGGAAGAAGTCTTTAGTGCTGGATTCAAAATGGCCAATGTCTTTTCCAGTCATGATAGATTCTATCATCTCCCCATGCAGAGCACACAGCCCCTGCCATGCTCTAGAATTGGACAAGAATTTCCTCTTTAAAGCCTTTTGGAGCCACTTCCTCTTATTTTATTCTCCTTTCTTTGAGCTGGGGAGGGGAATGAGGGGAAGGATGAAGCTGGGATCTAGCAGAGATTAGCAAGACCAGATGCAGACTGAACTAACTCTTATCAAACATCAGTTGCCTACTTGCTGGCCTGTAGAGATCCTCCCTGACAAACCCCTTTCTTCCCCTGTCCCACAGTGCATAGTCCATTTTGCAGAGAAGCTGATCACCCGTGGACATCCAGGATGCAAACCAGCAATTAATCCAAGCACAGCAAGATTGGAGCCAGGCCCTAGAAAGATTTTTGGGTTTTGTGGTTTCTGCAGGCAGCCTTTCCCTCACGAATTTCCTTTCATGTTCATTCCCAAATGCAAGGGAAAACAAAAACATTTCTCTTTCTGACTCTGCAGTGATGTTTTCTTTATCTCAAGTCACTTGGGCCAGCAAGAAAGTTTCCACAGATTTTCTCAGGTCTCTTCTTTAAGAACAGAGTAAAAACAACAACAAAAAAAACCTATTCCTGGAAAGCAGTCCTCCTCTGCATGCTGAAATATTTGCTTTGGAGGGTGGAGGAACACATGCACTGGCAAGGTGGAAAAGGGGATTAGGCATTCTCATGCAGCTACTGATCTCCTGGATTGACCTCTGTTGAAAGAGCTGAGCAGGTGCATAACTCAGCTCACTGCTGAAGAATGAGAAGGCAGAGGCTAGGGATGCAGCAGAAGATGGAGCAGAACAAGCTCAGCACATACCCAACATCACAGACAGTTTGAACTCAGTTGCTAACTTGTGCAAGCAAACACCATGAGCTCACCTTCACCTATCTTATGGTCAAAAGCTTGATGGTCCCTTGAGGTCAAGGGGTCTAAATAAATGCTTGATGTTAAGTGTTACAGTTTCTGACCAGTCTAACACTTGGAAAAAAAGAAGTTCTCCCTAAGACTGGGCTTTAGGTAAAGTTCTGGGCTTTACAGAGGCCAGATCACTCCCCAAGCACAGGGAAACCAGAGAGTCTGGCAGGCTCCATTGCTCTTGCAAGCCCAAGCCCACATCTGCTGGAAAAACTCCCCACTCCACAGAGTCATAGAATCAACCAGGTTGGAAGAGACCTCCAAGATCATCCAGTCCAACCTATCACCCAACCCTAAGTGCCTCACTCAGTCTTCTCTTCAATGTCTCCAGTGATGGAGACTCCACCACCTCCCTGGGCAGCACATTCCAATGGTCAATCACCCTCTCTGGGAAGAACTTCCTCCTAATCTCCAGCCTAGACCTCCCCTGGCACAACTTAAGACTGTGTCCTCTTGTTCTGGTGCTGGGTGCCTGGGAGAAGAGCCCAACCCCCACCTGGCTACAACCTCCCCTCAGGTAGTTGCAGACAGCAATGAGGTCTCCCCTGAGCCTCCTCTTCTCCAGGCTGAACACCCCCAGCTCCCTCAGCCTCTCCTCATAGGGTTTGTGCTCAAGGCCTCTCTCCAGCTTCCTTGCCCTTCTCTGGACACATTCCAGTACCTCAACATCACCTCCATCCCCTAGCATGCTTGCCAGTACCTGTAGATGTTAGTTTGGAAAGGATTTGCCATCTGTGGGATGAACAGCAAAAAAAGAAAAAAAAAAAAAAAAAGGCATAGTCAAGTGAAGAACTACAGGAGCCCCAGAGGGGCCACATCTGATGAGTCCCAAGCCACACAAAGCTCCTTCCTCCTCAAGAGAAGGAGGTTGTCTTTTTTTTAAATCATCCTCAAGTGATCCCATGGAACTTTCTGCTGAAGAAGTTATCATTTTTCTAACCCTGGGCAGTCCCTCACTACCTTATACCTACAATGAAAAGGGGAGGGACATTTTAGGCTCTCAGGTAGTGATAGGACTGGGGGGAATGGAATAAAGCTGGAAGTGGGGAGATTCAGGCTGGACATGAGGAAGAAGTTCTTCCCCATGAGAGTGGTGAGAGCCTGGAATGGGTTGTCCAGGGAGGTGGTTGAGGCCCCATCCCTGGAGGTGTTTGCAGCCAGGCTGGATGAGGCTCTGGCCAGCCTGATGTAGTGTGAGGTGTCCCTGCCCATGGCAGGGGGGTTGGAACTGGCTGAGCCTTGTGGTCCCTTCCAACCCTGACTGATTCTGTGATTCTATGTCTTGGACTAAAGAGCTTGAAGCCAACATGTGCTTGCATCAGTGGCACCTGTGCCATTCACCTCCATCCCAGCAAATTCAGCCAAAGCAGAGAGGTTGCAGTTTGAATGAGCAGATTGACCTACTGCCCCCTCAACAGGGATGGAAACTTTGCTCTGGATTCACAGTGCTCCAGCAGGCTCCTGGGTGTTGAACCACAAAGTCAGCCCTGGGGGAAGCCTGAAGCCAGGCAGTTTCCTTTCCTAGGGCTGTATCTCACTTTCTATTTCGAGTGCACTTTCAAGTACAGGAGGTTGTGTGCTGCTTATCGCTCCCAAGCAGGGCTAGAACACAAGGAGCAAGCAGCAGACAGCCCATGCCAAAAAGCAGGAGCTCAGAAACAGACCTAGCTGGGAGGATTTTGAGTTGTTGCTGTGGTTATTTCAGAGTTGTTGTTGACTTTGTCTCTGCTTTCAAAGAATGGAAGCAGCAAATACCAGAGCAGGAGCTGCATTTCTGTTGCTCCAGCCACTCCTGCCCATTTCTGTCTAGGCTCAGAACAGAAACCTGGCTCTGTGCCAGCTCCATGTCCTCACCCAAGGCTAGGGCATCATCTTGCACTGCTGGGGCATCCCTACAGCCATGTGCATTATAGAACCAGCTGGTTGGAAGAGACCTTTAGATCACTGAGTTCAACCATTACCTGTGCTTAGCTGTGGTGCTGACCTGCAGGGGCTCTTGGAACAGAAGGACTAACACTGACTGAAGAAACCCCTGGATGGGTGGCTTAGACTTGATGCCCAAATTTTCAACCCCTGGATGGGTGGCTTAGACTTGATGCCCAAATTTTCAACCCCTGGATGGGTGGCTTAGACTTGATGCCCAAATTTTCAACCCCTGGATGGGTGGCTTAGACTTGATGCCCAAATTTTCAACCCCTGGATGGGTGGCTTAGACTTGATGCCCAAATTTTCAACCCCTGGATGGGTGGCTTAGACTTGATGCCCAAATTTTCAACCCCTGGATGGGTGGCTTAGACTTGATGCCCAAATTTTCAACCCCTGGATGGGTGGCTTAGACTTGATGCCCAAATTTTCAACCCCTGGATGGGTGGCTTAGACTTGATGCCCAAATTTTCAACCCCTGGATGGGTGGCTTAGACTTGATGCCCAAATTTTCAACCCCTGGATGGGTGGCTTAGACTTGATGCCCAAATTTTCAACCCCTGGATGGGTGGCTTAGACTTGATGCCCAAATTTTCAACCCCTGGATGGGTGGCTTAGACTTGATGCCCAAATTTTCAACCCCTGGATGGGTGGCTTAGACTTGATGCCCAAATTTTCAACCCCTGGATGGGTGGCTTAGACTTGATGCCCAAATTTTCAACCCCTGGATGGGTGGCTTAGACTTGATGCCCAAATTTTCAACCCCTGGATGGGTGGCTTAGACTTGATGCCCAAATTTTCAACCCCTGGATGGGTGGCTTAGACTTGATGCCCAAATTTTCAACCCCTGGATGGGTGGCTTAGACTTGATGCCCAAATTTTCAACCCCTGGATGGGTGGCTTAGACTTGATGCCCAAATTTTCAACCCCTGGATGGGTGGCTTAGACTTGATGCCCAAATTTTCAACCCCTGGATGGGTGGCTTAGACTTGATGCCCAAATTTTCAACCCCTGGATGGGTGGCTTAGACTTGATGCCCAAATTTTCAACCCCTGGATGGGTGGCTTAGACTTGATGCCCAAATTTTCAACCCCTGGATGGGTGGCTTAGACTTGATGCCCAAATTTTCAACCCCTGGATGGGTGGCTTAGACTTGATGCCCAAATTTTCAACCCCTGGATGGGTGGCTTAGACTTGATGCCCAAATTTTCAACCCCTGGATGGGTGGCTTAGACTTGATGCCCAAATTTTCAACCCCTGGATGGGTGGCTTAGACTTGATGCCCAAATTTTCAACCCCTGGATGGGTGGCTTAGACTTGATGCCCAAATTTTCAACCCCTGGATGGGTGGCTTAGACTTGATGCCCAAATTTTCAACCCATGAGACTTGTGCCAAACCCCTGGATGGGTGGCTTAGACTTGATGCCCAAATTTTCAACCCCTGGATGGGTGGCTTAGACTTGATGCCCAAATTTTCAACCCCTGGATGGGTGGCTTAGACTTGATGCCCAAATTTTCAACCCCTGGATGGGTGGCTTAGACTTGATGCCCAAATTTTCAACCCCTGGATGGGTGGCTTAGACTTGATGCCCAAATTTTCAACCCCTGGATGGGTGGCTTAGACTTGATGCCCAAATTTTCAACCCCTGGATGGGTGGCTTAGACTTGATGCCCAAATTTTCAACCCCTGGATGGGTGGCTTAGACTTGATGCCCAAATTTTCAACCCCTGGATGGGTGGCTTAGACTTGATGCCCAAATTTTCAACCCCTGGATGGGTGGCTTAGACTTGATGCCCAAATTTTCAACCCCTGGATGGGTGGCTTAGACTTGATGCCCAAATTTTCAACCCCTGGATGGGTGGCTTAGACTTGATGCCCAAATTTTCAACCCCTGGATGGGTGGCTTAGACTTGATGCCCAAATTTTCAACCCCTGGATGGGTGGCTTAGACTTGATGCCCAAATTTTCAACCCCTGGATGGGTGGCTTAGACTTGATGCCCAAATTTTCAACCCCTGGATGGGTGGCTTAGACTTGATGCCCAAATTTTCAACCCCTGGATGGGTGGCTTAGACTTGATGCCCAAATTTTCAACCCCTGGATGGGTGGCTTAGACTTGATGCCCAAATTTTCAACCCCTGGATGGGTGGCTTAGACTTGATGCCCAAATTTTCAACCCCTGGATGGGTGGCTTAGACTTGATGCCCAAATTTTCAACCCCTGGATGGGTGGCTTAGACTTGATGCCCAAATTTTCAACCCCTGGATGGGTGGCTTAGACTTGATGCCCAAATTTTCAACCCCTGGATGGGTGGCTTAGACTTGATGCCCAAATTTTCAACCCCTGGATGGGTGGCTTAGACTTGATGCCCAAATTTTCAACCCCTGGATGGGTGGCTTAGACTTGATGCCCAAATTTTCAACCCCTGGATGGGTGGCTTAGACTTGATGCCCAAATTTTCAACCCCTGGATGGGTGGCTTAGACTTGATGCCCAAATTTTCAACCCCTGGATGGGTGGCTTAGACTTGATGCCCAAATTTTCAACCCCTGGATGGGTGGCTTAGACTTGATGCCCAAATTTTCAACCCCTGGATGGGTGGCTTAGACTTGATGCCCAAATTTTCAACCCCTGGATGGGTGGCTTAGACTTGATGCCCAAATTTTCAACCCCTGGATGGGTGGCTTAGACTTGATGCCCAAATTTTCAACCCCTGGATGGGTGGCTTAGACTTGATGCCCAAATTTTCAACCCCTGGATGGGTGGCTTAGACTTGATGCCCAAATTTTCAACCCCTGGATGGGTGGCTTAGACTTGATGCCCAAATTTTCAACCCCTGGATGGGTGGCTTAGACTTGATGCCCAAATTTTCAACCCCTGGATGGGTGGCTTAGACTTGATGCCCAAATTTTCAACCCCTGGATGGGTGGCTTAGACTTGATGCCCAAATTTTCAACCCCTGGATGGGTGGCTTAGACTTGATGCCCAAATTTTCAACCCCTGGATGGGTGGCTTAGACTTGATGCCCAAATTTTCAACCCCTGGATGGGTGGCTTAGACTTGATGCCCAAATTTTCAACCCCTGGATGGGTGGCTTAGACTTGATGCCCAAATTTTCAACCCCTGGATGGGTGGCTTAGACTTGATGCCCAAATTTTCAACCCCTGGATGGGTGGCTTAGACTTGATGCCCAAATTTTCAACCCCTGGATGGGTGGCTTAGACTTGATGCCCAAATTTTCAACCCCTGGATGGGTGGCTTAGACTTGATGCCCAAATTTTCAACCCCTGGATGGGTGGCTTAGACTTGATGCCCAAATTTTCAACCCCTGGATGGGTGGCTTAGACTTGATGCCCAAATTTTCAACCCCTGGATGGGTGGCTTAGACTTGATGCCCAAATTTTCAACCCCTGGATGGGTGGCTTAGACTTGATGCCCAAATTTTCAACCCCTGGATGGGTGGCTTAGACTTGATGCCCAAATTTTCAACCCCTGGATGGGTGGCTTAGACTTGATGCCCAAATTTTCAACCCCTGGATGGGTGGCTTAGACTTGATGCCCAAATTTTCAACCCCTGGATGGGTGGCTTAGACTTGATGCCCAAATTTTCAACCCCTGGATGGGTGGCTTAGACTTGATGCCCAAATTTTCAACCCCTGGATGGGTGGCTTAGACTTGATGCCCAAATTTTCAACCCCTGGATGGGTGGCTTAGACTTGATGCCCAAATTTTCAACCCCTGGATGGGTGGCTTAGACTTGATGCCCAAATTTTCAACCCCTGGATGGGTGGCTTAGACTTGATGCCCAAATTTTCAACCCCTGGATGGGTGGCTTAGACTTGATGCCCAAATTTTCAACCCCTGGATGGGTGGCTTAGACTTGATGCCCAAATTTTCAACCCCTGGATGGGTGGCTTAAGACTTGATGCCTAAATTTTCAGTTGCTAAATTTAGACTAGAAGGACTTCCAGCCCTGACTGCAGGATCTTTCTAGGAGGCAGAATTGTCTGCCTGTGCTGGTTTTGGCTGGGATAGAGTGAATTTTTGAAGGAAAGTGATTGTGGGGATGGGGTTACACTGCCAGCCATCCCATTCTGCCCCAGAGGAGTGACAGATGCTGCACTTGCCAGGGTGCTGCAAGTGCTGGAACAGTCTATGCAAGGTGAAGGCTTAGAGATATCTTTTGGTGGTTTAGTATTTTTTCCAGCAGGTTGATGATTATGGTGCTTATAAGTACAATATAGAAGCATTTCAGTTGGAAAAGACCTTTAAGATTTCAAAGTCCAACCCTCAAACTAAGACCATCATGACCATCAAACCATGTCCCAAACTGCCATCTCCACAGATTTCTTGAACACCTCCAGGGATGGTGACTCCATCACCTCCCTGGGCAGCCTGTTCCAATCCCTGAACACTCTTGCAGCAAAGAAATTTTTCCTCATCTCCAGCCTAAACATCCCCTGGCACCATTTCAGGCCATTTCCTCTCCTTCTATCACCTGCTACTAGGGAGAAGAGACCAACCCCCACCTCACTGCAGCCTCCTTTCAGGGAGTTGTAGAGAGCAATGAGGTCTCCCCTCAGCCTCCTCTTCTCCAGGCTAAACAACCCCAGTTCCCTCAGCTACTGCTCCCCACACCTGCTCTCCAGACCCTTCATCAGCTTGCTTGCCCTTCTCTGGACACACTCCAGCACCTCAATGTCCTTCTTGTAGTTTCTTTTCAACAGAAAGAGGTTTCACAAAGCCACCAAGAAGAACAGCAAGTACCTACCTCACCCAGGCATTGAGTGAAGTCAATCCCTATCACCAGATACTTCCCCCTCATTCCAACCTCCTTTCAGGGAGTTGTAGAGAGCAATGAGGTCTCCCCTCAGCCTCCTCCTCTCCAGACTGAACAACCCCAGTTCCCTCAGCTGTTCCTCACCAGATCTGTTCTCCAGACCCTTCACCACCTTTTTTGCCCTTCTCTGGACACTCCATGCAGCTTAAAGCTTATAGCCTCTGCTCCATATGGATCTACTCTTCCCAGATCTTGCTTGAAGGCAGCCTTGTACACAAGAATCATAGGATTTGCTGAAACAGCCCCTTCCAGGTCAGTGCTAGGAAGGTGAGGACACAGCTCACAGGACAGAGTCCTACAGACAGTTCTCAAAGAGCCCTAAACCCCATCTCTGCTCCCACTTGTTGCATCTCACCCCACTTCCACTCCTTTCCCACCAAGCTCCTCACACATAGTTCTTTTGCTACAGAAACATCCACCTGAGTCTTAAAACCACATAAGGTCTTTGTGACCTTCTTGGTGACAGTCTCCATCACTTTACTGCCCTGTCAGGGAGGAGAATCATCTACAATTCCCACAGACTGTGGCCCAATGAGGTTCAAACCTCTTCCCCAATACCACTAAGAGCCATTTATCCTCTTCAGTTCCTTCCTGACCTGAAAAACCTCTGTTTAGGGGTCTAGGTCCCCTCCCAAAGAGCTATGCTCATCCTGATTGCCTCACTCCATAGGGCAGTACATCCTTCCTTACCACCACCAGCAGCAGCAGTCATTGTTTTGTGTATGGACACTTCCCCAAGGTGATGAGGCAGGAGTTTCCCATCTAAATTCCCTCCTGGCTGATTCCTTCTCACAGGAACCACCTTTTTTTT
This sequence comes from Indicator indicator, assembly GCF_027791375.1. NCBI lineage: Eukaryota > Metazoa > Chordata > Aves > Piciformes > Indicatoridae > Indicator > Indicator indicator. The sequence goes on from NC_072035.1 coordinate 13,473,970, forward strand.
TTTTTTTTTTTTTCTCCTAGCTGTGGTTTTTACCTCATTGTAGCTTTAGAGCTGAAGGCATCAAAAGATTGCTGTGATTTATGAGAAGGCTTTATGCTTTCCCCCTTTCTCTTTTGTTCTGATAGCTTGGCTTCTTGAGATGACCTTGAAAGCATCCTGATGTCTGACCAGCAAGTTTCAGAAGTGTGCATTTTTCTGCCAAGAAGAGTGATTGTTGAGCATGAATGAAAGAGATCTTGTGATTTAAGCTCTGGAGAGCAGAACAGAAGGAAGCAGCTTGGTACCTTGAGTAAAGAGCAGAAGCAAAAAATCCATAAAGCTGTCCTCCTCTCTGCCTCACTCCCCTTTGGACACATCTTTCAAAGCTTCACCTCCAAATGTGGAATTCCAAAAGCTACAACCTTATCAAAGGAGAAGGAGCACAGCCCAGTCATTGTTAGTCCTTAGAGGATTCAGAATGACAGAAAAACAAATAAACCTCCAGATTACATTACAGAAAACTCCACTGATGCCTTTGAGAGACATATATAGGGCTGTGGATTCCAGCCCCTTGGGCTTTGCAGGCTCCAGGGATGCTTCTTCATTCTGCCAACATTAATAAGATGTCACTTGAGGTCATTGCTCACACCCAGAGCCAAAGTTATCCAACTTCTCTTATCTGCTCCCCTGTCTTTATCCAGCTGGAAAACACTGTGTGTTCATTTAGCCATCTTTCAGACACAGTCTAGTTATTCATCACATCTTAAAATGGCCTTAGACAGTGTGGAAGCACTCAGAGGAGGGGTGGACTTATCAGAGCTGTGGTTTTCCACTTGGGGCCATCATTCCCTGGGGTCTCTGTGGCTTGCATTCAAAGAGAAGGGCTGGTGCCAGTGGGCTTGATGCTCACCCCTGTACTGGGAAACCTTTCAGGGACTCTAGACAGACAGTTGATCAAAATGGAAGAGAACAACGAGGAGGTGGAAGCCTCTCAGAAGATGGAGTGCAGCAGAGGAGGCAGCCCGAGAGGGCAGCCCAGTTGTCTTCTCTTTCATTTCCAAAGTCATTTCTGCCACTATATTGACTCCAAGGGGAGCCAGACTCGATGGACACTGGGGGAAACCTACAAAGCCATAGAGGACTGGGAGAGAAACATTGACTTCCCAATCCCTAGGGCAAAGCCCCCACCCCCCACCCCAGGGTGCCCAACTTTGTTGTGTGATTCCCAGAGCCCAAAGGGCTACTCAGCAAATCCTGCATCTCCAAACCCCATCCTTGACTTGAGCTCCATCAGCCAGCACACAGGAGGACAGCCCTTCCCCTTGCAGAAGGAAACTCAAGTCCAAAGGAGCAGGAACTTGGAGTTCCTAAAATAATCTCCTCCCAGCTGAAGCAGCCATTCTTCCATGATGTTGGAACTGTTGGAGTGGGTCCAGAGGAGACCACAAAGATGATCAGAAGCCTGAAGCACCTCCCCTATGGGTACAGGTTATAAGAGTTGGGGCTGTTCAGCCTGGAGAAGAGAAGGCTCTGGGGAGACCTTTGAGCAGCCTTCCAGTACCCAAAGGGAGCTACAAGAAAGTTGGGGAGGACTTTCTACAAGGACTTGTTGTGAGAGGATGAGAGGGAATGGATTTCAGCTGGAAGAGGGGGAGATTTAGACTGGAGATTAGGAAGAAAGTCTTTCCAGTGAGGGTGCTGAGACACTGGGATAGGCTGCCCAGGAAGGATGTGGATGTCCCCTCCCTGGAGGTGTTCAAGGTCAGGTTGGACAAAGCCTTGAGTTGGAGCTAGATAATCTTTAAGGTCCCCTTCCAACCCAAACCATTCCATGAATTTCTTTTCCCTATCACCATGGCATGAAGCTACACATCCCCAGGACCTCTTTTCCTGGCACCCAGAGAAAGTTTCTTTTCTCTTGAAAGAGTGGTGTGGGGTTCCCCCCCCCCCCCCCCTCCATGTTTGTTTTGATTTTGGTTTTTGTTTTGTTTTTCTCCAAGAGAACCTGGATTTTTTTTTTTTTTTAACAGACTGATCATTTTGAACTTGAATTGCCTGCTAGATTTGAAGACAGTTAATAAATCATTAAAAAGAAGAAATATGCAACATTCTTTTTTTCATTACAAGATTCAATGCAAAGAAAAGAAGAACACCACTGCCACAGCTTCAGTTTTGGAGCTCTTTTGGTTTTCATCTAAGACTCACATGAAGCCCACACCCTTTGCTAGGACCACCTCTGCTACTTTTCATTCTAAAAAAGCATGGAACACAGTTTTAGTTCCTATTTTGGGTAATAGCTGAGGCTTAGCCCTAGACTGACAAAGCCACATGCCTCCTAGTGCAGAGCTGGCTGACATCCAGCCAGCTGAGAAGGTCACCTCTGCTCACTAAAGACCACATAGACATCCCCTGACATTCCTCTGAGGTTCTCTGCCTAAATGACAAGGTGGCATCAAAAAAAAAAAAAAAACCACCCAAAACTCCATTCCTGAGGTAGCTTTGATGGTCTTTCACAAGCAGGAGCTAAGAAATAGCCCAGGCTTGCCCCTTCTCCACCCTGCCTGGTTTTTCCTTTTCAGGTTGTTCCATCAAGCTCCTGGAGGACCTTTGCAAGGGGAGAACATGCTGCATAACACCACCAGGTGAGGACATCTCTGTCAGCAGGTCTGCAGCAGCACACAGCTGCTCTAACCTGCCTCTCCCAACCAGAAGGGGGGTTCCCAGAGCAGGGGACACAGAGCTGCTCTGGGTACACAGCCCACTTCACAGTGGTATTTGAAGTGCTCAAAGGCAGCCTGGAGAGCTAAGGACCTTCTCCAGGCCAACACGTGGTCCCCACACAGGGCCAGGAGCTGCCACCACCATTCTCTGCTGCTTCTGACTCACACATGAGCAGCTTTCAAATGCTGGGTGCTGAGCTGGGGGCCAGATGTGTCCCCTCCACAGCCCTTCACTGGCTGCATCCTGGGGTTGGGGAAAAACCACAGTAAGTGTCAGAAATCCAGGGGAAATAAAAGCTTTTCATGGTGTTATCACTCATGAGTGCCCTGAAAACCTCTGTTGGGGTCCAAAAAAAAAAAAAAAAAAAAAATTGCCATATCTCAACTTGATTCTTCTTCTGGCTGGCAACAAAATCTTGCTGCGCACCAGGAAGTTGCATCCCAATCTCCTTCTCCTAGGGCCAATGAGCTACCTGAAACCCTTGGCTCACCCCAATTAGCTGAGCCTATTTGGGGGGGTGTGAAGACAAATCTTTTCCTAGAGACACAACAAGAAACCCCAAATCAATCCTGTTTCTAAACAGCTTCAAAGTATAGCCAAGGGGGGAGCAGCTCCTCTGCAAATGAGCCTGCTGTGTCTGAAGTGTTAGCCACTTGAGATAGCACAGAGAAGTCATGGTCCCTGCCCTTTTTATATCTTATTGCCTAGTTCTGGAAACCATCCTGTGAGTAGCCACTTGGACTTTAATAGGATGAATCACTGTTCAAACCATCATGTGCTTATAAATGTTTACATGAGTGGGTCTGAAAGAGAGATACCGTGGAGGGAAGGAAAAAACAACACAAAAAAAAAAAAAAAGTTGAGCTGAAAGCTGCAGCCAGGGATGAAAGAATCATGGCTGGAGGGTTTCAGATCTGCTGGTTGAAATTAAATTGTTTGGTTTGAAATTAAATTGTTTGGTTTGAAATTAAATTGTCTCCCCAGGTACTAAACTACTAGCTCCAGCCCCTGGGAGATCCCCAGAAGTCATTCCCTCTGCTAATGAATGAGACCAGTATCCACAGTGCCTGGTGCAGAAGTACCAGCAACAGCAAATGCCATGTGAGGGAATACATGTCCCCTGGGAGTCACAGGACACGTTGGGAATGGCTGATGGAAGGGTCTAAACCTGCAAGGGGAAGCCCATGGTCATCCAAAAGAGATCACAGCCATAGGATTGTTTGGGTTGGAAAAAAGCTCTAAGATCACCAAGTTTAAAAGCAACCCAACACCACCATGGCCATCAAAACATGCCCCAGGGTGCCATGGCCTCACCTTTCTTGAACACCTCCAGGGATGGGGACTCCACTGCATCCCTGGGCAGCCTCTTCCAATGCCTGATCACTCTTCTAGAAAAAATAAATTCCTCCTAATATCCAACCTAAACCTCCCCTGGTGTAACTTGAGGCCATTTCATCTTGCTCTATCACCTGATACTAGGGAAAAAGACAACAACCCCCTCCTCACTCCAGCCTCCTTTCAGAGAGCTAGAGACCAAACAACTTCAGTTCCCTCAGCTGCTCCTCACCAGACCTGTTCTCCAACCTTTCTCCAGCTTTGTTTCCCCTTCTCTGACCACACTCCAGCACCTCAATGTCTTTCTATTAGTGAGGGGCCCAAAGCTGAGCCCAGTATTCAAGGCATGGCCTCACCAGTGCCAAGTACAGGGGGATGATCATTGACAAGCAACAAAAAGCAGCAGCAGAAGGGTAGCCTGGCAGTGCCTTTCCCCAGCCAAAGCACACACAGGGCCACATATTTCACTCCAGTGCATGGTGTTGCCCTCTGCCATCTACCATCAGAAGAAATTGCCATCATCCCCAGGTCATTAATCTGCTACATCTTTCTGGCTTTACCCTTTACTCAAGGTATCTCTTTGTGGATGTGAGATCAAGAACAGCCTTAGATCAAAGCTTAGGAAACTTGTTGGACAGTTTCTTGCTGCCACAGATGCTATTTTTAACTAACATGCACACTCAGGATGCTGCCAGACAGGCTGGGTACCTTTAAGGGCATGGTGACAAAAAGCTGCTCGGGGTTAGTGGTAAGATTCCCACCAACTGCAGCAGCTTCCAGATCAAGCCCCCTATGAGATAAACCTCAGGCCCCTACCAGACTTCTCTGGCATGAGATCTGGGAAGTTTGCAGTTGGCTTTGAGACTTTTGACTCCAGGCCAAATGATTGCAGCTCCTGGTTTAGGGGAAAAGGAAACAGAAAGGAACTACGAGCTTAAAGGATTAGAAGGAAGAGCTAAAAATAAACCCCCAACAATGCCAGACCCCAAACTTTTACTGCCTTCCTTGCAAAGAGGATGAGTTTTCCTGCTGCTTTACTGAGGGCAATCAGCCTTCTGCATGACTTGGAAGAGCAGGACACCTATGGAAAGCTTAAGGATAATGCCCTCCAAGTGCAGACTTGTTCCTGTTGTTCTTCCTGGCACTCATCCTCTGGCTCAACATGGAGAAGAGCAAATGATTCAGTCTCTTCCTTATGAGTATTTCTCAGCCTCTTCAGCTGAAGACTTACAGCCCATCAGTGCCTAAAGAGAACACAAATCAAAGATATTGGGGCTCCAGAGGAGGCCACAAACATGATCCAAGGGTTAGAACCCCTCTGCTGGGAGGACAGGCTGAGAGAGTTGCGATTATTCAGCCTGGAGAAGAGAAGGCACAAAGGAGACCTTATGGCAGCCAAGGTGCCAAGAAGAAAGGTGGGGGCAGACTTTTGAGCAGGGCCTGTTGTGTCTGGGCAAGGGCTGATGGTTTAAACTAAAAAGAGGGAGATTTAGACTAGAGAGAAGGGAGAAATGTTTTACTCTGGGGGTGGTGAGAGCCTGGCCCGGATTGCCCTGAGAGGCAGTAGATGCCACAACCCTGGAACCATTCCAGACCAGGCTTAGTGGAGCTCTGAGCAACCTGATCTACTTGCAGATTTCCTTGCTGTGTGCAGGGTGGTTGGACTAGAAGAGCTTTAAAGGTCCTTTCTAACCCAAAGCATGCTATAATTATCTGATTTCTGCTTGTGCAGCTTATAATGGAGGCACAAGAACAAAGCAATGTCCTTGCCTTCCTCCTGCATTGCTGTCAATCTCCTGCTGCCTTCTCCTTCAGGTCTACATTGTCCTTGCTATGTCATTCAGCCAGGGGTGGAAAAGAGGGTGTGGGAACAGTAAACTGGGAGACACCATGCTGGTTGGAAGGGATGTGAGGATGAGGATTGGAGAGCTGCATGGATGTTGCTGCTCTTGAGATGGGGAAAGACAGTGCCCCAGGTACCATGGGCTGGAGGTGTAATGTCACCTACAACCTGGGAGCCAGAAATAGCTTAGAAATGGTGGTGGGATTGTGTGCTCCAGGCAAAAGGTTTCTTCCAACCTCAGCAGTTCTGTATTTCTACAGTTGGTTCTAACCAGGTGGGATTGCAGCTGCTGAGAGAGGTGGGCTGCAAGCCCACCCCTGTGTGAGGATCAGCCCCATTGTGGGGTGTTGGCCAAGCACCTACTGGAGCTTTTGAGCTTCACTTGCTGTTGACATCCAAACCCACTGCTGTGTGAGGCCTGGCTCATGGCTAGGATTACCAAAAGCTTATCTAAGCATTTGGACAAAAAAAAAAAAAAAAAATCCCAGTTTTCAATCTAGTTGATCCTGCCTTGGGGCCTGGATGACCTTCAGGGGTCCTTCAGATCATATTCCCCACCTAGTCCCTTTCCAGGTCGTTGCACCTCAGATGAGGAGCAGGTGCCATCAAGACAACCCTCAGTCAGTTAATGCCCAGTGAGGGACTTTGGGGGGCAATGAAAGAAGAGCAGAGAACCATGTTCAGACTTCTCCTATGCAGATAGTTCACTCTTGAGAGGGAGCCCAATGCTTGGCCCTAAACAAGCTACCCAGGCAGAGATATGTTACATATTTATCCAAGGCAGAAATTGGGCAGGAAATGGCTCTAAAACACACATTTTGAATAAAAAGAGGGAGATTTATGGCTCTTTTGCAAATCTGAGTCATATCTCTCTGCATCCCCCCTGGCAGGAATAGCCTAATCACTAACATACCCCAAACATGGATGCACAGTGGGCTGAGAATTGCTTCCTTCTGGCCACAGCTCCAGCTAAAGACGTGATAGGGATTGAGCTACTTTATCTGACAGTTGGTAAATGAATTGCCAATTCATTCTGAGCTCAGAGGGGGATTTTTTTTTCCCCCCTCCTTTAAGGAAAAAAAAAAAAAAAAGTCCTTTTATATATGTCTTTGATCAGTCAAGGCCTTGACAAATTATTTTCTGAGGAATTTCTTGAGCCCTAATGCCACAAGGAGGAAAAAAGGAAAAGAAAAAAAAGAGAGGAGAAAAAAAAAATTGCTCTCAAAGAAAAGCTTTTATGTCTCAAATATTGCAGCAAAGTAAGGGGCTTTCCTCCATTTCCCCCCTCATCTCCCTCTCTTCAAGAAATGGAAAGAAGGTAGCCTGAAGGTTTTTCCATCCCACCTAAAGGCAAGAGGAGGATGGGGAGGAGGAGGCACTGCCAGGTTCTCCCAGCCTGATTCCTCCCCAGCATGGGGGAGCACTGTGAACCCTAGCAGAGGCTGAACAGAAAGGTCATGGTCATCAATGACACTAATAAAGAGGCCCTTCAGCACTAGCAGGAGCAATGGGAGCAGAGGACAGCTCAGGGTTGTGTCACCAAGAAGCTGCTTGCTTGCCACAAACAGCAGCACTAAGCACTTGGGAAGGGTTGGGATACAAGGGAGCAGCTCCCCACTGGCATTGCCAGGGTCATTCCAAAGTGTGAGAATAAAGAAGGGGAGTTGCTTGTCTCCTGGGAGAGGCTGGGGCAGGGGGAGGGAAGAGCTTCCTGGTTTTACTCTTTTTATCCAGTCATTTTAGTCCTCCTCTCCAGGCATCCTTGATGGAATCCCAAGCAGTGCACTTAATGAGCTGCACAAGCCAGGGCTGGATGAAGGCTGCACCTTCTATTAGCATTGATGTATAAATAACTTATTCCCCCCCTCCCTGCAGTTATTCCACTCATCTGTCCTGCAGGAGGACAGACTCCCAATAGCACAGGGTTCAATTAAGGCAGTCCCACTCCACTGAAGTTCACCAAGATGGTTGGAAATCAAAAAGATTAAAAACCAAACCCACAAACCCATGAGACCTTGCATCCAGCCCGACACTGCATGGCCGTGTGTGTAACCTGTCCACAAGAATATTCCTACTGGAATCCCAAAAGCAGCCTGCAGACCAGCCTGATGGATAAAGATGACATTTGAGGAATGCTGGGTGCAGTTCTGGGCTCCCCAGCTCAAGAGAGACTCAGTGGAGGCTACAAAAGACGCTGAGGGGCTTGGAGCAGCTCAGTGAGGAGGAAAGGCTGAGTGACCTGGGGCTGTTGAGCCTGGAGTACAGCAGCCTGAGAGAGGAGCTTCTCAATGCTGAGCAATACCTGAAGCAATTTCCACAAACTGGAATCCAGGAGGTTTCATCTGAACAGGAGGAGAAATCCTGTGAGGGTGCTGGAGCCCTGGCTCAGGCTGCCCAGAGGAGATGTGGAGTCTCCTCCCCAGGAGAGATTTCAAACCCAGCTGGACATTGTGACCCTGGGGACCCTGCTGTGGCTGACCCTGCTTCAGCAGTGGGGTTGCACCAGATGATGTCAGGAGGTCCTTTCAACTCCCACTACCCTGTAATTCTGTGCCAAAGCCTCTTGGTTTCTGGCTGGTTGGTCCAGAGAGCTCATTGCAGCTTAATTTCCTAAAGAAATGAGCTTAATCAAATCACTGCAGTTGTCTCTTGGGAGCTTATCACCTTCATGAGCAAAATTCAACCACCTTCAGTAAAAATTTAACCTTCAGGTTAAATGTTGAGGGTCCTCAGTAAGAAGAGGTTGAGCTTGAAGAGCCTTCAAGCTAAGTCACTCTTTAAATAGTGCCTGTTGAAGTTTTCCTAGCTCACAAAGCTCCCAGATTTGAGTCCTAATTTAGGTTCTACATAGCTGCTGGTACCCCTCACCTAGTTGTACCTCACAGACACAAAACCACCTCTCTCCTGCTCTTGAAGTGTGTCCTCCTGGAAAGAGCAGAGCTCTCTGCCCACCAGCAGGAACAGGAGACAGCTTTACAGCACCAACCCAACCAATGAACCAAGGGGGTTCTTAGCACACCCATCAATAACTGATGGCCATGATCAGATGAGAAGGGAGATGATCACACACAGCTTCCTTCCACTTTATTAACAGCTGTGTGAAATCCAAGCAAAATAACAGTGAAAATAACCCAACCTAAGGATCATAGAATCAGTCAGGGTTGGAAGGGACCACAAGGCTCAGCCAGTTCCAACCCCCCTGCCATGGGCAGGGACACCTCACACTACATCAGGCTGGCCAGAGCCTCATCCAGCCTGGCTGCAAACACCTCCAGGGATGGGGCCTCAACACCTCCCTGCACAACCCATTCCAGGCTCTCACCACTCTCATGGGGAAGAACTTCTTCCTCACATCCAGTCTGAATCTCCCCACTTCCAGCTTTATTCCATTCCCCCCAGTCCTGTCACTCCCTGACACCCTAAAAAGTTCCTCCCCAGCTTTCTTGGAGCCCCCTTCAGATCCTGCAAGGCCACAAGAAGGTCACCTTGGAGCCTTCTCTTCTCCAGACTGAACAGCCCCAACTCTCTCAGTCTGTCCTCACAGGAGAGGATCTCCAGCCCTCTGCTCATCCTGGTGGCCCTTCTCTGGACACCTTCCAGCATGTCCAGATCCCTCTTGTAATAGGGGCTCCAGCACTGGATGCAGTACTCCAGGTGGGGTCTCAGCAGAGCTGAGCAGAGGGGGAGAATCCCCTCCCTTGCCCTGCTGGCCACACTTCTCTTGATGCAGCCCAGGCTCTGCTTGGCTCTCTGGGCTGCAAGTGCACACTGACAGCTCCTGTTGAGCTTCTCATCCCCCAGCACCCCCAAGTCCCTCTCCTCAGGGCTGCTTTCCAGCCAGTCCCTGCCCAGCCTGGATTTGTGCTTGGGATTGGCTCGACCCAGGTGCAGGACCTTGCCCTTGGTCTTGTTGAACCTCCTGAGGTTGGCTTGTGCCCAGCTCTCCAGCCTGTCCAGGTCCCTCTGGATGGATCCCTTCCCTCCAGCCTGTCTGCTGCACCACACAGCTTGGTGCCATCAGCAAACTTGCTGAGGGTGCACTCAATGCCACTGTCCATGGCACCAACAAAGATGTTGAACAAGCCTGGTCCCAGGATCAGCAATACCCTAGGATGATGATAATGATCCTAGCTCAGACCAAGAGCTCACTTCCTTACAGGTAAAAGTCATCAAATATGGGCATAATCTAACCCCCCCAGCTGGAACACAGGTAATTGGGGAAATATTTAGGACTTCAGGTTTCTTTTCAATGCACAACCAGGAATCAGGTGGCCCTTTGGCTTCCTGGTCCTGACTTTGCCATGTTTCATTTGGATTTTGAATACTGATTAGAGCTGAGCAACCCTGTTGGGGTGGCACAAGGTGAGATTTGCCCCTTCCCCCCATCCCCCCTCATAGAAATGGGCAGATGGCATCAAATTGCCCTTCCAAAAGGATTCAGCAACCACTCAGAAATACCTTCACTGCCCATCCCAGCAGCAGCCTCAAAGCTTCAGCAGCTCTGATGGTTCCTGTCCTAGGAGATGCTTTATGGAGAAGCCTACTTTGTTTCAGGTTTGACTGAAATTGGAGGGGGGAAAGTAGAATTATTTCTTTGTTAGCTAAGCAAATGATGTCATTGAAGCCTAAGCAAAAAAAAAAAGAGTTATCCACACTGGCCCACCAGTGGGATTTAACTTCCTTTGCAAAGTGCTTTTGGAGGCTTTGAAGGTCACCCAGCAGCATGAAGCAGCCTCATCTGCAGCCTGTCACCCTGGCTTTGTGGGGCTGCCTCCTTCCCTTGCTGCACAAGCTCAGCACAGGACCCTTGGAAGTGACCCAAAGCAGAATTATTTGCTCCCCACCTAGGCAAGCACTGCTGCAGCCACTGCCAAGCTGAGTTGGGCATCACCACCTTGACTGGCATCAACCCAACAGCAATATTGGTAGCTGTCACTCAGTGAGGCTGTTAAAGTGCCTGGGCACAGGCTTAGCCTCTCATAACTCACTGACCAGCTCTGCTTACAGCACCAGGGACCATCCATGGTCCATTGACCCTCTTGCCTTAAATTAAGAGCTCTCCAAGTTGGGAATCACCTCCCCTTCCCTGCGTGGGCATGCCAAGCACCAAGCTGAGGCAGGGCAGCCAGCACAGCTTGAACAGCAGCCAGTACATCATGCTAACCTTCAGCTAGACTTGCTTCCTCCACATGTGGGCCCCACAGAAATCCATCCTGTGCTTCAGAGGGCCACAGTGGGTCCAATTAAAAGCTCTGATGAAGAAGGTGCATGCAGACACCTTCAGGGTTACAGCAAGCTTGAGATGGAAAATGCTGGGAAGGACACTCCAGCCTAAGTTCCTGAGGAGCCTCAAGTCCTGCAGCTGCCTTTGATGGTCTCCAATAACGTTCTCCAAGCCCAAATTGATGATGTATGGACCAGGTGGGTGGAAAATTGGCTGGACCACCAAGTGCAAAGGGTGAGCAGCAGCAGCAGCAAGAAGTCCAACTGGTGGCTGGCTGTTAGCAGCATCCCTCCAGAGTCAGGATTGGCACCAAGGCTTTTGAAGATCTTAATCTGTTCATGACCAAGATGAGCTCCTCTCCTATGAGGACAGTCTGAGAGAGTGGGGGCTGCTCAGTCTGGAGCAGAGAAGGCTCTGAGGAGACCTTCTTGTGGCCTTCCAGTATTTTAAGGGGACCTACAAGAAAGCTGGGGAGGGACTTTTTAGGATGTCAGGGAGCGATAGGACTGGGGGGAATGGAACAAAACTAGAAATGGGGAGATTCAGATTGGATGTTAGGAAGAAGTTTTTCACCATGAGACACCATGGGAACAGGTTGTCCAGGGAGGTGGTAGAAGCCTCATCCCTGGAGGTTTTAAGGCCAGGCTGGATGTGGCTCTGACCAACCTGATGTAGTGTGAGGTGTCCCTGCCCATGGCAGGAGGGTTGGAACTGGCTGAGCCTTGTGGTCCCTTCCAACCCTAACAATTCTATGATTCTCTAAGACAGAGCAGGGTCTCACCAAGGTCACCAGATATCATCACACCAAAGGAGCAGCCCCACTGGAAGGCAGAGCTGCTACTCAGAGGGATCACAACAAGCTGGAGAACCTCACAGAGCTCAAAGGTTCCAAGGAAAAGCCCTGCCTCTGACATGGCTTGAGACAACAGGACAGGCTGGGGTTAGAAAGAAGTTTTGTGGAGAAGGACCTGATGATCCTGGTGAGCAAATTGAAGAGGAGTCAGCCTTGCAGCAAAGAATCAGCTGCACCCTGAGGCTGCATGAGCAGAAACAGAGCCAGCAGGTCCAGGGAAGTGATCCTAAATGGTGTGTTAGAAGTCCAGACAACAAGAGCAGGAAAAGAGGAACCACTACTCCATTGTGACCACCTCATTACCTTTGGATGAGAACGAGCTCCTGCAAACCCAAGGGGCAAATTTCTTATTCATCCCAGCCCAGGTCTAAACAAAAACTGAAGTGAAACATGGATGACTTTGTGATCCCTGGAGCTAGCAATGGGGATATCAGAACAGCACAAAGCATGTCAGTGGTGCAGCCACCTGTCACTGGTGACATTCTCCACGTGCCAGGTCACACTACAAGGAGGAAGAGCAGCAGCATCTCATTACCCTCATGGTGATTAACAATAATACTTGTTTGGCTTCATGCAACCACAACAAAAAAAACATCTCAACACCAGCACTTATGGATGTGAGCACTGCCAGAGCCCTCAGGCCCTTGCTGTTAAAGGCCTCACCCTGCACTGCAGGAGGTTTCTGCCCCTTCCCCTTTCCCATTTAGGGCTGTGCTTTCTGGTCATAATTCAAGCAATGGTTTCTGGGTTTGTTTTGTTTTTTGCCTTGAGGCAAATTACAAAACATTTGTTAGGCCTTTAGTAGAGCACAAATCCCACTCCCCCCAATGCAGAGGCATTTCAGTTGGAAGAGACCTTTCAGATCATCACCAGGTCACCACTAAACTGTGTCCCTCAGTGCCACATCTCCACAGCTTTCCAGTCCCTCCAATCCACCACTGCCCTGAGCAGCCTGTTCCAGGGCTTAACAATCCTTCTGGGGAAGAAATTATTCCTTATGTCCAAATCAAGCCTCCCCTGAGGCAACCTGAGGTTGCTGTTTCTTCTCCCATGCCTTGCTACATGGGAGAAGGGACAGAACCCCCGGCTGCTCCTGAGAGCAATGAGGGCTCCCCTCCATCTGCTCTTCTCCAGACTAAACAACCCCACTTCCACCAGCTGCTTCTCACCAGTTCTGTTCTCCAGACCCTTCACCAGCTTTGCTGCCCTTCTCTGGGCACACTCCAGCATCAAAGTGCCCTCCTTGAAGCGAGGGACCCAAAACTGAACCCAGTGTTCCAGGTGCACCCTCCCCAGCACAGGGAGATAAATTACTTCCCTGGTCCTGCTGGCCACACAATTCCTGATACAAGCCAGGATGCTGGTGGCCTTCTTGGCCACATGGGCACACTACTGGGTCATCTTCAGCCAACTACTGACCAGCACCCCCTTACAAGAGTCACAGATTACACAGCTCCAAGTGAGACTGGGCACCCATTCAGAGAGACCAATCCCCACATCTTCACCACGTTCCCATTTTTTACTTACTCAGTACTGCTGAGCTGACTCCACCACCAGGAACCACCACTGCAAAACTCCCATAGTAGAGCCCAGCTCTGCCCTTGTCTCTGCTTTTAACCCCTGTGGAGGGCAGGCTTGCCCAGGTGGAAATAATCTTAGTGTGAAGCCTTGGGGAGTGTCTCCAGCTGCTGCTGCCTAACTCAGGGCAGCTGCAGGTCCCACAGCATTCTTCATTTGCTCATGGGAAGCAATGATTATTGCCCAGGGATTCCCAGGAAAGGGCTGGTGCTAACAGCACAGCTGGACAGTGTCCAAACTTGCCACACTGCCCCACCAGCAGCTCTTCAGATTGACAGTAGGAGCCATTGCACCTAAATCATAGAATGGTTTGGATTGGAAGAGACCTTAAAGGTCATAGAATCACCTGGTTGGAAAAGATCTTAAGATCATCAAGCACAGCCTTTAACTAACATCTCTCTGTACACAACTGTTAGACTGTGTCCCTTAGCTCCTCATCCAAACATCTTTTAAACACCTCCAAGGATGGTGACTCTGCCAGCTCCCTGGACAGCCTCTTCCAGTGCCTCATGACCCTTATGGTGAGAAGATTTCCCCCAATATCCAACCTAACCCTTCCCTGGTGCAACTTGAGGCTGCTTCCTCTTGTCCTACACTTGTTACTTGGGAGAAGAAGCTGGTCCCCACTTCATTCCAACTTCCTTTCAGGGTGTTGCAGAGAGCAATGAGGTCTCCTCTCAGCCTCCTTTTCTCCAGACTGAACAACCCCAGCTCCCTCAGGTGCTCCTCATAGGACCTGTGCTCAAGATCCCTCACCAGCCCCATTGTCCTATCATCCAGTTCCAGCTCTCTCTGCCCTGGGCAGGGACAACTTCCACTGGACCAAGTGGCTCAAAGATCCATCCAATGGCTTTGGACATTTCCAGTGAGGGGGCAGCACAGCTTCCCTGGGCTACCTGTGCACCACTTGATTCATCTCACAGGGGAGCCCTGGTGGACACTCAGTGGCTTTTCACTGTGCTTTACTGGAGCTGAGTCCTCCCAGAACTCACAGCAAAGCACAGCCAGGACCAGCTGCTGAGGCTGTGGGACTTGTTTCAAGCAGCCAAAGGAAGTAGAAGACCTGGGAGCTGCTGGGTGTGGTGGCTTCCAAGTGCAACACAGGAGTATTTCACTCTGAAATCCCTTCAAGTTGAAGAATTTCCTCTGAAATTTCAAAAAAGAGGAAAATCTTCTCCATGTAAACATGATCTTCCTCCTTTTTTGGGGGGGAGGGAGGTGGGGGTGGTGTTGGGAATTTGTTCAAGCCACTTTCTGAACGTTTTCCATTCGCTTTCAACTTGGAAATTTTTATTACTTTAAAAGAAAAAAAGAAAAAGAGAAAAAAAAAAAAAAAAAAGGACATTTGCTTTTCCAGAGAGAACTCAAAAATAAAAGCAAACCAATTTTTGTCTGGTGATGAGTTCTAGTCCCACCTCCAGACAAGTAATTTTTCTTTTCCCTGCCTCATTTTCCCCTCCAGTAAAATTTTCCAAATTTATAAGAAAGAAAGAAAGAAAGAAAGAAAGAAAGAAAGAAAGAAAGAAAGAAAGAAAGAAAGAAAGAAAGAAAGAAAGAAAGAAAGAAAGAAAGAAAGAAAGAAAGAAAGAAAGAAGAAAGAAAAGAAAGAAAGAAAGAAAGAAAGAAAGAAAGAAAGAAAGAAAGAAGAAGAAAGAAGGAAAGAAAGAAAGAAAAGAAAGAAAGAAAGAAAGAAGAAAGAAAGAAAAGAAGAAGAAAGAAAGAAAGAAGAAAGAAAGAAAGAAAAGAAAGAAAGAAAGAAAGAAAGAAAGAAAGAAAGAAAGAAAGAAAGAAGAAAGAAAGAAAAGAAAGAAAGAAAAGAAAGAAAGAAAGGAAAGAAAGAAGGAAGGAAAGAAAGGAGGAAGAAGAAAGAAGGAAGAAAGAAAGAAAGAAAGAAAGAAAGAAAGAAAAAGAAGAAAGAAAGAAAGGAAAGAAAACAGGACAAACAGCGACCCAAGAACGAAAACAGACCAGACACGACCCGTCCTCCGCCTCACCCCGCCCTCCCTCCCGCCCTCCTCCGTCCCGCCCTCCCGCCCTCCCTGCCCCTCCCCTCCCCCCTCCCTGCCCTCCCGTCCCTCCGCCTCCCTCCCGCCCGCCCGCCCTACCGCCCGCCCTCCCTCCCTCCCGTCCCTCCCCCTCCCGCCCTCCCCTCCCTCCCGCCCTCCCTCCCTCCCGCCCTCCCTGCCCTCCCTCCCGCCCGTCCCTCCCGTCCCTCCCGCCCGCCCTCCGCCCCTCCCTCCCGCCCGTCCCTCCCTCCCTCCCTCCCCCGCCCGCCCTCCCCTCTCCCCTCCCCTCCCTCCCCTCCCCTCCCTCCCTTCCCTTCCTCCCTCCCTCCCTCCCTTCCCCTTCCCTTCCCTTCCCGCCCTTCCCCTGCCCTCCCTTCCCCTCTCCCGTTCCCCCCTCCTCCCTCTCCCCTCCCTCCCTCCCCTTCCCCTCTCCCTTCCTCTTCCCGTCCCCTCCCCTCCCTTCCCCGTCCCGCTTCCCCTTCCCGCCCTTCCCTGCCCTTCCCCTCCCTTCCCTTCCCCTCCCTTCCCTCCCCCCTCGCCCCTCCCCTCCCTCCCCTCCCCTCCCCGTCCCTCCCCTCCCCCTCCCCTCCCCTCCCCCGCCCCCTCCCCTCCCCTCCCCTCCCCCCCCTCCCCTCCCCTCCCCTCCCCTCCCCCCCCTCCCTCTTCTCCCCCCCACCCTCCACCCAATCTCTAAACCACACCACCCCCCCCCACCCTCCCGATTGCCCACTCCGCGGTGTCAACCTCACCCCCCCCCCCCCCCCCCCAACCCCCACTTATGCAAATCCCCATGAGACCCCACCATCAAAATAGACCTAGAGTTGGCAGCACCATAAAATCTATGATACTGTGGGTTGGATTTATGAGCAAGAATCCTGAGGCTTTGAGATATTTCCCCACCCCCCCCACCCCCCCTCAGTCCTGGAGGCACAAAGGTGTTTTGGGGAGGTTGGCTCTGCCATGAGAGCACAGCACTGAGCAGGAGAGGGCTGACTGTGCCCCTCTCAACCATCCTCATCCCTAAGATAAACCTTACCAAGGCAGGTCTGGGAGCTGCTGATCCCAGTGGGTACCACAGCAAGGAAAATCCACCTCCCAACACCACTCAGCATCCTAACCTGAAACTTGAAATGTGGAGGGGAGCTGATAGGGGCAGACAAAGAGCTCTCTGTGCCTGCTCAGGGCATCTGCAGCCTCCCTAGGTAGGAGCCACTGTAACTGCAGGGAGGATTTTAGCCCAGGAAGGCAGCTGGATAAACAGCCTTGAAACCACAGCCTGGGGATTTGTGTTTGCTCCTTAAAAGATGTTTTGAGCTGAGGTTGGGTTTCTTTCTCTCCTTCTCTGCTTGAAGGAACTGCACAGCCTGAACTCATTTATGAAGGTTCATCTCTAAAGCCTTGTTTTTCTTCTGCCTGCTGATCTTTTGTGGCTACTTTCCACACTGCCAGAGCAAGAAGCTTGCTCCAAAGCTCCTCACCAAAAGGGAGAGCTTCAAACCAAGGAGATCCTCTGGCCCTGAGGAGGAGGATGGGCCACAACTCTCACCTTCACCCACCCCAACAGCCCTTCTCCTTTGCTGGCTTTGCAAGGCTCCTGTTGGAGCTCAGCTCTCTCCTCACACAGAGACATTATTCCCTTTGCAACAAGTTCAGCCCTCCTGGTCTCCTCCACCACCACCATGCCCAGGTCCCATGGCAGAGGCATTCCAAGCCCAGCCCACCCTTGACACCCTCACTGGTGTTTATGGGAAGCCACCAGGCAATGCTGAGAATTGTTTTGTGGCTCCTGGGACTCGTAGGCAAGAAGAGAAAGGCTAGTGGTGGCCATGCTTGGTCCCTTGTACCCTGCTAGGGTGGTCTTCCTCAAGTTTCAAGGCCTCTTATGGATCAGTTGCCAATTTAGCTCTGAACAGGGTGAATTTTGCAATCCCTGGTGTCTGATTCTTTCCATGACAGTAACTCCTGTGTATTTTTCCTTCTGTGTATTTTTCCCTCCCATCTTTAGCACATTATCACAGAATCACAGAATCAATAAGGTTGGAAAAGACCTCAAGGATCATCAAAGTCTAACCTGTCACCCAAGACCTCATGACTACTAAACCATCATCATCTTATCATAGAATCAGTCAGGGTTGGAAGGGACCACAAGGCTCAGCCAGTTCCAACCTCCCCCAGCCATGGGCAGGGACACCTCACACTGCATCAGGCTGGCCAGAGCCTCATCCAGCCTGGCTGCAAACACCTCCAGGGATGGGGCCTCAACCACCTCCCTGGACAACCCATTCCAGGCTCTCACCACTCTCATGCTGAAGGAATCTGCTAAGGAATAGGTCTGTAAGAAGAGAAATGAAGAAAATCTCTCCAGCCTCACAAGAAACATAAACTCACAACCAAAGGAAGAGAACAATCTCCTCCTTGGCAGCCCTCAGGGTTGTTTTGGACCACTTGTGAAGAGGTACAAGCTGTTTCTCAAAGCTCAGCATAGACCAGGCATGCTCACATCCAGGCTGGGAGTCACCATGGGCCTTTGAACAAGTCAACTTTTCGTTTCATATCCTATCTGACTCCTCACAGCCTTACTCTTTCAAATGGAAGAGCAGCCTGTGCCCCAAGGGCACAACTGGGCTCCACCAAGTCTAAAGCCCAGAGACACCTCAGTGAAAATGTAGCCAGCAACAAACCTTTTGAGAATCACAGAATCATGGAATGGTAGGGGTTGAAAGGGACCTCTGAGGATCATCAAGTCCAACCCCCCTGCCAGAGCAGGATCGCCTAAAGAGGAGGAGAAGGCTATGGACCAGACGACCGCTGGAGGTCCCTTCCCACTCAGACCACTCTATGATTCTGTGTCACATCCTCCCACCTGCTTTTGCCTTCATCCCAGATTTTGCAGGTGTTGCAGGTCCCTCCCCTCCCACTGATGACCTCCTTGCTCCTGATGCCAATGTGGCACTATGAGGGTGCATCATAGAATCATAGAATCAGTCAGGGTTGGAAGGGACCACAAGGCTCAGCCAGTTCCAACCCCCCTGCCATGGGCAGGGACACCTCACACTACATCAGGCTGGCCACAGCCTCATCCAGCCTGGCTGCAAACACCTCCAGGGATGGGGCCTCAACCACCTCCCTGCACAACCCATTCCAGGCTCTCACCACTCTCATGGGGAAGAACTTCTTCCTCACATCCAGTCTGAATCTCCCCACTTCCAGCTTTATTCCATTCCCCCCAGTCCTATCACTACCTGATAGCCTAAAAAGTCCCTCCCCAGCTTTCTTGTAGCCCCCTTCAGACACTGGAAGGCATCCTCAAGAAGCTCCCTGAGTCTTCTCAAGGGTGGGTGTCAAAATGACAGTTTCTTTCCAGTGGTACCCAGCAATAGGACAAGGACCAACAGGTATAAGCTGGAACACAGGAAGTTCCACCTTAACAGGAGGAGAAACTTCTTTGCTGTGAGGGTGTTGCAGCCCTGGAATAGGCTACCCAGAGAGGTTGTGGAATTTCCTTCTCTGGGGACTTTCAAAACCTGCCTGGATTTGTTCCTGTGTGACCTGCCCTAGGTGATCCTGCTTTGGCAGGGGGATTGGGCTCAATGATCTCTAGAGGTCCCTTCCAACCCCTGCCATTCTATGTTCTTCAGCAACAAGAGCCCA
Organism: Indicator indicator; assembly: GCF_027791375.1. Classification (NCBI taxonomy): domain Eukaryota; kingdom Metazoa; phylum Chordata; class Aves; order Piciformes; family Indicatoridae; genus Indicator; species Indicator indicator. Next base: position 13,493,160 of record NC_072035.1, read on the forward strand.
TGGCATCACAGGCTCCACCAAAGAGCTAAAACCTGAAGAGCTAGAAGAACAACACAAGGAACTCAGAGGGGATTAGCCAAGTTGAAAGCTTGAGGCTTTCCTTCCAAAGCTTGAGCAACAGTTGAGCACGTGGCCTTAGTTTCCACATTTCTAGTGAGAGCTCTTTACTTAGGGAGTAACCACTGGCCATTTAATGACATGGAAGTTACCATAGAGTGATAAGATGATGACAATAATTAGCAGTGGGATGATGAAGCCTGGAAGGTCCAGTGTGACTGACAACTAACCATGGTGTCATTCTTCAGTCCTTACCTCCAGAGGTCATTTACTCCATCATTAATCTTGGACAACTGCATGTTCTGGAGGAACAGCATGTGATTGACTGAGCAATGCAGTGGGTGAGTGATTCCCTGGAGCTGGCTCCAAGAAGACAGCTTTGTGTGTGACACAAGGTCCCAGCCCTGCCCACAGAAGGGTTTCTCCATGTCTCCATCTCCTTCTGCCTGCCAATGTGGTCAATACCCAGAGGGAGCTCCCAGGGTAGCAAAGCATCACATTTTGCCTGCATCTAACCCAGCTTTGATGAAACCCAGTTGTTGTAAGGGGAAGACACCAAAAGCAGAGCCAGCCAGACAAAGCTGTGTTGTAGTCAGTGCTGGGATAGCCCCAGCAGGCCCCTTCCCCCAGCTCCCACCAGGGGACAGCTGGGTGGGCACATCACCTGTGAAGGAGCTCTACTAACCCTACTCATTTTCTGCCCCTTTGCAAGGTGTCCCTAGATGTCTGGTTGCACATAGAATCATAGAATCATAGAATCAAGAAGGCTGGAAGAGACCTCAAAGATCATCGAGTCCAACCTGTCACCCTAAACCTCATGACTATCTAAACCATGGCACCAAGTGCCACGTCCAATCCCCTCTTGAACACCTCCAGGGATGGTGACTCCACCACCTCCCTGGGCAGCACATTCCAATGGCCAACCACTCTCTCTGTGAAGAACTTTATCCTCACCTCCAGCCTAAACCTCCCCTGGAGGACCCCAAGGCTGCCAGTCACACATTAGCCAGACAAGCTGCTGCCAGTGAGGGACACTTCCTCCATTCATTCACAGGACCTGACCATGCTCCTTCCTGGGCTGGCTGTGGCTCACTAGCAACACAGAGCAGACTTTTCTTCTGCAATCTCCTTATCTCCCTTGTTTCCAATCCATGAAGCATCCAGCATCTTCCCTTCTTCCACTGAGACTGGGACATGGCTCCACAGCTTCCCTAGGACACATATCCCTCACTATCCCCATCTGCATGGCAACAGGGGCAAGCCTCACATCCACAAAGCTTTCCTGGTGCCACCCCAGCACCCACCTGGATTCCTAAGGTCATCTCTAATCTGCCTTAATGGGAAAGCATCCCCAGGAAACCACATCCCTTGGGAATGGGGGACCAGGAAGCTCCATAGTAGGTAAGCACACAGTGATCCCAAGCTCAGCTCATCACTGCTTAGCAGCCTGCCCTGCTTGGATGCTGGACCTCCTGTGCTACACCAGAAAGAAACAAACCTCAAGCTTAGGAGCACTGAGCAAAAAAAGAAACAAAGATAACCAAAAAGCCATGAAAAATAGGCAGGCAAGTCCCCTGCCTTTGGGAGTGTGGTGTATTTATTAGGCAGAAATCAACACACAGGAGTAGAATCGTGGAATCATTTCAGTTGGAAAAGACCTTGAAGATCATGGAGTTCAATCATTCTCTAACTCTACCAAGCCTGGTGCTAAACTATGGTCCTTAGCACCTCTGCCTCTTTTAAACACCTTGAGGGATGGGGATTCAACCACCTCCATGGAGAGCCTATTCCAGCGTTCAAGAACCATTTCAGCAAAGAATTTTCTCCTAATGTCCAACTTAAGCCTCCTCTGGTGCAACTTGAGGCCATTTCCTCTTCTTCTATCACCTGATACAAGGGAGAAGAGACCAACCCCCCCACCTCCCTACAACCTCTTTCCAGGGAGCTGCAGAGAGCAATGAGGTCTCCCCTCGACCTCCTTTTCTCCAGGCTGAGCAACTCCTGTTCTCCAGACCCTTCACCAGCTTCTCTGGACACACCCCAGCACCTCAGTGTGCTTCTTGGAGTGAGGACATATAGGAATTCAAACAGAAAAAGCACAGCTAGGTAGGGTTTGCTTCATTCTTCTTAATCTCTGACTCTGGATACCTGTCTGCCACTCCCTCATCTCCACATATTCCCACCTCATTCCCAGTTGCTGACATGCAGGTTAATTAGAATTCCTTTTAATTCAAAATATATGTAAGTTATATAGAGTGTGCACAGACTGGAGAGGAGGAAAAAAATACACCGTAAGAAGGAAAGAAAGCAAGCAAACTTTCATCCCATGAAGGATTTAACCCCTTTGGATGAGCTGCTTTGTTGGCTTGGACATACCAAGAGTTATTGGAATGCCCATGCAGAAATCCATAGTGCCAGGAAATGTCACACCAGAAAAATTCCTCAGTAGCCATCTTTACATAGACACATTTGCTGCTGCTGCTTCTTCTCTTCTTGCCTGCTCTGCTCCCAGCCTCTCCTTTTAAACACTTCATTTTTTTGCTCTTCACATTTCACTTCACATTCCCAGCCCAAGATGCCTTTTTCTTTCTCCCAGCCACAAGAAAGCTGAGGAGGGACTTTTCACAAGGGCTTGTAGGAACAGGACAAGAGGGAATGGATTGAGGATGGAAGAGGGGAGATTTAGACTGGAGATTAGGAAGAAATTCTTTCTAGTGAGGGTGGTGAGACACTGGAACAGGTTACCCAGAGAGGTATTTTCCCTCTCTGGAGGTGTTCAAGGCCCAGCTGGATGGGGCTGTGAGAAACCTCTTCTAGTGGGAGGTGACCCTGCCCATGGTGGGGTAGGTTGGTTGGAACTAGATGATCTTTAAAGTCCCTTCCAACACAAACCATTCTATGATTGTATGATCCTTTCTGCTTTTTTGAGAAGAAGAAAAAGCACACCCAATAAAATGGCAGTCTGGGATTGTAAGCATGCCTCAGCATCATTTTTTATAAGCAAACATTTCCTTTTTGCTATCTGCATCCTGCTCCCCCACCTCCTTCCCTAGCTGGTTCAGAGCCCCACTTGGGGCAAATTCAGCAGGAGACAAGCTGTGGGTGTTGGCAGGTCTGAAAGATACCATGAAAGACACTTCCATCCAGCTGATGGACCAAAAAAAAAAAGGAGTGGGAGATGGGAAGGAAAGAAGAGAAACTGAATTACACACCAGTGGGAAAGGAGATGAGTTTATAGGGCTTGTTCCTGCAGAGATGTGGTTTTATGGGGGGCTGGAAGGAAACAGCACCCTGCAGGGATTGACTTCACTCAATGCCTGGGTGAGGTAGGTACTTGCTGTTCTTCTTGGTGGCTTTGTGAAACCTCTTTCTGTTGAAAAGAAACTACAAGAAGGACATTGAGGTGCTGGAGTGTGTCCAGAGAAGGGCAAGCAAGCTGATGAAGGGTCTGGAGAGCAGGTGTGGGGAGCAGTAGCTGAGGGAACTGGGGTTGTTTAGCCTGGAGAAGAGGAGGCTGAGGGGAGACCTCATTGCTCTCTATAACTCCTTGCAAGGAGGTTGTAGTGAAGTGGGGGTTGGTCTCTTCTCCCTAGTAGCAGGTGATAGAAGGAGATGAAATGGCCTGAAATTGTGCCAGGGGATGTTTAGGTTGGAGATGAGGAAAAATTTCTTTGCTGCAAGAGTGTTCAGGGATGGGAAGAAGCTGCCCAAGGAGGTGATGGAGTCACCATCCCTGGAGGCATTCAAGAAATGTGGGCAGATAGCACTTTGGGATATGGTTTAACAGTCATGATGGGCTTTGGACTGGATGATCTCAGAGGTCTTTTCCAACCCAAACAATCCTATGATCCTGTAAAAATAATAATAAAATCTAAAAAAAAAAAAAAAAAAAAAAGAAACCAAAAAACCACCACTCCCACATGTCCACCTGCTAAAAAGAGCTGAGATCTTGGTTTTTGCTTTAGGTTGTTTTAGAGAGAATTGAAAGGGGTGGGAAAAAAAATATACATATATTATTATTTATTATATAACATTGTCAACATCAACACCACCAAAAAAAAAAAAAAAAAAAAGGAAAAGAAAAAGAAAAAGAAAAAAAAAAAAGTAACATCCTAGTTGTTGTTTTTTGTTCAAGCACTCTGTGTCCAGAAAGGCAGCAGGAGTTTGGTGTCCCTTGGAGAACGAAAAGAGCAGGGGAGCAACAGGGAAGAGGGTAAGGGGAGGGGCTGGAGGTGGCAACAAGGCAAACTGGGAGGGGAATGGGATGGTGGTGGGGAGGGGGTGTGCTGAGCTGCTGGGTTTGCTTTTGAACTCAAAGGAAAACGAAAAAAAAAAACAGGAGGGAAAAGGGGGGAAAGTCACAGCGAGGCCGACGACTCTTCCGCCTGCTTTCAGCCAGCGTCCATCCCTCTCGAGTGCTGTCGGTGAACATTCACTTCAAGGAGTCTTGCAAAATACTCTCAATTTTCTTATCAACAAAGTGGGGGGGCGGGGGTATGGGGGGGTGGGTTTGTTCCTTTTCCCATGATTTATTTCCCTCCCCCCAGGGCTACCGCTCTTGCACTTCTCTGAGCGCCCTGGTTAGCTGTTCTCACTCCACTCTGGCACCATGCCCACGCCGTGGACCGAGTGGTACTGGTGGGGCGAAAGGGTTCGAGGCACGCCGTGGGAATAGAGGAATTCTGCTGGCTGTAAGCTGCTGGGAGGGGACTGGATACCAGTTTGAGGTCCACACTGCCGGACGATGGGTTGGTGAGAAACGGAGCTCTGGTGCTGGAACATGCTATGGGTGTCTCCTAGTTGGGGGGAGGTATGGTTGGCCACGCTGCTGAGGCGGGGCATGAGCGGCCCGGAGGTGAAGTGGGCAGAGAAGTGTTGGTAGGGTAACCTGTCCATTGGCTGCATGGCAGACACTGTGCAACTGCTGTAGGAGGGCACGCTTGGCCACGTGTTACAGCTGATGTCTTCTAGGCTGGGCACTGGGTCCGTGGGGGGAGCAGAGCTGGCATACATACATGCTTGGCGCTGGGCTGATTCAGTCCTGTACGAAGTGTTCAGTCCCTGCTGCTGGGAGTAACTGGACCTGTAGAAAGGATCCTCTTCTGCTGGAGAGGTTTCCATGTAGGGCTTCTTGTAAGGATGCTCGGTGGTGGAACATTCCTCATCTGTGGGGAGAGAAAACTCCTGCTAGTGAACGACAATACCGTGCCCTCAGCTGGACTTCCCTCTCCTTGGTCCTCATTTTAGCAAGGACGCAGTCTGAGCTGGGCCAGACACTACACCCACTTATGTCAACATAATTCCAGGTCCTGTCTTTGGAATCAATCTGAATAGAGTCTCCTGAAACCAAGCCTTGCACTAATCATAGAATCATAGATTCAGTCAGGGTTGGAAGGGACCACAAGGATCAGCCAGTTCCAACCCCCCTGCCATGGGCAGGGACACCTCACACTACATCAGGCTGGCCACAGCCTCATCCAGCCTGGCCTTAAACACCTCCAGGGATGGGGTCTCAACCACCTCCCTGCACAACCCATTCCAGGCTCTCACCACTCTCATGGGGAAGAACTTCTTCCTCACATCCAGCCTGAATCTCCCCACTTCCAGCTTTATTCCATTCCTCCTAGTCCTACCACTACCTGATAGCCTAAAAAGTCCCTCCCCAGCTTTCTTGTAGCCCCCTTCAGATACTGGAAGGCCACAAGAAGGTCACCTCGGAGCCTTCTCTTCTCCAGACTGAACAGTCTCAACTCTTTCAGTCTGTCAAGCCTTCTGAAACCAAGCCTTGCACTAATCAAGCCTTGTACTTGGCCCTGCCTGCTGCACTGGAGAAGTAGTTAGCTAGGAGCTCTGGAAGGGAAAAAAAAAAAAAAAACCACCCAATTTGGAAGATGCTGGAGGGATCCTGATGCTTCGCTTGCTTAGTGATACCCCATGTGCACTCCCACACTGCCAAGCTCCTTGCTTCCTTTCTGCTGGCACTTTGACAAGAGGAGGAACATCTGGCTGTGGATCTAAGAGAATGCTCCACTCCCAGCTGAGAGGCTCAGAGCTGATGCTGTTAACTAGAAGCCTCTGCAATGGTATAGGTCTAAGTTGGACTTGAAGAGTAATTTCTTCCCCCAAAGGGTTGTCAAGCCCTGGAACAGGCTGCCCAGGGCAGTGGTGGAGTCCTCATCCCTGGAGGGGTTTCAAAGCCATGGAGATGTGATGCTGAGGGATGTGGTTTAGTGGTGATCTGGCAGTGCTGGGTGAGCAGTTGGACTTGATCTGAAAGGTCTCTTCCAACCAAAAGGATTCTGTGATTTTTGAGATAAATGAGACCAAAATGGAGACTACAATAAAAACCCCTCCAACCCAGGGAAGCATCAGCCTTGGCACAGTTGAGACAATCAAATTTGGAGTTTCCCAGCTGCAGTCTTCAGCTGTGCCAAGGGAGCAGGGGACACAAATCCATGCCAGGCTGTGGTGTGCTGTGTGCTGGAGCCAAGGGTGACAAAAAAGAAAAGTAAATTTCACAGCTAGAAACAACCAGGCACAGCTTGCAGAGCCCTTTGTTTCCTGCAGCATCCCTGGGCCAACAGAGGGAAGGAGATAAACAATTTAGGTGAAATCTCTTGGGTGAAGCAAAATGAAGACATGAGCATGGAGTTTTTTATTCATCCACAGGGTCATCAAATGAAATCCAACTCTGCTGGAATGGATGGCAAAGTTCCCAGGGACAAGCACTTCACCAAGAGATTCTAAGGACAATGAGGCAAGGGAAGAAGAGCTGCTCCTGACCTGGATTAACTTTGCTGCTGCTGCTGCTGCTTCAAGAACAAGATTTCTGGTGCAAGAAGAAAACCACCCCATTAAACTTAAGGTCCTTTTGGCTGCACCCTGTCAGCAGGAGTAATATTTAGGAGAATACCACAAGAAATGACCCTCTCCAAATTGTCTCAATGTTTGGAGCTGCAATTTTTTTCCACCACCAAAATACAAAGATTAAAAACAACAAACAAGCAAACACAAAAACACCAGTTTCACCAAAAAAAAAAAAGAGGACTAAAACATCTGTCCCCCATTTGCCAAATCAGGAGTCTTGCTGCTGGGCTGCTCTAACATGAGCATCCCTTTGGAGGAGGTGCCTCTTTTGCTCCTTGTGAGCACACACATGGACATGTCCTTCTTGCTGTAAGCAGCCATGGGACCTCTTTTAGAAGCTGCTTGTGAAATAACTCATCACTCCCCCCTCAGGTGTCTACCAAGTCTCAGAATCCTAGAATTGATTTGGTTGGAAAAGAGCTCCAAGATCATCAAGTCCAACCATCAACCCAACCCCACCATGGCCATTAAACCATGTCCCAAAGTGCCATGGCCACACATTTCTTGAACACCTCCAGGGATGGGGACTCCACCACCTCCCTGGGAAGCCTCTTCCCATCCTTGACCCCTCTTGCAGCACAGAAGTTTTTCCTCATCTCCAACCTAAACCTCTCCTGGCACAATTTCAGGCCATTTCCTCTTGTTCTATCACCTGATCCTAGGGAGAAGAGACCAACCCCCACCTGGCTCCAACCCTTTGAATAATCCCTGAAAGGGGAGTTGTAGAGGGCAATGAGGTCTCCTCTCAGCCTTTGTTTCTCCAGGCTGAACAACCCCAGTTCCCTCAGCTACTGCTCCTCACCAGACCTTTCCTCCAGACCCTTCCCCAACTTCATTGCTTTTCTCTGGACACGCTCCATCACCTCAATGTCCTTCTTGGAGTAAGGGCCTCAAAACTGAAGCCTTTGAGCTGTGGCCTCACCAGTTCCCAGTCCACAATAACTACCCCTTAAGTCCTGCTGGCCACACTGTTTCTGTCCCAAGCCAGGATGGTGTTGGCTTCCTAGCCACCTGACCACACAAGCCATGCAAAGGCCACAGTCCCCTGAAAGACCAAGAGTTGGAAGCACAGAATTAAGCTCCCTTCTGACCACGATTCTGTCACAGGAGGAACATCTGGAAGAACAGCCTGAACTCTGGCTTTTATAGCCAGCCTGTAAGTTTTGGATCTCCAAGCCACCACTGACTAACAAGAAGACTGGGGTGGAGGAAACAATGTCTTGTAAAACCAAGCATTGTTCTGCTAATAAAGTTTTCAGCATCACACCGCGGCGCTCTGCTGGCGTCGGGAACCACTGGCTTGGGCTTTGCCTGTTGAGCTTCATTTTGATTTTGATTATTCTTTTTTTTTTTTTTTTTTTTAATGCACAACAGGCACACTCTGGGTTGATTTGTTGTTTTGTTTTGTTTTCCATTGTGGAAAACTAGGCCTGACTTACAACCTGAGGTTGCTGGTTTTCCCACAGAGCCATCACCCTGCTTGCCATGACCCCAGCGGAGCTGCGGCGCTACGGATCTGCTCCCCCAAATCAGGGCAGGTGGAGAGAGAGAGAGAAACAAAAAGCAACCAGAATTGCAGTGGAGAACCCTACAGGGGACCACTCTTTTCTTCTGTAAGCTCTTCTGATGGCTCCTGGTGGCTTCTCTAGAGCCAGGCTCGCTGATGTCAGATGTGAAACGGCACCACTGCTCCAGAGATTAAGATGTGTGAGGACATTGGAACCATCCCCCTGGAGGACATAGTCACTAATGAATCACTTAATGAGGGAAGTGTGGCCAGCAGATTGAGAGAGGGGATTCTGCCACTCTGCTCTAGTGAGACCCCACCTGCCTGCTCTGAGGCCATCCCTCTCCTGGGAGAGGGTTCCAGAGGAGAGTCACAAAGATGATCAGAGGGCAGGAGCACCTCTCCTACAAAGACAGGCTGAGAGAGCTGGGGTTGTTCAGCCTGGAGAAGTGAAGGCTCCAAGGAGACCTTACAGCAGCTTTCCACTACATGAAGGAGGCTACAGGAAAGCTAGGGAGGGACTTTCTATGAGGGTTTGTAGTGACAGGATAAGGGATTTTAAGCTGCAGAAGGGTAGATTTAGACTGGATGTTAGGAAAAGTACACCCTCTGTACTCTGAGGGTGGTGAGGCTCCAGAATAGGTTGCCCAGGGAGGTGGTGGAGGCTCCATCCCTGGAGACATCCAAGGTCAGGCTTGGTGGGACTCTGAACCCCCTGACCTAGTTGTGGATGTCCCTGCTTACTGAAGAGGGGCTGGACAAGATGACCTCTAGGGTCATCTAGACCCTCCCAACCCAATGCATTCTCTGAGTCACTCTATGACTGTATGCCATGTGAAAGGGCACTGTCCCTCTACATATTAAGACATGTAAGAATACAGTATCCATCCACATGGAGGTCATAGTCACTAGGAAAGGATTGCACCCTACCCTAACAGCTTCTGCCTGCCCTCTGGCCCCTCCTCCTGGAGATGTTCCCATCTATGCAACCTCAAAGTGCTGGAGAGGGAAAAGAACAGTCCATCTTCATCATCAGATAGGATGGTGCCAGCTGATGAGTTTACACCAATCCAGACTCTCCACCACTGATCCCACCACTCCTCCCAGAGAAGCCCAAAGCCAGCATGGATCAAGTTAAGCCCATCCCTGTGGTCTGCAGAGGCAAATCTGAGGGTGGAAAGGGGACACCTTCAAGTAAGAGAATGGCAAAAGGTGGACAAGTCAGAGCTGCCACACAATGATGAAGGCCGAGTCCAAAGTCATCTCCACCTGCTCTGGAACCTGGGCAGCCTGTATCAAGGCCACGATTCTCTCCCTGAAGAGCTTCTCACCTCCTCAGCATCAGCATAAGCAGGACATAGGAGATAACTGGTTTGCTGAGGGTTTGATCCTTGATGCCAGTTGCCTGGCAGCCCTTCACTGTCCTTTTTCTGTTGCCACCTAGCCCTAGGAGGTGGTGGGCACCTCTGGGAGATGCTGACCATGCTGGGAGACGCTGATCATCCTCCACTTTTGTTGCTGTTCTTGGCAGCTGAGGGCTCCCTGCGCAAACCTCAAAAAGCAGAAGGTTCTGCCAAGCAGGGGAAGCAGCCAGGGCTTGGGAAAAGCTGCTCCGAAGTGGATCCAAGGAAAACTGAGCCTGCAGAATGGGGTGGAAACTGGCTCCTTCACAAGGAATTTGATGATCTATCTAACGAAGGAGCTCGAGCGCGAGCAGTGAGCGGTTCCAAGATTTCCGGTATTTACTACTTCCAGCTGGGTTGTAAATACCACACAAATGGCTTTTTAAATGGAATTTTCCCAGTTCCAAGATTAGGGCCGGTCCAGAACGAAATGCAAACATGTGAAATCTCTGGGCTCACCTCTTCCCTTGGTGTAAATCAGGAGATCTCCCTCCCAATCCGTGACAATCCACTCCCCAGGAAGGAAGACAATGAAGGATGGGACCCAACTGGTTTAGGGTTTGAAGCTCACCCACATTTACCAGGGCACTACAATAGGTTCATCCCAACTTTGTGAAGGAGACACAATGGGTGATTATCACACTAACACTCTTGGTTCATCCTGTCTGGTTTCTAGTACGAGCCTGATTAGTCAACCCCAGTGTGCAAGCCTGACAAGGGTTGTCAAGGAAGAGAAGCAAGGGGAGAAAGAAGATTCAATCAAAATGAGCATCTTTAAAGGAGAAATGAGAAGGGCATCCCAGGAGGTGAAACCCAAGCCATGCTAGGTACTGCAGCAACCACAGGGTTTGCAGTATGGCTGCATTGCTTTGCTGGGGAACACAACAGGAAGGGTTGTAGGACACAGACAATCCAACACCAAAAGCTGGAACTTCTCCCAGAGGCAGCATGTTGCCAGCACTGCCTGCAGAGGCATCTCCTGATGGGAGAGAAGGATGTTTATACAAAGCTGCTGAAACTGCAGTGCCACAAGCAGCATGGCTGCATAGCAAAACTGGGAGTGCACCAGCCCCCTGAAGATGATCTCACCATGCAGGCAGGCTCTTCTTCACCCTCAGTGTCCCACCAGTAACCTTGCTCTGGGCTCCACTGCATCTACCCAAGCTGCAAACACCTCTAGCTGCAGCATAGCTCAAGTCTTGGCCAACTCATTGCATCTTCTAACGTCAGCAGAACAAGCAGCAGGCATCCAACACCTGACTTTTGTCCTACAGATTCCCTGAGTGAAAGAAAAGCTGGGTGGCATGAGGGAGACATCAGTTCAGCCAGCAGACAGCTGTATCCACCCTGTTCATGAGGAGAAGGGAGAAAGGATTTGCTGTATCTCCATCAACCTCATCACAGGATGAAGGAGATGAAAGACACATTCTCCTCCATGGCCAGAGTCATGGCCAAACTAGGTGGCTGAAGGACATGGTCCTTGCTGGTTGAAGCCAGTGGATTCTGCCACATCTTTCTTCTCACTCAGAGTGCCAACATGACAACCTCCCCAGGGAGAGCCTGTTTCAGTTGCCTCTTGATCAGCATCACAAGCATCCCAGAGATCTGCCAAGTGGTTGAGATTGTGTAAGGCTGGGAAGGGGCAGAGGCTTAGCAGGATGGCTTTGGAATTCACAGGAAGTCTGAGGGAGAGGATAACACAAGGGAAAACAAGCCTCAGAGCCCTAACTGGGACATGGGGCTGAAATGAAAGACAGAAAGCAAGCTGCCTGTTGGTTGATCTTGTTGGGCTCCTCAAAGCACAGCAACGAGATAATGAGAGGTGCAGAACAACCAGAGAAAAGGCAAAGCTTTAGTTGGTCTTTGATGTGGATTTTTAGGCTACAAGACCTGAGGCCACTCCTTGGTAAGATGCAGGATTGGAGTTAAGCCATCCTCTCAAGACCAGTGACTCTGGGAAATGCCAGAAGCAATCCCAATGCAGGGCTGGAATACAATGTAAGATGAGACTCACCTTCAGGATGGCCATTAACCAGCGTTCATCATGTTCAGAAGGTGCCTGGAGCAACAGCCCCACTGCACCACACCAGGGTCATTCCCAGCACTGTGACCCCACACTTCTACCTGCACACCAGTAATTGCCAGACTGGAGGCTCTGGGATGTGTCCTTCCCTCCTTCCTAACCCAGGAGAGCATCACCTCCCTGAAAGAGAGGAGCCTTCAGAGATAACATCCCCTCAGAGTCCTGCTGCTCTCCCCTAATGTAACTCCATATCAGATCTCCAGGGTGAATCCATCTTGTCTTGACAGCTAAGAACAACATTGTCAAGCACAGAGCTAAATCTTTGCCTTAGGTCACCAAGGAAGGAGAAGTTGAGTAAGAGGCCTTTGAGTTGCTCAAATACAGACTGAGCCTAAACCAAGACTTGCCCTCTTGATTAGAAAGACACCCCATGAGATGTCAAAGCTGGAAGGAGCCATATCTGAGAGGCTATCTCAGAAAACAGAAGATACAGACACCAGCTGCTCTCAAACCCAGTTGAATTGCCCTCTGTCCCTGCAAGCAGTTAACCACAGCCACTCCTTTTTCCTGGAGAAAAGGAAATCATCCGTTCGAGATAAATCCTAAACCAGCTGAGGAGGAATGTTTGGGGAGTGGATGATCCAACAAAGTCAATATAACTTCCACTCCAGAAAGTGGACAGAGGTGTGCTGGGGCTCAACATGCTCTTGCTCTCATGTTCTCAGAGATGGTGAGGCTTGTTAACAGTTAGAAAAGCAGGAGAGCTCTGAGGGAAAGTTTAATATCATACTTAGAGGCTGAGAGAGTTTGGGCTGTTCAGCCTGGAGAAGAAAAGGCTGCACGGAGACCCTGGAACAACCTGCCAGTACTTGGAGGGAGCTACAGGAAAGCTGGCAGGGACTTTTTTCTAAGGGTTTGTAGAGATAGGACGAGGAGCAATGGATTGAAGCTTGAGGAAAGCAGATTCAGACTGGAGATTAGGAAGAAATTCTTTTCAGTGAGAGTGGTGAGACTCTGGAACAGGTTGCCCAGGGAGGTCATGGATGCCCTCTCCCTGGAGGTGTTCAACTCCAGACTGGATCATAGAATCATAGAATCAGTCAGGGTTGGAAGGGACCACAAGGATCAGCCAGTTCCAACCCCCTGCCATGGGCAGGGACACCTCACACTGGATCAGGCTGGCCAGAGCCTCATCCAGCCTGGCTGCAAACACCTCCAGGGATGGGGCCTCAACCACCTCCCTGGACAACCCATTCCAGGCTCTCACCACTCTCATGGGGAAGAACTTCTTCCTCATGTCCAGCCTGAATCTCCCCACTTCCAGCTTTATTCCATTCCCCCCAGTCCTATCACTCCCTGACACCCTAAAAAGTCCCTCCCCAGCTTTCTTGTAGCCCACTTCAGATACTGGAAGGCCACAAGAAGGTCTCCTCGGAGCCTTCTCTTCTCCAAACTCAACAGCCCCAACTCTTTCAGTCTCTCCTCATAGGAGAGGTGCTCCAGCCCTCTGCTCATCCTGGTGGCCCTTCTCTGGACACCTTCCAGCATGTCCAGATCCCTCTTGTAGTAGGGGCTCAGAACCGGACACCCCCTGGACTGGATGAGGCCCTGAGACCTTAAAGCAACCTGGTCTAGTGCAAGGTGTCCCTGCCCATGGCAGGGGGGTTGGAGCTAGATGATCTTTAAGGTCCTTTCTAACCCAAACCATTCTATTATTCTGTCAAAAGGGAGAGGGGCAGAATATTATGGGTAATGTTATTTCCCAAGTTCAGCAAAAATCTGTGCTTGGTGTTTGAAGGAAGAGCTTGAGATGAAACCTTGGATCACGTTCTGATTTATCTGAGCAGAATTGCTCATCTCGGGTGACTTCTCCTTTCTTTCTTCCCTCCTTTCTTTCTTTAATTAATTTCACTTAGCAAAGAGCTGCTTTGGCAGCTCAGCTTGGCTCTCTGTTTCCCATTAACTTTGTGTTCCTCTTCTTGAAGCCCTGGTGGCTGGTTTTGATTTACTGGGACGTACGGGGTGGGGGAAAGGCAGAGGGAGGAAAGGAGAGACTCAAGCTCCTGAGACCTCCAGCTTCACGGAAGAAGCCAGTGGTATCAGACAGGACACTGCTTCTCTTTGATTAAAGCATTTGGCGGCTTTGATAAAAGGCCCTTAACTGCTTGTGCCACTCAAGCCATCCTAGAGATAATGAGAGGCCATCAACCCTCCCAGACAAGGACTCCCTTGGCTTGTCCCCTGCACTTTGGCAAGGGCCACTCAGGCCAGAAGGGGCCGGGGGGAGCTTAGTACAGGGCAGATAGTCGTCTCGTTTGTGACAATAAGAGGAAGTGAGATAATTGGGGGATTGAGGGAAACCACCCATGGAGACACCACTTAATGGGAATCCCAAAACTGGAAGGAAACCTCTGTTGATTCCTTATCACCTTCCAATGTGGAGGCGAATGATGAATTGCCCTGCGGTGCGAGGACACGCAGCAGTCAGGAGATTGTCCAAAGGGGGTTGGTGCCATTTGGGCCAGCTTGTTTTGGTTAGGGTGTGCAGAAGGGGAAGAGCAGCAGTGAAATCTCAGCTCCCAGGACAAAGGAGCACTGAGAATGTAGCACAGGCTGAGGGATGCCAAAAGTGAAGGGGATGTGTCGTGCTGTCACCAGCAGCAGGGCTCTGCAGCAAGCGGTTTGTGTCCTAGCACCTTGCATCCAAGGTCCCACATCAGTGTAGGGGTAGCAAAGGCCACACACCACACTTCTGACCTTAGGGGACAATCAGGGAGGCTGCTGCAACTCCTTACTCCCCTACCTTGCAGCTAGCTCAAGCCCAGTATCACCATTCTGTTCATCACCTGATCTAGGTAGGGATGTCTCTGCTTACTGCAGGAGGGCTGGACTAGATGACCTTTAGAGGTCCTTTGCAACTCAGTGCATTCTGTGATTTATGATTTCCAGTCACAGACTTCATGCATGAGGGCTGCCTGGTCATCTGAAAGGGCCAGAAAACGATGCCTCTGTTTTCCAATGATCAGCTCAGTCTCAGGAAAATGCTCAGATTTCTCGAATCCCAGACAGGTTTGGGTTGGAAGGGACCATCAAAGCTCATCTAGTTCAACCTCCCTGCAGTCAGCAGTGAGACCTCCAACCAAAGCAGGTTGCTCAGAGCCCTCAACCACCCTGACCTGGAATGGTTCCAGGGAGAGAGCTTCTATCACCTTTTTGGGCAACCTGGGCCAAGCTTTCACCACCCTCAGCATCAAACATTTCTTCCTTGTCTCTAGACTAACTCTCCCTCTCTTTAGTTTCAGCCATCAGCCCTTGTCCTGTCACAACAGGTCGTGCTCAAAGGTCTGTCCCCAGATTTCTTATCCCCTTTAAGCACCAAAAGGCTACAAAAAGGCCTCCCTGGAGCCTTCTCTGGGATGAGCAACTCCATCTCTGTCAGCCTGACCTCGCAGCAGAGGGCTTCCAGCGCTGCTGTGGCCTCCTCTGGCCCTGCTCCAAAACGTCCATGTCTCTGCTGTGCTGAGGACTCCAGAGCTGGCCCCAGCATTGCATGTGGGATCTCAGCAGCAGAGGAGCAGAACCACCTCCCTCCCCATACAGGTGCACACATCACTGTGCTGTTTCAGCATTCAAGGAATTCACTAAGGGTGGGAGGGAGGTTTCTACTACTCTCCTGCCTCATCTGCCAGCACTTCCCAGCATCCATTACCTTAGCCTGTGTGTCTACCCTGCACATCCCAGTGCCCCAGGGGTTATGTTACTAAAAATAATGACATGTGGCTGACTGATAGGACCATGCAGGGAAATAGGAAGGGATCTGCTGTGAGGAGAGGCTACCAGGCTGGAGAAATTCTTGATGCTTTCAAATGCCATAGTGCATGCTGACTCCTGCTCGATTTTCCCATGCAACCTAGGCTAAATCCTGAGAAAGAGGAACAAGAATGGGCAGTAACTATCTCCTGCCCACCCCACAGTGATGCATTCAGCCCTGGGAGTTCCCTGTTTTCTTGAGTGCCTGGGGTGGAGCTGATCCTAGGCTATCTCAGTCCAGCAAATGCATTTAAGAGTTTCCATTGCTTTGGGAGAGGGAAGGAGAGAAGACAAACAGCTCACTCCTGCCCATCCCATCACTACCACAGGGCTCTTCACACCAGGGCAAGGGGAACAGCTCTCAAGTTGATCTCTCAAGCTCTGTCAAAGCAGGTCAGTCACAGCAGAGGGGAACAAGCATGGATATCATGATTTCCAATCCCATGTCCTCTTCATTAGAGCATTTAAGTGGAATTGCTTTCTGCAGACAGACAACTGTCTCCCAACTGTGAGAGCCTGAGTTGAAAACTGTGCAAAATCCAAGCTGTCAAGGTATCTCCTCTTGGAGATTAACCCTGTCTGAGGGGCTATGGAGACAGATAAGTCATCTTTATCTCCAGCACCAGCTAATCTTACTGAATGTGGATTCAAGGTGGGTGAAAGGCACTGCCATCCCTCCAAACCACTCACTCCCAGCCCAGCAGAAGGGATGGGATTTTAAGCTGACACTGGTGAGAGGAGCTTCCCAGCCCGGCTTGGAGGATCTGTCCACCTCCAGCACACATCCCTCATCCCTTGCTCATCCTCAAGTGTCATTGACAAAACTGGTTGGGGCTGGCCAGCCTGTGGGCAAGGAGGAATATCCAAAACCAAGACTGACAGTCATGTTAAGAAGGAGAAAGACCAAGTGGGGAGCAGCCAAGGTCTGACCTTTTCTCTTGGTGCAGTGGTAGATCTGGCTGTGATCCTGGGAGATCGGGTAGGGGTTGGCAGGTGGTAGCAGGTCCTGGGAGGTGCTGGACACCCCATTCTCACACTGGTACTGGGAGCCCATGTTGGAGGAGGCAGAAAGGACCCTGGTCTCACCACTGAAGGGGCTGTGATTCGAGGACACTTTTTGTCTCACCGTGCTCCTGGGAACAACCGGGTACTCCTTACTAAAAGGAAGGAAACAAAACAAACAAACAAGGCAGAAAAGGAATCAATTAATAGCTAGAACAGTGGAGTCCTACATGAAGGCAGCACATTAGTGTCATGGTGTTTGTTTAGGCTTTCAGGGAGAGAGAAACATCCCTCCCAGGAGACCGCAGCCCCGTCACGCTTGATTCGTGCACCACCCCTCCGTTTCACTTTCCTCTCAGTTTCTTCCCCTTCAGATTCAGGCCTCTGCCACCCCAAGTGCTATTTTATACCCTTACACACCAGAGATATCTGCAGCTGGAGCAAAATAAAGACTGATATCTCCATATCCTGATAGCACTTGTCATTTATATACTGTTTATGGTGTACACGTGGACGTGCAAATAAAAGCTTGGCAGAAGGGAAGTTGTCTTGGAGAGGGATCAAATATTTAGGTCTGCTTTTCCCCCTTATGGTAGTTGTCCCCATTCCTTTCTTCCAGAGCCTGCCAACCTGATTGTCCTGGATGGGGGATCCCTGGCCCAGAGAGCACGCTTCACTCCAGAGCTCTCAGAAAAGAGAAATAAATACATCACCAAGGGCTGATGGAGGCAAGAGCCTCTTGCCTTGGTGGAGCCAGGCTGGCAGGGGGAGCAAACATGGAAAGCCTGGTTTGTTCCCCTGCTCTGGAATCTGGTTTGGAGCAGGGATGCTTTGCCAACACTGTCTGGAAATCCCCTCTCTTACAAGACCCTACAACGTGTTTTGAAGATGTTTCTCCAAGAACATCAGCAACATGGCTGGGTAAGATCATTCCTGTGCTGCAGGCAGGAGAACAGAAGCTGAACAGGGATCTCAGAGGCTTCAGGTGAAGTGCAAACCTCCACCAAGACAGCTGGGTGCTCCCTGAAACCAAGGACTTGCTGAAATACCTAAAGATCAATCAACACAGCAGCACCTCACAAAGTGCCACCAGGCTCAGAGGAGCCACAAGCAGAGCCCAGATTCCACCACAAGCTTTCTTCTTTGAGGCAATAACCATTGGACCGAGTTGGCTTTGAGGTACCCTACTCACCAGCCCCACATCATTATGCTGGAGCAAGGACAGATCCTTAAATCCTACTAACAGGCACACCTGGCCACTTGGACATGGAGGAGGAGCCCTGACTCTCCAATTACACCCCTTGGAGAGGACTGCAGCAGCTCAGAACTTATTTACAACGTTTAACAATACCAATTACATAAACCTACTCCCAGCAGGGAGCTTTCATCCAAACCACTGCTGTGGTGGCTGCCAGAAACATCAACAACCAAGCTGCAGTGGAGGGGAAACTCACCCAGGAGCTCAAACCCAAACAAATGCCTCTCACATTGTGCCATGAAAGCTTTCCAAACCTCGGGCACTGGTGGCTTGCCAAGGAGAGCCTATTCCAAAGGTGGGGTTTCTTCCCCTGGAACCCCAGCAGCTCCTCCCCACATGGTTTTCCACCCACTTGGGCTGGCTGACCAGGCAGCTTTTTCTTCAGAACTGAAGCCCAGGCTGTGCACAAGGAACCAAAGGGAGCTGGACTGGGTAGAAGCTGAGACTTATCCCTCAAATACTCAGGACCACAATGGAAGCCAGGGTAGGAGGTGGGCTTCAGAGGACCTCTTTTGCCTGTGGACATCCAGCACTAACCTTTCTACCCCAGCAGCTCTTCCTGGAGGCTTCTCATGAAGGTCAGGGCAACGTAGCTGGGGAGGGGTCTGGAACACAAACCCTGTGAGGAGAGGCTGAGGGAGCTGGGGGTGTTTAGCCTGGAGAAGAGGAGGCTCAGGGAGACCTCATTGCTGTCTACAACTACCTGAAGGGAGGTTGTAGCCAGGTGGGGGTTGGGCTCTTCTCCCAGGCAAGCAGCAGCAGAAGAAGAGGACACAGTCTCAAGTTGTGCCAGGGGAGGTCTAGGCTGGAGATTAGGAGGAAGTTCTTCACAGAGAGGGTGACTGAACATTGGAATGGGCTGCCCAGGGAGGTGGTGGAGTCACTGTCCCTGGAGATGTTCAAGAGAAGCCTGGATGAGGCACTTGGTGCCATGGTCTAGGTGATTGCTTAGGGTTGGGTGATAGGTTGGACTGGATGATCTTGGAGGTCTCTTCCAACCTGGTTGATTCTATGATTCAAGATCTACAGCCTTCAGATCTCATGGTTGACCTTCAAATCTTCTAAGCTCTAGGGGATATCTGAGCCCTACCAGATCCTGGGTTTGAGCTCCCTGCTCCTGCCACACTCCACCTTCACACAGCAGTCCTCAAGGAAACAGTACCAGCATGACACCCCAAAGATGCACCTCCACCCTCTTGTCCTTCTGAGGAGGCAATCTGCTGGGAGCCAACACATGGACCTTGCCCTTAGCTCTCCTCCCTCATGAGAGGCTGCTGTCAGGGTTGGCTGGTTCCTTCTTCCTCAGCTCCAACACCACCACCACTGCCCAAGCCACCCAGAAACGACAAAGCCTTCGTGTGTCCAGTGGTGAACCTGTGACCTGTGATGGAGGAGAAGGAGGAACACACCATGGCATGATGCCACATGGTGTTCCCTGGGGCTTTTTGGAGGATGTAGAGACTGCTTGCACAGTTTCTCCCTGCTGAGGTGGGGCAAGAAATGGAAATCCCCATGGGATATGGGATTAGATTTGCATGGGGGCTTCTCACACTAAATCCTCACAGTAGCTCACATCAACATCAGACCCTTGTTCTGTGGAGGACCAGACCAACACTAAGAAGCCATCTCTAGCCCAGATAATTCTCACCTAAATCAAGATTTTCTCAGTGGGTAGCTAAGGTGAGGAAAGTTTATCCACCTGATTATCATTTCATCAGTTAAAAACAATTTCTTTCCACAAAGAAGCTGCAGGCCTGAAAAGGCAACACTGGGGATGCTGCAGAGACGTGGTGCTGAGGGACATGGTTCAGCACCAGGCTTGGCAGAGTTAGAGAAAGGCAGGACTGGAGGATCTTAAAGGTCTTTTCCAACCAAAACGATCCTATGAGTGTCAGCATAGGTGGGGTCAGCATCCCACATTCCCACCATGCACCAAATGCCTTTCAAACTGTGTTTCCCAAGGGACACACAACAAACTCCATGGCTGGAGAGAGGACCAGGAGCAGTGTTCTGAAGGAGACAGAGCAGAGAGCCACGCTGCAGAGGGAACAGGTTGGAGACACTGAGTTTCCAAACAGCAGTTCCCAGGAGGTATCTCAATGACTTCTCTCCAGACTGAAATATTTCCATTTCAGTCAAAACATGTTGGGTGCTATTTTTGCCAAAAAATCAACTAGTTGAGGAGGGAGAGGAAGGAAAGTATTTTGTAACTCAATGCCTAAAATATTCCCTGTCCTTCACTTCACCATTTTTCCCCACACAAAGGCAGTTGCTGCTGTATCTCTCTTTTATTTTCTTTCCTCCCCCCCTTTTTTTTTTTCTCTTTTTTTTTTTTTTAAGTGCTGAGCTCCAATAAAGATCTAACTTTGGTACCTTGTAAAGCAACAACCACCCTGAAACACTTCAGCTGCTTCCTGAGCTCACTCCATGTGCCCTGTTGCACAGCTACCCACTTGAGTTTGCTTTTAAATGCCTACCCAAATTCTACTTCTTTTGGTGCCTAAAAGTCACTATGCCCCAAAATAGTGGGTCATAATCCACAGTTCAATGGAACTAAAGATTTTGGTCACCTCAGGCACAGAAAAAAAAAATAAAAAATAAAAGAACAGTAGGAAGTCCAAAAAAATAGTAGGAAGGGTGAAAAAGAAATGTTCAAGTTTGACTTTAGGCTGAAGGAAATGGAGAAAAGAAGGCTGAGGGGAGACATCATTGACCTACAACTCCCTGAATGGAGGTTGGAGTGAGGTGGGGGTTGGCCTCTTCTCCCTAGTCTCAGGTGATAGAAGAAGAGGAAATGGCCTGGAATTGTGCCAGGGGAGGTTTACGTTGGAGATTAGGAAAAGTTTCTTTGCTGCAAGAGTGGTCAGGGATGAGAAGAGGCTGCCCAGGGAGGTGGAGTCACCATCCCTGGAGGTGTTCATGGCACTTTGGGACATGGCTTGATGGCCATGGTGGGGTTGGGTTGATGGTTGGGCTTGATAACCTTAGAGGTCTTTGCCAACTGAAACAATTCTATGATTCTATGACTCACATATGGAATGTAGGAAATTGTCCATCCAACAAGGACAAAACTTGTTGCTGGGCCAGAGTGGGAGTGAGTTTTACATGGGCTACTTTTTTTTTTTTTTTAATTAAAAACTTTAAAATTAGAAGGAAGAAAAGCAACAAAGGAAAGGTTGAGTTGGGAAAAGAATGTAGAGGAAGGAAGCTCTCCCTGGTCTATTTAAGGTCTGCTAGAGGCTCATGATGAGTATTCAGTTACCATAGTTGGTGGATTACAACAGCAGAAGGGGACAGGAGGAGGGAGCTGCATTACACAGGGTGCTGGAGAGTCTCTGCACCAGCAGGCTTCCAGCTGAAGGGCCACCAGCAGAGGATATTACTTTGGTTTTCATTAAAGCTTGGGGGAAGAAATCAGGGATGAAGTCCAAGTCTATTATGAAGGCACTCAGGCCTGAATTCTGGACTCTGTTCTTCACTCCCACCTGGCTAGATCTTTTCCAGACCCATAGGAGCAGACACTGGCTCTCCATAACCATTTCCTAACAGCACACATGTTCCTCTTTAGAGCTCATCATATAACCCTGAACCCACAGGCCAGACCTTACAAGTGAATCCTTCCTGCATTTCCCAAGCATTTCCACCCTGATCAGACTCCTGCCAGCTGGAATTAGCAAACTTGGTCTCATTTTCCCTCCTGACATCTTTCCTCATTCACAGAATCACTGAATGGTAGAGGTTGGAAGGGACCTCTGAAGATCACTGAGTCCAACCCCCTCTGCCAGAACAAAATCACCTAAGGGCAGGTCACAACAGGAAGACATCCAGGTGGCCTTTGAAAGCCCCCCACCACCTCTCTGTGCAGCCTCTTCCAGTGCTCTGGATTCCCTGGCCAAGTGATGTCCTCACCATGACAGAGTCAGGAACTCTGTGAGATCATTTATACCACAAATTCACATCTAGCAGAGAATTCAAAGGAACACATTCAAGAGGGATTGGTAATCTCAGAGCTGGAAACCTTGTTGGCCTCCAACAAACCAATAACTGTGGAAACATTCTAAACATAGACCTTCAGAGAGTTACATCCAGCTCACTCTCCTGCTTATCACCACGTTGGAAGACACTCATAATTTTCTGTGTATTTTCATGTGCAGGCTTGAAAGTTTCCTACTCTTCCAGCCAACGTGCAGTAAAGGCAGCTGCCAGACAAAAAGGAACAAAAAAAAATCTTGTTCAAAAGCCCTTGGAAGACCTCTTTGTTCAGAACCTCTTTCTAACTTCAGTGTTGAAGCATCCAACCCCCTGCTGACCTTCAGCAAATGATTGGAGAAGATGCTTCTGATGTTTCTGCAACAAAGCATCAGAACACACCACCTTCCAGAGCTGCTGTGGCTGTAACAAGACTTCAAAAGACTTTTTGAGTGGCAGGTCCCCAAAGATCACACTGATATCTGGTTGAGGTCAAGGTGAGGCATGACCCCAGGTTGTGAAAGTTTGGGCTGGAGAAGAGAAGGCTCTAGGGAGACCTTATAGTGGCAATTTCAGTGCCTAGGGGTGCTCCAGGAGAGCTGGGGAGGGACTTTTAAAAGGGCTTGTCATGATAGGATGAGGGGGAAGGGATTGAAGCTTGAGGAGGGCAGGTTTAGACTGGAGATTAGGAAGAAATTCTTTCCAGTGAGGGTGGTAAGGCATTGGAACAGGTTGCCCAGGGAGGTTGTGGATGCCCCAAGGCCGGGTTTGGCAAGGCAACCCTGCCCATGGTGGGGTGGGTTGGAACTAGATGATCTTTAAGTTCCCTTCTGACCCAGAGCATTCTGTGAGATGGAAAAGGATTTCCCCATGGTTATCTGCTGCCACATTTTTAGAGCATCCTTTGGAGCTCAGAGCTGGGCACCATCTAGATCTTCCCAAGGGCAATTCCTAGTCCAAAAGCTGACCAAGGGTCTATCAGTGGCCAAACACAGTGATTTCTCCTCCCTCTTTCCAAATTGCCAGGAGGTTTTAACTCCTCCTTGGTCAGTCACTCCAAAAGGATGGATATTTGCTGTCCCATCAGTCTTTTCCCCTCCTCCTGCCCAGCACCCGTGGATAGAAAGGTGCAGCATCAGACCCCAATTCCAGATGTGCAAATACAACTCAAAGGCATTTGGGTTTATATTTCCCAGGCCACCAATTGTTGTCCTTCCTGCTGAGACTGGAGAGTAGGAAACAAATGGAAATCAGCCATAGCAGATACGGAAAGAGGAAGGGGAGGGGGGAGGAAAAAAAAAAAAAAGTGCCTGGAATAAATTCACCATCTCCCAGGAAAAAAAAATAATAAACCAGAAAACAATTGTCAATTGTCAGCATGCATTCATTGCAGCTTATTTCCAGCACAAATAAAATGGAACCACTCTCAGGAGACTGTCTGGAGGCTCTGAATGGATAAACTACAGCAGGAAAGGACTTGGTGGGAGAGGAACTGCTGAGAGCTTCCTTCAGGCTTACCCTCAGAGCAAATATGAGCTCTCCCTGCATGGGGATTGCAGGCCAGCCCCACAGCAAATAATACCCTAGACAGGATGTCTAATAACAGGAGTCAAAATACTCACTGAGAGTTATGGGAGGCTGTTCACTGCAGTGTTCTCCACCAACATATCAGATGTCCTGACCTTCTTGCCAGAACATGAAGGTGTCCAACAGCCCTGCTTTGGGTGGCTGCACAGTCTGGTAACTAACAACCATCACTCTGCTGAGCAGCACAGCCCAACCAGATCCCTGCAACAGGCCCAAGAACCAGCAGTGCAAAGAACCAGCCAGAGGTCTAGGGCTACCTCCAGGCAAATAAAAAGCTAAATTTCTGGAGACACATCCCACTGTTTGTGCTGGAGTAAGAGGAACAGGAGAGGAGATGGAAGAATGCATGCTGGCCATTCAGCAGCATCCTTTAGTACTGGGCTGAGCTCCTGCAGAATGGGTCCTGCTGGAGGGATTTCCAAAGAACCATAGAATAATTAAGGTTGGAAAAGACCTCTAGGATCATCAGGTCCAACCCTGAGCCACTAAACCTTGTCCCACAGAGCCACATCCACACGTCTCTTGAACACCCCCAGGGATGGTGACTTCACCACCTCCCTGGGCAGCCTGTTCCAATGCCTGACCACACTTGCAGCAAAGAGATTTTTCCTAATCTCCAACCCAAACCTCCCTCGGTGCAATTTGAGGCCATTTCATCTCATTCTATTGCTTGATACTAGGAGAAGAGACCAAAATCCACCTCACTCCAAACCCCTTTCAGGAAGTTGTAGAGAGCAATGAGCTCTCCCTCTCAGCCTCCTTTTCTCCAGACTAATCAACCCCAGTTCCCTCAGATGTTCCCTCACCAGATCTGTTCTCCAGACCCTTCACCAACTTTGTTGCCCTTCTCTGGGCGCTCAAGGGGCACTGGAAGAAACTGCAGCTGCCCTGTGTTTCTAGAACTAACTTAACTCACTTTAAAAGCTCTGTGAATATCCCCCAGTGAAGGTCATCAGAGCCTTATTTTGGATTCCACCTGACCTCCAGCAAATCCTATAGAATACAGTTCAAGCCTACAGCCCACTGGGGTTTTAACCAGGGAAATTTCCTTGGGAATGGCTTGCTGGAAGCAGGCATCATCTCTCCAACAGATGTTGTAACTCTAAGTTTCACATTGAAAACATTCCAGACAGGAAGTGGCTCTTGGGAGACTTCAGTGAGAGGATATGGGAAGAAGTCACCATCCCTGGAAGTGTTGAAAAACCACATAGAGGTGGCACTTCAGGACATGGTTTAATGGCCATAGTGGTCTTAGGTTGATGGTTGAACTCCATCTTAGAGGCCTTTTCCAACTGAAACAACTCTAAGGAATTTGATGTGAAGTTGCAATGAGCAGACACAAGAGGAGCAAAGTCAATTGCAGTGGAGCTCTTGCATTTGTCAGGCCAGTGTCTGTCAGTCCAGCACAATGTTAGCATGCCAGGGTGGAAAAAAGCTTTTTGGAGCCTAGAGGCTCATCCATCTATTCTACTGGCACCCCAAGAGGCACCACCTTCTCCCTTATGCCAGCTCTCTGTCTGGGTGCTGATTTTGAGGCCTTTGTGTCTGGCCCAGTTTCTGTTGTCAGTTACACCAGGAAATCTTTGGAATAATTCCTTTGGAGCCAGGAAGATTACTGTGGACTCATGCCAAAGGCAACAAACTCTGGCTCATGATCTTTGAGAGAGAAAAATATACACAACATCAAATTACACTGCCAGTCTTCTGCAGCAAGTGGATCAGTTTGGATCTTGGTCTCACCTTGAAAGGGACCAAGACACCAATCAAGGGAGCTCAGAGCCACCCTTTCACATAATCATCTTTCCTCTCAAAAGCCTTCCCAATAAGAAGCTTCAAGGACCAAATTCCATTAATTTCTCAAAAGAGTAACCAGGAACTGAGACTTCCAGAAGCTCTTCAGCACCTGGAACAAGCTCTGAAGAGTCTGGTCTGCTGAGGACTGGCAGAGGGAACTGGAGTTCCTTAATCTGGCTGAGAGGAGACCTCATTGCTCTCTACAACTCACTGAAAGGAGGCTGCAGTGAGGTGGAGGTAGGTCTCTTCTCCCTAGGATCAGATGATAGGATGAGAGGAAGTGGCCTCAAATTGTGCCAGGGGAAGTTTAGGTTGGAGATGAGGAAAATTTCTTTGCTGCAAGAGCGGTCAGGGGTTGGAACAGGCTGCCCAGGGAGGTGGTGCAGTCCCCATCCCTGGAGGTGTTCAAGAAACCTGTGGATGTGGCACTTTAGGACACGGTTTCATGGCCATGGTGGTGTTAGGTCAATGGTTGGACTCATTGGTCTGAGATGCCTTTTCCAACCAAAAACAATTCTGTGATTCCTATGAAGACAATGGGAATTGTAGATGATCAGCAAAACTTGGTTGAAGGGTTGAACCAAATTGCAGACTCACAAACACTTCACCCCTGCTGAATTTTGGCACTGACATACTTAAAAAGTGCTGAAAGCTCAGACTTGCCTGCAACCCCCTGAGCCCCACAATAGCTCTGGTTTATTAACTCAGCTCTGTTGATGAGAGTTTGAAGGGAAAAGCCCTACACTAGCATCTGTAATGGAGATCTCATCAACTCTCTGCATAAGCTTCATCCTCTGCAGATTTCTACTGCAGGCTTTCATTGAATCAGAGAATTGTTTTGGCTGGAAAAGACCTCCAAGATCATCAAGTCCAACCATCAACCTAACACCACTGTGGCCATTAAACCATGTCCCAAAGTGCCATCTCCACACATTTCTTGAAAACCTATTCCAACGCCTGACCACTCTTGCAGCAAAGAAATTTATCCTCATCTCCAACCTAAACCTCCCCTGGCAAAACTTGAGGCCATTTCCTCTTCTCTCACCTGATACTCAGGAGAAGAGACCAACCCCACTTCCCTCCAACCTCTTTTCAGGGAGGTGTGGAGAGCAATAAGCTGTCTCACCAGCCTCCTTTTCTCTAGGCTACACAACCTCAGTTCCCTCAGCTGTACCTCACCAGCCCTGTTCTCCAGACCTTTCACCAGCTTTGTTGCCCTTCTCTAGATATGCTCCAGCACCTCAATGCCCTTCTTGGGTTGAGGGACCCAAAACTGAACCAAGTGTTTGAGGTATGGCCTCTGCAGTGCTGAGTACAATGAGCCAACCCCTGCCCTGGTCCTCTTAGCTGTACTACTGCTGCTCCAAGGCAGGAAGCTGTTGGCTTTCTTGGCCACCTGGGCACACCATCTTTACCAGGGCTCAGACATCAAAGGCATTGGGATGTAGGGGAGTGAGCAGAGGGACACATTTTGGCCATGGCTAGGATTGGCCTTCCCCAAAAAGGGGATGTCAGAAGCCAGCTCACACACCCAGCTGGGTTAGCAATGCCTCTCATGCTTTGGGGTTTGCCTGCCCCAGGGCTGCTCCTAGCTGGAAGACTCCCTCTGCAGGGAAGTCAGAAACATTTGAGATAGTAATAAAGCAAGCACAGGGGTGCTGAGGCTTTCCTCAGCATGAAAGACTCATTCCCTCCACAGCTCTACCCCTTAATGAGATGATCAGGGACCTGAGGAACAGCAGGTCACCAATTCCCAGTCCAAAAGGCTCAGCACTGTTTTGAAAAAGTTTGGGTTTTCCAGCTGTGGTGTTTTGTTTTGTTGGGTTGTGGGTTTGGGTTTTTTTCCCCTATAATGAAGTTTGGTTGTTTTTTTTCCCCTATAATGAACAGCACTGAAAATAGGTCCCATCATATACTCCAAGGGCATCATTAGACATCCCCACCCTAAAGCCAAGGTGGGCTTATACCTGCCAGTGAGGAAAGAGCCCATCCAAGGGCATCATTAGACATCCCCACCCTAAAGCCAAGGTGGGCTTATACCTGCCAGTGAGGAAGGAGCCCATCCAAGGGCATCATTAGACATCCCCACCCTAAAGCCAAGGTGGGCTTATACCTGCCAGTGAGGAAGGAGCCAATCAGTGGGACACAAATTCACATAGGTAAACACATATTAAAAAAAAAAAAAAATCTTAGAATCCTAGAAGTGGTTTTGTTGGAAAACACCTTGAAGATCATCAACTTAAGACCACCATGGCCATTAAACCATGTCCTAAACTGCCATCTCCACAGGTTTCTTGAATACCTCCAGGGATGGGGACTCCACCACCTCCCTGGGCAGCCTCTTCCAATCCCTGACCACTCTTGCAGCAAAGAGATTTTTCCTCATCTCCAACCTAAACATCCCCTGGCACAATTTGAGGCCACTTCCTCTCATCCTATCACCTGATCCTAGGGAGAAGAGACCAACCCCCACCCCACTCCAACCTCCATTCAAGGAATTGTTCAGAGCAATGTGGTCTCCCCTCAGCCTCCTCTTCTCCAGACTGAACAACCCCAGTTCCCTCAGCTGCTGCTCAACAGATTTATTCTCCAGACCCTTCACCAGCTTTGTTGCCCTTCTCTGGACAAGATCCAGCACTCCACTATCCTTCTTGGAGTGAGGGGCCCAAAACTGAAGCCAGCATTCACAGTCTGGCTCCACAATGTATATATTTATATCTATAAAGAAATACATAAACATGTTTTTCCATATTATATACATTCTTATGTATTTGGATGTATTTCATGAGTTTATATATTTGTGTTTGTATTTTTTATGTATTTATGCCACCTAAATGTTTGCATTTAGGCATTAAAACACATTTTTGTATGTATTCAATTAGAGTTTAACATCCATCTACATGCCAGACCCATATAAATCCACAAAGGTGGCTCATGCTTCTCCAACACACTCAACCCTGAATGCTTCTTTATCTTATACATATGCCATATTTTTCATAAATATATACATAATTTATTTTATATGTGTTTTCCTATATTTTTTTATGTATATAGAGTTGTGTATAGTCAGACACATATAAAAACCACAACGGTGGGCACCTATTTGTCTCCTATTTTCAACCTTGAATGGGTCTTTCTTTGACTATAATAACCTTATAGAGCCATTAAGGTCCACCAAAGACCTCCTCAGCTCAGCAGGTCCACCCAAGACCTCCTCAGCTCAGCAGGTCCACCCAAGACCTCCTCAGCTCAGCAGGTCCACCCAAGACCTCCTCAGCTCAGTAGGTCCACCCAAGACCTCCTCAGCTCAGCAGGTCCACCCAAGACCTCCTCAGCTCAGCAGGTCCACCCAAGACCTCCTCAGCTCAGCAGGTCCACCCAAGACCTCCTCAGCTCAGCAGGTCCATCAAGTCCATCCTGCTCTCCCTCCAAAACAACAACAACAAAAAAGAAACAAACTCCACACTCTTGTACAGAGTCATTTCTATGCTCTTTGGAGAGAGGAGAAGTCACTAAGGAAGAGAGCATCACAAATTATCCTGTAAAGCCAAGGCTGTGGATTTTAACCCTTTCCACCCCACCAAGTCTATTTCTATATTCCAAGTGTTTCTGTTCCTTCTAGCAGCAACCACAGACCCACAGAAAAATGCCAAGCAATTTTTAGCACCAGCTCAGAGTGGCTAGATGCCATGCTCTTCCTATGGCATGAAGCCCTTCTCATAGTCCTCACTGTTCTACCTCCTCCCTTCCATCCACCTCCCCTCAAAAAAAAAAAAAAAAAAAAAAAAAATAAACCCATGATGAATGTAAACTTTCAAGTCTTTCCATTGACCCTAATGAAAGGGTAGCTTAGCTCCAAAATTCTTCAGAGGACATCATCACTGAAGGTCCAGTAGAGGCTGGGAGGCTGGCATGGGAGGGGGGAAACTATTTCAAGGGGCAGTGCACCCATAAATAAATAAATATTGACATAGCATGCCAGGATCTGTGCTGTCCTTGGGAAAGGGCAGGCAGGGAACACAGGCCACATTCAGAAGATCAGAGAGGTGATTTAGATTGAGGAGACTAAATCTTATAGATGCATATTTCTTTTTTTCATACATATATATATGTATATTGGCTCTTTTAGGTCTGAGCCTGAAAAGGTTTGTACCCAAGAGGATGTTTGCCAACTGGGCAGGCTTAGGGTGGGAGCATTCACAGGGTTGCAGGCATTATTTGGTGCCCATCAGCACAGCTTGCATGGCCACAGAGAGCCATGCTTGGGTCACCAAGTGTGGCAAACAGAAGTCACTCCTGCATCTACTCCAGGGAGACCTCATCTGGAATATTGTGTCCAGTTCTGGGCTCCCCAGTTCAAGAAAGACAGGGAACTACTGGGAAGAGTCCAACAGATGCTACAGGGATGATTAAGGGACTGGAACAAGTTCTTGTGGGCAAAGGCTGAGAGACCTGGAGCTGAAGAGCAGCCTGAGAGGGGACCTGACTAACATATACAAATACCTGAAAGGTGAGTATCAAGAAGAAGGGGCCAGACTGTTTTGCAGTGGTGTCCAGTGACAGGATGATGGCCAATGGACACAAACTGGAATGCAGGAAGTTCCACCTCAAGATGAGGAAAAACTTCTTTACTGTGAGGGTGCTGGAGCCCTGGAACAGGCTGCCCAGAGTCTCCTTTTCTGGAGATTTTCAAAACCCATCTGGGCATTGTGGTCCTGGGTAACCTGCTCTGGGTGACTCTGCCTTGGCAGGGGAGGTTGGACTGGATGATCTCCAGAGGTCCCTTCCAACTCCTACCATTCTATGATTCTCTGACCTGCACCAGTGTCTGCTCTCCAGCCTGCAGTGACCACCTACAGCCAGCTCCCAAGGGGGTGCTGGGCAGAGTCCTCCCAGCAGAAGGTCACAACACAGGTCCCTACAGCTGAGAAGCAGCTCTGCTGGTCCCAGAGAAAAGGGACCTGAGTCAGCCCTGCCCTCCTGGATGGAAAATGCTATATTGAGCACCTACATCTGTCTTAGATATAATCATGGGTATGGCACAGCTCCTGCAAAACATTTGCACCAGGAAGCAACTTGACACATGGACAACGTTCCAAGTGAAATGAAAGGCATGAAGCTCATTACTGGCAGGACCTGACATTCAGAAAAGGACTTCAAACAGGATTTAGGTTTGGTTTTCAGCTTAAAGTACTTACATCCAAAACTGAGGTTCAGAAAGACCTCTTCAGCCACCTGGTCCTGGAGATTCCAACATTTTCTCATACCTTCCTTGTTTAACCTGAAACCACCACATATCTGCACTACTCTGCACATCCAGAGCTAACCAGGTAAACACTCTCCCTCCTGCCAAAGACCCTCTGAAAGCCAGAAACTAGTACAACACACATCTCCACACCAAGATCTTCAGAGGCATCTGGAGCATCCTTAACAAACCTGCTCCCAGAACCAGGCTGTGAGCTTTGTCTTTGAAGAACTGCCACCAGGAACCTGAGGCCCAGAGCTTCTCAGAGCTAGTCCAAGACTCTTGTTGCTTTGAACAAGTTCAAGCCCACATGCAGCCTCAGAGTCTTTTGTTTAGCACAAAGCTAGAGGCTGTTCTGGATGGGGACACCTCAGAAAGAACTAAAGTCCTTGTGGCCAAGGGACAGCTTCAGAAAGAACTAAAGTCCCTGTGGCCAAGAGGACAACCCACAAGTGAGATCCTGCCTCTGTAAGCCAGCAGTTAAGGCATTCACCTTGGAGTGGGAAGTTCTGGATTTTGGCCCCACACCCTGAGGATATTTCAGCAGCTTAACATAAAATGCAGGTGCCAGTGAAGGGACTGCCACCGAGTCCTGGCACAGCTCAAGCCAGGAGTGCCATGCAAAGCAAAGCCCAGGTGGGTCTTGTGGTCCTGGGCAGGTGCCCAAGCTGGGGGCATGTCTTACCTCTGCATCCTGGACATCCTGTGGAGCTCCATGTCATCACTGCCACGGAAGCCTTTGGCAAAGGGATTGTTCTCAATCTTCAGCTGGGTGATCTGAAAGGGAGGAAAGGCAACGGGTTCATCACGAGTCCAGGGCATGGCCTGGGAGAGAGGGGATTTTGCTTATTAAACCCAAGCCAGTAGGGAAAACACAGCTCTCAGGAACTCAAGCATCCTTCAGCTCAGGCACTGACCACTCCAGATGGGCTTTCCTTGAGATTTCTCCACTGGAAAAATATCTCCTGTCAACAGCCTCTCGCTTCTCTCAGGCTAGTCCCATGGCTAACACGTGGGACTCCACGTGCACACACACACACACACACAAATTTCTCTCTGGAGGAAATCTGCTTTCTTAGAGTTGCTTTCTTTTTGCTGTTGGGACAGAAAGGCTTGCACTGACTAGAGAACCATGGCTGAAAGTCATATTGCCTGCACAAATCCCACTAGACACCAACAAGTATTTTCTCCTCAATGTGCAGCCATGGCCAAAGCCTTACCTCTCAGACCCTGGATCCTCTCTCTCTCTCTCAGACTGGCAGTGCTCATCCTTCCTGTATTTCAGCATTTCAGGTTCTTCACATCTAACAGCCCTCCTCAACCAGCCCCACACCTGTAAGCACTACATGGACTAACTACCTAAGGGACTTAGGAGGGCTGGAGCACCCTCTCCTATGAGGACAGACTGAGAGAGTTGAGGCTGTTCAGTCTGGAGAAGAGAAGGCTCCAAGGTGACCTTCTTGTGGCCTTCCAGTATCTGAAGGGGGCTACAAGAAAGCTGGGGAAGGATTTTTTAGGCTCTCAGGTAGTGATAGGACTAGGGGGAATGGAATAAAGCTGGAAGTGGGGAGATTCAGACTGGACATGAGGAAGAAGTTCTTCCCCATGAGAGTGGTGAGAGCCTGGAATGGGTTGTGCAGGGAGGTGGTTGAGGTTCCATCCCTGGAGGTGTTTGCAGCCAGGCTGGATGAGGCTGTGGCCAGCCTGCTGTAGTGTGAGGTGTCCCTGCCCATGGCAGGGGGGTTGGAACTGGCTGATCCTTGTGGTCCCTTCCAACCCTGACTGATTCTATGACTTGGAGGGCAACTCCACCCCTGACTTCATCATGCCCTGGAGGTATATTTGTCTCCTGATTTGTTCTAGAAGGAATTAAAGAGGGGCTAGTTTGCTTGCATAATTGGCTGGCTTCAACATCAGAAGCCTTCTGGGGTGAATTCCCCTCAGACTCCTAATTTTAGTCCTCCTATAACATCTAAGTTAAATATTTAGAGGGTGCAGAACATCCCCTTACCTAAAGCCCCCATGTTGCTCAAAGAGGTGCAATCCTCTCCTTTACAGACCTCTCCTGAGGGCTCAGGTAAGTAGGTCTTCTCAAGCCAGGAGTTAGCACTTAAGCACACATTAACTGTGAACCAGCAACACCTTCAGATGCTCTGCTGCTCTTGCACAAACTCACTCTGCCATGCCAAATTGGATGCAAATGCTTGGGTTGTCTTTGCAGAGCAGGAGCTCGGTTTGGATCAGCAGGACCTGCAAAGCTGAAGCAGGTGTTGGTCTAGCTGCAATGCCCTGACATTCAGGCAGTAGTTCCCTATCTCCTCTTTCTCCATCACTGCCTAAAAATCCAAGCCTTCAAGAGAGCCACTTGGCCTTGCCCAGGAGAAGAGACAACCCTAGGTCTGCCATGGGGAAGGGCTTTGTGTGCCCACCACGTTTTATGGAAACGCTGCGCTTCCTTCCGACTGAAAGTTGGCCAACGGGAAGGAAAGAGCTGGAGACTACTGAGGGGAGAACAGAGAGAGGTTCATGCTCACCAACTCAAGCACATACAACTGGAGTCACCTCTTTGCCAGCACTCAAAGAGGAAAATCTGGCTCAGCTTAGTGTCAATAGCAAGCCCCGCCAGGTGTCTGCACCACCAAATTATTTTGCTGTTTTCTTGTTTTTTAAGCATTTTGTTTTTCCAAAGGCCGTTTGGTTGTTTATCATTCTTGCCTCATTTCAGCCCCACATCTCATATGAAGACCCTTTCAACCCTACTCTTGTCCCCTTTCCCTTTCAGTCAGGACCTGGTTTAGTACGTAAACAGGACACTGAGCTCTGTTGGTCACACATTTCAGATTTCAAAGAGAAGGGTAAACAACCAACCCACTTGGTCCAACTTGAGCCATTCTCTAGGTGTAAACTGAGGCTGAAGGGCCTGGGGTTGTTCAACCTGGAGAAGAGAAGACTCCAGCAGAACCTTATAGCTGTTTTCCAACTCCTGAAGGGAACCCACAGGAAGGCTGGAGAGGGACTTTTCATAAGGGTGTCTAGCAATAGGACAGGGGGGAATGGTTTGAAGCTGAGGGAGAACAAGGTTGGATGGATCTTAGGAAGAAGTTCTTTGGTACAAGGGTGGTGAGACTCTGAAACAAATTGCCCAAGGAGGCTGTGGATTCCCCCTCCCTGGAGGTATTCAAAGCTAGACTGGATGAGACCTTGAAGCAACCAAGTCTAGTTGAGAGTCATCCCTGCCCACGGCAGGAAGGTTGGAGTAGGTGATCTCTAATGTCCCTTCCAACCTCAGCCATCCTGTGATTCTACGACTAAACCAGGAGCACATTTTATAATTAAAGACGGTGGATAATTAGATAATAAACTTGCATAATCAACTTTGCACTCTGTTGGTTTGCACAAGCAGGTGGTGACACCTCTGTAAGGAACAATGGGCATTATTCAACCTTCTGAATGTTTTCTGTGCCACCTACATCCTGCCCCACGCTCAATGTACGAGCTGTCCTCAGGCTTGCAGAACCCAATGGCAATATTTGCTCACATCAGTGAAGTCCTTCATGGAGCAAGGATTTACAGCATTGGCACCAGCACGCCGAGGTACAAAGGGCCGGATTCATCCCAACCTAACCGGAGGCATTTTAACCAAGGCGCCTGCACTGGGAACCTCAGCTCCCAGTGCTCCTGCTGGAATCAGTGGAGGAAGATTGGGACTGCCAGAGGGCACTGAAGCTCTGAGGTAGGTAGCGTTGCCTTCCCTGGTCCCCAACGCTCTTCATTCACCGGAGAAGGAGCGGTGAACATATTAGCCCTAAATTTAAGCACCTCAGATGAATGCCCTGCTTGAGGAATCAAGCCACAAAATGTCAGATAAAATAGTGCCTGGACCCTTGAGCTTGCAAATGTGTTGCTTTATGAGTAGAGAAGTCCCTTAACCCACAGGGAGAATGCTCTTACAAGCAAAGGTACTAACGGACGTGTTGGGAGCAGAAGGCCCCAAGAGAAGCTCAGCTAACTTCAGCCTTCTTCAGATTAGAGATCTGCTAGATTGAAGGAATCTAGAGACCAGGGACTACAGAAGGTTTAAAGCTCTATCTCAGCTTTTTTCATAGAATCATAGAATTGTTTCAGTTGGCAAAGACCTTTAAGATCATCTAGTCCATCCATCAACCCAACCCCACCATTGGCATTAAACCCTGTCCCAAAGTGCCATGGCCACAAGTTTGTTGAACACCACCAGGGATGGTGACTCCACCACCTCCCTGGGCAGCCTGGTCCAATCCCTGACCACTCTTGCAGCAAAGATGCTTTTCCTCATCTCCAACCTAAACCTCTCCTGGCAAAATTTCAGGCCATTTCCTCTCATTCTATCATCTGATACTAGGGAGAAGAGACCAACCCCCACCTCAGTCCAACCTCCTTTCAGTGAGTTGTAGAGAGCAACGAGGTCTCCCCTCAGCCTCCTCTTCTCCAGACTGAACAACCAGTTCCCATAGCCACACCTCACCAGACCTGTTTCCTAGACACTTCACCAGCTTCCTTGTTGGTGTACTTCAGGTGGATTTCAGCAAGGAGCTTTAAGAACAAACTTTCCCTAGATGATAACAGATGATAACCCTAGCACTAAGACAGGAGAACCCAAGCCAGGTTTAACAGAAAACATCCACAGAAAACATCCACAACAGACCAAAAAACCAGAAAACAAGTTGGTGGATCCCTACTTTAGAAAACAACCTGTGGAAGATATTTTGTTTGGCCTGGGTTTGCCTGACTTACAAACTCTTTTGGATGTGGAAAAGCAGATGAGTGGGTGGAAATAACCTTCTTCTGGATCAGCTTTGCCATAGCAAAACTCTGTTTAATTGAGTGCAACTCACTGCAGGGGGGAGGAGGGAAGAAAAAGCTGTCAGAAAGTCAAATGACAATTACATCATGACAAATAAAAAGAAACACAGAGTCCTGAGAGGTCATTAAGATGGAGTGTCCAGGGCTGGATTATCTCACACAAACTCAATACAACTGTAGGGCTCAGTTTGTATATTTACAACTGCAAGAAACCCATGGCAAAGTTTGCTTTTGACCACTGATTTCTAAACCTGCTGCAGACCCTTCTGAGATGAGAGCTTTCCAAGGTGAAGCCTCCCAGATTTACACTTCTCAGGGCTTGTCTGACCTATGAGTTCATCCTCACTTTAATGGGAAGAGACAGTTCCCAGTGAAAGCCCAGCGACGCTCCTCTGAGCTCCTTTCTCTGGGCTAACTGACCACAAAGCACTTCTGCTGAGACATTTCCAGTCATCTTTAGCTCCAGCATGACAAAAGTTTACTTTGCATCTAGCTAGGTCCAGGAAAAATGCCTTACTCCTCTGTTTTTTTCCACACACTTGTGTCTTTGTCTCTACAGGCTTATGACAAGTGATAGAATCACAGAATCATAGAATTGTTAGGGTTGGAAGGGACCTAAAGGATTATCCAGTTCCAACCCCCCTGACATGGGCAGGGACACCTCACACTAGATCAGGTTGCTCAGAACCACATCCAGCCTGGCTGCAAAAACCTCCAGGGATGAGGCTTCCACCACCTCCCTGGGCAACCTCTTCCAGTGTCTCACCACCCTCATGGGGAAGAACTTCCTAACACCCAATCTGAATCTACTCATTTCTATTTTTGCTCCATTCCCCTTAGTCCTGTCACTCCCTGACACCCTAAAAAGTCCCTCCCCAGCTTTCTTGTAGCCCCCTTCAGATACTGGAAAGCCACAAGAAGGTCTCCTCGGGGCCTTCTCTTCTCCAGACTGAACAGCCCCAACTCTCTCAATCTGTCTTCATGGGACAGAGGAAACAATACTTTGGAGCTTCCATTGTTAGTCTTGCCCAAACACAAGTCTCTTCTGCCAAGTAACAAGTGACAGTCCTCACCTCTAATACTGGGTTCAGTTTTGGATCCCACACTACAAGAAGGACATTGAAGGGCTGGAGCAAGTCCAGAGAAGGGCAGCGAAGCAGGTAAAGGGTCTGGAGAAGAGGTTTGGTGAGGAGCAGATGAAGGAACTGGGGTTGTTCAGCCTGAAGAAAATGAGGCTGAAGGGAGTCCTTCTGGCTCTCTACACCTCCCCCAAAAGAGACTGGATTGAGGTGAGGGTTAGTCTATTCTCCTACGTAACAAGTGAGGGGACAAGAGGAAATAGCTTGAAGTTGCACCAGGGGAGGTTTAGGTTAGACCTTAGGAAAAATTTCTTCTCCAAATGGGTTGTCAAGCCCTGGGCCAGGCTACTCAATCCCTGGATGGATTGAAAAGATGCATAAATGTGGTGCTGAGGGACATGGTTTAGTGGTGACCTGGCAGTGCTGGATCAATGGTTGGACTTGGTGATCTCAAAGGCTTCTTCCAACCAAATCAATTCTATGATCCTATGAAGACTGTTATGGCCAGGTTCAAAATCCCTTTTTATCAAGCACTTGCCATAATGAGATTTTTCTCAATTGCTTCTCATTTTACCAAACTTTGTTAGTGCTGAAATGTTTCACACCAGGTCTATGCCCTCAGCATCATTTTCTTTGCTTCTTTTGCTGTCAACCAATCTGGTCCTACATTTTTTTCCTTCTTTTTAGTATTTCACCTAAGGGAAAAGACAACATCCTGACCCCTCTTGGGCTCTTCTGAAGTTGTCCTAAAGGCTAGACATTCTGGAAAAGGGACTTCATTTTCTGTAAGGGATGGGGATCCATAGTTGCTGAGCTCTCTTCTTGTGAACATTTGCCTCACTTGGACAACTTAAAAGCCTGAGTGAGAAAAAACTCCAATATCCAGATCACTCCACTTAGTGATGAAGAGGTGGAGGTGATTTGAGCTGAGCACTCATGGACCTCTCCATGCTGTGGGGATACATGAGGGTCCTGCCCTGCAGATGATCATGGTCCTGCTGAACATAGCAGAGACAAGTCAGGACCATCCCTGCCACTACTGCAGCTGGCTTGGCTGGGAGCAAACTGAGAGGCTGGGCTTCAAACTTGAAAGCACAGAGCCTTTTTCTTCTGCTCACTGCCATACCCCAGGTGGAAACCAAGTCAGCAGGGAGGAAGAAGCCAAACCAGAGAAGTGGGAAGGAAAGAAACAGATGAAGACAAGGTGCCTGCTGAGACTGTGTTCATCTGGTTGGACAAAACGGAGGAGCTGGATGGGCAGCTGGGACTTGGAGCCTCAGGTAAAGGCTGGGGGAAGGAGGGGCTGCTGGCAGCGGGAAGAAGATGCTGAACCTAGAAGCCAGTGAAGGAAATGGGAGGCACTGAGAGCCACTAGCTGGTTGGAGGTGCTGATGTGAGACAGAGTTGCTCATTGAGGAGGCTGTTGGCTGAACTGGGAGACAAGAACAGAGGATGAGAAGAGACAGACCTTGCACAGTGTTGAGCTGGGGGAAGGAGATGGGTCAGGAAGGGGAGTGAGGCTGGAGAGAGATAGGGTGTCTTTCCAGAGTTCAGGCAGAGTGTGTAGATTGAGAGCCAAAAAGGGCTGGGGGCCCAGACAAGCGTCCTGTCCCAGGTCTAAGAGAGAGGCAGGGGCAAGAATGAAGACAGAGGGGCAGAGAGAGGCAGGACTCGTTCAGACACAGGTTGTGAAGGAAGAAGATCTCCTGAAGGAAGCACTCTGCCACCAAAGCACTGAACAAGACTAAGCACAGGAGAGGTAGTCAGTGAGAAGAAAGAGCTCAGTGTGGTCCCTGAGCAAAGAAGGGTTGCACAGACACCACCAGTCCTGGCAATGAAGAGGAGATTCATGGTCTCATCTCAATTAACCCCAGGAAGTCCTGCCTCTCTCAGTATTTGTAGAAGAGCCTGTCCTAAGAAAGGAGATGAGATGTTCCTTCTTGCCATGGAGGTGGGAAGAGATGGAGCAAATGGCCCCAGGCTGGGCAGGGAGAGTCTGAAGGACACAGCCCCACAGGGCTGCTTTGGGAGACTGGGCATGGTCCAGTCTCTGCATGGAGGCCCTCTGTGAAATGCCAGCCAGACCACCACATTGGTGGCCTCAAGTGAAGTAATGGAAGTGGCCACCTGCAACCAAAGACAAGAATAATTGAGCTCTCAAGGCAAAACATCCTGAGCCCAAGAACCTGCCCACCTCTAGCAGAAGCTGCACCTACTCAACCCTGCAAGATGCCTCCACAGAGCAGCAAAAAGCCACATGCTTGAAGAAGATTCTCACAGCCAGCTCTCCAAAATTTGGCAGGATGGAGCACCAGGTGACCTGGCCAACTAAACAGCACTTTTTTAGCTCAGAGATCTTTCTAGGGTTAGGATGAACCTCTGTATTCAGGAAGCCCACCAGGATGCTTCTCTACACCCAGTAGCTCTCTGAAAGTGCATCAACTTAGTCCTCAACCCTGCTTTGTTGTGGTGCATGTAGCACTGCTGGGGTGTCTATAGGATCCCACCTGGGGCTAATGCTTCTTTAAAAGAATTTGGACTACCAGGAATGTTAAATAACTTAGGGGGAAGAGGGGGTGAATTTAAAAAAACAGCATAAAACCAGATATCCTGAGGGGCAAAAAACACAATATACAGCCCAAGCCCAGCTAACAGGGAAAGTAGGTTGTAAAAATTAATGAGAATAATTGTTGGGAATTCTTGCTTTTGAAAGAACCCTCGAGAGGGCAGAACCTTAATTATTTCTGTCTATTAGGGTTCATTTCCTGGTCCTAAGCAGAGAGCTAGTACCTAATAAATACAAGCTAGTAACACAGTGATTTAAGCTACAGCAAAATGATCTTTAACTGCAGGGGAAGTTAATATTTGGGAAGCAACCTGATTGCAAGCCCCCATTGTGTAAATGGCAAGGAAATGAAATGTGCCTGTGACCTATTTTAACACCTCAGTATTTCTGGGGGATTCCCCCCCCCCCCCCCCCCCCCCGAGCTATAGAGAAGAGGATCAGGGCAGGGACATGGTTGGCCAAGCTGTTGACAACCACACTGAAAACTTTAGCAAAAGGTTCTTGGTGGTTTAAGCCTCCTTTTGGGGAGTAGGGTGAGATCCCAGGGTGCTTAAATGTCTTTTCAGGCTGTCTAAAATATCAGGGGAAATAAGCACAAGCTCTAGGTTGGGATTGCAGCTGCGCTATGGAAATGAATTGAGGGATCTGAAACTGGGCAGGTATTTCCCTAAGCTGTGTAAGCACAGACTCAAGTGCAGTTGTGGGCAGGTCATACAATTAATACTATCCCATAATTCAGCTCTTGAACCCTGAAACACATGCACCTATGTTATTTCTGCACATATTCCAGGCAAAAAGAAAGCTGGGGAGGGACTTTTTACAAGGGCTTGTTGTGGTAGGCTGAGAGGGAATGGATTGAATATTGAGAAGGGAAGATTCCCACTGGAGATTAGGAAGAAATTCTTAACAATGAGGGTGGTGAGACACTGGAACAGGTTGCCCAGGGAGGTCATGGATGCCCTCTCCCTGGAGGTGTTCAAGGCCTTAAGCAACCTGATCCAGTGGAAGGTGTCCCTGCCCATGGTGGGGGGGTTGGAACTAGATGATCATTAAGGTCTCTTCCAACCCAAACCATTCTATGACAGGTGCATATGAAACACATGGGTGTATAAAAAGGATGTGTAAAACCTGCTGGTGTGTGCAAACTGGGGGTGATCAGGGAAGTTTGTATGAAAGATGTGCTACAGGTAATGGGTGGAGGTGAAAGAGAGATGACTTCAGGTAAGGAAAAAACAAGTAGTGCACTGAAAAGATGCAGGGATGAACAAGCAAACGATTCTTGAGGAGCTGAAACTTCAGGGAGCTGAGACTTCAATCACCTATGGCAACAGGCAATGTAGTCTGAACGTGAGAATAGGTTTTGCCAAGGAACATCTCAGCTGTGAAAACTGAACTCGAGTTTCTGCCTGTGGAAAAGTCCTCTCCCCCCTCCCCCACTTGCCACTCAGCTCTGCAGAAGGATGTTACTCCTTGTTCACAGCCAGCATCTGCAACAGCATCAGCTGTGCATTGCCTCAGCCCCAGTGTTAGTCTCCCTCTGCACTGGGGGCAAGCAACAGATTTGTATTTCCTTCCCTGGAGAGAGATGCCATTTAGGGTAGATCATTCCCTGGGTTATTTTTATGGCTCTATCTTTCTCAATTGGGTCTTTATCTTGGGGCTACAGCCACTCTTTATTTGTTCCCCCCAAAGGATCCAGCGCAGCAAGGAGAGGAATGCTGGGGTGGAGGGGGGGGGGGGAATGCATGTGTGTATAAAATATGTAAGGGGTGTGTAAAGTGGTGTCTGCACGTGGGTGCATGTGTCTGTTGGGCTCTGTGTGTGTGTGTGTCTGTAGGGATCCATGTGTTTGTCAGGGCATGTGTTTTGACAGAGACGGATACGCAGCTGTCATTCCTTATCAGCCAGATGTTGTTGATTTACAATCAAATATTCCTGCTCCTCCTAATATGGCAGTTTTCCCAAACTACTGTGCTTACAAGCTTTCTGCTTTTGCTTTTCTTTTTTTTTTTTCCCCGCGGTTTATTTGCATGACAATGTCTTTTGTCTATATAAACCAGCCCTCGTTTTCTTCAAAGGCAGGCAGTTAAACTCAGGTCTGTTTCTCTCAGAGGGAGAGCAGCCTTTAAAAGCGAGCAGTGTGTCCTGTTTTATTAACTCCCAGTTCTATTAAATATTATATTCTTTCTCTGAATCCATCAGGCAGAAGTTAAACTTGATTTTTATAGCATTCACAGTGGAGTTATAATTTAAGGCATAATTTGGCGAGGACTCAATTTGGATTTGGTTTGCTTGTCCTGGCTGTGCCAATAGCTCCTATTTTAAAGGGCAGGGAAGTATTTTCTTTTCTCCCTAGTTACGGTGAAACATTCTTCCTTCTCCAGCCTGCCTCTGCTTTCTGCCTTTTCCTTGCCAACTGATGGATGAAGGAAATACAATCATCTTGCACAGGTTTAGGAGCTTCCTACTTACACCTCCAGGAAAGCATCCAGGATTTATCCTGGGTGTTAAATGACCTCTCTCCATTTGAAAAGCAATTATTTCACTCTGTCAAGTGCAAAGGAGCCACCCTACCTGCCCATAAGTACGAGTAAAAGATTGTGGTAATTGTTTTCTATGCACCTGGGGGATGAATTTGCTCTTTTTCCCAAAGCAAAATTGTTTTTTCACAGGGCTCTGCCCTAAGGAGGGCTTATAGGGGTCTGTGGGCAGTGGTAAGCAGCAGCTGGTGAAAAGCCTGCCTAAGACATCTGCTAGGAGCTATCACAGCCCTCAGCCTTCCTCCTCAGCTCTGCACCTTCCTCCTCCTCCATTCTTGATGGATTGGGATGCCCACATGCCAAGCAGTGGGAACGGAGAAGAACAACACTCCAACAAGCAGAGAGGGGTGGCAGTGCCAGGCAGCACTCCAAGAAAACCCTTCTTTCTAAGAAAATTAACTCTATTGCAACTAAACCAAGTACATATTCGTGGTGTTTTTCGCTCTGTTTAGCTTGGGCAGGCGAGGAGCTGATTTCAAGCACAGAGCCTCCCTTTCCTGCCCGGGCCTCCCGCCTGCCAAGCCCGCAGCCCCCTGACGACCTCCCCGCAGGGCCCAGGGAAGGAGCCGGTCCCCAAACAAAGGGCCGGAGCCCGGGTTATCAGCGCCCCAGCCACTGAGGGGAGCGCCGGGCTCCCCTGGCCAGATTAGAGGGCTTTGAGCGATCGCGGGTGGGGGGATGGAAGGAGATAAAGCCAACTTTCCCGCTTGGTTGTCTCCTCTCTGAGCAAACCATCCTGCTGAGCTCATTCCCCCTCGCCTCGCCCTGAGCCCCATCTTGAGATGTTTTGCATGTGCGGCCAGGAATAACAGAGGCAACGGGATGTGATGGGATGGGTGTATGGTGAGAAGAAAACAGAAAGAAGGGAAAGGAGAAGGGGGGGAAAGGGATAAGAAGGGAAAAGGAGAAAGGGAAAAAGGAGAGAAGGAAAGAAGGGAAAAGAAGATGGAAAAATAAATAAGGGGAAAGGGGAAGGAGAGGAAAAAAGGGAGAATGTGGAGGGCAAAAAAAGAAAAAGACGGGGGGAAAGAAAAGGGAAAGAAAGGAAGAAGAAAAGGAGAAGGGGGGGGAAAGACGAAAAGGAGGAGAGGGGGAAAGAAGAAAAGCACGGAGGGGGAGGGTGGGGGTGAAGGTAGGTGAGGAGGTGAAGGGAAAGAAAAA
The DNA here is from genome assembly GCF_027791375.1 of Indicator indicator. NCBI lineage: Eukaryota > Metazoa > Chordata > Aves > Piciformes > Indicatoridae > Indicator > Indicator indicator. The sequence goes on from NC_072035.1 coordinate 13,535,867, forward strand.
GGGGGCTGAAGAAGTGAAGAGAAAGGGATCCGAGAAGCAACGAGACAGGGGCCGGAGAGGGGTCGCAGTTTGGTGGTGCGGGGACCGGCCCAGCCCCTCACCTTATGGTTTTGGTAAGAGGTGACGGCGATGAAGGCGGTCTCCGGGAAGACGTGGGTGCAGAAGGCTGTATTTTTGGAGCCGAAGCCGTTGTTCTCGTCGGCTTTCACGATGTGGAGACGGGGCTGGTATTTGTGCATGGAGTTGAGGATGATCTGAGCAAGGGGAGAAGCAGAAGACATCCCGTGGGAATGGAGGGGGCACAGCGCGGCGCAACCCACCCACCCCCCCAGTGCCGGGGTAAAGGGGCCCGCAGGTCCTCTCATCCCATGCCCCTAACTCATCGCTCAGGACTCCCCTAGAAGGGCTGATTAAGGTGATGGGTTGAATGACATCTCTCAAGAAAACCTTACCCTTCCCCCAACCAAGGAGCCCAGCAGGGCTGGGTGACTTTGCGAAAGGTGCTCTCACCCCAACATCGGGCTGGGGCCCTGCTGCTTTGCCCCTACACATAGAACCCGTTGGGCACAGAGCCGCTCCCCCAACGCCTTGGCTTCCTGAACCAGCATCTCGTGGGGACTTTCCACTTTTCCAGGCCCTTCACAGCCTCTCCAAACCTCCCAGTTCACCACCGCCACGGCCTGGGCATCTCACCCCAACACACACCCCAAGAAGGGCAAAGGTGGGAGGGAAGCGGAGGGCTGGAGGGATTTAGAATGTGTGTCGTGTCGTCCCCCACCGCCAGCCACCCGCAGAGGATGGGAGAGGAGGGTGGAGGGGACGCTCTGTGCTCCAGATAAAAAGCGGTCCCTGCTCGGTCCCGGGTTAATCGCGGGGGAAGGTGGCGGGGGGCCGCTCGGTCACGATAATGACTGCCGGGACCCTGGCGACAGCGAGACGCAGAGCGCCCCGCCGCCGCCTCCCCCGTCCCGGGGGTTTAAGCAAATTGCTTTGACATCCAAGAAAGTCGTAGACATCAACGGTGAACGATCTAATGGTTTTTAATTTCATTACAGCGACTCTAATTGAGAGTCTCCTGGTGCAGCTCCGCCTCTGAAGTCCCTTATTGTCCCCTCGGTTCCTTTGGGTTCTTTAAAGGGACTTTTTCCCGAGAGCCGCCTGTTCGCAGCAGGGGTGGGATGCCTGACCTGGATCCACCCCCTCTTTCCCCTGACAACTCCCCAAAACCAGCTCGAGAAGTGGGAGAGGTCCCCACTGCTGCGCTGGTGTGGAGTCCCCGCTCTTCCCGGGAGTGAAGTGGGGAAGGACCTGGAAAGCAGCACTTGAGAACCTCTTTGCCCCCATCTCAAGGCAAAAAGAAAAGAAAAGAGGAATTATAAAACGGGGGGGGGGGGGGGAAAGATTCAACCCATCCCTGGCCTTCCAGTTGCCCTCAAGTGGCATCTTCCAGAAGATGCTCAGCACTGCGGTGGGCTGGGGGTTTGTCCAGCCGCTCTCCCCAGCAGCATTCCACACACACGTTTCGCTTCTTAGCGCTCAAGTGGGAGAGGATTTAATAGCACAAGATTTAGCATTAAAAATCGAAGAAAAGAGAAAATAACTTGGGGGGGTGGGGAGGGGAAGGTGAAGGGAAAAAAACATGAAGCGTTGAAACTGGAGAAAAATGCACTCTTGGAAAAGGATGGTGGGGTCTGGATTCTCATGGCCGCTTAAGTAATTATATGTGTATTTTTATAGATATCTATACTATTCATACAGGCATATGTATATTTGCTCGCAGGCATCTTGGGAGACCTCCAGAGGAGGGCTGTTTCTGGCTGCAGAATTCACACCAACTTTCGCAGCCCCCCGAGTCTAGCAAAGATTCTTTTTTTATGTACAAGAAGCTCTAGGGGGATTTCACTGGTTTTGGGGGGGGGGGGGGAGGGTTGCCTTTTTTTTTTTTTTAAAATAATGCCTTTAACTATTGTTGGGAGTTGTTGGTTTTTGTTTTTTTTTTGTGGGGTGCTTTTTTTTTGTTGTTGTTTTTTTTTGGATCGAGGGATCCACGTGGTTTGAAGTTCCATGTCCTTGGATAATGATGTCAGATTGATTTTTACCTGTCTGCCAAATTCACGAAGGCAGCGAGCAGATGTTCCTGGGGTCTCTCCAGGAGCTTCAAACCAGGTAGCTAAAGATTCATTTATACCAGAGACATTTCACCCACTCGTGGACTCCAGCCCCCGGGGTTCGTAATGAATTCCTACACAGTAATTCTACTGCTATGAAACAACGCATTTTAAAGGTTTATGCTTCCATTTCGGAGGGGCAAAATGGAGTTCGCCACACCAACACAACGTATTTGGGGTGCCTTGACATTAGAGGCGCTGGCAACACGGAGGGAGACCACTTGTGGGTGGGACAGTGGCATGAGCACGCGTGGGACCCCCAGCAGCACTCCTCATTTCCCACACCCCTGGTACTTACATGTCCGAATGGATCGAGGTGGTTGTTGGTGAGTTTGAGCTTCTGGAAGGAAACTAATTGCCTCATCCAGTGGGCACCAGTAGCCGGAGAGTCGGGGTGAACATACAACCTTCCGGGCATGGCCGGCTCTGCCTTCCCTGTCACCGACCTGCGTGGGGACACAGCACTGAGCTGCGGGTGGGGGACACGCTCCACCCTTCCGTAGGCTCCTGCTTCCTACACGTTTTATCTATCCCCGCCCGTGGGCTCCTGCTTCCTACACATTCCCTCTGGTGGGGTCCCTCCCGTGGGGTCCTGCTCCCCCCATCCACCCCTTCCCACTCAAGTATCCCGATACTCGGTAACGGAGAGTCACGCCGCGCTCGGGGAGAAAAGGCGTTTACAGACCTTGCTCGGGGGAATTAATTGAGCTCTTTGGCACCTTTCCCGTCGGAGATGGCTCTCGCTGTTTCCTCGTTTAACCCCATCCTTCTCCCCCTTTCCCTAATTACCGACAGGAGGAAAGGATGGACCAGGTACCTATACTTAAAGACTTTCCTGCCTGGAGACAGTCCCTTCCTTAATATGATTAAACTATCTGCTCCACAACAGCCAATAATCCAATCACCAAACCGGATTAGTTATCGTTAGCTAATTACAACAAGCTTTTCTCCTTTTTTTCTTTTTTTTTTTTTTTTTTAATGCATTTCTCTCGCAGAAGCTATGGGAGCAGCTCAGGTGAAGCCCCTGAAGCCCAGTAGCTCTCCTTTGCAAGGGAAAAAGGAGGATGAGCTGTTGATTTCAGGGTATCCCCACCTTCTGGTGCCCGAAAAGCCCTACCCAGAGCTCCCCTCCCTTTCCTTCCCCCCACCGTGCGTGCATACCATTTATTATCAGCAAATTTGTATCTGTGGTCATCCGCTGGTACAATATCCATTAGCAGAATGTATTTGGTTTTGGGATTGAGCCCAGTGACCTTCACTTTGTAACTGGGGAACATACGCCTATTAAAAACAACAACAAAAATGCAATAAATAAATATAAAAGAGGAGAAAGTTTTCCAGGGTGGTTTCCTGTCTGTGTCCGCGAGGAGAAGCTGAGAAGGGCGATCATTTAACAAAAAGACCAACTCAGCACTCTCAGATGGACCTTCCCAAAAAGCTGAAGCAGAAGAGGGGTGCACCCTTCCCCAAGAGTGGGGGAAGATGTTTGGATGCTGTTGTTTGAGTCCCAACTGGGGATAAACGGGTGAAGGTTTATCAAGGCAAAACCATAACTGTGAGGCGGAGGGGGGTTATTTATTCACCTACTCGTGTCCCTGCTCGACTAGTCGTGTTTGTATTAATTATAGCTTTGCTGTCTGCTTTATTAATTAAAGCTTTGTTGCACCAGGACTCCGACTCTTCCTTCTTTGAACAAATCTGATCGTGAGAACTTTTGGAAGCGAGTTACTTCCCTCTATCCATAAAATGTTAGAACAGGAGGGGGAGATTTGCCAAAAGAAGTAAAAATATATATATTTTCATAAATACATGTATTTTAATGCGTATATTCAATCCCCCCCACTCCCTCTTCACCCCCACCCCCAATGTGTATTAAGGGCTCGCAGTGGAGATAGTAAAAAACTCCTCCAAAGCCTCAGGTGTAACACCAAAATCTGGATGCCTACGGAGACATCAGCAACCACACCTGACAGACCCTTGGATACACACCGAGGACAGGGGCTCTTCGAAATATTTTCCATTACTCCAAGGCAGCGACTTAAACCCCTGGTGTTATTTTAGTTCGAGCTTTCCAAATATTTAAAAATAAAGCAGATGAAAATGTATCCCTGGACTTAAACCACGCATAAACAAAACCCCCACACCTCTAAAAATACTGCACTCTGATCCCGGCTCGGGCTCTTATCTCTGCGATAGAGCATCTGGACTGGGGGTTAATTCGCCTGTAAAAAGCTGGAAGGCGTAGTGGGGGACAAAACGCTACCCCAAAAAAAAAAATTTAAAAAAAAAATAAAAGGAGAGTCTAAAAGCGAGGAGGTTTGACTTTAACGTTTTAAGGACGAAGAAACTAAATTCTACCTGAGGAATGCTCTGTAACTCCATCAAAAACACCTGACCAGCAAGAACACGGAATTCTCCAACAATAAACATGGGGAATGATACAAATAAAGGAACCTGCCCCATATCCCACACACCCCCACACACTACCCTGAAGCCCCTGCCCTGTAAACGTTCATTTTATTGCTCTCCAGATGAGCTCTCTGTCTGCTGCTGCAATTTTTGTTTGAAATTTCTGCAAGGTGGTTTATGTCTCCTTCCCTGCACTGCCTTTTGCCTTTTTTTTTTCCTCCGTTTTTTATTTTTTCCCTCTTTTCCCAGTGAACTTGATGGGTTTTGGAAGGTCCCTTCCCTCCCCTAGCCCGTATCCCAGCATCGAGGGGCGTCAGGACCCCAACTCTTCTGTAACATCTCTTCTTCTCTCTTTGTACCACCTCCTTACGACACAAAAACCTTCTTCAAACCCATTATTTTCTTTCCAAGGAAAAGGCGATCCGGGAGACAGCTCTACTCGCTAAAACTTTACACAACCAGCTCGGTTTTTTTTTTTTTTCCCTTCCTCTTCAGGCAAATTTTGGAAAACCACAACAAATACCAGATGACAGAGCAAAATGAAAGTTTGACTCCACGTTGTTTATTGTGCCCTCGGAATCTGAAGCTATTAAATTCTTCCCATAGAGGGATGTTTGTGTTTTGGTTTTTTTCTTTTTTCTTTTTTTTTTTTTTAATCTCCCTCCCTTCCTACAAGTATTTTAATTTCAAATCACAACGAAAAATGTCTTTCTGGGGCTAGCCCCAGTTTACCGACAGCACTAGAGAGGTTACTTTACTGGGTCGCGCTGGCTTAGATGCCCTTCAATTTAACATTAATATTAAACATTAATAATAAGGATAATGTTAAATCGCCTCAAATGCACACAGAAATATGCATGGAGCAGGGTTGCCGAGGCGGTGATGGAATCGATTATGCTCAGCCCCAATAAAGTGGGATTTGCGAGGCTGTAGATTTTTCCACACACCCACGCAGACAAACAGACACATCTAGAAACTGGGATCTGGACGCAGTTAGACCCACAAAACTGTTTATTTGCGGGCAAATCTATCTATGCAGCTAAACAGCTTCGTTATCGGTCTATAAACAGGAGCTTAAGACCACATAGACTTTTAAAAGGAGTGAGGACAAGGGGTTCGGCTTGGATTCGCCTCAGGACGAGCGAAATGAAATATGAAACTTCTGTAAAGAGCTTAAGGCGTTGCAAAATGCAGAAGGACAGAACTGCTTCCTTAAATAATAATAATAATAGTAATAATAACAACAACAACAACGAAATCGGGCGAGGAACTGCTCGAAAGAAGGTTAACTTTTGGCCAAGTGATTGCAACTCGCCCTTCGCCTGGAAAGTTTCCAAACGCCTGAAATTGCGATTAACGATCCAACTGTTCTGATTAAGAAAGAAGCCAGAAGAAACAATTCCTGCTGAATATATCCTTGCAAAAAAGGGGTTTCCGCATGCCCAGCCCGGTCGGGGCATCGCCGGGCAGCCCAGGCAGGGCTTTGTGGGTGCTCCCGGAGCTGTGGCACATGCATGGGGGGCGTCTCAAACACTACAAACGTGACTGTTTCCACGTCAGGGAGAGGGGAGCTGTGCAAACACGCGTGTTTCTTGTCTGTCCCCCTCCCTGTAGGCAAGTCCCCCCCCCCTTCCCACCCCCACTCCCAACACGCACAAAGGTGGATTTCAACCATGCAGAGGGATGCGGGCCCCCCGCATTGCCGAATTTCTTACCTCCCGGCTTTTGTTATGATCATCTCCGTCCCCACTTCGTGAAACTTCAGCCACAGCTCCCGTTCGTGCAAAAACACTTTGATGCCCTCCATGCCCTACGAGGGAGGAAGGCACAAACTGTCAGCCCCGAGCTGTGCGGGGAAGAGGAAGGGAGAATCCTACTGGGAGAAGCCGGGGATAGAGAGGCTGGGCCCCGCGTGGCCTCGCCGGGGAGCTCGGAAGGAAAAGGCCGGTCGATGGGGTACTGGAGATTGAGGCATTCCCGAGAAAATCGGAGGGCAGAGCTAGGGTAAATGGGATTTCAGGCCGGAGTGTGGTGATGCTGGTCAAGGAGAGGGCCTGGAGCAGGATCCCGCGGGCCTTGGTGCTACCAGGGAGAGGAGGGAAGGGCAGGAAACCCACCGGAGCTGGCTCCAGTTTGTTCCTGGGAGAAAGACTCCAGCGCTCCGGCCCGGCAGAGCCAGCCAGAGGAGATTTACACCCCTCCTACGAGTGATTTACACTCGCGGGCTGCAGAAGCGTGGGGTGTCACCTCTGCTCCCCTGATTTTCCGCACTTTCAGCCCGCACACCACAGCGGCTGTTCGAAAAGAGCCCCACGCTTGGCACCATAGATGCCACCGCAGGGACAAAATATCCCTCCACCGTGGGGTAGGAAGCACAGGGGACTCCCCACACAAGACAAGCACATAGACCCCCACTGCAAACGAAGCCGAAGCCCCTCGCCAAGCGCTCCGGAGTTCTGTTTCTCAATGCATAAGCTGGTCCCGGGGCAAGCCTGGCCCCGGTACCAGTTGCCCGCACCAGCTCCGCCGTGCTCCCCGTCCGCAGCCCCGCGGGACAAGGATTCTCCCCGAGGCTGTACCTGCCGGGGGATACGCAGGGCTCTCCGAAGAGGCTCCACAGCCACCGGAGGAGAGGCGATCCCGGTGGAAAAGCCCCTCGTGTTGCCCCCATCACCCCGCGATGCCCCCGCGGCGGTTGAGACCGAGCGCTGGGGGACGGCTCCCAGCACCGCCCGGTCTGGGAAGGCCTCGGTGGCGACTGAGAAGGAGAAGGCGAGGGGTGGCCTTGCCCGCTGCCTCCTCGGCCTGCTTGACCCGCTCGACCCGGCAGCACAGAGGTCGGCAGAGGGTCCGGAGTGGGAGCCCACGCGTGTCCCGGCTACACGCAGCACCCGGATTGGGGGAAAGGCATGATGGAGTCTTGGGGGAGGAAGGGGGGCTGCGCCTGGCCCCCAGGTCGCTATGGGTGTGCCCACGCGTGACACCCTCGTTCTGTCCTCAAGGTGCAGGTAAAGCCGTGTGTGTCTAAGTGTGGCTGGATCTGCGTGTGCCCTGTGTGGAAGGGGCGCTTGTAGCTATCTGTATGTTCATACCTATAGAAACATGCACAGGCGCTCCCAAGCCCATAGCAAAGAGACAGGCGCACACAGAGATGGGTCTGTGTGTGTCCGCATGTGCATTTGCACACCCACGCGTGGACGCCTGTGACTGTGGGGGTGTGTGAACGCCTTCCCCTCGTCGCTATTTTGGGTACCTTTCAGTGCTTGCCCTTCCGAGTACCCCAATATTCACACATGAACTTCTCCGCAGGTCCAGCGCTTGGTTACCACCCCAAAGAACACTAAAGCAGGATGAGGCCCACGATCGAGTGAGACTTTCGACTCCCGTGGGGCCTAAAAGCACCCAGCACCACCCAGAGCAGGAGCAGCTAACCAGCTAAGTTGATATTTGGGGGAAAAAAATGCAAAGAAAAGGAAAAATAAAGAGCGAGGCGGGGGCGGGGGAAAGAAAGAGGAGCGTGGGTCTTTACCTGCTGGGTGAAGGCTGCCTGGGGCGAGGTGGGGGACTTGCTGGTGGCCCCCAGCTGAGTGTCCTGCTTGGCTTCAGCCTGCAGCTCTTTGGCTTCCGTGTCAGCCGGCGTGGTCGGGAGCCCAAAGCCTTCCTCGCTATCCGCCATGTTATGAGCTTCCTTCACCGAATCCCCCACTGCAGGCACACATCGGGGAGAGAGCAGAGATAAGAGACGCATAAGTCACCGCTGACGTTTAATAAAAAATATATATATTGATACATCAGCAATGGGGAGGGAGCTGGAGCTCTGGGCTGGGCTGCCCAGTAACCCCACACTGCAACCCTCAACTCACTTCAGCTGCCCGGGGAGGGAACAAGGCCCTTTAACTTTGGGAGAGGGAGAAATAAAGACTTTTATTTATTATCGCAGCCCGCAAGGGATGATAGGATTTGGGAGGGGGTGGAAGAAGGAGGGAGTGGTGGGGTGGGGGGAGAGGGAGGGGTAGGAGGAGGTGGTATTATTAAATGCATCTTTTGGAAAAGGTAAACAGCGAATTTGAGATCTGTCTGGCAGGGCACGGGGAGCAAAGCACCAGGGGGGGCGGCCAGCTCATCGCAGAAGTGACTCTGGAGGTCGAGGGTTTGAAGTGGAGGGGTGCAGAACTTCTCCCAAGCTTTGAACACCTCCATTCTCCCCCAGCTGGGGCTCACTGGGCCGAGAGAGCTGAAAGCCTCCACTGTTCTCCCAGGGAAATGGGACTTTTCACCCTACACCAGTTTCTACCAGTCAAATGCCACCGATACTCGAAGCCCCCCATATAGCCCCCAGAAAAATTCAACTTCTTGCACTCCTACAGACAAAACAAACCAAACCAAAACAACCCCCAAACTTTTCTTCCCCCAACCTGAACAGTTGCAAGTAAAGCAAAGGATGGACGAGAAAATGAAAATATTAAAAGACAAATAAATCAATCAGTCGAGACCCTGTGGAAGGTAACATGCACTCGGGCTGGTAGAATGCGGGTTGGAGTGAAGTAAACCTTAATATTTAGAGTAAAACTGCACCAGGAGAGAAAACGAGCTTAAAAATACACCGTTTCTATCTGAATGCGAGTAACTGCAGTTAGTTTTAAAAGCAGAATTTTGTTGTAGCTTTAAAAGCTCTGTGAGAAATGGGGAAACGTTCAAAGACGCACCAAAAAAAAAAAAAAAAAGAAAAAAAAAGAAAAAGAGATGAAAGCGATTGAACTATCTGTTAAGGATTTTGTTGTTGTTCTTGAAGAGTTTAGAGTTCTAGTAGCCTTAAAAAAAAAACAAACCCAACTCTGTTTCAAAGGAGGGGATTCATTTTTGAACGGCCAACCATATGGAGACATATATTGGTTTTAAGTACAAGAGACTGATTTGAAAGGAGTTCTTATCCTCGCAGCAATATTTAAAAGCTGGTTAAAAAATAAAAGGGGGGGTGGGGGGAAGTCAATTCTCCTTTAAATGCAAAGGAAAATTGGGAGTGGATAAGGAGGGGGAGAAAATTATCTTCGCTGCTAGTGGTGGGTAATATATACATACACGTATATATAATTTAAAAGGACAAAAAAGCGAAGGGACTCCAGGTCCACAGAGCTACAGCTAAAGATCATGGACAGAAACGGTCTGTGCCCCCATCTCTCCTTCTCTTCCTCCCTCCCCGAAATCTCTTTTCCCACCGCACACCAGCCAGGCGCCCGGCAGTGAGGCACCAGAGAGCGAAGCAAACGCGTTACGAGAGCGGAAAATGCGCGGAAATTACTCGGGAGCTGCTACCCCGGGCCCAGGCACAGCCCGCGGGACAGAGCTGCGGCTCCAGGGACCATTTAAGGCTTTTCCCTTCCCCACCTCCACCTTTTTTTTTTTTTTTTTTTTTTTTTTTTCTTTTTCTCCCTGGACTGTTGTGGGTTTGGGGGGGGGGGGGGGGGTTTGTTGTTGTTTTCGGGTTTGGTTTTGGTTTGTTGTTGTTTCTTTTTTTTTCCTTGGGAAGTGCCGGTTAATTCATTTTTAAATCGATTTCTCTGCAGCTTTGGAGCTTTTATTCGCCTTGAGCTGGCAAAGTTGGCAAGAGGAGGGCGGGGAAAGAATAAAAAATAATAAAATAAAGCATATTTATTAAAACAAAGAAGGGACCCAGCGATGTCAACCAGGCTCTAACCACTCTCCCCGATGCTCTCTGCGTCTCGACATAATTAATCAGATACTAAAAATGTAATTTTTTTTTTTTAAAGGAGAAGGATGAGGGGGGGGCGAAAGAAAAAAAAAACACCAAACCCACAACAACTAAAAGAAATTGGCGATCCGTGGCTTCTAATTTTTTTTTTCCCCTTTAAAGAGCTTCTGAGAAGAAATGGAGCTTGACAGAACCAGGCCGCGCCGGCTGTATGCAAAATGCATCTCGCTTTGCTAAAGTAGCACCAAGTGCGTTTGCAGGAGGGAAAAATACAGGGCAGAATTTAAAAATAAAATAAAATACCCACCCTCTGCTTTTGTTCCAGCTTCTCCCTTCTCCCCAGTCCCACACACGGCCGCTGGAACCTTGGGGAGAGCAGACCCCCTTCCAATTCCCCTGCACCCCACATCTCCCGAGGCCTCGCAGCTCCTCGCTGAAGACGGTTTATGTCTCACAATGCCCCCGGCCAAGCACTTCGCTCGGCTTTGCTCGCACAGACTCACAGACAGACTACAGACACCGACGGACATACATGGCAATGGACGAGCTGTTACCTTTCTTGGTGAATTCCATGCAATCAATGCATCTCCATATATTTAATGTGTGTGTATAGTTTTTCCCCTTTGCAATGGAAATTACAATGGGATCAGGCTTCTCGTGTGCATATTTCCTTTTTATTTATTTATTTGCAGATCAGCATGTGAAAACCCAGCCTGGAAGAAAAAAAATCTATCCAATGCAAGCCCGCTTGCCTGCTTCTCTCTCTCTCTCCTGCTCTCTCCAAACACTTCCAGGTTGTCAGACGCGCTAGAAAGGATCCTGAGACTAGGATAAAGTCCCCACCCCCACTCCTTTCTCAGCCTGATCTGGAAGATGCAGTTTTCCCCACCCTACTCCTTCTGCTCCCCACCTAAAAATAAAATTAAAAAAAAAAAAAAAAAGGAAAAAAAAGTTGGAGTCAGGCGGGCCGTTGCCGCTCCTCCGGGCAGGTTCTCGGCACTGCTGCCCTGGATGCGCGGAGCCGGGAGCGGAGAGCGGCGGAGAGGAGCGTGGAGGTGACGTGGGCTCATCCAGCTCTGTTCGCCAAGTGCCGGGACCCACTGCCCAGCCAGCTGGGATCCTGCTCCAGAGAGACTCACTCTCACACAGCCCTCCCTCCCGACCCCTCCCTCCCCCCCGCCCTCCCCCCCCCCCCACCCCCCCCAGCGCTCCTTTTCCAGCCTATTTTTCTGGCCGGCAAACAAGAACAAGGCACAAAGACAATCATCAAACTCCCCAGCAACCCTCCCCCTCTCTCTTACCTCCTTCGCCGCTCCCTCCCTCCCTTCTCTATCTATCTCTCCCAACCAAAGAGAAAATTCAGTGCCTGGGAATATTCCCCCCCACCTCACCCTAACCCCTCCCTTCTCTTCCTCACCCCTTTAAATAAATCGCTGGTGCCTCTAACCTCGCACACCCCCGCCTCCCCCCTCCGCAGCCTTCAGAGGTGTGGATTTGAACCCAGCTCTGTATTTGCGAGTGCTCACAGAGGCCTTTTACTAGGGGGTGTGGGGAGGGATCCCCCCCTTCAATGGGTTTAACCTGAGAAAAATAAAGGGATGAAACACGACGGAAAGGGACTGAAACTCAGCGAAGGGGGTCATGGTCCTTGTCCCCTCTTCTGGAGGCATCCAGGGTACTTCCTCCCTGCCCTTCCCCATCTTCTTCCTCAGTCCTCACCAAAGCCGAGATCTGCAGCTCCCCCCTTTTCCACACCACCCCCATCCCCCACCCCCACCTCCAAGAGCTCAAATAATCAACCCGTCAGCGAGGAGCGGGGATGAGGCTTTATCTGCATCTTCTTTTGCTCCCTTCGCTCCCTTCTTCTTCTTCTTTTTTTTTTTTTTTTAATGTATTATTTGGAGGGTAAAGTTGAATAGGTCAGCGCAGGGTAAACAGCCTCCCTGTCGCATTCTGCAGGCTGAAGAGAACCAGATTGGCGAGGCGGATTTTTTGATAAGACTCGGAATAAATGGCATGGTTTAGATCTGTTTTGCCCACCCTCCTCCTCCTCTTCTTGCTGCCCCCACCCTCTTCTCCTCGCTCTGTCCCATCCCGTGTGTGGTGTCCCCACACACACAAAATCCTTCCCTATTTTTTTCCCCTGCCCTTTCGCTCATTTATTTTTTCTTTTTCTTTTTTTTTTTTTCATTTTGTGAAGTTTTCAGCAACCCCCGCACCCCCATCGCTCCCAGCTCTCGCAGAGGCAGATAACACCGGAGCCCTCTGAAATTTTGAGGTGAGGAAGGGAAAAGTCTGGGGCTGAGAGGCTATTTGGGAGGGGGATGCTTGGGGGATTGTAGTTTGGCATCTCCCAAACACTTTTTTTCCATCTGCACGCCAGTTCCAACAGCTACTTGAGAAGAAACAGCCAACAGTAAACGCTCGCAAATAAGAATAATAAAATAACTGCACTTGTAGCCGCAGCGAATAAGCCAGAGAATGCTACTTAAACAAACAGAACAAAGCTTGTCCCATATTTCATTATTTTTAGAGGGGGAAAGGAGCTGCTGAACCCTTCCAAACACAAATAAACGGAGCAAACCGTGCCGTTCTTCTTCGGTGCGACCACCTCGGCCCCGGCCTTAGGGTTGAACGGGCATCGACCAGCTCTTGCACAGCCCTTTCCATCGCATGGGTGCAAATCGAGGGGGAAAAGTTGGGAGGGGAGAGGGGAGAAATAAAAGTAGGCGATCACCGTGGTGCTGGCTGCTGCGGGAAAGGACCAGAGCGAGGAGAGCAGCCACGTTGCACCGCCCCGGGTCCTGGGGTGCATCCCCCGAGGTAGTCCACTCACCCCCTCCCCCCAAAAAAAAATGTTGTTTGGTTTTTTTTTTTTTCCCGTCAAAAAATTAAATTAAAAATCAATGAGGAGAAAGGTTTGTGAAAGCTGCTAAGCGAGAAACAACCCGAGCTTCCCTCCCCTGGCAGGAAAGGAAGGGAAGAGTGAGAATCTCTGAAGTTTGGAAGAGCGAACCCGAGCACGGCCGCTGCCTGGGAAAAACACTCACCTCTGCAATGCCAAACTAGCTCCCAAACACCTTGAAGACAAGTTGAAAACGATGCAAATAAATCGAATTTATTTCCGTCTGCAGGTTGGGGAGGGGGTGAAGAAGGAAGGAAGAAGAAAAGAAGAAAAAAAAAAAAAAAAAAAAAAAAAGGAGCTGGGTAAAAAGACAAGTCCCGGCTCCCCAGGACTGCAATGTCAAGGAGAGGGAGCCTTCCAGCTAGGAGCCGATTTGTGGTCTCAGACAAATTAAATATTACTGTTTATTACCAGCCATACTCCAATAAAATAAAGAGAGTTCAAGGCGATAGCTGCTATCTCACCAGCTTTGCTCCTATAGGACACGGAGACGTCACCAGCCACGCAACTGGCCTATTCTGTCATGGTTGACTGCAGCAGTAATGGAAGGTTAATTTGTATTATTCTCCTCTTTTTAAAGCCCTATCAGGGAGATTCCTGCCTTTTTTTTTTTTTTTTCCCCTCCTCCCCCGAAAAAAAAATAATCCGTGTGGTGCCATGTAAAATACAGCGAGGCTGCGTGTGTTCAATGTCTCTATATGTGCTTGTGTGTATATATACACATAAGTATACATATTCACATACAACAAGTATATATATATGCGGGTGTGAGGGGACATATATCATATATGAGCGTGGATCACTCAACCAGACATAGAATAGCTGGAAAATCCAGCAAAACTCGCTCTTTCTTGGAATGGAAAAGAGTAAAATAAAAACAGTGGCAAAGCTCCGGCGTAACAGGAGTAGCCCAGTTTGTCCAACAGGATTGGTATGATTCGGATTAATTTACTATTGATTTTTTTAGGGGTAATTTTTAACTCTATTAGGGAGTGGGAAGAAAGTTGTCAGCTGGATACTGGTGCGGCTCTGGGAGTAGGAGCGCTGGGCTATATATAGTAAATGATAACCTGGTTATTTGCACAGATTCAAGTGGGCTTCGGGAACCAATTATTTGCTCTGATTGAAAAAAAAAAAAAAAAAAAAAAAAAAAAGAAGAAGAAGAAAAAAAGCACTAAACCGAGGCGATTATTTGCCAAATATGATTGACACGAGAAAGAAAAAAAACCCACCCAATACCCCCCCAAATCCTTCCAAGTGCCGCCAGCTACTGCAAAGGAGCCGCCAGCGACTGCAAAGGAGCTGCCGGTGCTGCCCCATATGCCAGCTCTCGCTCATCCTGGAGGGACTTTGGGATGCAGTCGTGGCTTTTGCAGAAAAATTTCACCCTCTCCCCCCAAAAAAAAAAGAAAAAAAAAAAGAGCAAACTCGTTGTTTCCTCCAACAGAAAAGGAGAGGAGGAGGAAGAGGAGGAGGAGAAATAGGGAGAAAGAAAATAAAGAGCAACACCTAATGAAGAGCGAGAAGTTGCTGCAAGGAGCTGGACACTGCGGAGGGTGAGTGATCCCAGGCCGAGAGGGTGCAGGCAGTCTTCCCCCTCCGAGCAGGCAAAACCCTGCCGAAATTTTCCCACTTTCCCCAGGCTGACCTCTCCCATCACCACCAAACTCTGCAGACAGCCGGGGGAAGCCAGGCCCTCAGCGAAAAGCACCAGCAACGATGGAGGAAAAATAGAACGGGTGAAGTGGGGAGGAAAATCCTACCATTTCTCCGATTTACCCCAGTGCAGTGCTAGATCTTGCCGCTCTCCTCAACTCGGCGTCTCCCCTCAAATAACCAGAATGGGGGGAAAAGCCTCCCGGGAGGGTGAAACCCCTTGGGGATCCAGGCTGGCACAGACTGCCCTAAGGTGCTGGCGCTGCCAGAGCAGGAGAAAACCTTCCTGCTGAGGGCTTCTCCCAAATCATAAATAAAAGCCTCTCCCCACATCCGAGGTCCCCCAGAGGCCGCTGCAACGGGGGACGGGGGAACTGCTTCCCCACGCCGGCCCCGTTCCGGGTCCCTTTCGAGCACAGAACCGCCGGGTCTTGATGCAGCTGCTGTCGGGTCCCCGAACCGGGGAAAACGAGCAGATGGATATACGTAGATGTATAGATCTATATAAAGATAGATGTGCATGCTTATGTGTGTCTGGACACACACAGACACTCTGCAAAAGCACAGACACATGGTGCCTTCTCCTTGCTTCAAGTGTCTAGGCAAATTTTATACCGTTAGATTGAACGTGCAGCATAAATACATTAACGCAGAGATATGTAGATACGTGTGAATATATATATTATATATATAATATATAAGTACAGACTCACATCACAAAATCATACATCCGTGCAGCTGTGGACACCGAGATGGTCACACACATCGCACAACAGCATCTGTGCAAGTGCAAACCAGCCGTGCCTCATCCATCACATATATAATTTTATATATCTATATATGGGAATATTTACATTTCACCTATGGTTTCCAGACAGATTTTGGGTGCGCACAAGCATCAATCTGCTGGCCCCCCCTCTCCTCTTTCCCCCTTCCTTCCTCGAACAGCTCAGGGCGAGTGTGTGCAAATCTGTGCACATCCAGAGCCCGGCCGAGTGGATAAAGACATGCACAGAGCCTATACATCGCATTTCCTATATATATATACATATATATACAGAGAGAGAGAGAAAGATGGTCCTGTACGGCGTAGAAATGCTGCAGAGTCCATCAGCAGCCACGTACCCAAACATGCACACCATGGGCACTTACCTGTGTGGGTGAGTGCGTACGTGGCTGGGCTGGGTGAGTGGGGGTCTCTCTGCAGCCCCCTCCCTCCAGGATGGATCCCTGTGGCTCAGCTCCTCACCGCAGGATCAGACCCGCATAACCCGGGCTCCGCCGCCCAGCCCAGGTGCCTGAGACCACGGGGAGCCCCCAGTTTTGAGGGCTGCATGGCCGGAGCCCTGCGCAGTCCCTCTGCTCCCTTTGGAGGGTGTCCCTAGCCCTGGAGGTTTCTTCTGTCGGATTTTACCCTGGAGAGGTGAAGGGAAAGAGGGAGGGGGTGGATGGCCGGGGTGCTGGCTTGCAGTGGGGTCGAGGTGTCAGCAGTAAGAAATAGTGCTGAGCAGGAACTCGCTACCCCCAACCCGCACACCCTTTAAAAACACTTCTTGGGGCGGTTTAACCAACCCAAAAGCATTTCGCGTTCCGGCTGCTGCTCCCCAGTACCCACCGTGTTCAGGAGCGGGCACAACACCACTGTCCACCCCCGCCTTGCAAAACATCCACACTGCGGCATTTTGGGCTTTCCAACTTTTTTTTTTTTTTAATTAATTTTTTTTTTTTTGTTGCTGTTGGTGTTTTGTTTTTTGTTTGTTTTTTTTTTTTTTTTTTAGCTCGGAGTTTTGGCTGCCCCATATCAGGGATATATTGTTCTCCCTTCCTTCCATTTTAAGTTTATTTACTTCCCCTTTCCACACAGTCCTTTTATTTCAAACTCCCTTTTGTTGGCCACTTCCCCGCTTTGACAAAATACTCACCTGGGAGAAAACAAGGATTCAAAACAATCCTTTCTGGAAACATTTTTTTTTAATTACTTTTTCCCCCCCTAAATTACCGGGGCAGCGACTGCCTGCATTGATTTGAAGGTTTATCAGCAAGATGTCTGTGTCCAAATCACCCCAATATAGTTCTCCTCCTGTCACTATTTCCATTACAAAACCCCTGGGTCTAGTGGTCTAGAATTTATTTGTACACTTAGACGCGCCTTCAGGGGTAGATACCTAGGCCCAGTTTCTTATATTATTTCAGTAATTACAGGTGAACAACATTATTTTTTTTTAAGTTAGTGGGTGTGTGTCTTTTTTTTCTTCCCCCCCCCGTGCCTTCCCCCCAGCCCTTCTGACTACTGGAAAGGGGGGGAAAAAAAAAAAGAGAAAGAAAAAAAAAAAAGGTGGATAAAATGAAAAGTAAGCAGCCTTGCAGTGGCAAAGCCCAGCGCTGCCCTTTGGAGCATCCCATGCGTACCCGTGGGATCGATGTCCCTTGTTCTACCAAGGAGGGAGGGGACGAAAGGATCCCAAAGTGAAGCTAGGAGCATCCCTGAAGCAAAACGGATGTGTTCTCTCTTGCCCTTCTGCCTCCAAAAAGGCATCCCCCTGGAATTAACTGCAACTGGGGGGAGTGGGGCTTGGCTCCCTCCCCAGATTTTCCTGTGGACGCAGGAATATGAGGAATTAGTCCGCATTTCTCTTTTCCCCTCTCTCTTAGGGAGCCAGCCTGGGTGAAATTTTGGCCCATGGGATCCCCCTCCCCGCCCCGATCAATGCCTGATGCTCCCGTTATCGATGCCAGAATGGCAAGGCTAATCTGTTCTTGCCAAACAGGGTGTCAATCAGGGCGTTATCTCGTTCTGAAGGAGAAAATAAAAGCCGATAAGGCCTTCGCTCTCGCCCTGGGAAGAAAGCTAATGGGGGCAAGAGGGGCAAAGTCTTCAGCGCCCAGTGCTTTCCCTGAAAGTGATCTTGCAATGACCTTGAAAGGGGAACTGGGGGGTAATGAGATGGAACTCGAGGGATGTGTGGAGAGGATCCCGAATAGAAAAGCTTTGAATCAGTCGCTGAAAAAAACAAGACTGCCCAAGTGACACCTGTATTTGTCGTTCCCCACCGAGACAGAACCGGCCATTGCCCCGCTCGCCCCGGCGAGACGAGCACTTTGTGGGAACGGAGCAGCCGGGGCACCCCTCACTGCTCCCTCAGCCCGGCAAACTTTCTTCTTCCCTTCCTTTCCAACTCCTTTTTCTTCCTCTCTCTTTCTTCCTTTCCTAACCATCTTGTCTTCTTTCTTCCCCCCCCTCTTTTTTTTTTTTTTTTTTTTTTTCCCCCATTTCCCCTCTCCCCTTATTTTCTCGTCCCTCTTAACGGAGAGTGAAATCTCAGCCGATCCCTGCCGAGCTGTTATGACCACGTTATCCTTTATATTTACAGGATATCCACAAATTTCGGGAGTAGGAAACATACCAAGGAGGCAAAAGGGTTGGATGCAGCCCCTCAGCAACCTCGTTATCCCGTGTGGGTATCACGGGCATCCTAAAAAAACATCTTCGTATCTGTGCAAGAAAATTAAAAGATTATGGGAATCACCTAAACAACTCCCGAGACTTTGTTTTGTTATCTTCGGCAAATGTAAAGTGCAAAAAGCGTATCCACAAAAGGAGAAAAAAAGGGGAAAGAGCATTTTCCCGCTGATAAAGGAGTCGCCCGGTGTGCCCGGGCTGGATGAAGCTACAAACTGAAAATCTCAGGCCCATGCGCGCCGGCAGATGGCTCCGCGGAAACCCACGCAATCGGAGTAGCCGGGTTCCGAGGAGTAAGGACTCACGAGTGTGCGGGGAAGTGATCGTGGGCAGCAGGCCCTAGCTCGCAGTGTGAGGTCTCTATTTTGGGGGATTGAAGGTTGTTTTCTTCCCGGGGTGTTTTTCTACGCAAACAGAGGGGAAACAGGGTTGAGTGTTTGGGTGTGAATAGATGCGGGTGTGGGCACTCAGTTGGATGAATAGCCACCTCCATCTATATACATCGCTGTGGATTTATACCTGTTCCGTGTATATTATGATTTCATGCCGGATATATGCCTGGCTGGTTTGATCAAGGTGTAGAAGTGGTTGTAAGCACTGAAAATCCTACTTTCACCCTTTAATAAATTATTTGGAGCTCATTTCGTGCCTGATCTGGCTGGGGCTTTTTTTTTTTTTTTTTTTTTTTTTGAGACAAACACTCGTGTTACCTGCTGCAGTGCTCCAGGGCTGGAGGTTAATAGCTTTCTGAGGATATTTTGGGCACTGTCCGCTTGGAAATCGTTTCTTTCCAACGAAGAATTCATTTAGGGGAAAGGAAAAGTCAAATCTCCTCTCAAACCCCTCCCTCATCACAATCCGAATCCCTGGGCGGTACCTGCGGAGCCAAGCCCGGGTGCCCCCGCCACCAGCAGCCGGGCAAAGGAATCGGCAAACTCCCGGCTCCGGGGGCTGGAGCAGTCGCCGTTGAAGACAATGCCTATTTTTGACATTAATAACTCGTTTCTTATAGAAAAAAAAAAAATCGCGCTTGGATCCAAGATTGTTTTTTATGATTCAGTTGGACAAGACGGAACACATGTTAGTTTAAGCAGGTTCATGAAATAGCTGTAAATCAAATAAAGTTTACGAGTTTAGCAGGAAATACTGAAAAGATGAAGAAGGAAAGAGAAAAAAAAATAAAATAAATAATCGGTTGAGGCAGAGACCAGCAGCCTGAAAGAGCTGGTGGAGTTCTGTCCTGCTCTATGTTTCTCTCTGTTCTCCTGTGCATCTTGCCGATTAAAGGCCTTGAGACCCCGTGTTGGCGCCAAGTGGCATGTTATTAATCAGTTATCCCGAGGTTCAGTCCACATAAGAGAGAAATTTAATCACCAGAAACCAGACCCGACATAAAAGAGAAATCTAAAATCAATTCCCGCCCGTTCACCTCCCCCCACCCCGTTTTCCCTCCCCTTCTCCACATCCGAAGTCATCAGAACAAGCATAAGCAATCAAGATCTTGCTCCCTCTCTCCCTTTTAATTGCAGCGGGAGAGATGAAAATTATCAGAGCTTTACCCTGAAGAGCATGTGGAAAGAAAAAAACCCCAACACCTAAACTTAAGAAATAAAGCCTCGAGGAGCCGCTACTACAATGCAACTCACTGAGTTTGTCCTTGATCTCGCTATAAAAACGTGATGGGGGAGAAATATCCCAGGTGGAGCCTTTTATAATGGAAGGACTTGGGGGGGGAATCGCATTTATCGCTATTAAAATGATCTTTGAAGGCTCCCAGGGTAAGGGCTCGTTAGGGAGGTGTCTTCCTCACCCCAGATGTTGGTAACCAGGGTTTCCCCCCCTCCCCGCCCTGCCTTTTTACCCCAGCCCAAGTTCCACTCAGGGAGGGGAATCTGGGGGGGAGTATGTCCCAAAAGTCGTGTGTCCCTCTCGGAAGTGCCTTCGGGAACTTCCCGCTCCCCCCAGTGGTACGTCCCCAAACTTTTCCTCCAAGGTATTTTTCGGGGGAATGAGCAAGTTTGGGTTAGGAGGAAAAATCCTTGACCCTTCTCTGCCTCCGGAACACAGCAGCGGGGAAGGGCCCCTTCTTCGGGAAGGGTCCAGGGATGTAACCAGGGAAGAAGAGACAAAAACCCTCCCCAGAAAGCCTGTTTAAAATCCGGGAGAAGTGGAGGACAGACGTTGGAGCTACTGGAATTCGTAGCTTCCAGGAGTGTTTTGTGTGAGAGCACCCCCACAGTCCGGCATGGCTTTGGCGTGTGGGGGGGTCCCGGTTGTTCCTCGGCTGCAGCTCGGAGCCGTGAAGGGCACCGGGGTAGGCAGGCGGCCACCCCCGGGCTATATTTGGAAAAGAATTTGGAAACCCTTCCAGCAAATCTGTGCGAAAGGTACGAGCCCGGTGGGAGAGGCTGTCCCTGGGGGGTCTGCCCCTTCCTCTGAGCCACCACCACGATCACCCCACACTCCGGGACTGCCCCGGCGGCAGCGTCCTACTTCCCACCCGCGTGTGTATTCCTCGAAAGATAAACGACGCATGAAAAACGCCGGGGGAAAAGTTTTTGCATATTCAAGCCTCAAAAAGTGGTAGCTTCACCCTCATCTATCGCTACCCACCACAGCCAAGGTTTGCTCCCCACTCCAGTGGGCTAAGGCTTCGGTGGAGAAGCTCTAATTTTGTCTGTATCAGGCGGATTTGACTGTTCCGCTTAAAAACAAAACAATATGGGGAGGGGGGGACCTTGACGAGGGATGAAGAAGAGCAGCCACCTCTCCCTCCTCCCACCCATAAGCCCCACCTGAGCAAACCTGCTTGGGGATCTTTCAATGAAAAACTGCGTTTAACAAAACCCTCATTTTCCTCCTCATTTTTCTCTTCACCGACACCCTCCTTCCAAAAAAAAAAAAAAACAAAAAACCAAACCCAAAAAACAAACCTAAAAAACAAACCCCAAAAAACCCAAAGCCAAACCCTAGCATAGATTTGATCTGGGTTTCCTGATGGGTTTTCTTCCCATCCCTCCCTCCACACTCTATCACAACGGTTTTCCTCCAGCCCCAAACAGACTGGAAACCACAGAGAAAATAATCAAAGTGCAGCATGTTTTCCCACAGTAGGAATGCATGTTAGCACTCTCTCCACGGCTTGATCCTCGGTTTGCGGGGGGGGGGGGGGGGGGGGGGCGGTTATCCATGCGGAGATGCCTTCGGAGGCAGATGTACAGATGGAAGAAGGCGTTTGGGTGTCCAGAAAACACTCGCACCCATGGAACATGACACAGCTCCACGGCCTTGGGGGTGAGGGTGGTTGTGTGCATCGGAGAATTTCGATATAAACACGGGGAAATAGGCACAAATAGAGCAAACTTCCACCCGTGTATTTATCTGCAGCCTGTGGGTTCGTGTTATCAGACCCACGGTATCCACTCGTCCCTGTGGATGCTCCTTCCCCGCTCACACCATTGGCATTACTCTAATAAATTTTCAGCAGAGCACCCCCCAGATATAATGCCAGGGGAGAAGGTTGTAAATAAGATGGAAAAGCGTTTTGGGGAAGAAGGGCTTTTGGGGAAGGAGAGGGGCCTGGTGGATGAAGGGGGCCCCCAGGTTCGGCCAGGCTGTAGTAAGGGGAGAGGGTGGGCTCCCGGGGGTGTTGAGAGGGTGGGGGTAAGCAGGGGAGAGGGCTAGCTCGCCAGCACAAAATGGTTATCCAGCCCCCCCGCCTCGTTGTCAAGCACATCCCTAACTCCTCCTCTGTCTGGGGAGCGGCTCCGCTCCCCCCTCCCGGCTCTCCCCTGCAGCTGGGCGCTGTAGGTAGCTCCAGATAAGTGAAAGTGGTATTTTTATAGGCTGATAAAAGGGACTTATCTCAGCTTTCCCGAATCTGACAAAGATTCCCTAATTGGGTCATTTGCCCACAGCAGCCTTCCCCAGCCCCGAGCCTGGCAGACGCTATTTTCAGCTTCCAAAGGAGGTGTTGCACCCCCTGGGTTCCCCACTGGACTGCTGCTCCCCTTGCTGTTCCCTTCCCCAGCCCCCTGGGATCACTTCTCCTTATTCTTGCTGACCAGCACACGCTGAGACAGGGACAGAAGGGGAAGATCCTCATCCCCAAACCAGGGCAGAGTCACTGGCTCAGTCTCACCATGGCCCCCTGCACTCCCTGGGAGGACCCTCCAGGACAGCCCTTCATGGATCAAGCCCCGGGGAAAGGGATTCCCAGCCCCATTTCCACTGCAGGCATCGCTCCTATGGGATCACCCACCAAGCAAGGCTTGTCCCTGCAGCCCAGTCCCACTAATTACCCTCCATGTGTCACCTGAGAGTATCCAGAAGCTGCTGATTAGGTCTCTTTTATGACACCAAATGCATTTTATCAGCTGGAAAAAGCCTTGCCATCACCTACAAACTCACATCCAAGCAGGGCAGGAGCTCTCCCCCTTCTGTGCAGGTGAGGACACACACATCTCCTCCAATCTGGGATTAAATGCAAAACAGCAAAGTGGGATCAACCACAGATTTCCATGGAACACAGGTCATCCTGGAACGTGCCATGACCATCTCACTGCCATCTACGCAACGCATCAGCTGAGAGGTTTTTTTTCTCTCCAATACATTTCAGTCACCAGAGTACCAAAAACACCCAAACATCCCTAAAGCACAGAGGAAACAGATTTCTGCACAGCCAGACCCAACCAGCTCACAGCCAGTCAGGAAGTCACCCACTAAACTTATTTCTCGTTTTCCTTTTTTTTTTTTTTACTGTGGAAGGGGGAAGGGACTCAGGGATTAACGGCCCATCTGACCTACCAGTGGTGTATGCACATGAATCAAACACAATCAAAGGCCCCAGTGTCAACATTAGCTTGACCTCTATGACTGGCTCTGGGCTTGGTGAACAGCGAGGCCTGTTCTGGCCAGAGCAGCATGAACCTTCTCCTGGGTTATTAATGTCTGCCAAGAGCTCCTGTCCGGCCTGGCTGAGCCTGTTGGGTTGGGGTTAAAACCACCTCAACCCATGGGTGTGGGGCCCATGGGGATAGTCCTGGCTCTGCCCCACTCCAGCAACACCAGAAGGATGGCCCCACTTGGTTGAGTGAAAACAGGTCTCACCATCCATTCAAAATCATGGAGAAGAGAAAGGAGTGTGTGTGGGGGGGTGAGGGTTGGAGGTTTTTTAGAGAGGAGTTGGAGGTTTTTTGTTTTACTGATTCAGGTTTTTTTTCCTCCTGTGCTCCTGTCTTTTGCCCTTCCATGACTTTTTATGATTTCTTTTGAGAGGTTTTAGTAGAAGATGCAGCTGCTCACATCCCATTGGACCCTCTGCAGCTAGCAACATGAGGCCAGGTCAGGTCTCATGAACAGGCAAAGCCCTGCCCCACCACCCAGTGATTTGGGACCTACATCCCATTGAATATGTCCCAAACCTGAAGGTGCTGAAGCATGGAGAAACTAAGCTTTGTTAAAATCCAGACAGATGCCCCATGGCACCTTCAAAAACAGGACTGACACCTGAGGACATCCTTCAATACATTTTTTTTTCCCCTCAAAGAGAGAGAAACCAAGAGGGGCACATCAATTAGTTCCCAAATCAAATCTCCATCAGGAGAGCAGTTTGATAAAGAGTATGCCAGAAAATATCCCATGATTTTCCCACACCCAAGAAGGGCACACAAATTAGCAAGTGATCACAGGGAGGGGAAACTGTGCCACCCTGGCTCTGTAGAAGCAGCCTCTGAAGGGGCTGTACAGGGTCCTGCCAAAGTTTCAAGCTCACCCTCCACTTAAATGTCATTTTTAAATGGAAATAGTGCAACCTCCTCTTCTCCCCACCTAGCCCAACCTAGGCTATTTTTACTTCTTTCATGCACGCTATAACTTAACATCGACTTTTGCTTTTAACCTTCTCCTTCCAAACAGATATAAATAAAATCCTCCTGTTGAAAAAAAAAATAGATGCCAATGCTCAGCTCTTCAACTTTAACAGATCATTTGTCACGAAATATTTTTCTGGGTTGTTTTTTTGTTGGTTTGGGTTGGGTTTTGTTGTTTTGGTTTTTTTTGTAATGACAACTGGGTGATCAAGGGTTGGTGTAGGAAACGCTGGTGTGAGCTGGGCAGAGAGGGCTGGCACCCAGCTCTGAGCATGGGCCACACTCCTCCTGGTTTTCTCCAAGCATGAGAAAGGAGCCTACTAGCAACATTCCCTTTGAATCCAAGCTGGCAGAAAGCTCAGCATGCTAAAAAATTAGCCTGAGCTTCCTGAGAGTGAAGTCAGAGCATGGCTGGCTCAGATGTCCACCCAGAGCAGGTTCAGGGCCAGGAAGAAGTGTGAAGTTACAGCTGCTTGAAGCAGTTGTCCTGTCTTGGATCATCACCACTGGTCACCCAGGCATGCTGGAACCATCACTGCTGCTCATGCTACTCCCTCTGCCAAAGCTTTTCTGTCACCAGCTTTCAGAGGAGCAGCACACTGCTGAGTTCCACAAAGCAGCCACTGCCCAATCCACCCTCCTGGGGCCAGAGAGGCTCCTCAGTCCAGCCAGAATAGAGACAAGATCACTAGGATGGAGCAGACAGAACAGATCCACCCATGGCAAACATCATGGCTGCAGCTCTAAGACCTCATCCTGAGGAACTCACTACCTCCCTGCCCCAACTTGTTCTCCCCATGGAGCTGGAAATAAGTTCCTTGCATGCCTCACCACTGTCATCACTCAAACACGAGATGTGATCAAGAGACTTGGATGTCCACTTCAATTTCAGTGGGATGCAATTCTCCACATTTCTGACAGCATTTGGAAATGAAGCCCTGGGAGAAAGAGCTGCTGCTCATCCCAGTTAGTAGCTTCTGAACTGGTTTGATGGTGTCTGTGCAGTCCCTAGTGCATAAGAGTCCTTATTACACCACACAGTCTCAGGGCTGGCAGCACGTCCTACACTCACAGACAGTCCCAAACAGGTCATGCCAGCCCTGATCCCCCTCACCATATCAAGGCAGCACCTCTGGCTCTCAGACACAGAGAAGGAGTAAAGGAATTCCAAGACATCTGTGCAGTCTTGAATAATTTTTTGCATATTTTTGGACCTATCTGTAAAATGGTGGAGTAGTTTGATGTGTGTCATGATGAGGTCTTGGGTAGGATATGTACTTTTAGATCCTGTGGTGGGCTCATCAGCCATGGAAACAGGGGGATTTGGCATCATATGACTTTGAAAATAGATGTAAGAGAACAAGTGAACATCTAGGCATTCCCTCCCAGACCCTCTTAATTCTACCCAGAGCATGGAGCTGGCTACATTAGGGAGGCTGGAAGCCCAGCAGCCCTCTAATTTGGGTCTAACTGGCAGACACTCTAAAGTCCATCTGCTTCTGCAGACATGGTTAAACTGCAGCCCAGACAGTTCTCACTACAACTGCTGCCATCACCAAGAGCAGAAAGGCAAATCAAAGGGAGCAGAGATGGAAAAGAGAAATTGAGTTGAGACTGCAGAAAACAGAGGCAAATTAGCCTTTAGAACAAGTCCTTCAGTATCTGTTGGTTGGATCTAAGTGGTGCTTAGGACTTTTACAAGCCCTGTGCATTGAAGAGGATTTCACCAGAGGCAGAAAGTAGCTGCTTTGTGTTAAATCACTCACAGTGCATGTACCAACCCTGAGCAAGGTTCCTCAGGCCAGGACCTCAAGTAAACCCTCCAGAAAGCCTTGTCTTGCTTTGGAACACCTGGGATTGACCATAAATCATAAATCCAATATATCACAGCTGTCTGGGGACTCAGCAAGAAAAAACCCAGCAGCTCCATGTAAGTAATGCCTCTTTTCCCCCCAAGAAATCTGGGGTATCTCCAGAGGGTTCTCCACTTAGCACCAGTCAGGTTGTGGTGGGATGGAGGTAGCTCACTCAGCATAGCATTTCTGGAACTAGCCCTTCCATTTCTCCTTCTAGGGGAAGTCCTCAGCGCACATTTGGCTTTACAGGATGATGATGACAATGTGTTTCTCCTAAATAAAATCCATTTTTAAAGAGTACATGTGCAATTACTTTGGGTTTTGGCCTGTATTCAGGAAAGAATTTCCCCCCGGGTCAGATTTGGCAGGGACTGGTAAGGTTTTCTTGCTTTCCTCTGTAGGGTGGGCCATGGTCCACTTCCTAAGATCATCTGGACATTTTCACCTAACAATTTTCTTGCTACTGCTGGGACCCAGGACACTGGCAATGCCCTTGATCTCTCCTGCATGTTCAAGGGTTTGTTTTTTGCTGGTTTTTTTTTTTTTTTTTTTGTGGCTTTTGGTCTTTTTGTACTAAGGGTCTTAAATTTGTTATAGGGTGTTGGGAAGTGTTTTATGGCCTGCAGTGTATGCAGTGGATGTTCTGGAGACCCCTCTGGATTCAGTGGCTATTACATGGTCACCTGTAATTACAAGAGCCTGTACTCCATAAGGCAGGTGGTCCCTCCTCACACTCTGTCACCCCTCCCATACCTTCCAGTAGCAGGGCTCTGACATTCAGCTACAAGGCAATTGGACCCTCTGTGCAGCCACGTGTGACATCTCCCTTTTCTCCTGTTGTAAGCCAAGGTGATGTGGGATATTAGGATAACAAACCAGGTGGAAGTCCTGGGAAGTGAGGAAACCTGGGCTCTGCTCCTGTCTTGCTACTAACTGATGGTGTGAGATCCTTCCCTCCTTCACATCACTTTGGCTAGGCATTTTGCCCACGCTGGTGAATCCAGGCTCCCTCTGGGGTGTTTTATCTAGTCCTAAAACACCTAGACAGGTATTCTAGCTAGTCCTCACACTTTCCCCTACAACACTGAGGATGACTTGATCCTGCTCATCTGCTGATAACAAGGTCATCAACAACCAGCTTGAATGAAGCATCTACTTTTTGGATCTCTTAGCCCTGGTGAAGGCACATGAGGAACTTAATGTTGCAGGTCTGATGTTTGCTGGGTCTCTACAGAACAGATGCCCAGGACAAGTCTGTCCATATTAAGTAGAAGATGTCTGAAAACAAAGAAGGCACGAAGTACAGCACAATGCCTCCTTCTCTGTGACACAGGGGAACAGGTTTGGGTGTGTGTTTCACCTCTGGTTATATTGCTAAGGTCTCCATGCAGGCAGAGTAGGACAATGCTGCTGCTGCCTTGGTCATTTCCAAGACTGGAAGAGAACAGAAAGAAGAGAGAGCTCAGCAACTAAATTGCTAAGTTTCTGCCCATGCAGAAATGATGCATGTGGATCAAGAATACTTTATGGATGAGGCATCATCCTGAAGCTCACATCTGGATGTCCAGGGAGGTGGCTGATTCACCATCCCTGGATGTAGTTAAAAGCCCTGTAGATGTGGTGCTTGGGGATATACCTTAGTGATAGACTTGTCAGACCAGGGTTAATGGTTGGACTCAATGATCTTGAAGATCTTTTCCAACCCAAATGACCCTATGCTTCTGCTACTCGTGTCTTACCCTTAGTGATAGACTTTTCAGAGCAGGGTTAATGGCTGGACTCAATGATCTTGAAGGTCTTTTCCAACCTAAATGACCCTATGCTTCTGCTACTCATGTCTGATCCTCCTCTCACAGATGGCAATGATTTTGTTTAAAGCATGTCATGCTCCTGTAGACCTCTACACTTCCCCACTTCAAGATCACCTTGAGAAACACAAAATACCTGATGGACAGGAGTGTGGGTGTTAAGCCATAGGGCTTGCTTGGGATCAAAAGGGTCTGTGTGCTCCTTGGCCATGTCCTGAGCTCCACTTCTGCAAACATGCTCCACACAGCTGGGAAATCTGGTCCAAAACTGGCAACAGCAACAGCCCCTCCTGCTCCCAGACCCAATGTGCAGCACAGATACATTTCCCCTTAATCCTCCAAAGAGAAAAACAAGCACACAAATACCAAAACATTAATTACTCCTCCAAATTACTCAGACTACTGCTAATTGGTATAAATCTACAGCAGCTGCCCTACTGGAAGTGAGCTCAGCCTTTAGCCCTGGAAATAACCAGGCAGGATAATTTTCTACAGTTTTTCTGAACCTATAGAGATCTGCAGGAATGTTCCAGTATACTACCTAACTTCATCAACCTCTCTAAGCCTTCTTTATTCTGCTCATACTGGGGTAACCATGAAGCTCACACAGGCATGAAATCCACAACTGCATTCCCTCTCTCAAAGACTCCTCTACACAGCAAGTTCAGCGATGTGTGTCCGGAGAACCACCTCGGAGAGGGTGTGGAGCTCCCCAGCCTGATTCCTTACACCTCGTTCATCAGCTCTTACTGATCAGCACAGATCAATGTTCGGGGGCTCTGGAGGTGTTCATCATGGTTGGATCATGTTTCTCTGTCTCCTGGTGGAATGGCTGAGCAGTGATTTTCTGTGTGCAGTATGAAGGCTTGCTCTCAGCAGAATACAATGCAATGCATTTTCCTGGCAAGACAAGCTGTAGATCTCCTTGTCGCTGTTCTTTAGAGAGGTGAAAGAGTGCTCTGGGCAATACCAGGCTGAGTTTGCTGCATCCATTAGCTCTGCTATCACCTGCCTTAACATCTATACATATCAACAGAGCTTCTGCAGTAATTAAATATCCATTTAATTGGGGTGCATTAAGAAGAGTGCAGCCAAAAAAAGGTTGAGGGAGGTTCTCCTGCCCCTTTACTCTGCCCTAGGGAGACCACATCTGAAGTACTGAGTCCGGTTCTGGATTCCCCAGTTCAAGAGAGATGAAACTACTGGGGAAAGTCCAATAGGGGCTGTGGGGATGATTAGGGGAATGGAACATTTGTCTTATGGAGAAAGGCTGAGAGATCTGGGACTGTTTAGCTTGGAAAAGAGAAGGCTGAGAGGAGATCTGATCAATGCTTACAAATACCTTAATGGTGCGTGCCAAGAAGATGGGGCCAGCTTCTTTTCATGGGTGCCCAGTGATAGGAAGAGGGGCAATGGGCACAAGGTGGAACACAAGAAGTACCACCTCACCATGAGGAAAAACTTGTTTTCTGTGAGGGTGATGGAGCCCTGCAGCAGGCTGCCCAGAGAGGTTGTGGAACCTCCTTCTCTGGAGGCTTTTAAAACCTATTTGGACGTATTCCTGTGTGGCCTGCTCTAGGTGATCCTGCTTGGGTAGGGAGGTTGGACTTGATGATCTTCAGAGGTCCCTTCCAACCCCTAATATTCTATGATACTCCGACAGGGGACTGGCCAGCACATTATTTTGCTACCTCGAGTCACCAACTATTACAACCTAGCAGACTTTCCTCCCTCTCACACATTTAGATCCCACTCCAGACCTGGAGATAAGATCACAAATAGCTTGTGTGCCCTTAAAGAATGCCTCCTACAGCAACAGCAGGTAGGCAGACAGGTAGGCAGACAGACAGACATGATGATAAGCCATACATCTGGCATGTAAGTATCATGGCAGTGGAATTACCATTCCCCAGCCAAGTTTCACGCTTTGGGGAGTTGTTTTGACATGCTGTCAATGCCGCACCAGAATAACCTGATTTATTTCCCTCCTTCTCTTTGAAAAGGTCTATTTGGTGCCATTTATTTTGCACTCACTTACTCGCCCTCCTATCAGGAGGCAGGGGGTCAGCAGGGTCACTCCTAAGAGAGTATCACGTTCTGTACAGAATAGAGAAAACGCTTCGAGTTAGCGGGGAAGGAAGAATTCATGCTGGGGCCTCCTTTCAGCCTCTGCTCTCCCACAGTGGACTCGTATACCTCTTCCCTTCCCACATCTTTGCTCTTCCTTTCAAATGGAAAAGCCAGTACCACCAGTACTCCCACCACCACCACACCCCCCCTCCCCAAAAAGAAAAAAAAGCCTGCTTCAGTTTTGCTTCATCTGCGCCTCCGCCGAGCCTTGGCTGGGAATTCTCAGGACTCCCATCTCAATCTGTCCTCCCTGTATCACACAATAAAACCCTTTAGTCTTTTCTCTTTCTGGACGGAAAATAGATGTTGAGTCCCGAGTGGCCACCAGTGGAACTGGAGGCAGAGCAGCAGACAGGAGAGAGACACAGTTGTGTTTTTCAGCAGGGGTCATTAACAATGGGCTGAGGTGTTTCTAGGCACAGAGCACACAGTGGTTACCCACATTGGCATAAACACACCCAGAAGCACAGCACTCCTGCCTGATGCCCAGCTCACATCTCAACTGTCATGCTTTTTTTTTTTTTTTTTGCATTGAGATAGCAAACTTTGTGCCCCTCCAAGCCCATCTTGGCCAAGCAAGAGACTCAGCGGGGCAAGACCTACCCAGGCAAAGACAGTTGTCTGCCTCTGTCCCATGGAAGCAAAAAATCATTGTGACAACAAAAGTCTGCCTCTGAGATGCTTTGAACTCACAAAGCACTGCAGCAAAAGTGGAATCAGTGAGCAAGATGCAGTGGCTTTAGAGCTTCAGCACAAGAGAGATACCATGACTGAGTTAAGTGGCCTTTTACTTCTTCTGGAATATGACATGGATGGGTAAGGCAGGAGCAGAAACAGAACAGAGACAGAGCCTGATGGATCCCTCTGTAGCAGAAGGAGCAGCCCACAGAAGCAAAGAGCACAGGCAACTGTCCAAGCTGCTTGACTTCAGCAGCAGAAGCTCAGACCTGCTCAGTAGCAAGGCAGGATCTCCCTCCTGCTGAATAATGGCTGTTTCATCACAAGCAGCCTTTTGCACTCTCATCTCAACAGTTGTATCAGTCAGGAATATTGCCTACATGTCCCACAGTCGCAGCCAAAGCTCTAACAGGACAATTTTAACCAGAGACTCTTCAGCTGGCACCTTTGCTTTGTTTAGTGCATTACTTGGGGAACATCTAAGCTCAGTATTAGGAGGTGACTGGTCTGGGCATTAGATCATGGAATAACACAAGCTCCATGTGCAGCTGAGAGTCAACACTTAACACCTGCCTTCTTCCATCTTCAGAGCCTGGTACTTCTGCTGCTCCAACCTACAAGCCTCCATTCAGTTAATCACCCTCACACTTGATAGCTACTGCCTGGCCAGCTGTCCTGATGTTTCCAAACACATGGACCCACACTCCTGGTCCTCTACATGGAGGAATGAGCCTTGCATTCACCACATCGTGTATGTGTCTCTGAAATCAGTACAGCACTGGAAGAATTATGTATGGTTGAGATAAGCACAGAAGCAAAGCAGAGACATTATGCAAAGGGCTTCTTCCCCCCAGGCTGAGCCAGCAGCAAAAGAGAAGAGTCAACTTTGTTTTCTCAGAAGAAAGAAAGAAAATCAGTAAAGAAGAAAAAAAAGAGAGAGAGAGAGAAGAAAACAGTCAAACCCAGAAATCAAATGCTGTTAGGAATAGTAATAGCACCCCAGAATTAGCAATTAAAGAACCCAGGGTTACAATCTAAGGTAGCATAAAAATAGCCACAAAATCCAAGGGAAAAGAGGGAGATATTTCTAGCATGCAGGCTGCAGAATTCCCTCTGGGAATGCAAAGGGGTTTGCTTCATTTCCTCCTCGTTTTTTGCTGAAATATCAAACAACACAGCCCCCCCTCCCCCGACTCTTTGCACTGAGAATACAACTGTTGAGTGCAGAAACTGTCCCAGCATCGCAGCAGGCACTTTGCCATTCAGCAGACTCCCGTTCCCAGTTTGCAAAGGAGGGAAATCTGAACTGAGGAGCTGCTTTTGACAGACCTTTATTTGCAAGTTTGCTTGTCTTTCAGAGGCATTTTAGGTAGGAAGCTTCACCAAATGAGTAAGCAAAGCTCTCTCTGATTCCTGCATCTGCCTTGAGTGAGGACTTCCCCAGAGGAGGAACTGAGCTCAGTGAGGAGGCTCATCCCTCCTGTTCCCCCTTGACATGCCCTCTTCTCCCTTTCCCACTATTCAGTCTGAGCTTTTCCACATTCTTATTATTGAAAATCCAGCTGCTTTTCCAGTCTTTACTACCTTGACCTGCCTCCTCTTCCGCTCACAGAGGGCTTTTCCGGGATCTGTGTAAAGACCATTTCCCAGCCCAAGCATCCCTCCTAAACTAACATAGTAGCTAGAAACAAACAATAAAAAACCAAAACCAACCAACCAACCAACCAAACCCCCAAAAAACCCCACACAAACCCCAAAACACTCCTCCCCCCAGAAAAACCCCAAACAAAAAAAGGTGTGGGGAGAAAGAATGGCAGATAAGTTTACAGGAGAGAGGAAGAATGGCAGATGAGCTTATAGATAAACTTTCAAGCCATAAATTGAGATCCAGGGCTGAAAAGCAATACTGTACACCCCAAAAAAAGCTTGAGGAAGAGGTGAACAACCTTTCTGACCAATCCACTGCCCAAGGAATCATAGAATCATTAAATTGTTTTAGCAGGAAAAGCCCTCTAAGATCATTGAGTCCAACTGTCAACCTAAGATTACCATGGCCATTAAACCATGTCCCAGAGTGCCATGTCCACACATTTCTTGAACACTTCCAGGGAGGGTGACTCCACAACTTCCCTTGCCAGCCTGTTCCAATGTCTGACCACTCTTGTAGCAAAGAAATTTCACCTCATCTCCAACCTAAATCTCCCCTGCAGGCCATTTTCTCTCCTATCACCTGCTAACAGGAAGAAGAGACTGATCCCTACCTCAAACCACCTTCCTTTTAGGGAGTTGTGAAGGTCTCCTCTCAGCCTCCTCTTCTCCAGACTAAACAACCCCAGTTCCCTCAGCTAGTCCTCATAAGACTTGTTCTCTAGACCCTTCACACCAGCTTTGTTACAGGAGCAAGAAGTGACTACAGCCTCATTTTGCTGAACAAAACAGGCTGGTTAAGATCCCCAACTCAGGCTCTTGGAGGCAAGACTTAAATAAATACTTCAATACCCTCCTTAATTACTCTTTTTATTAACATGCTTTAGCTCCCTCAAATGGCATGTGCAAAGGGATTAGTAAATAACACTTTCCTTTGTGAACCCTTCTGTCTGCTGCCCACTGCTCTGCCAACATCTGACACCCTCCAAACCAAACAGAAAATACCTGGCTAAAGAAAGACTTCATCAGCTCCCCAAGGTGTTGAAAGGAGAGTGGTGCAAAAAGGCTCAGTCACCTGAGTTTGATGGGTAGAACACCCCCAGAATTCCCATTACAGGATCTTCCATGGTACCAAATGATCTTCTGGGATGAAGGGAGTTGAGACATCATTCCAGGAAGACTTTGTCTGATTCTCTACAGCTCAGAGGCTGTGCCCTGCTTCTTGCAGGAAAGCAGGGTTGAGAAAACTCTCAGAAGGACTTTAACACTGCTAGCAATGCTCAGCCTGTCTACCTCAAACCATTTGGAATCAACAGAGAACATCCCAGTAGTCAGCAAGGTTGCCTGGCTTGCTACCTTGTTTTAAGTCTTGCTGCTGTATGCTGAGGTGTACAGTCTAGGCAGGTAAGACATCACAGCCTGCTTTCCTAAGGCCTTTCTTGGAAAGCAGATTTTGCTACAGGGACACCATGGCCCCAGGCATGAAAGTAGATGATATGGGAGGTCATTTGTGGTTGAGAAGTTGTCTTCTAAGCAACCCATTAAATCATGGGTTGGTGGAGAAGCAGTGAAAAGAATGGTCAAAAGGGTGGTGGTAGGAGCATGGGCCAGCTCCCAGGTCCTGTTATAAGAGAAGAAGGGGTCTCTGGATATTTACCTGCCCTCCTAGAGGATGACAACAGTTTCTGAGACCACAGCAGTGGACTTGATGCTGTGTATCTCAGCCCTGTCAAGGAGAAGGCTCTCATGCTCTACCAGACCTTGGGAAAAGATTAAGGGGCTCCTACCATGAGTCCTTACCCTCCTGGTGGCATCTCAGCCTGTTTTACTCACCTCCAGCTCCCAGGCATGAGTGGGGCTCTGAGTAACTGTTGAAGGGATGCTGCCAAGGGGCTGGGGTGACACCTGAACCACCTCATCCAGAAACCCTTTTTCTCCCCTTCTCCTCTTTATATTTACATTACAGCCCTGCTTCTCACCAGTTTGTTCTTCCCTGTAGGGAGGGGAAAGGGAGAAAGGGATTCTCAGTGCCCAGACCTTAAGAACCTTCTGAGAGCTTTCTCCTGCCACAGAAAGTCCCTTCATCATCCCAAAGACTAACATAAAAGCAGGTGAGGTTAATATCAGAGAAGCCAAATTATAAACTGAGAATTATGTTTTAGCCTGAATAAATCGTTGTCTTTGAGGCAGGGAGAGGAGGGGGAGAAGATCTGGGAAGCACCAAGACCCTCCATCCCCCTGAAAGCTGTAAGGGAGTAGGTCAAGCTTCTCCAGATCCCATTGGATGCCATCTCATCCCTCAGGTGTGTCAACTGCACCACTCATCAGTTGATCCAAATATGACCACTCTGTTCCTAAAGTGGCTGGACACTGGGATCCTGACACAGAGAGGAGCAACTGGAGCACTGAGTTTGGAAGTCTTAGACTAACAAAGTCCTGTTTAGACTAACAAAGCCCTGCTAGGTGCTTGGACTCCACAATCTTCAAGGTCTTTTCCAACCTAAATGATTCAACAATTCTATGATTCTAGATTCAGCATGCAGGGGCTGAGCACTCAAAGACCTCATCCAGCACACTGGGACCAACCTCACTGATGGTCCTCAAGGGGAACCTACCCTACTTTTGGAGCTTCTCCCTCTTACCCCAGAGTCGCTTCCTTTCTCCCTGCGGGAAATGCCCCTCTAATGATTCCCCTGCCTCCCTGCTCTGCAGTTTGTCAGCCCTGCTGACTTCAAGCCATCCTGCATCTGTTTTGCCTAGAGAGCTCTGCTCGCCTACATTTTAATAAACCCCATAATTTACACATTTCCCTCATACCCTGTAATTTCACCACCCCAAGACACGGCGAAGGGAGAAAGCACAGGGCTGGGAGCGCTGGCTTGAAAACGCTGCCAGAGACTCAAGAAAGAAGTAGAAGGCTTAAATCTGCAGCAGTAAAATAATCCAGGGGAGGGAGCCAACAGTGACTGAAAAATAAACATCTCCCCCTGCAAAAAAAAAAAAAAAAAAAAAAGAAAAAAATAAAAGGAAAAAAAGCAAAAGCCCACAGCCAACCCTGCTCTTCACAGTCTGACACTGCCAAGAGATCGGGTGCGCTGGGAAATGAGCCTGGGGACTCCAGGAAGAAAAAAAAACACACACACACACACACACAAAAAGAAATTATGTGGGTTATATGGACCCCTTTTATAAGGCAACTGTTAGTGGTAACTAAGTTTAAATTTATATGTTCAATAAAGTCTCTTTCTCTCCCCTTTCCCCACCCCTTCCAAGTGCCAGAACCACTCGAGGAAGCCGACACACGCTTCCCATTTGAAAATGTGTTATTTGACCATTTTTATTCTCTGCTTTTGTTCTCGGGGCTGCAGCCCCTCCGAAGGCAAGGGAGGGAGGGGGGAAGGGAGCAGGGGAGGGGGGGTGGGGATGTGCATTTCTGCTCCAAGATCAAAGCAGCCCTGTGTATACACACACTCGGGCAAATTATGTATTTGTGATCAAGTAACGCGGCATCGGGAAAAGAGAGGCGGGCATGTGGGAGAGTGAGATATTTACACAGGCCTGGCCAGAGGCAGAGGCATTATTTTAAGTGTTGTTTTTTTGCCAGTGCCAAGTCATCTGTTCACATATACGTGTGTGCGTGTAAAGATGATGGAGAGACCAGCTTGCCAGAGCCAGGAAATTCAGCATTAACCCCCCAAATTCCCCAACATATCTTGCCTGGACTCCTGGTATCCTCCAAAATCTCTGTGTGCATGGGTGTCCCCCCGGTTTTGGTCATGTTGGGGTGATGGTTTGGTTCAGAGTCTATGTCACAGCGAGTCCTGATCGCGTGTGAAGTGGGACCGCAACACGCGTCGCTCCCTCTCGCTTTTCCAGCGCAGCTTTATAGCCCATATAAAGGAATATATATATTTCCCCTATAAAGACATGGCTTAACTGCAAGATTTTGGGTTCTTCAACATCAGGGGAAATATATATACAGATAAATGTTTGTTTTTTAAAGAAGAAAGAAAGAAAGAGGGGAAAAGAAAAGAAATCTGCGTTGTGCCGGGGGCTCCCCGAATGGGATTTGAAACTCTGCCGCTCGAGTTTCGGAGCACGGAGGTTAAAAAGCAGAGAGTGAGGAAGGAGGACTGAGTGATGGGGGATCTACTGGGTCCATCCCCTTTCCCTGGCTGCTGGAGGTAGTTTCTTGCTGCTCTCCCCAGCTAGGACCTGGACAAAGAGAAAGCATCCCCCCCCTCCCAATCCCAAGAGTCAGGAGCACCCTAGGGTGCAGCATGGTAGCCCATACTGGGGCACCTCAGGAAAACCAGCATGGAAAAGAGGAGCAAGAGAGAAGCCAAAGTCCAGCAGCGTGTTTACGATGTAAAATCCTGATAAAACTTACACTGAAATGAATTCACAACTAAACTGGGATGGGGGGAGAGCTTCAATTGACTTGAAATGTCCTTTCCAGGCGGGTGGCTGCCAGAGGAGACGGCGGGAGGGTGAGTGGGTGAGTAAAGATCCCCCGGGGAACTGTAAAGCAGAAAATCTCTCCTCTGAGCCAGCCCGAAGCCTGGGAGGCTCAGACACGGGGGAGCAGCTCCAAAATGGGAAGCAGCTCTAAAACGGAGAGTGCTCCAAAACAGGGTGCAAAAATACAGCCTTGGGAAATGGGGAGCCAAAATAGGGAGCAGCTCCAAAATAGGGCCTGAAAATGCAGCCGTGGGAAACGGGGAGTCCTTTCTTCCTCCAACCCCACTGCAGGGGAGGGAGCTGTTGGGGTGGGGAAGGAGACCCCCGACCTTCAGTAGTCCTGCTTGTGACAGAAAGATGCAGACCCCAAGTATCATGTGGAGCATCCGCAGCCCGGCAAGCTGAGGGGTTTCTCCCCCCCCATCCCCTTTTCCTTCCACTCAATCTGCATTATTATTAGCAGTATTTTATCCTAGGAAAAACAAACGTCTCCCTCCCTTCCCACCACACACCAGGGGTTGGGGGGGGGAGGTGGGGGGGAAAGTGCGGGAGGAGGGGAGGTAATAGAGGGGTGGCAGGCCCAGATAACAAAGCAGCTGGTGTGGAACGAAGTTGTAAGGAAATAATTGATATGTAATAAGGCTGAGTGAATCTATCCCAAAGAAAATATTGCATAAGCGGTTATGATTAACCATGCCCGGGCGAAAGGCGCGCTCATAAAGGAGTAATGGAGCTAAGGAAACAAATGATCATTGGGAATGTTAAACACAGAGGGGCATTTCATCACACAAACATAAATTCAGCTTGAAAGAGACTTAAGGGAAAAAAAAAAAGAAAAAGAAAAAGAAAAGAAAAAAGTCCCCCTCCTTCCCTCCCCCCTTCACCCTCAGGTTGCGAGACGGATGCTGTTTGAAGATGCTGGCAACGAGGTGGTGAGGGAAGGCAGGAGATCACGCTGGCAAAGGAGGGCCTGATCCTGCCACATGGGTTTACAGACGGAGCAGATCCAAGTGTCTATTCCTCCTTCCCGCAAGCTTGTGGCCAGGCGGCCCGTCCTGCCATCGGGGCAACCCCCACCCTCCATCACCCTCAACCCGGGGCTTCGAGACGCGGATCGAAGCTAGATCCCTTCGCTCGACGCAGCACTGCCTCGTTTCCTCCCTGCTCGGTTTTACCCCCTCCAAGGACATTCCCGACCAAGCAGCACATTCTCATATCCCATTTTTATCCAAAATCTCAGCTCTTTCTCGGTTTTTACAGGGGGAAAAAAAGGAGGGGGGGTGGGGGGGAAGAAAAGTCTAATGTTACCCCAGATAAAAGGGAAAAAAAAAAAAAAAGGAAGAAGAAAAAAACTCGCCAGAGCCTCCCTTCCTTTTAACATCGCTCCTTTCTCCGGACAAATCCCATTTCCAAAGCCAGCGACCACGTTCGTATTGTGGGAAAGTTGCAGTCCCCGGTTTATCCGGGGGCCAAACCTCCACCGCTTGCCTTGGCTGGAGCTGGTGCCTTTACAGGCTCTTGGCTAAAGCCCTGGCCAGCAGGCATAGGAATCCGGGCTAGGAAATTCGTTACGAGGGAAATAGTTTGCTGCCTCAACTAGTTTTGGGGGTTATTTTGGCTCAGAGGAACCGACCAGAGCACAGACGAGACTGGGACCGGCCCTGCTCCCACCTGGCTGCAAAGCCAAAGGATCTGCCGGCTCGAATTTAACATTTTATCCAATTATTTAACCCATCACTCTAATTTTTCTCCTCTTTAAAAGCATCTGAAGCGGGTGCTTGCACGCACTCCAGGATGCAGGACTGGCCCTGCTCCCACCTGGCTGCAAAATCAAGTGATGTACCTCCTTAAATTAATCATTTTAACCAATTCAAATCATCATTCTCTCCCGCCCCCAATTTAAAACCAGCTGAGGTTGGCGTTTGCACCCACTCGGGACTGCAGGACCGGCCCTGGCGTTGCCCCGTGCCGGGGCTATTTGTGGGACTGCAGGAGCTCGGTTTTCGTTGAAATTAAATCCCATAAAGTGTGGTGGGGAGGAAGGAGGAGAGAGGAGGCAGATATTTATGTAACAACTTGAAATAATTTCCCCCAGAAAAAAAAAGGAAATCTGGGCAAGAGTTTATCAGGCAGTTCCCTTTGCCAGCATGTTTAAAATGTATAAGTAATTTTAAAGTGTGTCTTCACTTAATATATTTTCCCCTTTCTCCTTCAGATGACAAGGAAGAGCAGTGATTGCAAGATGTCTACAGATAGCGCCCGTTAAGAGTTTCCACATTGTATGGTTAGAGGGGGGAGGAAAAAAAAAAAATAAATGTGTTTGTGGTTCCTCCATCCCCGCCGACAACTTTCTGCCGTCTGGGTTTACTGCTCCTTGCAGAGGCTTTTAAACTGCACTGGTGTGTGTCCCCCCCAGCCAAAACGGGATGTGGGGGAGAAATTCAGGAGTTGTCTCTATGCGTTTAACGTGAAAGAATAAGATTTCCTCTAAAAATAATGTAAAAGAAAGAAATTGCCCCAAATCGCGCCCAAGGTGACTCCCAGTAAATCTTGGTTTAATGGTCGGGTTGATTGAGTGTTTGGCGGGGGTGGGGGGGGTGAGGGCGAATGGAAAGAATCGTTGAAGCTTTGGGTCTTTTTTCAGGGGAGATAAATCGGGTTTTGGGTGATTTTAGCGAGATACACATTTTTGGGGCTGATGCAGGAAGGAGCTGCCTGGCCTGAGGCAAAGCTCGGCTACAACTGGGGATTAAAAACTATCGGAATCGGAGCCTCTCAGAAGGGAAACTGCAGCGGCTCCGACATAAGAGCAAAAAGCACTTCCTCCCCCCCCCCAGCTTTGGAAAAAGAGGAGAAATCTGTTTCCCAAACAGAAAACACTTCTCTTTTCCTTTCTGTACGATGCAAAAACACAAACATCCCCGCCTTCGAGAGCTCTCGCCATGCACTTGCTGAAGCAAACTCTGCCGAGCCTTGTGCCAGGGAAAGCTCCCAGGCAGCGTGAGCGGCCGCAGAGCCTTCCCAGGACATTCTCCATCTCTAAGGGAAGATGCTTCCTTTCGGATTCCCTCTCTTGCTCTTCCAAAGGGGTGAGGGCAGCTACTTCCCACCTCGCTGAGGTTGAAACAACCTCTAAAGACAGGAGGAACGAGCGCGTTCCTTCCTTTGGCTTCGTGGTGAATTAAGAAGCAAGATTCGTGGATGAATTAAGATTTGTGGTAAATTAAGAATTAAGATTAGTGGTGAATTGAGAACTAAGATTTGTGAAAAATTAATATTATCCCAAGAAATTAACCAAGGTCTCTGCAGGATGGAGCAGCCTCGCAAGGAGGAGGAAATTATCCTGGGCTCCAGGAAAAAAAATGTTTTCTTGGAGCAGGCAGCGAGAGCAGCTGGGAAACTCTTTGTGCACAAGCGGGAGCAGGCAGGAGAACTCAAATTTGGCAAATAATTTGTAGCAGAGACGTTTTATCCACTGTTTTCCCAAAGCATTAAACCGATCGCAGGATCGAGCTCTTAAATTGCTAAATAGTCCGTTTATTTTGTTGGGTTTGGGGAGGAGACATCATTTAACATCCTGAATCCATTTTATCCTGACACAGAACGAAGATAAAGCCAGAAGTTACTCGCATTTTAGGCACATTTAAAATCTTCTCCTAAAAACTATCCCTGAAACCCCACGGAGAGTGCGAATCGTTGTGCCCGCCTTGCCAACTCCTTGTTCATTCTCCAACCACCGTTTACCACTGCAAACCACCCCAATACAAAGACTTCTTATTTTTCCTTTTCTAACGATTTTTTCCCATCGCTTTTTAGTTTTGACGAATTTGTGAAGGGGTGAGGAAGCACTTTCCAGGCTCTTGAGCACCAAGAAATTCATCAAAATATGCTTTTCCCGGCTGATAATGCATTTATTAAAAAGGAAAATTAGGTAGTCTTTATTAGATTGTGTCCCTCGTGGTTTCGATTTGTTTTGATTTGGGGTGGTTTGTTGTTTTTTGTTTGTTTGTTTGTTGTTCGTTTGTTTTCTTTATTTTTCTTTTCCTGGGGGCTGCACCAGAATCCCGCAGCCCCCCGTCCAGGCACGTTTTGTGCCCTTTGATTAATGCAAGGAGCAGCCAGGCCACGGTTTATGTGAATCATGGTTTTCATTGTTTTCGAGGTGGGAGGGAGGCGGAAATGGGGAAAAAATACAGATATTTTTGTTGAGCTACTTCTTGGACATGAGCAGCCGCAGAGATGGATGGAAGAGCCTTGAAAGTGCCAGGCGATGCTCAAGAGCAGCTTTCCAAACCTATACCTTTCTTCCCGCTTTCCAACACGGCTCCCTGGACCGTGGTCCTGTCTGCCCTTCAGCCCCACACCCGCGGAAGCTGAGCGGTCCCCAGCGGGAGAGTCGCTTTCCCCACCCGCCGAGCTGAAGCACGCTCTGGCACCGCGTCTCACCACAACCCCTCAGCTCTGAGGGACAAGATGCTAAGCCAAACAGCATCTTAGAAAACAAAACAGATGGAAAAAAAGATAACCCCCGCCCCCCAGAAAACCCCAAAACCCAAACAAACCCGAAGCTTTGTGGCATCAACAATCGGGGGTGCCGGATCCCCTTCGACGGAGCAGGAAAGGGGAGGCGGGGACAGGGGTGGGTTTTTCTTTGATGAATTCCTAAACAATTCCTATTATTACTTTCTTTGCCAAACAAGGGTGAATGGGGGGGGGGGGGGGGGGGGGACACGACAAAGATTTGCTTTTTCAAAGAGAAATGTGGACTCAAAACACCTGTTATACATTAGCCCTCTCCCACCTCCACCTCCCCTGTAAATGAAATCATTTAAATAAATAAAAAAAGGTTAAAAAAGGAAAAGGAAAGAAAAAAGGGGGGGAAGGAAAAAAAAACAAAACCAGAGAGAATAAGCATATTGTTTTTCTTCTCTGACATGTGAGATCAGAGCTGGAGAACTGAGCATCACTTCAGGTGAATAAGTGAATAATAAAGCATTTGGGAAGCAACCAGACAGCTTCTACCAGAGCATCTTTAATCACGTTCACATCCAAACCCAGACAGAGGCAGCCTCACACCTACCCCCAAAGCCCTATTGCTGCGTATAGACACTTGTAGGGCAGCAAACCCAAAGGCAACCATCAAATGTCCACAGCCTCAACCAGCACACCCAAAACCCTCCACACCCATAAGTGGGGCCTCCAGCACCCCCGTGCCACAGCCAACGCATGTCCACTCTGCCAGGTCCACCCCACGTATGTCAAGCCAACCCCACCCATGCCCACCCACTTGGGTATCCCCACACATTCCCCCATCAGAGTTAACCCCACTGGGTGCCAATCCCAGGTGTGGCCCTGCAGCTTGGACCAGAGGAGCTGAAGGGTGGTCCCCGGGCAGGAGCAGCTGTGGGGGAGGGAGTTAGGGGGAGCTCCCCTTTACCTTGGCAGCAGGCGGGGGGCTCGGCAGAGGTCTCATGGATGCCAAGGCCGTGGTGGTGGCCCTGGCAGCAGTCTCAGCTGGCTACTGGCCCTATTTCCGCTTGTAACTAGGAGGGGACCCAATGCCTGTCCTCGATAAGGTATCACAGTGTCTCTGCAGTCGGCGGTCAGCACCTTAGCTCCGAGCTCCACAGCACCGCTGGCAGCCGTGCTGGGACAGCGGGGAGATGTCGAGGCATTTCTGGGAATAATCACATCACACAAGTGCTTACATTCCGGGCTTCCTTTCTCTTTATCCCTACCACCGAGTTTGAAGTCACACCTTCTACCGGATTGTTTAAGGTCTCCGGGTTGGAGTGGGGGGTGGGTGGCAGTGAAGGAGTGTGTGTGTGTGTGTGTGTGTGTGTGTTTGCTGGTTGTTAATCTATAGGGCTCCTCCAGGCCAATAAAGCTAACATGGGCAGAAATTTCTTCTTTTCAATAGAAATGTCTCCCTCTTCCCCCCACACCCCTACCTTCCAACCCCTAACCCTTTCTGTTTTGTTTTGTTTTGTTTTTTTCCCCTGGACTTCGGGGTCTGTGCAGAGGTTGGGACTCCCAAACCCTGTTCTGATGGAGCTGCAAAGTAACAAAAAGTCTTTGTTTTGCCCATACAGTCATGTAGGGGTTGTGGTGTATGCATTGACATTGTGGGAAATGCACCTGGAAAAGAGAACTGTATAAAAATATCCAACACACAGGGCACATGCACCAGGGTAGGTCTCCTAAAATGCAACTGAAGGCCTTAAACCTGCAGATAGAGGTGCTGGCATGAAAATAATCTGCTGTAAACATCTGTGGGTATGCACATAAATGTGTCTTTACACGTCTGATGCACACTTTACATACAGAGGCACTTATCTTAATTAACTTTAATTCTTAAAAGCCTGAAAGGTAGGATTTTGACCACGAGTTTAGCATTCCAGTGCTGGAAGTAGCTCTGGAAATTCACTTTTCTTGCAGAAAATCAACCACCAGAATCTTTTTTTTTTCCATGGGGTATTTTGCTCTACTTTCCCTCTGGGCTCTCTTCAGTTTGCCTCTTGCTTTGTGCTACCATCTACTTGCATTCTGCATTCACTTCCTCACTCCTGTTTGAGAAGTAACTGCAGGTCTGTTTGGATATCCTAAAATTTTAACCAAAATTTAAACAAGCACCCATGCAGCTTGTTGGTGGGTCAGTCTAATCCCTTCTGCTCCTGTTTTACAGCAGGCACTTAGCTTGTTTGCCAAGCAGTAGCAGTCCAGAAGACACAGGATGGTTTTTATTTAAATAGTTCTAATATTTTCTTTTTTTTTTTCCCCCTCACTTCTAATATATTGGTTTTTACAATTTTTACCCCCCCCCAAAAAATGGTAGTTTGAGGCAGTGGAAGCTGGTCATGAAGCATCCAGTGCTTGCATGCTTTAATGGGGAAGGTAAAAATCAAGCAGATGGAGACAAGTGCTACCTGAGAGGCAGCGTGGACTATTGCATGGCTACTGTCAGAGGGCAAAGCCTTTAGCTGTGCCCTTGATCTCACTGTCACCTTTCCCATTCTTCATTTAAGCCACTCTTTTCATACTGGAACCACCCTGGGACAAGTATCTGCTGCTTCCTCATGTAGCTCTGGGACAAACCCAGGACCCCCATCACACTATGACTGCTGTTTTCTAATCAGAACATGTGTGCACCATGCCTATCACCA
Organism: Indicator indicator; assembly: GCF_027791375.1. NCBI lineage: Eukaryota > Metazoa > Chordata > Aves > Piciformes > Indicatoridae > Indicator > Indicator indicator. The sequence continues at coordinate 13,579,788 of NC_072035.1, forward strand.
CAAAACCCAGGGTTTGGCTTGGACTGCTGCTTGTCACCTAGTGCCAATAATAACAACAATAATAATAATAATAATATGAACATTGCTTTGTGGATTCAAACCTGCCAGAAAGGCAGGAAGCCAAGAGTTACACTTGTGGGAGGTATCTTGTAGAGTACTCCAAGGATCTTTTGTTAGGTCTGGCCTTATTTAATATTTTCATTAATGACCCTGTAAATGGATTACACAGCCCATTAATAAAATTGGCAGATGCTACCCAGTTAAGGGTAATCATGAAAGGCAGGAGAGGATTAAAGAGGGTGGTGTGGGGGGAGAAACAGCACAGGGGAAAAAAAAGGCAGACAGAGCAGAGAAAAGCATAAAATAATTTGTGAGGATTAAAATCAAGGCAAGGTGGCTGGAAGATTATTTCAAATCCAAATTCTTCAGTTGTGGTTTTATACCAAAATCCAGTAAAAAAGTGAAATAATTAAAAAAACAAAACAAAACACATTTTTAGTCCCAGAGAGAGCATGGGGTAAAAGTTTAGGCTGCAATTTGCAGTGAGGAGTGCTGGGAGGGCAGGAGCTCTGCTCACACACAGAGCTGGGATCCAAAGGACATGCACCCTATTGCTGGGCAGTCACTAGAAAAGCCAGAGAAAGAAGCACAGAGAGAAATGCTCAAGCTGAAAATGACTGAGGAAGGACCCTCAATATGGAGAGCAGAAGTCAGTTGCTACACCCAGTGTAGAGAAGCTCCCACGTCTTTTGGGGTTCCCTGTTCTTCTGCCATACTTTATTTTTAATGTGGTGCCATCTGTTCAAATACCTGGTTCAAAACCAGAGCAGGGTAGATTTAGACTGGACACCAGGAAGAAGGTTCTTCACTATGGCAGTGGTGAGACACTGGAACAAGTTGTCCAGAGAAGTTGTAGATACTTCATCCCTGGAAGTCTTTAAGACTAGGAGGGATGAGGTTTTGAACAACCTGGTCTAGTGGAAGGTGTCCCTGCCCACAGCAGGGGGGTTTGGAACTAGATGATCCTTAAGGTTCCTTCCAAATCCAACCCATTCTATGATGCTATTAAGTTGATCTGTTACAGGTGGATCATAGAATCAACCAGGTTGGAAGAGACCTCCAAGATCATGAAGTCCAACCTGTATATCCAGTCCAACCATGTATAGTTTGTGATCTGTAAGTTAATAGCTTGGCATGCAGGAGACCAAACCACAGTAGATATGATAGAGGCTGCTAATCTCAGACCTTGCCTGCCCACCTTTCCCTCCCAGCTCTATCAAGGGCATCTTGTGGAGCATCTGAAAACAAGCACACCCTAACCATGAGGGATGTGGGAGGATGAGTGCAAAGGTGATGCATACACACAAAAAGTGCTTGCTGTCCCTCAGGACAATATTTGGGATCCCTGGACTGTTACCCACCCCTTGGCTCATTCCCCATAGCAGTGACTGGGTGATGGTGGGGATCAAACAGACAGTCCTGCTGCTGGGAGAACAAAAGCCTGTCAGTAAGCAGCCCAGGAAAGATGAGAAGATAAATCAGAACACGGTCAGATTATAATGAATAAGCAGAAAAATCCTTCCCACAATCTCTACCGGCCTGAGAAAGCTGGAAAGTGTTGCAATTCCCTACTGACTGGAGACTTAAAATGAGACAGAAGCTCATGGACAAAAGGTGAATTGTTCAGGTACAATGCAGAAGCAAGGAAAAAGAGGATGATCTAATGGGTGTCTCTTCCTCTCTCACCTCTGATAGCCATTTTGGGATCCATAGATGGATGAAAAGGAAGGAGCAACATGGACCTTCCAAGCACTTCACATGCTAGCAGGAGAGCTTAGATGCCAGCCAAATGTACCAGAACAGGTCTGTGGATTTAAACTGAACCAAGGCCACCAGGAAGCCTGTGGAAACACAGGATGGGCTGAGGAGCTGGTGCACAAAGACTGTGGATTTAAGTGTGTCCTGCTTACAGGGGCAAGCAGGTTGACATGGACAAATTATTCATGCCTTAAGCTTTTACAGGTTTGGGGGCATTGAACTTTTGAAGATCTGTTGTGCCAAGGCTTGGGGCTTGATTAAAATCTGCTTCCACTTGTCTTACTTCCTTTTCCTAAATAACAATGATACCATTACTTCCAAAAGGCAGAGAAAGAAGAAAAACCCCAACACAGGACTCAGTTTACTGTTGCCTTACACCTGTTTTACATCACACACACAAAATACAATTGCACCAGGATAAAACCTACTTGTTTAAAAAAAAAAAAAAAAAAAAAAAAAAAGATAAAATAATCAAATCTTTATTCCAATCTTGACCACTTCATTCATATACAAATCCCCCCCAAAACTGAGTATTTTACCATTTTCTCTTTTACTTTCCAGCACTTGCTATTGAATTGTTTGCTTTTTCCTTTTTTGCACTGCTCACCACTACAAAATTCTTTGCCAAACCCTATGAAGCTATGACTATTGGTAAGGTAAACAGGCATGAAGGGGTAAAATAGGGCTTTGTGTGTGTGTGTGTGTGTGTGTGAGAGAGAGAGAGAGAAGGATCCAGATCCAGTTTATAAACATCCATCTCCAGTAATGAGTCCTCTAGGAAGAAATGAAAAATAGCCCAGGCCTGGTAAAGTCAATTAAGTTGCTTTTAAATAAGAGGTTACCCAGAGAGGCCAAGAGTTAACATGTAAAGGCTTATTGCCAGTGCTGTAAAAAATAAAAGGAGGTTTGAATATTTGAAGACATTTGGTTGCTATTATAAACAAGTGGATCTAATCGTGTGGGTACATTCATAGACTAACTGTAGAAGTTGGGCATCTTATAAGGACATATTGAAAGGAACAACAGAAAAAGAGGGAAAAAATAAACAAAGAAAAAAACCCCACCACCCTGCAAGGTTCCCTTGGCTAAATAATTCCAAATGGATCATTATAAACCCACCAATACAACACGTGTGGTGGTTAGGACTCGAGGCAGTTATAAGAAAAGCTTTTCAAACCGACCAATAATGAGCAGCTAACAACAAGAGCACAGCCAAAGGTGGATGTAATCTGCAGGGAACACATGGCAAAGCTTTACAGTGCAAATTCTCATAATGACCCAGAGAGCAGATGGCCCTGACACCGGTTCAGGCTGTTTGGAAAAACCAACTAAGGTTTAGCACATTCTTGGAGGTTCAGAATTGAGAAAAGGAGCTTAGTGACAGCACCTTCCAGGCAGGAAAGGGCTGGGTTTTAAGAGGTAAGAAAAGAAATGAAACCACAGACAAAAGGGAGAACAAAGATGCTCCAGTTTTCTGCTGGAAAAGTCTGAATTTTTCTCCTCAGAGCACAGGTTTGATTTTGTTTGGGTTTCAAGGAAATACCTTGGGCTGCAAATGTAATCTGGCCATAGATCCGTAATTCCTTCAGAGTCGAGTAACTTGGAGGTGGAGAGGCATAGAACCAGGGAATTGTTTTGGTTGGAAAAGACCTCCAAAATCATCCAGTCCAACCATCAACCCAACACCATCATGGCCATTAAACCATGTCCCAAAGTGCCATCTCCACACATTTCTTGAACCCCTCCAGGAATGGTGACTCCATGACCTCCCTGGGTAGTCTATTCCAATGCCTGACCACTCTTGCAGCAAAGAAATGTTTCCTAATCTCCAACCTAAACCTCCCCTGGCACAATTTCAGGCCATTTCCTCTAGTTCTATCACCTGATACTAAGAAGAGGAGAACAGCTCCCACCTCACTGCAACCTCTTCTCAGGGGCTTATAGAGAGCAATGTGGTCTCCCCTCAGCCTCCTCTTCTCCAGACTGTACAATCACAGTTCCCTCAGCTGCTCCTCACAGTCACCTTCTCACAAAAGTCAGTCCTGACCCATGCTGAGGAGGTTCCCAAGACATCATGAGCTCTCAACTCTTCCCATTGGAAGTTATGGCAATGCTGTTCCCTGCTCAAAGTCCATAAGGACCAATCCATTCAATCCATCTCAGTGAGGTGTAACATGTCCATCCATCCCAATGGAACTGTGCCCACAAGACTTCCTAGTTTTTCAAGGGAAAACAGTCACTGTTTGACTGACATAACTGACAAAAATCACAGCATCCCTTCCCAAGGGGAGACCCAAGACACCTGGCAGAACCTTTAACACCTCAATCCCTACCTGCCCATGGTGAGCAGCTCCAGCTGGCCACTGACTTGACCTGTTCATCCCCTTACACCACATATTTAAATAATATCTGAGCTTCTCCTTATCCTTCACCTACTGCTTGGCATCAACACAAGTGAGGGACAGTAGCTGGGAAAAATGAGGTCCAAGGAAACAACAAAGGACGTATTTTATGAACCTACAGAAGCAAACAGACCCCTAATGAGGATGTTTTCAGAAGCATCAATGTAAACATGAGTTAAGCATTAAACTGCTCCTGACCACCCAACAGCAGCAAACTGCCTCTGCCCGTGTTAGACACAGAGGAGAGTCTGTCCCAGGTGAGGCAGAGATGTGAATTCCCAGTGGATCCAGTACCCTCATGCAGGATGCATCTCTTTAGGATCACAAAGGGAAACGTGAGATCGAGATTCTCACCCTGAAACTAAAACTTTCTGCTCCTTCTGTGAAGCCCAGAATTTATCTCCTGATGGTGGGACCACGTGCCCTGCCTTTCCCAAGCCTCCTGCCTGCCTCCTTCACACCTGCCTGTCAGCTGCAAGGGATCATGAGATCAGCAAACACAAGGTCAGGCGAATTAACGTCACCAGAAAGGAAACAGGGTCAGCATTAAGCAGCGTTCCCCTACCCTGACAGCAGGCTGAGAGCAGAGATGGTGACAATTAACTCAGCAGCTTGATGAGGAGACTACATCTTCAGTCACCTTTTCCTTCAAAGGGAGAGGGAAGACAAGGTTAGCTCTCAGAAATCCTTGCTAACCTCCCAACATCCACCTGAAGGACCGTCCAGGAGCACAGCCCCACCATAGGTGGCTGGGGGAAGAGTCCCAGTGATTCCCACAGCAAAGGGAGCTCCAAGCCTGGCTGTCCTTTGGAGCACAGCATGGGATGGCAGCAGAGGAGGTAGAAGTGTAAATCCACCTCTATTTGTTTAAGCCACCAGTAAATTAAGGCTGCAAACCTGCCAGGCTGACCCTGTGGTTTCAGTGAGATTCTTTCTGGTCTGGGGTATTAGAAACACAGGTTTCCTTTCTAGCCCTTGATAAACATTTCTGACCAACTACTCAGGAGGAACAGGGTGAGGGGAATGTTCCCAAATCCCAGTGTGAAAACCCCAGTGCCTCCCCCTCCTCATGTAAACACTTCTCTTGTCACAAGAGCCCTACACATGGCTCTCAATGGGAGGGTCTACCTCTCCTGGCTGCAGTACCTGCACAGCATGGGGTCAGCCTGCCAGTCAGCTGCAGAGAAGGTCAGGTTGGGTGTCAAGCAGTGTATGTTGTACCAGAGAAACCCTAAGACTGTTATTTTTTTCCCAGAGCTATCAAAGAGGAGGGCAGCAAAAGCCTGGAAACACTAGGGAGAAAAGAAGGAGGGACAGGACTGCCAAGCCCTGAAACAGGCTGCCCAGAGGGCAGTGGTGGAGTCCCTCCCTGGAGGGATTGAAAATACATCTAAGATGTGGTGCTGAGGGACATGGTTTAGTGGTGGATTTGGTGGTGCTGGGTTAACAGTTGGACTTGATGATCTGGAAGGTCTCTTCCAATCAAAACAATTTCCTGATGGCATGATTCTATAGGGCAACATCTTTATGCAGCATGACTGTGGTGGTTGGCAGAGCCACAGCAGCACTGCTAGCTGAGGTCTCACCAGTGGGACAAGAAGCATTCTTGAACTAATGGCAAAAGATGGGAAGAGGTTGCAGAAACATCAAGTGCAACACAGAAGGCTGGCTTTAGGCACAGGAAATTTAGCAGGTACCTTGGCAGCAGACTGCCAACAGTTGTCCTCTGTGCCAGAGCCCTGGGGAGCCAGGCTGGCTGCTGCTGTGGAGGACAAAAAGCTGCCACATCACACAGAATGATAGGGGTTGGAAAGGATCTCTGGAGATCATCTAGTCCAACCCCCTGCCAGAGCAGGTTCACTGGATGGTATCCAGATGGGTTTTGAATGACTCCAGAGATGTATACTCCACCACCTCTCTGGGCAGCCTGTCCCAGTGCTCCACCACCCTCAAGGGAAAGAAGCTCCTCCTCATGTTTAGATGGAATTTCCTGTGCTCCAGTTTGTGCCCATTACCCCTTGTCCTGTCACAGGGTACCACAGAAGAAAGCCTGTCTCCATTCTCCTGACATCCACTGTTTCAGTACTTACAAGCATTAAGAAGATTCCCCCTTAGTCTTCTCCAGGCTTAACCCCCCCAAATCCCTCAGTCTTTTTTCAAAAGACAGATATTCTGGTTCTCTAACCATTGAAAAGCTCCCACAGCAGTCAAAGCCCAAGTCCTCCAGCAGCAGCAGCAAGCCAAGACCAGGTGAACTTCTTTCCAGCTGCCACTACTCCCTTTCCCAGCCCAGTACCAGCCTCTCTGATACAGGTGGCAAATTTAGTTTGTCCTGCAGCACTCAAAAGCCTCCAAGACCACTTTGGCTGTGCTACTCTCCAGTCAGTATCTGTCACACATATAAAACTCATTACATACACCTCATCCCTCCTTCCTCACACACAGCATCTCTCCTAAATCCCCCTTGTGTCCAAATAGAAAAGCAGGAAAGAGAAAAGAAACAGAGATGTGTGATTGAGTTACAATTTGGCTGCTGGGTAGGGCTAAATCAGGTCTTGCAGCTCATAAACCCCTGGACTCCCAAGGACAGCAATTTTCCACTTGACTTCATTCAAACCTCATCCCTGTGTAGCAGGAAGGACAAGGAGTTGATCTGTGCCTGTATGAGCACCAGCCCTGGGCTACCACTTGGCTTTGCACACTAAGGGGGTGCAAAGTGACATAGACCTCTCAGCCTAGGAGACAGAACAATGGACTGGCTCTCAACCCCTCTCCCCCACCCCCATCCCTCTCCTTGCTTCTCTGTGCCCCATTTTCCCTATCTGCCAAAGGAACACCATGACTCTTCTCACAGGGAAAAAAAAACCAAACCAAACCACCAAAACCCCTCTTGTATCAGCCAGGAGACAAAATCCACTTAGTGTTGCATCAAAAAAAGGAAAAGTGCCCCTGGAGGGAGATCAGTCAGCAGGGGGTTGTCCCTCCGCCCAGGCTTCGATTAGATCCTCCACCATGGAATAAACAACTTTCACCTTGCTGTGACCCCAGGGAGTTCTTCAGCCCGCCTACGTGGCAAAGCCACCAGCATCTCCACGGGGAGCTGGAAGAACTCACAACTCCCCACTCACAAGGGATGCTCAAAGCCCAGCTGACACCCCCGGGGCTGACCACGGATCTCACCCCACCAGCCTGCGTGACACCCGAACCGCTGCCTTTAGCTGCCATAAGGCAGCTCAGCACGTGGAAACCGAAAAAGGCAGAGTTTTGGTCTGCTTCACCTATGTATAAATAAGATAGTTGTGCTTCTGAGGGGTGAAATGTGTATTGCATCTGTGACGTTTTGTGCTCTGTAGCTTGAAACACACTTAGGCAGCCTGCCCGTGTTATACTTCTATACCACTTGCCAGACATCTTCCCCTCAAGCTGAGGGGGAGGGATCCCTCTGAGCTACCAATTAAAGCCCACCTCTCCTTAAAGGCACCATTGTCGGGGGAGGAAAGAGAAGAAAGAGGGAAAAGAAACAAAAAGAGAGAAAAAGATAATTCTGTCAGCACAGATGTCTCCTACGCTGAGGGGCTTGCAAAGAAATCAAACCTGAGCTGCTATTATACCATCTGCAAAGTCATAGACTGTAAATAAACAGCCCCCAGCAGTTCCCCCACCTAGGAGATACCACAAGTGAGAGGACAGCACTGACAAGCTCGAGTCTTGCTGTAACTGGCTTATCTTTCTAATCCTCTGGATTATTAATAGTAGTAGGGCTGTGATAGAGTCCAGAGGCCACACCGTGACAGACACCACCATGTGAAGCATCCTACAAATACATGGGGAGAGGCTGGTCCTGCCTCTCCAGAGCTCAAGGGGCAGAAGGATGGGACAAGGAAGGCACAGAGAAGATTAGGTGAGGTGCCCAAGGCTGTGGGCCATACCAGTAGCAGAGGAGAAAAGGGATCTGTTCTCTTTTGAGCTCTTTTCCTATCCCACCAGGTTCAGAGAAGGATTTTCTGCTCTGGCAACAAGAAGGAGATGGGTTAGGAAGGACAGTCCTGTGCTGCATGCACAGACTGAGAAGAATCATAGAATCAGTCAGGGTTGGAAGGGACCACAAGGCTCAGTCAGTTCCAACCCCCCTGCCATGGGCAGGGACACCTCACACTACATCAGACTGGCCAGAGCCTCATCCAGCCTGGCTGCAAACACCTCCAGGGATGGGGCCTCAAGCACCTCCCTGCAGAACCCATTCCAGGCTCTCACCACTCTCATGGGGAAGAACTTCTTCCTCACATCCAGTCTGAATCTCCCCACTTCCAGCTTTATTCCATTCTCCCCAGTCCTGTCACTACCTGATATCCTAAGAAGTCCCTCCCCAGCTTTCTTGTAGCCCCCTTCAGATACTGAAAAGCCACAAGAAAGTCACCTCAGAGCCTTCTCTTCTCCAGACTGAACAGCCCCAACTCTTTCAGTCTGTCCTCACAGGAGAGGTGCTCCAGCCCTCTGCTCATCCTGGTGGCCCTTCTCTGGACACCTTCCAGCATGTCCATATCCCTCTTGTAATAGGGGCTCCAGAACTGGATGCAGTACTCCAGGTGGGGTCTCAGCAGAGCTGAGTAGAGGGGGAGAATCACCTCCCTTGCCCTGCTGGCCACACTTCTCTTGATGCAGCCCAGGATCTGGTTGGTCATCACCCAGTGTTGTGATACAGTCTGTGTGAGACTAGGTCCAAGGAAGGACACATTGCTGCCACTGGAAACAGGAAGGAGATGGCTTAGGAAGGACAGATTCCCTCTAGGATAGGATTTTGAGTTGTTTTCCTCAAGTTTGCTTTGTAAGAGAAATTTGTGGCTTTTTTAAGGGCCTGGAGTAAAAGCAGCAGTAAGAGTAGATTGTTTCATCTTCTCCAGTCTCACTGAGAACCTCCAGTGAGATCTCAATAAGTTCCTGGATATCCAAAAGAAGAACCCAAAGCTCAGCAGGAGCTCACAGCAATGCCAAGCCCACAGTCTCTGTCTGCCTCCTGCGCACCTCTTGCTCTCACTGCATTAGAAGGAACCCTTGCGTACCTCACTCTGCTCATGCTTTTGGGATAACAGAAGTCTGAGTCATGAGGACAACTCATTTTCCAGGGACCTTCAGCCAGGTCACCAGACTGATCACTGCTGCAACTCCAAACGCTCTGAACCCCTTACTTCAATCAAGGTCACTGCTAACATTCCACATCACTTTCTTCCTTCATCCTCCTACCCAAAGTGGAGCCCCCACTGTCCCTGTCAGCATTTGCTTCGCCTCTTGCTCATTTAACTTGGCTCCTGCCTGGATGCCCACAAAGCCTTGAATTTCCTGCTGGCTCAGGACTGCTCGAGCTCAGCCCCGTTTCCTCCAGAGGCAAATGGGTGCATTCAGTGAAGCAATAAAAAGCCAGCAACGTTCTGGGCACAGGGCCTAATCCAACTCCCAGGGAGGTGGAGGAGGGTTACTCCTCTCAAGGAGGGGGAGCTTTGGGGGAAAGGCAAGTGGCGGGTCCGAGCTGCAGGAAGGGGACAGCAACATTGCCAACCCAGGGCACCTCTTCTGAGGTCACCACTGGGAAGGCAACAAGTGGTAGGTGCCTTTTGCATGGCATGGCTGCCCCCTTGTTCTCCTTGATGTTTTCTCAGTGCTACCTTGTGCTTCTGAAGCAAGCCATAAATTCAGTCATATGGGTTTGCTCTGTCCTCCTTTTTTTTTTTTTTTTTTTTTTTCCCCCTGACATCCATTTAATGACTTTTCTCTTTAATATATGGCAGGCATTTTGCTTCTAAAATACCTGAGGTTTAGGACAGGTAGTAAATGGAGACCTCTCACAGAACCACTGGCCCAGAACCCAGCCTTATTGGCGCTTAGAAAAGGAGATCCATTTTTCTTCTCTGCTCTTCAATTAGCTGTAATGTTTGCCTTTAAAACATAAAATTAGAAGCCTTTTTACAGGCACAAAGCAATATTATACTGCAAAACACATTTTTATTCTCCCCTCCCTGCTACCAGTTGAGCTCAGCAGATATATTAGACAGCTGGTTTCTAGGCACTGCTCTCTTCTGAAGATTTAGGGTCCAACTTTCAGTTCCTGTGAAAATAATGACCTCTCTTGCTCTTTGTAGGCCTGTGCTTGATCCTGCTCATATTAGCAAGACCTTTCAGGTCGAATACTACAGGATTTAGTGCTGGAAAGCAGAGGCATGGAGCAGACAAACATCTCAAAGTCCATCCGACTCAGCCATTCATTGAATATATAGGTCACAAGTCCCTGTTCAGTCCTGTCAGGCCTTCTCACACATCCAAGAGCTGCTTTCTTGAAGAAAAGCATAACAGAGTTGCTCTCATCCACCTAGATGTCTCTTTACTGAGGAATCAAAGAACAGGGGTGGGGAAAAACCTAGGATTGGGTCAATGCTGGGATGTGTTGATCAAGATCCCAGAGAACCGCCCCTGAAAGAGGCTGTGATGAATGTCAGAAGGAGTCTAATGCCAGCTCCTGCAGCCCTAACTCCTGCCCTGACCAGGCTTACCAGTGGTAACCTCAGCCCACCATTGCCTCACCATGACACAGCCCTGGCACAGGAGCCCCATCCTAAGAACCTGAGCTGTACACAACTCATGAATCACAGGACGGTTGCCCCTGGTTGAAAAAGACCAGAGCACAGCCTAATGCTGAGTCTGAACACACAAACCCTTCCCACCCCAGTCCCCTGCTTTTACACCTACTCCAAAGAGTCTTTGAACCCATTGCTTCTCCAGTCCTTTCACATCCACTCCAAAGAGGCTTTGAACCCATTGCTTCTCCAGTCCTTCCCTTTCACATCCACTCCGAAGGGGCTTTGAACCCATCACTACTCCAAGTAGGCAACTTAAACTCAAATCATAGCAGTTGATGCTTTTGGCTCTGGAGGTCTCTGCTTTAGTTACCATGAGGGCTGTCCAACACAGCCATCACCACCCCATGTATTTGTGAATCTTTATTCGGGTGGTATTGCAAAGGTAACGGTCAAGGAACAACTCAACCAGTTGTACTCTGCAGGGACATCCAGCTGGTCCATGCCATTCTCTTCCTGACATTGGCCTTGCTGTCACAAATCCATAAATAAACACATTCTAAGACAAAAAGGAGCTGACATTCATATTTTCTTAAAGTGGTTCAAATCACCCACAGCACAGGAGAATGAAAAATGTCCCAGGATGGGAGCTATTGATCTCAAGGGGCAGTGAATTGTGCTCCATGTTGGATCAAAGGGGAGTACAAAGCAGAGAAGAGCCACTTTCTCCACCACACGTTGGTGATTTTCCAGATGTCTTTCCTGGGAAATAATGGCACTCAGAGCACTGTTAACAGAAAGCAGCCAAATCACAGGAAAAGGAGTTCTGACTCTTTTATCTCACTAGTGTTACTCATCCATCTCTACGAGCGAGCTGATAGCAGAGTGATTGATTCAGAAATTACAGGGAAAAAAGGGGGGAAAGAAAAAAAAAAGCTAAAAAGAGTCAATGAAAGCACCAAGACACCTTAGCAGATGTACCTGCCTGAGCAATTCTGTGCCTTTGATTCCCTTTCACCTTCCTTATTTATTGGGACATGGGACACACACTTGGTGGCATCAGTTGCCACCAGAGGAGGACTGACAGTGGAGCTTCAGCTGTTGCACCAGGAGCCCAGTGTTTCCAGAGAACCCACTAAACCCCAGAAATACCTGTGAGAAATCAGGACAGATGCTGTCTTGAAGCCTGCCAGCTCTAAGTAACAGAAAAATCCCTCTTTCCTTTCCCAGCAGAATTTCCCAGTAGCCATAGAGAAAAGAAGCTGACTTTGCTCACTTTTTCTTCATTTTCAACAGAAGTGGCATTTCTCTCCCCAGTTCTATAGCCTCTTTACCCTGAAATGACCAGAGACCAAACTCTGAATCAAAACAGAAAAAAATCTGTGTGTTCAAAAAGGCTGAGCCCAAGATCTGTCAATGACATGAGCCCTCAAGGACCCTTGCTCTGGTCCTGGAGTCCTCTGCTGCTGGGCAGCTGCTTGGTCTTTCTCCTACCAGCCCTTGAGTGTTAGTTCCTGAGCAGTGGGAAGTATTTTGTGGTGCAGATGCTCTGGGAACCCTTCTGTCTCCCATTCTGAGACTGCCCAGGGAATGCAGGGCTGAGTGGTCAAGGTGGTTCCTCTCAGCCCATCTACACATCTAACATAAAGCAGGTGTGTTGCCCTCCCACTCTCAAATCTTTTGAAGTTCACCAAGTGCTTCAAGTTCCTTCCTCTGATGAATGCAGAAATGTTTTTCCTTGCTTCTCCAGGTCTTCTTTAAGAGGAAACCATAAAGGCAGCTGAACTCAACAGCCAGCCCAGGTGCCTGAAGTCCCATGTGGGCATCGAGGGAAAACGGACTAGATTTCAGGGGCGAGGAACTGGAGCTGTCCTCCTTGTCCTCACTCAGATTTGTGAGGGTTCAGCACTTCTGAGAAGGGCTCAGTTTCTATCTAGGTGGCTATAACTGGCTGGAGATGCATAAATTTAGGTCTGTCCCTCCAAAGCCTTAGTGTGGAGCTTGACATTCAAGAGCTCATTGAAAAAACATGGGTTGATTGGTGAGGGTTTGTTGTTTTTTTTTTTTTTTTGGTGTGTGTGAACACTGTTCATTGACATATCTGAGGAGCTCCAAGTTTTCTACTCTGTCTGAGTTGCTCTAAAACCCTGTGTTTTCACCAAAAAACATTCAGCAAACCAAAACAAGTGGACTGGTTTCTGTCAGAGTTTCAAAAACACCAAACCCGCTCACAGGACACAGTTTAAGAACCCCTCAATTAATGTGAAATAACAGGGAAAAGAGAAGAAGAAGAAGAAAAAAAAAATCCTCAGGAAAAAAAAATCCTCAGGAAAACCGGAGTGAAGTTAAAACCAACTCCTTCAGGAAGGAGAATTTTAATTAAAAATAATATCCCTGTGGATAATTTATGTTTCTATGTAAGGATTTAAATTGCAGAAGTAGCAAAGTGGATTTTTTTTCTTTAATTTTTTTTTTTTAACACCATCAGCATCCAAGAGTGGAAAACACCCGATTTTAAATTCATACATTCTATATTTGAACATCTTGTTTCTATTTAATAGAAAAGGCCTTTTTTCTCTCAATTTTTTTCTTCCCCACCCCTCTTTTTTTCCCCCTTTTAAAAAATTTTTTAAACATATAATTCATCTTAATATATTACAAATGGCACATTAAACAAGCATGCCCGGAAAATATTAATAATTGAATTCAACGAGTTTTTCTTAAGACTCTAGATTCGAGAGAAGAAATTTCTAATGTATTTGTGAAGGAAAATGAGGGAGGAAAAGACATAATTTAATTTTTTCTCTTTTTTTTTTTTCTTCTTTTTTTTTTTTTTTTTTTTTTTTTAATCTAGACACTCTGAGAAGTGGAACTGTGCCGTGTGGAGTCTCTCCGAGCATGACAGGAAAGGGATTAAAGCAGGTGACACTTTGAACTCAGCTTAGATAAGTGACCCTCAAAATCAACAGTCCAAAAGTTTAGTACACAGATTCCCTGGACACGTCTAGTTGAGTCTTCATCAAAACCTTCCCGACTTCACTAAAGTCAAATTAAAATAAAGAAGACAGGTTGCCGAGGTTATCTTTGAATATTGTTTTAGCCACTTATTAGCGCTAATGGATAATTAGTGGCCAGATAATTCCAACTCCAATTGCAGACAATTAGTGGCTGAGTATGTTCCAGATATTTTTCCGGAATAGGAAATAGAAAAAGGGAAAATTCTTTGGTTGCTTCTGTGTGCGGGGAAACCTCTCCTGCGGTTCAATGTGTAAAAATAGCAGCCCGCAAAGAAGTGTGAAAGACACTAGTTAAAGAATCCAATATCCAGAGAAGAACCTAGTTGAAAACAGACCCGTCTAGAGAGTTAAGGAATCCTCCTGATGCACTTGAAGCGTAAGGAAGTCTGCACTTTATAAACAACCAAATATATGCCCAGGATAAAAGGCGAAGCTTTTTGAACTCCTCGCTGGCGTGTTAGGAAGACCTTTAATGACATTAGCAGTTCTTCAAAACCAGAAGGCCACATTATTTTTGCTCTTATATGGTCACCACATGTAGCTTTATAAAGAGGAAAAAGAAGGGGGCTAAAAAAAAAAAAAAAGTCCTCTTTTCATGCCAATAAATAACTTGCCAGAAGAGAAAATATTTACCACTGCTTTTCAAAATTCTTTACGCCTAGCAGTAAAATCCTCCTCGGAGAAAATGAGCCCGGAAAGAAACCCCAAGGCCTTTCCTTCCCTCCAGCATTACCGGCCGCTCCCCTCCGCGGGATTCCGCGCGGCTCCGCACTGCAGCCCAACTTCAGCCTTTACTCCCCTTATTAACACCTCAGTACGGTTCCCGGCGCTGGGAAAGGAGCTGGGATGTACGGAGAGGAGCGAGTAGCTTAATAATATTAATATTAGCAACAATAATATTAATAATAATGAGGATAATACCTGGCAAGAACCGCACTCTTTGCCTCCACTGCCCGGCGCGCAGGCAGGGCGATCTCTAGCTCCGCGGCCGCGCTGCTGACCATGAGCGCAAGATATTAATGGAGTTTTAATTAAGGGCTAAGAACCTTTGGGGCTCGGCCAGGCTTAAGCGCTTCCTTAGCGGGGAAGTTTCGGTTAAACCGGGATTTAAAGCGAGAGCAGCCAGCGGGGTCCTCCCCCGCCAAGCCGAGGCGTAAAAATTTATATTCCCTGGCTCGGAGCAGAGAGAGAAAACACCCAACCCTATCCCTACGCTTCGGCTGCGCGGGTGCACAGCTCCCGCTGCCACCCCCTACACACACCGATCCGCGGGTGCAGAGCTCCCCACCGCTCCCATATTCATCGCAGTGTGGGTGCAAAAAGCTCCTTCCTCCGCCTCTTTACACAACGACCCGCGGGTGCGTAGCTCCCGCCAGCTCCTCTGCTGCCGTACAGCCAAGGGTTTGGACATTTCAGAGAGATCAATGGGTTGTTTCTGGTGTTGGGGGGAACGATCTGAAGCATACACACAATAAATCACCCCCAGCCGCTGCTCCGTGGGCGCACTCGACCCAGGGACCGCGGCCGCCCGGTTATTTCTTTAGTATCCGCGGCTTCGCTTCGCCTTCACCCTCATCTCTCTTGCAGAGTGTTTGCAGCCCCTCACAGCTACAGACAGCGAGGACTTAATCCCTTCCCCAAAACTCTCACCGTTCTCTTTCCCCGTTTTACTCCAAAACCGCATTTTCTAATCACGCTGCACTTCTAAATATTTTTTCCCAGTCTCTTGAAACCGCCAAATTTGTTATGTTTTAAATTAGCAGGAAGGAAAAAAAAATACCCAAAGGATCTCAGTCTAAACCCATCCTTATTTTAGCCCCCGGACAGCATCTTTCCCCGAGCTGTAAAGCCCAGAGGGGCGTTTGGTCGCTACCACTGTACCAGGAGCTCCAAAAAAGTGGTTTCTGCGGGAAGGAAAACAATAAACAAACCCCTGAGCAGGCAGAAAAACTTCATCCTTGGGAGCAGGCTGTTTCCCATCTAGTAATTCAACAGATCGTATTAGTAGGAAGCAGGGGTGGTGGGGCGAAATATACCTAACGAACCAAAGAAACAAACAAATATGGATGTAAACGAAGGGACTTTTGTCCCTACAAATAAAATGAAAGGCAGAAGAGGGTAACAGTTTAAGCAGAGAGACCTAGCGTCCCTAAAAGCTCTCAGACAATTTTTGTTTTCCGCTTTTACCTCATGTATCCAGCCCTAGAGACTCTGCCCGGGGAGGGATTTGGCTCGGGAAGGGCAGAATGAGCTCCTTCACTGCGGGGGGACAGACCCTGGCACCCGCAGAGGGTAGCAGCACCCAGGCGCACACCTCCATGAATAAAAATCCTTATTTTCTAATTAGTTCGGCTTTTTCCACCCCCATCCCCTTCCTGAAGTGTAAGTTCTCTCCTTTGGAACCATTTTCCTCACGGTTGGCTGGACACAGGTTTTTAGCTTCTGTCTTCTTGGCTCCTCTGAAATACGGAGCCAAATTAATTTTTCTCCGAATTTATCATCCCCCGACAAGGCGCGGGTGTCCATCCCGAGCACCCTGCTCCATCACCAACAGCTTCCCACGGCAGAATCCGCTCTTCCCGAGGAATTAACAAACTAAAGATACCCAGTGTCATTCTTTTCAGTTTAATATCGCACAGACTAAAAGAAAGGGATGCCCCAAATCTTTGCATTTCAACGGCCACAGGAGTTAAGATCCTCTAAAGCTGTTTGCAGATGCACTAAATTGCCCAAATAATAAATGTATATTTTATCCTCCTATTTTCTTCTGAGTCCAATTTTATTTGGGGGTTGTTCTCACTAATTTTTTCGGCTGAGTGAAGGGGAAGCACACACAGCTTGGAGCATTGAGATGAGCGACCCGAGGGGCTGGAAAACCTTGCTGGCCAAAACAATCTTTTTCCTTCCCAAACACCCAGTTCTGCCCAGCAATTTTTCCAGCTACTTTCCAGGAACGGGGAGGGGAAAAAAAGAAAGAGAAACTTCTTTGCCAAACTATTCGCGAGAGCACTTCAAAATAAATGAGTTGCCTCCTAAAACTTAATGTTAGACAAGATGTCCATTTGTCTATATTAGATTTTAAGCAGCTGTTCCTATGGTCAAATCCACTCTCCCCCCTTCCCACGAATTTCGCTGAAGGGGGTGGGAATAAAGAGATAAACCCCAAAGCTTTGTTTATTTTACCGGCTCCGCTGGAGCGGAGCCTCCGCGCTCAAGCCTACGCGGAGCGGCCGCTTCTGCACAAACAACGGGACTGCTGCTTTCTTCGGTGGCGGGCTGAAATTGGTTCTTTGTTCCCTGAGGTGCCTTAGAGAAGGGAAAAAAAAAAAACCAACCCACAACCCGAAATCCACCAACAGAGATCTGGGAGTCAGAGACAAAAGAGGAGCGAGAGGCTCCGCGCTCCCCCCATGGCTTCTGTCTGCGCAGCACCAGGGCTTATCGGAGCCCGGGAGATAATTTGGACAGTGAGAGTAGGGGTGATTCGGGACTGTTTTGTTGGGGGGTTGTTTTGTTTTTACTCTAAACGCTGAAGTCCGTCTCCCACTCCCTCGGGGCAGCGGGGCTACGGAAGCACCCCAGCTCCAAGGCCAGGCTCCTGCCGCCGATGAAGGAGCGACTGCCAAGGGAGGAGAAAAACCCGAAAACAAATACACGAGAAACGAGTTTTTAGCGTTAAAAACGCCAAGGTTTGCCGGGGAGCTGGGGAAAGTGACTCCCCGTCTTGCTAAAACCCATCCCCAAATTTCCCCTCAGGCAGCCCTTGGCCCCATCTCCACCAGAACAACTCCTTTCTCAGTCCTTTTCCTCCTTCTCACGTCTGTGGGACAAATCCCTCGCGAACCCCAGCTCCCAAAGCCAGACTCCAGCATCCCTCAGTGCAGACCCAGCCATACATACTCCATATCCATACTCACTACTACTACACGTATACATACACACACACTTCCTGCTGCCT
Source organism: Indicator indicator (assembly GCF_027791375.1). Classification (NCBI taxonomy): domain Eukaryota; kingdom Metazoa; phylum Chordata; class Aves; order Piciformes; family Indicatoridae; genus Indicator; species Indicator indicator. The sequence goes on from NC_072035.1 coordinate 13,597,549, forward strand.
TCAGTTATTCCACTACGATTTACTCTACTCTTTCTCCATTCCTCATTAATCTCTCTCGCTCATTTAAACCGTTTCCCCTTCTGTTGCATGGATTTTAGGTGGGGTTTTTTGTTTGGTTTGGGTTGTGGGTTTGTTTTGGGGTTTTGGTTTTTTGTTTTTTTTTTTTTTGTTGTTGTTTCTTTGGTTTGGGTTGTTTGTTTCGCGGGTTTTTTTTGAGGGGGTGGGGGACGAGGGGAAAGGTGGCGGGGGGCAAAGGGGTATTTTCCATGCTGCACACAGACAGGACCCAATCTCATCGTTCCCAAACCTCGCCATTTTTTTTTTTTTTTTGCTTGGCAGGATGGGACCCCTAAAAATTCTTTCCCCACATTGTTGGGTAATTAGAAAGCCAATGTCTGTAGGGAGAGGTAAAAAGGGAGGGTTTTATTAATTTATCAAGGGAAGTGGGGGGGGGGAAAGATAAACCTGCCGACAAACAAACTCTTTTTCAAGGTTCAAATCTTTGCTCCAAGCCAAAATTTGTTGCTCTTTACTTGGGAAAAATAATTAAAGAAAAAAAAACCCAAAACAACCAAACCAACAACCACAAACCTGCAAGCGGGAAGTTAATAGCTTAAAAGAGAGACTGGGGCAAGGAATGTAGGATTGGACACCCCCCCCCCCTCCCTCCTTCTCCCCTTAATAGCCCTAAACGACTTCACATTTTTATACCCGGAGTGGAGCACTCGAGAACTCTGAGCATGTTTGTAAGACTAGAAAGATCTATTGAGAGACCTTTTTAAAATTATTATTATTATTTTATTTTATTTTTTTAAATAGCGCATTAATGTTTCCCAAGACTTCATATTAACTCCAGAATCACTGAAGGTCGATTTGTAAGTGTCTGGACACTATAAAAATGTTTGTAAAAGCAAAGGCAGTTGCGTGCATTAAAATAAGGAGGTTCCTTTGTGAGATTTCATGCCAGGCCAGGAGCCCTTTTAAACGCTATTCAACTGCCTCATTAGAAGGAGCTAACAGGAGTCAGGCCTCCTCTTTAACCCCCCCTTTTCCCCCCACCACCATGCCCTCCCCTCGAATCAGCTCTTTCATACAGAGACTGGCAGATTAGGGCTTTTAAAAGCTGGGCTTGTCCCGGATAGCTCGTTTCCTATCCTGCTATTGTGACAGTTCTTCCCTGCTATCAATTACATCCCACTCCAAGCTCAACTCCCCACCCAGCATCTCTCTCTTGAGCTCTGAGCAAGGGGAGCAAGCCCCAGTTGGCTCCTTCCTGGGCACCACACTCCACACCCGCTTTGAGCTGTAGTCCCAGGGTGAACATCCCTTCCCAGTCCAAAAAAAAAAAATATCATCCCAGTATGCCTGGACCCGAAAATTCGTTTCTGAATAGATTAACAACCCCTCCTGTGTTAACACCAGCTCTGTTCTTTTTCTTATTAGATCAGGAGATGGATGGGGCGGTGGGGGGAAGGTTGGTCACCATTATCTGCGCTCCACATGTTCTCTGTGGGTATATATAAAATAGAGGAATGGAGTCCCCTTTAAGTAGTTCTTTTATGACTTGTTTTAACAGAAAACACAGAATAAGCCAATGTTTGATATTACAATATAAAACACATTTGTGGTATGCTAGGGGCTGGCTTGTTCCCTCCCTCCTTTCCCCCAAGTTCTGTTCCTCACCCAAATCTGGTCCAGACCCCACCCCTCTTAAGTCAAGCAGGCACAGACCTTCCACCCCCTGATACAGAGTATCCTCCCTGGTCTGCAGCCATGCAGAGCTTCGGTCTCTTGAAAGGGAATCAGAGCTTGCAGCTCACATGAATATGAGCCTCCAGTTCTTTATTATTATGATTATTGCTACTAGGCATAATGTTAGAATCATAATTCCCCATTTATATGGGGAGCTGGATTCAAAAAGCCTATTGGAGCCTGATAGAACAGAACAACATATAAATCTGAAATCAAAGCCAGCATGTCCTAATAAAAACCAACCCAACCAGCAAAAAGCTGGTGGAGAAAGAGCAAACCCATGCTTGCTCCTGTACACCAAGCCCCCAGTCCATAGCTATATAACAATGATGAAAGAGAACCCCAAAGCCCTCAAGCTGGCCACAAACAGTCCCAAACGCCATGTGTGTAATCTTGAACGTATGGACAGAAACGCCAAGTGTCAAGAGAAAAAACACAGCTGAGAACTCGCTCGGGGCACTTGCTTCTATGAATGCTCTCAGGATTGATACCCAAGAGCAGGAGGAGTCATTTCACTCTGGCTGGCTCATTTCTGCTCTAAACTCAAACTCAGACTCCCTTGGAAAGTCTGCATGCTTCTAATTTTAATCAGAAGCCTATGAGGATGTAATTAGAGGAACCACAATCCATCACCTTGTCCCTGAAATGAAATAGGTTGAACACCCTTTTCTTGGGTTAGAGCAAGGTCCCTCTTCAACCAAAGGTGGAGGGCTGCTGAAGATTGGTCCCCTAAGGAAGCACTAGGAAGCTCAAACACCACAGAGATGTTACCAAGGCCATTAAGGACAAATCGAAGCAGCATTTGCACCAATTCAACCTTTAATCTGGGCTATTATAGCAGCAGAAGGGGGATCCTGGTGCAGGTGAAGTGGGCCTTGCATGCTTCAACCCACCATCATTTTGGGTTTATGCCTACCCTAAAGAAAACAAAGCAGCCCTTCCTTACAACTCCCTGCCCCCAATTCCTGATTTTTCAGAGCCAAATATTCCTTCCCATTCACATGAGAGCCCAGCCACCAAGCCCTGATGACAGTCATGTCTTAGCCTAGAAGGTCCTGATTCAGAAATGTACCCCATCAGCAAACCACTTCAACACCTGCTTAACTTTGAGGCTAGATTAAATCCACCTCCAGAATATGCTTTCAATTTATTAATAGTTTAAAGCAGCAGGAACAGATTGGAGGGGGTGGAATTAAAAAAATTAAAAAAGCCTCACTAGGATCTCTAATGAGTGGCAAAGCAACCTAAAAATCAAAATGAGAGAATTTAGGTGGGAGGGAGAAAAAAAAATGAAAGAAAAGGAAAAAAAAAGGTAAAAAGTATGAAAGTCCCCTCAAATAGATGTATTTTAAAAGAAATGCCTCTGCCCACCCCCTCCCTCTGCTAGCATATTTTAAGCACTTTGGATGTTTGTGTCTGTCTTCCTTTCAAGGAACCCTGAGCACATGAATGGGCAGAGCAGCAGAATGAATGGGACACTTCAAAGAAAATGAAAACCATTACTGAGAAATCTGTTTATAGAGAGGATGAATGATTATGAGAGAAGATGCCAGCAGAGAGAGACCACAAGCGAGGGTGCTCTCTGCACCATGCACAACGTAACTCAGGGAGGTTCAGATCTCTCCTTAGCACCACTCCTTTGTATAAATTCGGGGTGAAGAGCTCCCCTCCCAGTCTTCCCAGTAAGCTCAGAGCCCCCTCCAATGCCATGGGAATGATGGTGATCCCTGTGACCCCCATGCACCTGCTCCTGAACCCCTGTGGGGTGACTGCCCCCCTCCCTCCCCCTGTCACGATGGGATATTGAAAGAAATGATTCCCATTGCTTGGTGTAGATGAGAAATGGATAAACAGCATGTCACTCATGTTCCAAGGGGGTAAACTCCATTTAGCCCTGACACCACCACACAGAGACCCTGCCCTGAGAACTGCAGATTTTATCTGAACCTTACAACATTCTCACAGAGTCTCATCCATCTCCACTGTTGCCTTCAGCTACATTTGCAGAGGAGTTCTGCACTGCATCTGCACCGCCTGGGGACCAGACAATTTCTACTGGTACCTCTTAGATGTACCATGTCCTGAATCCATCCAATCTGACTGCTGGCAATCAAACCAGGATCTCAGCTTCTCTTTTGCAAGACTGGGTGAAAAAACACAGGGGCTGGAAAGTATTTGTCTTGGCACCTATCACACAACCAAATCTTCTACACAGGGAAACTAAGAGATTTCCAGGCCTCCATTCAGTATCTAGATGTATCTACCAAGGCAGAACAAATGTTCCCTTGTCATCCTTGCCTTCATCAGCCCTGCTCAGCAGAGCACACATGGCCAGACACTTGACAGATAGACAAATGGTTTGGTTACAGCCCCAATCAGTGCTGTGGTTGATTTCTGCTTCCTGGCAGGAGAAAAGAGGGAAAGGCAAGAGATATAGACCATGTTAGCCATGCATTAAAGCCCTGTTTAAGAGCTACAGCCTAAAGCTAGAGCAAGGAGGTGGCAGTAGAAAACAGCCCTCAACCCAACCACCCTTGTTGATTTTGGCAGAAAGAGGCAGAAAATGTTTGTGCTTCTTCAAATACTGAGAATACTTGTGCCATGAGCAGTGTGCTTTTCACAGTGCTCTCAGGAGAGGCAGGGAGATGAATGCTGACATCCCTGGGGTGGGCCAGTGGCATGTGACACTGGTATTACAGTCCTCCCAGAGCTCCAGGAGTGATGCTAACAGCATCATTCAGAGCACCAGCTGATGGGCTCACCATCTTTTTCCCAGGCTGGTAACTTCAAGAGGAAGCAAATTCTTCCTAGACACATTCAGGATAACAGAAGAAACCAAAGGAAGGCTTGGAGTGCAGAGATTCTTATTTTCTAGGGTCTGTTTATCAAGGCAAGGGCAGAGCTGTGACCATGATAGCACCTGGCTTGTGCTTCAGGACCTCCTCACAGTATCAAAGTAGCAGAACATATCTGGGAAGCTGCTGCTAAAGTTCTTCCTCAGATCTTCTACTGGCTTGGCACCTGACCATTCCCTCCCTTCTCCATAGGAGACCACCACCTAACACTTTGGTAGTGAGTCAGATCCACTGCCCACCCAGCTCTCTTGGTGGAGCCCTACACTGCCTGTCACAGAGGTGGGCACCACCAACTCTCCACCACTCTAATCATTTCCCGTTATAATTTGGACTTCAATAATCAAAAGTGAAACACGAGAGCAGGCTGAGCTCCAGCAGAGCATGAAGGCAGCAGCTGTGCCAACGAGCTTTCAGTGGCTCATTTCATCTCCTCCTCTCCAGGGAGGAACAGAGAGCACAAGTCAGCGATGGATCAGCTCAGTGCCAGCAACCCAACGTGGATATCCACTTGCCATGCTCATAGCTCCCATATAATCCCATCAGCATCTTGCCAAAGGGAACCCAACTCTCATCTATCAAGAGGTTTGACTCTATTCTCATCTATGTACTTGATGGAAGTTGCTCATTTGACAGATCAAGTAGATGGTGCCCTTTATCTCCATGCTCAGACACAGATGGGCACAAGGCACTAGAAAAGTGCTGAACCAGCCCAACTGTCTCTTCTGAGCTTGGCTGCACACTGCTCCAAGCAGCTGCCATAATCCTTAATTCCTGTCCCAGCAGACATTTCCATTCTTACATAGAGACCCTCCAGGTGAACCAACCACCAGCTGGTGCCACAAAGCTAATGCCAGCCCCCAGGTGCTGAAAGGAGAGAAGAAAAGGAGAGTTCCTGCTCCTTGCTCCAGGGCAACCTCCCACCAGCATCACTCAAGCTGGTGACCATGCAAGCATGAGGAAAGTTGCCAGGCTCCAAGCTCAGTGACACAATCAGGAAATACTCAGGCTTCACCCCCATGGTTTACCATGATATCACCAAAGCTCCCAATCTGTGTATTTATCTAACAAGAATAAATGATTTGGAACCACAAATCATAAAGTTAAATACGTCTGGAGAGGTGACATCATAACAAATGAGATGAGAAAAGCACTCTAATGACCTATGATGTCATCACAACCCCTGGAAGGATGCATACCCTTGAATGACAATTCCACAGCTTGCTTTGTTGGGGCTGATTGGGTGACTTTTTAATTTAAATAAAGAAGACTTTGATCTTTGTTTCCCCTTTGTCATGTTTTGCTCTCCTGTCTTGAGGCCAGCTCCCATAGTTGCTGTCTTCTGCATTTCAGAGGTATCAAGTCTTACTCTTATGATGGACCATACTCTCCCAAAGAAGGGAGCAGTGATTTCAACTAGGTAAGGAAAGGTTGGCTGAGAACCAGGCAAGGACAGGAAGACATGACAAAGCTATTAGGTTTGTCCTCAAGTAGTTTTTGAAGAGGGTGGAAAAGCAAGATGGGAAAGAAATGAGGGTTTCTGCTAACTCAGTATTTCATTTCTCTGAGCATCTACAGGTATCATTTTTCTAGAAACACTGGACAAGGATTGAAGGAAAACATTCCACAAGGCCCAAGTCTGTGACTTATAATGCCAAAACACTACTGGAAAGGAAAAATAATGGTATTCAGGCTTTGAAGTCACTTTAATTCTTCCAAATTTGACATTTACATCTAGGCTTGCTGAGCTGTGCAGCTAGTACCAAGGTCTCCTGAACCACTGTCAGGTCTCAGAACAGCAAACATCCACACTGCAGGAAAGCTCAGCAGGAAGTGGGATGCTAAAACTCATTCAGCTTCCTTGGAAATCCAATCCCAAGTCAGATGACTAAACTGGAATCAGCACTGGAAGGCATCCCCACTCCAGTAAGGGCTGCAATTCCTGACATTTCTGCAAAATCAGGGCAGGAAAGTGTTTAATTCAATGTGTTCTAGCACCCTGTGAGCTGAGCATGCTGCCCCTAGGCTGAAGATGGACTGAACAACCTCACAAGGCCACCCACAGCCCTGGTGGCAGCTTCCTCCCAGCACAACACTGAACCTGCAAGGTCTGGGTTTAGTACCCACAGCTAAGGTGCAAGTGTAGTAAGTGCCTTTGGGCTGGGGCCAAGTGGGGCAATTCCTGAGCTGCATAATTGTCTCAAGGTAAAAAAAAAAAAACTCTGTGCCCAGGTCCTAAGAACTTCCCTCTTGCTTGACCCTCCATTGGTATTTCCCCAGGACACCATTCCAGGCTGGTGGACCAGCTGAGGTTTCTTCCCCATACTTCACATGCAGGCTTTCTTCTGCCACAAACAGCAACATCCCCCAAGTGGAAACTGAAACCTAAACCTCATTCTCCTGTTGAAAGCTGGAATGAGAGTGGTGTGGGAGGCAGGGACTGGCCCATTGGGCAAAGCATGAGGATGAAAGCTTTTGCCCCAAGCTTTGGAGGGCTCTCAGTCAAAAGAACACAGCTGGGTCCACATCAGTGCAGGAAAGTGAATTTACTGACAACAGCTTTACTTTCCTTAAGGTTTGTTGTTTTTTTTTTTTCAGTCCACAGAGCCAGTTCTGCAAGCCACATGCTGGCCTGAATCTTGGGAGGCCAAAACTCTATTTCCTTCCCCCCTGTACATACTTCCTAGATGAGATGGGCATGTCCTTTAGCACCTCTGTCCAGGTAGGGGGCTGTGGCACAAGACAAACATACTGCAGAGATTAACACAAGAGTTTTGAGATCAAGCAGCCTACATGCATGAAAACCTGGAGATCTGCAGCTGAAATGTTGCAGGAGGTTCTTATTTCTATACTCAGGCAGCACTGAACTTCAGCTCAAACCCTCTCAAAAGGGGTTTTGCAGACCCTCAAAACGCATCTGATAGAAGCCAAAGGTTCAAACCCCTCTGAAACTTCAGCAAAGCTTTGCTCCAAGATCCAAACTCCAGGGCTTGGGGGTTTTGAATGGTGCATTTACTGATGAGGTGAAATATGAATCTGGTTTTGACTTTAAAAAGCCAATTGTATTTTGGGGGTGGAGGGAGAGGGGGGGAAGGGGTGCTCTGACCTGACCTGCTAATCTCTTTTTCTTCCTTTAAAGTTGTCTTCTAAATCTGAACATTAAAGGTGATTAGATACCTAAGGGACTTCCCATGTCATTAGTTAATACTTTAGAGCTTGTTTTGGTTCCAGCTAGCAGTAATGCAGAGCCCTTTTGATAATACATCACCCTGCTCAAATATGCCTGCACAGTCTCCAGATGATATACCCCACCAGCCTCTGCCTCTCTGCAGCTCGCAGGGTGGAAGGGTTGGAGACGAGTTTAATTTAAAGATGAGCCGCCCTTGGGCTGCCAAAGGAAATGGCGTGTCAGCCACGTCAAAAATAGATACTGTTGTGCAGATATATGGAGGGAGAGATGGACGCTGCCAGTGCTATCAATTACCTGGATTGCCTTTAAATGTCAAAGCAAATCCTTACCCATTCCTTCTCTACAACCTAAATCACCCAGAGAGACAAGGTCGACCCAAGCGGGCTGGAATGCTGGGAGAGGAAAACCCGGACGTAACGTTGGGTGTGCGAGGGGATAATTTGTGTGTGCACATGGAGCCAAGAGGAGCAAGGGGAACCGTATTGCCTCATGGATCCAAAAAAAAAAAAACCAAAAAAACCCCACACCAAAACCCTACCAAACCTTCCCCCCCCCCCCCCAATCTCAAACCACAACACTGGGTTTTGATTCGGGTGGCATCCAAAGCAGCAGGTCCACCCCTGAGAAAAGATCTTCTCCAAGTCAGTGAAGGTTGTCTTCTAAACTAAATATATTTAAAAGTCTCATAGTGCCCCTATTTCACATTGGTTTAGTATTTTTACTTTTTTGTTGTTGTTTTTCTTCCCCCCTGTGGGGATATAGGTGCCTTTGACAGGTTTGAAAGATTCCACACAAATCTAAACTGCCTTTGGGGAAGGACTAAGTGCAAGGCTAGCTCTGGATATACTTCTCCCCTTCTGATGCTGCTGCTGAGTGAGCAATACAAGCATAACATATGTGCACCTATGTCTCAGCATCCTTTGAGGCAGACCTCCTGGGAAAAACAGGATGAAATGATCCCTGGGGATGGGCCCCAGCCCCTTTCGGGAACAGGATATGGAGAAATTGAGGAGCGAAGGGGAAAAGGGGAAATCATCAAACCCTACAGGTGGGTAAATAAAAAGAGGCAGAGTTTATTACAATAGGGAGGCAAGCATAAGGTTTAGGCTTAGGTCTCTTAAGAAATGAGGTTTAGGCAATCAGTCTGCACGTGGGATACATGTATATATATAAAATATAAATAAAATAAACAGACTTATCTCCCCTGTCTCCAATAACTTTCAATTTTCTTGGCCAGTTTCAACCCAGCTCGGCAGAGGGGGCAGAGGTCTCACAGTTCCCTCTAAGTTTTATGAAAATAGGGCCCTCTCTCCTGTATCCCGAGACCTATTAATGCCCACACTGAAAGAAATTGTTGAGCTCACGTTGCAGCTTATTAGGAATATTATTAGACACTGGAGAATCCACAGGGGAGAGAGAAATATTAAGAACGCCTCAACGGCAGGAAAAGCTTCAGTTGGAGCTTGCACCTTCTTAGACACCAGAGGATCTGACCACAAGACACCAACTGCTTGAAACCCCCATTTCATTGCATCTCCTGCTAATAACCACTTCTACATAAAGATATTTTGTACACTCCCAGCCTGGCCCCCACAGCAAACCCACACTGGCTAATTAAGCCAAGCTGTAATTTACAGCTCCCTGCTTCCTTCGCCTTCTTCGTAGGAGGGATTTAGTTGGCCATGCCGGGACGCATGGAAGAGGAATGTAATCACAGGGGGACATTTATCACCTGCATTTTCACTGAGGGCACTGGCCTGATTGCTGTGCTCTTCTTCCTTCAACAGGATCATCTCCTCTAGATAACTCCCCAAGCAGATGTATGCCGAGCGCTGATTTCAGCGCGGCGCATCCCAGAGCCCAGCCGCTTCCCATGCATGGGACACAGGGTAAAAAATGTAAAGAATTCCAGATAAACACATTTGGAAAGCCACTTAGGGCTACTGGGCAGATGAAGGCGAGGAAGGCAGGGGAATATTTTTGCAATGAACAGGCAAAGAAGGATATTATTAATATCTTCTGAGGTGTGTCGTTGAGCTGCTCTCTAGTTTGAGGTGCCTCACGTTTGGAGATCCTCAAGCAACAAAGACTTTAAAAAAGAAAAAAGAAAGGAAGGTCTGTAAGAGCAGGGAGGCCACAGGGGAGGCAAAGGACATGGGCCAGGTCTGTTAAGACTTGCCTGACAGCTGTCCCTGGTTCAGTTTCCACGGTTTGCCCAGCTGGGGAAAACGTTCAACTGGAGTGGCTCCTGTAGTGCCATCCTACACAGGTACTGCACAGAGGAACAAGCACTTTTGGTACCACCATGTACAGATGACCAAGAGTGTCCCAAGACAAAGATAATCCACCTGGAAGCTTGCCCTTTGTTTCTAAAGGAGAACTGATAAAATAGCTGTGAGGCTTTAGATGACAACCATATGGCAACAACAGGGCACAGCCCTGACCTGCTCCTAACCCTACAAGCCCATCTCCAGCATACCCAGGCATCTGCTCAGGACATGTCACAGCCTAACTGTCCCCTTTTCTATCCATCCCAATGACATGATGAAATATTTAGGGTCCCTCTCTTCAGCAGCTGTTTGTCCAGTTGCATCTGGAGTGTTTAGGTGGTTTCAGTGCAAGAGAGACCATTTTAAAGCCCCGTGTATCTCTGCCAATTCACCACAGAGGCAGCAATGGCCTGAAGCAGAGTAAGAAGACAGGAACTGCCCTAAACTGCTCTCCCCTTCCCTCAAAGTGAAGAATCAAAGGAATTATGGGAAGGACAAACATCTTACACCACCATAGCATTAGGCTGTGTGATCCCACAGGAGCCAGGATGCCACCAACTTCAGCAAGGTTGGGATCCTGCCCTTCCCCTTCCTTCACCTGATGACTCTGAAAAGCCTGGAAGCAACCACAGCCTACCAGGTCTGCAGAGCAAGTGCAGCAGAGGCTGCTCAAAAGCCACCTGTCCTGAGCACCCTGGGCTCTGTTCCAGCCTCCAGAAACCAGTTTTGGGGAAAATGGGAAGTTCAGCTTGGCCCTCAGGAGAGAGCAACTTACCCAGCCAGTTAAGAGCTAAAACACTGCTGCTGCTTCTATGTGCAGATTCCCAGTGGTGTTGGGGTCTATATGAATAATTGATGGCCAGATGGAGCTGTGGTTATCTGGATGACTCCAGCACTATGCTGGGAAGAAATTTCCAGTCCAGAAGGACTTCTCTCCTCATGCAAGAGCATTACATCTCACTACCATGCTCCTCTTTTGCTCATTCAAACCTGTTCTGTGCACTGCACACAGACTCCCATGATGGTCTCTGAGCAGCTCACCCAGCATGGGCTCGATTCTGCAGCCTCAAAGTTGCAATTTCCCCAAGAATGCCTGGAATTTCCCCCTTTCTGCAACACACATTTGGCAGGTTCCCTCTTTGATGAGTGAATATCTTCATTTACCAGGGGAAGTGTTCCCACACACGTGCTATCTCTTTGAACAAGCCAAGCCACCAGCTTAAACCCAAGGCAGATGAATTGCCCTTCTTTCTCCTTGGGGCCTCTCTAAAGCCCCTGAGATATTTTTAAGGGGGGTAATGTTTTGATTTAAACCTTGCAGCTCAGAGATGACTCTCTTTTCTCCAATTGCTTGTTTGCCATCCTCCTGAAGAAAGCTCTGGGGTTTGCTAACTGGAGAAAACCAAACAAAACAGTCCTGGAGTTTGCATTATTTAATTATCAAATCTTCATCAGAGATCCTTGTTTGATAAGAGAGGTCCCCATTTCTTAGTTTATTAAATTACAGAGGGGGTTGATTTAGTGTTGTACTACTCAATAAAGGATTATACTGAAGGGAAAGGTTGAACTGGGAACTCAAGATTCGTACTTTGGGAAACAACCATCCTCAGACTATCCCTTGTCCATTGAGCCTTACACAAACTGAACAGCTTCAATAAACTTCTCCAACCTGAGTGCTGTATTTTCATTGGGATGAACTTGCTTTAAAGATGTATTCATCTTCATGGACATGGGACAGCCAACAAAATCAAGTCACTTCTCACCTGTGACACCATCCCTCCCCACATCCCATTAGGAAGATGGGAGCATGCTCTATATGGATCCCCTTCCCTGTAAGGCTTTGTGCTCATCTTCTGTGGTTTGATTTCAGGGAGGCTTGCACTGAAACAGCTGAGGATTACTAAGGGAAAACCTTGGGCCAGATGCCTGACTCGATGCCAGGCTGCACCCATCAGAGAAACCCTCAGCTTTGGGCAGAGAAGTGAGAAAGAAAACTTGTGAGCACAGGTTTGCAGACAGCAATTCTGGTCCCTCAAAAGCTCTGCAAAGGTGCCACTTAGCCTCCAGCTCTTATGGAAACCCATTAGAGTTTTTAAAACCATCACACAAGTCGTTTCTCCCTTTTAAAGGTTTCTCCTGGGCTGTTTCCGAACCCTCAGACACGTTCAGGTCTCTGCTGGGTTGCAAAGGTCCCTCTGTAGGTGGGAGTTAGGAGTCAGAGCACTGCCATCAGCAGGGGAAGGAGGAGAACTGCTGGGGACTGGACAGAGATTTAGGACCTGCACACCACGGCGATTCTGGCTTTTGCTGTTTAGCCATGTGGAAGCTGCTGTTTTGCTTGGAGGACTCCCCGTTTCAGTGCAATACATTATTCCTACAGAGGTCACAACTATTGCCTTTACACTTGCAAATCCTTGGCAATGTCCCTGCTTCTTCCCCAGTTCACAGGCTCTTTTGTAAGAAGAAAAAAAAAAAAAAAAAAAAAGAGAGAGAATGCTGCCAGATATAAAACTGTTTCCTGAATGTCTTCCCACCTGCAGAACTCAAAGAGTGTCTCAGCGTTCAACAGGGACTCAAATCTGCATCTAAGCACTAAACACCAGGCAGAGAATGAAGTGAGAGGCTACTCAGGAATGAGTTTCAGGATAGCAAAGCCACCATATCCCAGTTCAACCACTAAAATCAGAAAGTCAGTGTCAGGAAGAGATGAGAAAACAGGATTTTTGTCTCCAAAAGCAATGCCAGGGTGCAGATTTAATTTCTTCCTGATTGCAGGTTGAAAGGAAAAAAAAAAAAAAAGGAAGACCTTGAAATATTTTCCAGAACAGAAACTGACAGTTTCCAAGATGATTTTATTTTCAATGCATGATCCAAAAACTAGAACAAAATTGAGTCGAAATTAAAATCAAGGTGAGAGTCAAAGGGGAAAAAAATATACATTTCAAACTGAGTTTCCTCTGAAGCTCAGTTGGAGTAGGGCATGTTTCCACAGCATCTTGCTCTGCAGGTAAGACATACTTTAAGAATTCCATCCCTGTCATCATTTTGGACCAAGAAATCAACTATCCCTCCTGGAAATAAATTCAGAGGAAGCAGAGAGAAGTAGCACCTTCAGAACCAGGACAAAACTAGATCAAACTTCTGCAGCTGGAAAGGATGAAGTGATCCTCCTATATTTGTCTCCTCTGGGTAATCCTTTTGCAGCACAGAATCAGCACAGAATCTTAAAGATCATCTACTTCCAGCCCCCCGTCCCCACCATGAGTAGGGACACCTTCTGCTAGACCAGGTTGCTCAGAGCCTCATTCAGGAAAGGATCCCATCTCCAAGGGATGCTTCCTCGAAGACTGTGCTGCTGCAGCTTAACAGGACTCCCTGATGCACTGGAGAAAGATAAACAAAACACAACAGGACTAGGGAAAGCTGCCAAAGTCAGGGATGAAGGAAAAATACACACCATAAAAAAAGAAAGGGGGCGGGAGGCAAAGGTAGAGCAGTGGCACTGCCACTCCGACCCTGTTTTCAAGCTTCAATATGTCGGTTTCTGATGAAAAGGCAGGGAAAAAGGAGAAGAAACATCTTTTTCACCTAGCGAATACAGCGGTTGGATGCTTTAGGACAGCATCGCCCCGGAATCTGCATTATCTCAGCGCCCTCTTGTGGCCACCGCTCTCGCTGCAGCCGTCACCAGCCCAGCCCAACCGCGGCCCTTCCAGTCGCGGAACATGGCCCCTTGTGCAAGCACCGAGCCCGACCGGGATAGAGAAAATTATTTTCCCCACAGACGTTGGTAGGACCTGTGCGTTGCTTAGGGACAGCAAGATACGGAGCTGTGTCCAGACCATTATTCATCTGCACTGTTTCTCCCCCCACAGGCAGGTATAATCTCTTTTCAAGACCAACTTGGGTCTTCACCTCCTGTAGCAGTGATTTTCACCACCTCGTTAAATCACACATTAGAAAGTTTCTTTTCCACCTGCTTCCTGACGGAGTCAAGACTCCCAGGACTAATCTGTTCCTGAACAGGAATACTTCCCATCTTCCGCTGCACAACACCAAGAGCATCACAGGAGATTCACCTGGAGACTGCAGGCAAACCAACCCTTTCTCTTCAAGGACGTCACCCCAAGATGTGTCCTTTCAGGCTTATCAAAGAGGGGTGTAGCAAGGACCACGTCTGAAGGAGTGTCAGGTCTGCCACCAGAGAAGGGAGAGGGAGTGATGCTGCAGGCTGGGAACGTGCCTTCACATGCGCAGAGCAGAGCAAGGAATCACATCCCTCTTCCCTCTGGCCTCAGCATGTTGTGGGCTCTCCAAGGAGGTCAGTGGTTGAGGACCACAAGAGAGGTGCTGCAACCACACCCAGGTGTTGCTTTGGCTGAAGGGAGAGGCTTGGGATGGGAGCCAGTGGTGAAAGTCTTGCAGACCTGCCAGATCTGATAGCTTGGTAAAAAGCACAGCTTGTACATGCAATGAGATGAAATAATGTGCAATTAAAAAGATGTTTGCCCTGGGCAGAAAGATGGCAGGAAGGACTCCAAGAACCTGCTTCATCTACAGCAGGACACTCTCCTAAGTCTTCAAGGCTCCTTCACTGGTTTATCCCTTTCAAGCAGTGATCTAGGTATAGGTTGCTCAGTTTTCAAGCACCTTGGAGTGCTGATCTACTGGCATGACCCAGCTGGTTTCCCAGGGATAGGAGCAGCATTCAAAGCCTTTCTTAGGCTGGGCACAATCTTGCCTGTTGTTCCAGCCTATTTTGATGACTTGCTCTCCTTCCACAGCAGACAGGCCTGAAGAGAGAGCCTGCCTTTGGATTTCTGGCTAATTCTAATAGCATCAGTGTTATGTGGTCTCCAGTAAACTCTAAATGATCCCTTTAGTCAGAGAGTTTTGTTCCTCCAGATTCACAGCAGAATAACTCCAGGCTACATGTCAAGAGAACAGATTAAATCCAAACTTAATCTCATTGTGGTGCATGGCTTGAGATTTACCCCTCAACAGAAGAAAACCCTTGTCCTAGGTGTTAACATACTGAAAACCCATCCCATACAATCTCTCCTGGACACAGCTTTGCCATGCATACCCAAATCAAAATTTACCTCTGCAGTCCAAGTGTTGCATTCATGACAACTGCAAATTACTCTTAAAAATCAGCTCTGATCTAATACATTTACAAACAGCACAGGAATTTGTAAGAGAAGGGGAGAAAAGCAGTTTTCTGGTCCAAGTTTGGCTGTCCATTTGAGGCAACTTCATCTTAACCAGCACATTAATATTTACATTCTCTTCCCAGCTCTGTTGTTAAAGTGTCAAACACTCCTCCATCAAGTTTCCCATGAAATAGATAATACAAGTTTGTGAGAACTAAATCTTAATGCCCTCTCTTTAGAGGATGAGACAAAATTACAGATGGGTTTGGGATTTCTACATGAGGACAAGATCCTGTCTTAAGGGCTTTCAGCCTGGACACTTCTGGTTTTAAAAGGTGACATTTTCTGTGACTCCCTTCACCCTTCCTCCTGCAGAGGGAAAAATATTCCTTTTACTTAAGCCAAATTTTCATTTATAAGGGAAAAAGACGACTTCTGCTATACACTGTCAGCTGATTTGTTCATGTTGCCTCTGGGACAGGTGATTTACCAGGACAAGAGGGAAACAAAGTGGTTTGGGTCCCCATCACCACCTTTTACATTAATGCTAAAGGACTGGGAGCAGTGGGAAAAGAGGGCAAGTCACCCCAGACAACATTGCTTTGCACCTGTCCAAGGATCTTAATGACACTCTAGAGGGTCACAGAAACTCCAGTTCCTTTGGGTTGCCCTCATTTTTGGCTCCTCTAGTACAGGTCAGGGTGAATTTGATTTCAGTGCAGTAGCACCTTCCTCATCCTGTTCTACAGACAATTCTTCTGCAGCATGGAAGAGGGTCAGCTTTGCTCTGGGGTCCTGCTGAATGGAAAGGACTCATTCTGCTCAAGGAAAAGCAGGGACAAAGGACTGGGGTTTGAGTTTGTCCCTGTCATCTCATGCTCTGATCCAGTAAGGCTGAAGGACTGAGTCTCTGGAGTTTGACTGTTTTAAGGGCGATTTTTAGCTTGCTTCCCCTTTACCCATCTCAAGGAAAGAACCAGAGAAAGGATCACACCTTTGTCTTCAGCTGGCAACAACTCAGCACCCCAAAATCCTCCACATTTAGCCCCCAGTGGGCTATATCCAGCAGACCAAGTTGAACAATGACCTTGTTCCATTGGGCTCTAGAGCAAGAGAAGGCAGGACTCAGGGATAAGGTGCAGAGGGGAAATCCAAGCTGCAGTTTGATGCAAGCCCAAGACCCAAGTCCAGGTTTGCTTGAGAGTGACGTGGGTGGGAGGAAAACGCTCTGACACGAGCCAGCTCACAGCCAGCACTGAACCTACCCAGGAGGAGCAGGAGTGAGAGCTTTGCAAAGACAGACCTGTAATGCCAGTTACACAGCACCTATGCATGGAGCTGAGCCTCAGGCTACACTCTCACTGCTCTTCAAATTTCCCACTTTTATGCATTTCTTCCAAACTTTGATGAAGGATCTACTCCCCAGATCCAAATCCATGCCTGAGGCATGGCAGGACAGAGTGAAAGTTTCTTTCTGAGGCTGATTTTTCTGTCTCCAGCCTGTTTGTGCTGTCCCACCCACTTCTCAGCCCTTGCCAGGAACATGGGTTTCTGCAAGCTTGTTCTTGTGCAAGGCAGAGCCCTGGAAACGTCAGAAAATGTGCTTTGTTCCCAAGTTCTGCCTCAGTGAAGCCTGGAGGTGGAATAAAACTATGTGCCCAGGGAAACCTAGCTGCAAACAGCCCTGCTTGTCACCAAACTGCCACATTCACTGGGGCCTTTTCCAGCCATGCAAAACAAAGAGGGAGGAGATGTGGTGCTGCAGGCCTAGCTGTGAGCCATTGCCCTGCCTGGGCAGTGCTGAGGGCAGGAGGAGGAAGATGCTTCATTTGCAGCTCTGTCTTCAAAGCTCCTGGCAGGACTGCAGGTCCTCCATGAAGGTTTGCCCTCCTCTGCCACAAAAGCAGCTACGTGACCTCAGACAAGTCCCTGCTGTTTCACCAGTCACAGAACAGGCAGAGGGTGAGGACTGACCATATCCTGCAGGACAGAGACCATCTCACACTGGATTTCATCCAGATTTTAAACGTGGAATCACGGAATGGTTTGGGTCACAAGGGACCCTAAAGATCATCCAGTTCAAATCCACCTGCTCTGCAATCCTACTAGTGCAGGTTGCTCAAGGCTTTGTCCAACCTGGTCTTGAACACCTCCAGGGAAGGGGCATCCATGACTTCCCTGAACAACCTGTTCCAGTGTTTCACCACCCTCACTATGAAGAATTTTTCAGTATCCAGTCTAAATCTGCCCTCCCCGAGCCTCAATCCATTCTCCCTTGTCCCATCCTTCCAAGACCTTGAGAAATCCCTTCCTGGATCTCTTGTAACCTGCTGGAAAGCTGCTCTGAGGTCTCCCCACAGCCTTCTCTTCTCCAGGCTAAACAGCCTCAACTCTTGCCTCCTGTCACCACAGGAGAGAGGCTCCAGCCCTCTGATCATCCTCACAGCCTCATCTGGACCCCCTCCAACATGCCAGTGCCAGTCTGACCAACTTGGGCTCACTTCCCAGGTATAACTCTTTGCAAAGCCCTGCTGCAGACCAGCTGGGTGAAGAGCACTGGAAGGAAGACAAGTGTCCTTTAGCTGCCTGGTGAGCCATCAGTGAAGCATGATGGGGAGCAGATGCTCTGTGGCACCACAGGTGCTCCTCAGGCATGGCAGAGCACAGCTCTGACTGCTCACAGCAGCCTGCCAGGCTTGCTGATGGCACAAATAAGCCAAGGTCTTTTCCTCTCACTCCACGCAAAGCTGGAAGAGACCAGACACTTCCTTGCAGGCAGCACAGGGCCCCAGGCAGGCAGGCATGCCAAGCTCACCCACAACCCTTCCCATCTACTCTCCCAGCAGAGACTTCCCAGGTGAGAGATGAAAAGCAGATGCCATAAACCAGTTTGGAATTCAAGTCCTGTGAAACCAGAGCTCCCCAAAAGGACTTTATATTGAAAGGAGGGGGGGCCCTTAGCAAGAGCCTTGGGACCAGACTTGCTCCCAGCCTCTCCTCAGACCTTGCCTCCAAGACACCACTGCTCAACTAGCTTGTCCCCAGTGCAACCCCCTCCTGACTGCAATCTACACTACAAACAAAGTGGTTGCAGAGAATTTGCTGTCATGGGCATTGCACTCCCTGCAGGCTGAATGCATGATGGTGACAGAAGAACAGTCCCAGCAATAAGCTGCACCCATGGAAGAGGAAATCAGAGTGGTCACAGATACAACACACACAGTTCAAGTACCAAGACACTGAACTGAGCTTGCATACCCAGCTGTTTGAGGTTACTTTGAACACCCCTGCTTTTAATTACAAGCTTTTCTATCCTCCTCTATTCTCTCCACACCATGCTGTGACTCATGGCTTGGGCTACCAAGCAGACCAGGGTTTCCCATGGCCACTGGAGCTGGAGGCAACATCCCCACTATCAGAGCTCTGGGACTCCAGCAGGCTGGAAGGACAGATGACTTGGCTTCATAGCAGAGATACAAACACAGGGAGATCTTCCCTTTAAAGGGGTGCCTGGGGTCCAACCACCATTGCAATTCATCTCAAGGCTCTACTGGTGACTCAAGCCACATGAGCAAAGTCAGCTCCCAAAGGCCTGAAAGTTTCTTGTTCAGCCTCAGAGCTGACCAAACCCCCCACACTAGTGCTGTCCCCTCCACAGCAGGATGCTTTGCCAGGAGCACATCCACCCATCCCTCTCACCTCCTGTTCAACATGCCCAGATTCTGAAGCTTCCCAGACAGATATCTGGACCACTGGTTACAACTTGGAACATCTTTTTTTTTTTTTTTTTTTCCCTAACCACACTGCTTCAAAAATAAGCTGAAAGGCAGAAATCCAAGATATTCTCATTCTGAGCTTCAAAGAGGATGCTCCAAAGGGAACACCTCAGTGAAGCATGTATAAACAGGGAGCATCTGGTCTTTACCCTGGCAGCATCAAGCAATGCAAGGGGGGGAAAAAAAATTAATTAGATTAAAAAAAAAAAAAAGGATGTCTTGGATGTCTTGCTATAGAAAATTCTTTGTTAGAGCCTGTTGAGCTCCTGTACAGATGAAGCCCCATACAGACCCATAGACACCTGGTTCAGTTGCATTTGTCTCAGTAAAGCAGCTCTTTGTTCTCCAAATCACACACTCAGGAGGCCAGCAATCATCTGCTTCACCAGGGGGATGGATGCACAGCAAGATACTGCAGCTTAATGGAAGTGTTCCTCTGGGTCAAGTGGTAGGAGCCAACTGCTTTCCTCATGCAGTGATCTTCATTTCATTTCAGGAAGGGAGAAGCAATTAACTGCCTCTGAACAGGGAAATCTCCTGGTGAGCAGCCATATATATCTTAGAGATCATGCCCCACACTTGCTCAGAAAGCCCAGCTTTTAGTGCACCTGGACCTGTCCTCCATTTCATTGCAACCTTTGGCTTCACTCTGGAGGGATTCAGAAAACTTCAGGGTGGAACTTTAGCCCCACAGAAGCTTTTACTAAGTCAGCAAGAGAAAAAAAAATAAAGCTATTGACAGTGACAAAACATCTGGTAACAAGACTGCACCTTCCCAGCAAGGATCACCAACAGATATCCTCAAGAGAGAGCTTCTCCTCTGGGGGGGGGGAGAGATGCTCTCCCCCTCCATCATATCCTGAGTGAGCACTTCTAAAAGCAGTGATATCACAGCAGCTTCCTCCAGTTTCCATTTTCCCAGCTCAGCTACTGTGAGCTAGTGAAGGCATCCCTCTGCCCCTGTGAACTTGGAAATCTGAGGAGCAAAACTGAGCTGGAACCCAACTACTCTTTCATCTCGGGAGGGGCTGTTTGGAAGAATATCTAAAAATAACCAGCTCTGACCTTCCTCAGACCACCTAGAAATCCATATGGTGCCTCATTAACCCTGTCACAAGGCTGTAGCAACAAATCCTCAGCTCCAACCTGGACACATATCTGAGAATTATCCAGTGCTCAGCACATGCTGTCAAATTCTTCTTCTACCTAACCCAGCTCCTAAAGTGATCTTTAAGGAAAGCTTTCAGCCTAGGTAGTTTCCAGACTGAACACCAAGTCAACCATCTCCCCCAGCAACACTCATTTCACAATGACACCTTTTTATTTGGGTGGAACAAAGACTCTTTGCTTGAAGTCAGGTGAGCAGAACATGGCCTGCAGGACTGAGGACTTGGGTAACAGCTAGAGAATAGCAACAGACTCCTGCATGAGTCTGTTAAATAATAGTGAACATGGAGTGGCTAAGGAGATTATAGGCACAGATACATGACTACAGGGGCCATGTACAGCAGAGCTGGGAAGCATATTAAAGGGTTTAAAGCTCTGTGTGGCTGATGAAAAGCAATTATCCAGGCAGAGCAGAAGACAGCACCTTCTTGAGAGCAGTTGTAGATGCCAGCCTACAAGACAGCTGTGTCAGTGTGAGTTTCAAACCACCACAAGAGCAAATGAATGATTTCTCCAGTTGAAAGCAAAAGTGTTCAACAGACCAAGAGCAGACTGCCAACCTGAAATCCAAAAGCTGCCACAGCCTCTTTGAGTCAGATGTCTAAATGTATCATCTGGAGGCACCCAGAACTGAGACATCATAGAACTGTTTCAGCTGGAAAAGGTCTCTAAGATCAAGCCCAAGAGTCAATCAGTTCTGACAGACTTGTGAAGCCCACCTTCCTCCTGCCCTTTCTCCAAGGAGGACCAGCTCAGAATCCCCATCTTAACATTTCAGAGAGCTTCACACAGAGCTGAATCCATCCCTAAGCCATCAGAACTGCTGTGTGGCCCTTTACACCCAGCCCTTGGGTAAGAAGTGCTACCAAATGTTGTAAAGGTGTTGCAAGAACTGACACCCACGGTCTAAGAGGCATCACCAAGGTGCAC
The DNA here is from genome assembly GCF_027791375.1 of Indicator indicator. Lineage (NCBI taxonomy): Eukaryota > Metazoa > Chordata > Aves > Piciformes > Indicatoridae > Indicator > Indicator indicator. The sequence goes on from NC_072035.1 coordinate 13,618,639, forward strand.
TCAGTGCCTCAGGTGTGTTTTCTCCTGCAAAGCTTTGTGGTTGTGTTTCTTTGGTTTGGGTTTTCCCCCCTCCCTGCAAGGTGAGGAGGGATGGAGAGAGCAGTGCAAGAATAGAAATGGAGAATACCACACTGCCTGCCAAATCAATATGAAAATGACTAAACAGACACCAACTCCACCCAGGAGGAGCTCCTGAAGCAGCTCCTGACCAGGAGACAGGGGAGTTCAGTTGATGAAACTCAGCCAAGATCCAAGAGCACAGTTTTCCCTGATTTGTACGTTTTTTTAGAACCAAGACAAGGAGTGCTGTTCCAGTAATTCAGGGGAAGAGATCTGGAATAAAACCCTAATGATCAAATCTAACACAGTGATCCAAAACAACCTCTGCTCAGCTGCCACATGAGCTCAAAATACACTCCCAGATGCAGCTGGAAACATTTCCAGGAGTGTTTTCAGAAGCAGAATAGCTTCTGTATGGGAGGCCTAGACTCATACAACAGCCAGCTAGTGCAGAGGAACACAAACGTGCTCCAGGGGACCTGGCCTGAAATCCCAGCATACACTGGTGAGCTAGCTGCACACACTGGAACCATTTTGGTGTCATTGTGGATAAAATATTGTTCCAGTGCATGAGACCCCCAAAATCTAATTCCCTCTGGATACCCTTCCGTTGTGAGGCCAGGCTGAGAGAGTTGAGGTTGGTCAGCCTGGAGAAGAAAAGGTTCCAGGGAGACCTTGTAGTGGCCTTCCAGTACCTGAAGGTGCCAAGAAGGGGACAGACTTTGGCACAGCCTTTTGTGGCAAGACAAGGGGTGATGGGTTTAAATTAAAAGAGGGAGATTTAGACTAGGTAGGAGGAAGCTTTTGTTACACTGAAGGTGATGAGACCCTGTCCCAGGCTGCCCAGAGAGGTGAGAGAAGCCCCATCCCTGGAACAATTCCAGGTCAGGTTTTTGGAGCTCTGAGCAACTTGCTCTAGTTGCAGATGTCCCTGCTGACTGCAGGGAGGTTGGACTAGACGAGCTTTCAAAAGATGCCTTCCCACCCAAACCAGTCTGTGATTCTAACTCCTGAGAAAAACACCTAACAGCCAGCATGGAGCTGCAGCCACACTGAGGGTTTGGTGAGGAACCATCCTGTTCTTCATTCCCTAAATCAATGAGCTTCCAGACAGGATAAAGGCAACAAATGCTAAGCTACTTTAACAGCAAACCCTGCCTTACAAAACAACAAACATTCCTCAAACTACTCTGCTTTAAACCTTGCTTTTTTCCCTGTGCAGTATCAGAAATAGACCTCAGCTGTCACTCAAGGCTCTGGTATTTTCAACTGTGTCATCCAGCTGTGGGTGAAGGAAGGCTTCAATGGACTTGAGCAATATCTATCAATAGCTTCTCCTGCTGCCAGCCTGCCTTGCCATGACATGCCCAGCACAATTCATCAGATTTGTGCTTGCAGAAGTTGCAGCTTTCAGAAAGAAAAGGGCTCCAAGTTCCCTGCAGCATCTACATCTGGCCTTTGCCTCTTCAAGAATGTTAACAGATTTAGATTAAGAAAACCATGGATTTAATTAGAAATCACAGAACCACTATGGTTGGGAAGAGACCTTCAAGATCAAGCCCAACCATTATCTAACTCTACCAGGGCCACTACTACACCACATCTCAACAGCTTCTGTCTGGATGTGCTCCTGTTTGACCTGTGTTAGATTCTGTGGTCCTGCTCTGGTGGGGGGGTTTGGTTTTGATGTTTTTCAGAGGTCCCTTCCAACCCCTAACATCCTGTGATCAATTCCCTCCCTCCCTACACATACAGAAGAGAAGGAATAGCTGCCTTAGTCCAGCTTCTATTTTTGTTGAAGTTGTTTCCACTAGAAGGGGAAACCCAGACTTGAGTTTCAGCAATAAGCAGTAAGTAACGAAACCCACTCCTTGTCAGGACTTGGTGCTTCTAATAACTTCAAGAAAAGCAAGGAAAAAGAAAAATAAAGTATCTAATGCTGAGCCAAAACATACCACTTGGTCTCACATGGGATCTGATCAAACATCTCAAAGCATTTGAAATTCCAGGAAGGGAGAGCTTCCTCATTCTTAAGGACTATACCCAAAACCTACAGAAGGAATGAATTTGTTTCATTCAACGTCCCTTATGATTTACCCCCACAATCAATATCACCCAAAAGCTCTGTCCACAGACCAAGTATTCCAAGCACTCACCTGTGGTCTGTGAGAGACACAGGACACTGCTCAATTAAAACATAATAAAACATGCTGTGTTCAGCATTTGTTTGTTTGAAATTCAAAAGGGGTTTCAGATCTGTCTGCTTAGCCTATCTCCTACAAAAGCCATAAATCTCTCCCAGCTAAACCAAACCATATTCTTACATTTAAATCATATGAAAGGGCTCAAAGACCAGAGGAATTTGCAAGCACCAGGCCTTTTCTTTCTTCCCAACATGCCCTGTAGCCTTTGACAAGTCTCTCAAACTCCGGCTTTCAGGAGTGCAGAGGCTTCTTGTCTTTCATTTGGAAAAGGTTTAAGGACTTTCTGCTGCTGACCTGCTGGTATTTGCACAAGAGCATGCTAGGGCTGAAAAGGATAGGTCTTGATCCCATAAAAAAGGCAGGGATATGGCAGGTTTATCTGCATGATAACCAGTGCACATCTAAAAGCCATCCTGAATACACATTTGGGTGGATGGAAGGAGTCACTGATAAGCAACCAACTAATATGTGTGGCAGACAACTGAGTATTAGCTCGTGGCAAGATGCTCTGAGCACAGGAATAGCAGAAAAGATGAAATTCTGGGCTGTTCAAGCACAAGAAGCAAAGCAGCACAAACCATCCTGCCCCAATAATCACACCTCACCCAGTCCCTGGGAGAGCACCTTCCCAGTGCCAGCGTCCCACAACACAGGGTAAAAGCCCTCCAAAAATCCAAAGCCAGTCAGCTGCAAAAGGTAGTGCCAGGTCCCCACAGAAAGGTCAAGGTGAAAAGTGATGTCCAAACCAAGAAAGCATCTTGGGAAGAGCATGGGATGTGTCTTGTCCCACACTGGCTTCACTGTGCATGACTCGATGGGGCAGATGCCTCCTTGTGCCATAAGGATTCGCAATCCAAGGTCTCATCTTAGTGGGCAGGAATTAACTTTGGTTGGAGAAGACCTCTAAGGCTGAGTCCAACTGTTAGCCCAACACTACTGTGGCCATTAAACCACATCCCAAAGTCCCATGTCCACACACTTCTTGAACACCTCCAGGGATAGTGACTCCACCACCTCCCTGGGCAGCCTGGTCCAATGCCTGACCACTCCTGCAGCAAAGATTTTTTTCCTGGTATCCAACCTGAACTTCCCCTGGCACAATTTCAGGCCTGTCAGTTCTATCACCTGAGACTAGGAAGGAGAGAAGACAAGCTTCTAGACACCTGGAGATGCCACCTAAAAGGAGAACAAGACTGTCTCCATGCCAAAAGCAAGCTACTCGAGTTTCAGCAGCAGGTTGAAGCCTTCACCAGCCCAGCACACTGCAGTGCAGGAGGAAAGATGGGACAGGCAGAAGAGTGAGAACAAGACAAAGAGGCCTCTGAATTTCAACCAGTTTTACAGTCTCAGATATTTTAGTTTTGCTGAGGATCCATCATCCCTCTTCCAGACAAGCAGCAGTGAGGTGGTCTCCCCCTTCAGAACGCTTTGGATGATAACCAACAAGAGCATTATGTTTAAGCTGTGAGGACTGAGCATTCCCACAGGATTCATGGATGGCCCTGCTGAGCCAGGAGGATGCAGCTCTCAGTTGCTAAAGTTCTGGCACCCACACCTATTTCCTTATGATAAAACCCAACACAGGCAGCCTTCAGATGTTGTGTAAATATTGTCAGGGCTCTGGCACAGCCTCCTTTTTTTTCTGATTTGCTTTACACAATCCCCAAGTGTTTCATAAACACCAATTCCATCTCTTGGTTCCTCTAAACAAGCTGCAAGTGCTCCACATAGGAGGAAGCCAAAGCCAAGTGGAGATGGCTGCTTCTCAGCAGTGTGTTGGAGCTAAGTCAGCTGAAGGAGCTTTACCTCTCATGAATGAGGTCACTACCTCACAGAAGATGGCACATTTACCAAGAGCCACCTCAAATGTGACTTGAGGTTTCTAGACCAAAGGAGGAGTTCAGTGATGGCACATTTACCAAGAGCCATCTCAAATGTGACTTGAGGTTTCTAGACCAAAGGAGGAGTTCAGTGATGGCACATTTACCAAGAGCCATCTCAAATGTGACTTGAGGTTTCTAGACCAAAGGAGGAGTTCAGTGTCATGAGCTCCTCAATGGCCACCTTAAGCTCCTCCTAGCACTGTGAAAATCTTCACTTTCAACATCTTATCACAAGCCACACAACCTGGTCTAGAGGAAGGAGTCCCTGCCCATGGCAAGGTGGTTAGAAACCAGATGATCTTTACAGGTCCCTTCCAACCCAAACCATTCTATGTGCTGAACTCTCACACTGTGTACAGATCTCCTTGACGACAGGTCCTGTCCCAGCTCCCTAACTGGATCTTGCAGGTATCTTCACATCAATGATAGCACAACCACTTCTGTCAGGGCACAGAGATGTCTCCATTACATTTTGCCCCAGTAAAACTAAATCAGGCTGGATTTATATCACCTGGGCTCCACATTTTCTTAAAGCTGGTTCCATCAGTTGTTCATTTGCCAGGCTTCTTACAGTGGCAGAATATCAACAGAACCAAGAGCACCACAAAGGAGGTTGCAGACCATAAGAATTTCCAAGTGGGTGCTACCCATGTGCAAAACTTTCAATTTATGATTGACAACTGATTTGAAAAACAGGAATAATAAGCCCCAGCACTAAAGGTTCATGCATCTAGAAGTGGCCTTGGTGCAGAGCACTCCTGTTTTCCATCTACAACTGAATCTGTAACTACCTGCTGCTCTGCAAGGAGTCATGGGTGTGATAAAGATGAACGGAGAGATTAGAGCTCAAAAGCATTTAATGGAAGACAAATGGACATGATTCACAAAGAGTAAAGCCACAAGTCTCAACAATGTTTCCTCATCACCTAGAAGAGGTTATTTCAACAGCTAGAGAGAAGGGAACACAACCAGCTGAGCTCCTTCCCTTCCCCTGGAGCACACAGAAGCAGCAGGGAGCACTGCAAACCCCACATCATCTCACATCAGAGCATGCTGCCCGAGGAGGAAGGCATCTCAGAGCTAATGGAGCATGCTGAGTGTGTTCTCTGCAGCTGGAAACGAAACCAGCCTTGTGGGGAGCTTCACAGAGGTGGTTCTGGTCAAAGAAAAACATAGCTATTGATTTTTTGCTAAGCCTTGTCAGTTCCACCACAGTCACCCATCCTTATTTGCAGACAATAAAACTGTCTGGAGCTGTCACTGATGCAGAGCACACCCACAGCTCTCAGGTGAGCTCCAGGGCCAACACTGCTATGAGGTTTTAAGCCAGCACTCAAAAGGTGCTCCCCTTCAGGCTGAAACAGTCCAGCAGGCACAGAAGGTTTTACACCAGCCTGGAGAAAAAGTTGGGATATCACCCGAGCCCTGCTTTTGCAAAGAGCCTTCAATAAACCTTAACAGCCCTACAGAGAATTTAAGCTCATCCAAGGCTCCACATCTCAGCTAATTGCCTTAGCTCTGAGGAAAATGCAACAAGATACCAAATTTGCTGCCAACTCACTCAGTTGTTTGCACTCCTGATCCCTTTTCTCCTCTGATCTGTGTTAGAGTAGCCACCACCAAAGCCTCTCAGCACCTGCAGCCAACAGGCTGAGGAGGCTGTGCCACTGAGGACTCCAAACAAGCCTGTGCCACCAAGTCTGCTAGCAATGCCTGGGACAGCTGAAGGGTGTTTTGGCAGGAATCAGGACACTCCATTTCCACCTGCATTTACCAGTTAGCTGCCCACTGCGTACCAGCTCAGCTATAGATGGCAACACAAAGCCTCCACATCACCCTCAGAATTACAGAATGCAACATGTTGGAAGGGACCCTCCAAGGTCATCTTGCCCAACACCCATTTCCCACCAGCTCTGCATTCTCAGCTCTTCCTCCTCTTTCCACAGGATGGGCAGACCCATGAAGAAAGGAAGGAAAATGTTCAAAGCCAGGTTGGATGGGACCTTGAGCAACCTGGTCTAGTGGAAGGTGTCCCTGCCCACAGCAGGGGGGTTGGAACTAGATCTTTAAGGTCCCTTCCAACCCAAACCATTCTGGGATTCTATGATTATCATTTTTGGCCCTGCAATGCCTCTTAGGGACAAGAATCTGCCACAACAGGCAAGTTCTACACCATTCACCAGGGTTGTAAGCTCTAAGGGAAGGAACTTGCCCCAAGATATGGGTAAAGCTCTGCCATGAAATGCACTTAACTCAGCTACCAGAGTAACTTAAAAGTAGTCTAAAACACTGTGTAATCTAGAGGTGAAATGCTAAATACTGCATAATTTGTCCTCCACAAAAGGGTCTTCTACTGGGAGAAATTCCTTCTCTTTACAGGAACATGCCACACCTCAATGAGCTTGTGTAAGAGGAAATAAGGATCAGCAGCTTCACTGACTGCACAGCACAGCTGACAGCAGCTTAATACCCAGCTTTAATTTATTGGGACATCCAAACTCTGCAAACATTTACTGTGCTCTGACATGAACACCAACATTTGGGGCATAGGTCATGATTGCAGTATGCCTGGCACGAAAAATTCCAATCTTCAATAGCATGGCAGAGAGATAAGACCAAGAGGCCAAGACAAATTCTGTGCATCAGACCCATCTCAGGGGCATAACAGCTGGAGATAAAAATTTTTGCACCCTGGATTTAACATCAAAAGAAGCATAATGAGAGGTGATTCTGCCACTGTGCTCTGGTGAGACCTCACCTGGAGTGCTGTGTACTGCTCTGGGACCCTCTACACAAGAAGGACATGGACCTGATGGAATGGGTCCAGAGGAGGGCTACAAAATTGATCAGAGGGGCAGGAGCACCTCTACTGTGAAAGACAGGCTGAGAGAATCAGGGTTGTTCAGCTTGGAGAAGAGAAAGCTCCAGAGAGACCTTATGATGGCCTTCCAGTACCTGAAAGGGACCTGCAAGAAAGCTGGGGAGGGACTTATTACAAGGGCTTATAGTGATAGGGTGAAGGAAAATGGATTGAAACTAGAGCAGGGTTGGTTTAGGTTGGACATGAGGACAAAGCTCTTAACTATGAAGGTGTTGGAACACCACACCAGGTTGCCCAGGAAGGTGGTAGAGACCCCATCCCTTGAGACATGCAAGGTTGGGGTTGATAGGGCTCTGAGCAACCTGATCTAGCTGGGCATGTTCCTGCTGACTACAGGAGGGTTGGAGTAGATGACCTCTAGAGGTTCCTTCCCACCCAGTGCATTTGGTGAGTCCATGAATGCTTACTCTCTGGTCAACACTGAATGAGAACCATGGGTTTGCTGCTGCCACCACCACTACCCAGTCATAAAGCAGCCTGTGCCAGCTCAGCAGGCAGACTTTGGCCAAGTTCAGGGTGAAGCATGTGCACACCAGTCTGGTTTGTAATTGGAGTGGCTTATTGCACTGCACATTACATGAGGAGCAGATTCCTGGTCTCCATGGTTAGCAAGCCTGGAATCATTTCTAGCACTTCTTAGTCTGGAGAAGAGAAGACTGAGAGGGGATTTAATAAATGTTTCTAAATATCTGAGGGCTGGGGGGCAAGAGGGAGGGGACAGGCTCTGCTCAGTTGCACTCTGGGATAAGACAAGGGGCAATGAACATAAACTACAGCACAGGAGGTTCCACCTCAACATGAAGAGGAACTTCTTCACTGTGAGGCTCACAGCACTGGAACAGGCTGCCCAGAGAGGTTGTGGAGTCTCCTTCTCTGGAGACTTTCCAGCCCCATCTGGTTGCATACCTGTGTGACCTGTGCTGGATTCTATGGCCCTGCTCTGGCAGGAGGGTTGGACTTCATCTTCTGAGGTCCCTTCCAACCCCTAACCATCCTGTGATATATGCCTCCAATCATCCTAAATGAGCAAAACAGTTATGTGGGAGGAGTGTTTTTAAGACATCCAGAATGGCTTGGTCAACTCTTTGGTCCAAAAGCTATACTAGAAAAGTCCTTAAGAAATCAGGAACCTGAGGCTGTCCCTTGAACCTAACCTACTTCGCATGCTGAACAAGTAGATCTTGGATCAGATGGGGAGGACGAATAAGAGCCAATTTGATGGAGATTGTTGATTTTTCTTTGCCAGTTAAAACTAAGCAAAACTGACAGAGAAAGTTCAAACTGGTGAAGAGAAAGGTTTTGTCAGTCCATACTGACAAATAAGATATGAGATAAGAGATGCAATCTGAGCAGAGACACCCAAGAGAAGGAACTGCACCCTGCAGAGGTCGAGTGGCAGCCAGGGAAGATGTGGACCTGGGGCACTGAGTGCACCCTCAGCAAGTTTGCTGATGGCACCAAGCTGTGTGGTGCAGCAGACAGGCTGGAGGGAAGGGATCCATCCAGAGGGACCTGGACAGGCTGGAGAGCTGGGCACAAGCCAACCTCAGGAGGTTCAACAAGACCAAGTGCAGGCTCCTGCAGCTGGGTCGAGGAAATCCCAAGCACAAATCCAGGCTGGGCAGGGACTCTCCCTGAGGAGAGGGACTTGGGGGTGCTGGGGCATGAGAAGCTCAACAGGAGCTGTCAGTGTGCACTTGCAGCCCAGAGAACCAAGCAGAGCCTAGGCTGCATCAAGAGAAGTGTGGCCAGCAGGGCAAGGGAGGTGATTCTCCCCCTCTGCTCAGCTCTGCTGAGACCCCACCTGGAGTACTGCATCCAGTTCTGGAGCCCCTGTTACAAGAGGGATCTGGACATGCTGGAAGGTGTCCAGAGAAGGGCCACCAGGATGAGCAGAGGGCTGGAGCACCTCTCCTATGAGGACAAACTGAAAGATTTGGGGCTGTTCAGTGTGGAGAAGAGAAGGCTCCGAGGTGACCTTCTTGTGGCCTTCCAGTATCTGAAGGGGGCTACAAGAAAGCTGGGGAGGGACTTTTTAGGCTCTCAGGTAGTGATAGGACTGGGGGGAATGGAATAAAGCTGGAAGTGGGGAGATTCAGGCTGGATGTGAGGAAGAAGTTCTTCCCCATGAGAGTGGTGAGAGCCTGGAATGGGTTGTGCAGGGAGGTGGTTGAGGTCCCATCCCTGGAGGTGTTTGCAGCCAGGCTGGATGAGGCTGTGGCCAGCCTGATGTAGTGTGAGGTGTCCCTGCCCATGGCAGGGGGGTTGGAACTGGCTGATCCTTGTGATCCCTTCCAACCCTGACTGATTCTGTGATTCTAAATCACTGGACTGAATTGCTTCTCAGTGCAAGCAGCACATAGTCAAAGCAAGCAAACTTCTCAGAGGAAGGTAAAAGACACTCCCTAGCTTCACTCACTCTTTGCAAATAGTGGTATGTAGTACTCACTGCTCACAAGCCAGGCAAGAGCTTGGAGTAGCTGAGGTGACACCACGACCAGGACTCATCTCAGACATAGCTGGGAAGGGCCTCCTGGCACTGTGGACCAAAAACTGCACCACACAGCCTAGCTCCCTAAAGGAGCAATCATTTGAAAGCTCTGCATCAAGAGGAGGAAGCTTTACACCTGCTGCTTCCCTCTGTGGGAACACAAATAACCCCAGAGGCTGGGAGGCAGGTCTCCATCTCCAGAGCAGTGTGAGCTGCTGTTTGTTTTATCTGCCTCTCCTGCAGGACACACAGCGACCTGTGGCTTGTGGCGGTGCACAGCCATCAAAAGCTTTCCCCCCACCACTGCAAATTAATCTTCAGGAGGGAAGAACACACCAAAACAAAGCAGGCTGTGAGCAGAAATGCTGCCTCCAGGGAAGCTAACTTGCCTACTTTCTCCTGCCTCCCTCCATCTTATCCCTTCATAAAAAGCTCAGCTTCGTGTCCCGACAGGCAGCGCATTTAATGTTCTAGGAGCTGCACCAAGGAGTAAGGTACACGTGCTACCAAGCCAGAGGTACACACTGCCCCATCTCCTCCCACTCCCAGCACCTCCCTGCTGCACCTCTCTTCACCCCAAGTTCCAGGACACAAGCTTAGTGAAGATTAATGTGTACCCTCCAAGCATGCACCAGATGCTATTTCTGGAAAAGAAGCATCATCCCATTTTAATATTAAAGGATCTTTTTTCTTTTTTTCCCCACCCTGAGCACATAAATTTTAAGTACTGCTTAGCAGGCAGCACTGTGTGACTGTTCCATTAAGCCATAGGAATCACCCCAAGCTCCACTTAGGAAGCAGCACAATCTCTGATGTTTCCCTCCCCCCATTTCCCCCCCCCCTAATTCTTTCCTCCAAAAGAGCTCCATGGGCAGGACTGTTCTAGGTACAACCAAATACACAGAGAGAGAATCACAGAATTATATTGGTTGGAAAGACCTCTGAGGTCATCAAGTCCATCTGTCAACCCAACAGCACCATGACCATTAAATCATGTCCCAAAGTTCTATTTCCACAGATTTCTTGAACACCTCCAGGGATGGGGACTCCATCACCTCCCTGGGCAGCCTGGTCCAATCCCTGACCACTCTTGCAGCAAAGAAATTTTTCCTCATCTCTAACCTAAACCTCCCTGGCACAATTTCAGGACATTCCCTCTCCTCCTTCTATTAGAGAGAAGATACCAACCCCCACGTGGTTCCAGCCTCCTTTCAAGGAGTTGTAAAGAGCAATGAGGTCTCCCCTCAGCCTCCTCCAGACTAAACAACCCCAGTTCTCTCAGCTGCTCCTCACCAGACTTGTTCCCCAGACCCTTCACCAGCTTTGTTGCCCTTTTCTGGACACATTCCACCACCTCAGTGTCCTCTTTGGAGTGAGAGACCTAGCACTGAACCTAATATTTGAGTTGCAGCCTCACCACTGCCAAGTACAGGGGCACAATCTCTTCCCTACTCCTGCTGGCCACGCTGTTGCTGATCCAGGCCAGGATGCTGTTGGCCTTCTTGGCCACCTGGGCACACTGCTGGATCATGATCAGCCAGCTGCCAACCTGGCAACACCCTCAGGTACTTTTCTTCTCACACATCAGCCCACTTCTTAACAGTCCCAAGCTCCTCCTACTCCTTGCACCATACCTAAGTGCTGAAAGTACAGGAGAAAGTTCCTAGACTTTTCTCAAATTACTTACAGATCTTCTTGCCTTGAAGGTGTTTTGCCCTTCAGTCTCCTGTCACTAGCACAGGACTGGGATTAACTGGCTGCTTTTGCATATTTCTCCATGGAGAGGCAGAAATTTGCTCTCTTACCATTTGCTTCCCTTCTCTCTGCTATCAGGTGATGGCACAGTAGGAAATACACCAGGGAAGGTTTAGGTTGGATACTGAGGAAAGTTTCTTTGCTGCAGGGAGCAGTCAGGCATTGGAACAGGCTGCTCAGGGAGGTGGTGGAGTCCCCATTCCTGGAGGTGTTCAAGAAACCTGTGGATATGGCACTGTGGGACGTGGGTTGATGGCCACAGAGGGGTTGGGTTGGTGGTTGAGACTCAATCTTAGAAGTATTTTCCCACCGAACCAATTCTGTGATTCTAGCCCCAAGAAACAAGCCTGTGAGCTCTGAAAACCTGATGACTTAGGACACAAAGCTTTGTTCAACTCTGTCCTTGCACAGCAGCCCTGAGAGCACCTTTTGGGAACACAGCAATTGATATTTCTGTCATTTCCTCCCCTCCATCTTGCACGGCCACGTAGCTATTTGTGCTCATTTCATCAGTGACTAACCCCATCCATTTCCTTGACTATCTGCCACTAATTACCTCTGCCCACACCCATGGCTCTTACCTGTCTTGTGTGCAAGGCACCAGCCACCAAAATGCCTTCTCCACATGGACACTGATGTTATGTGGAGCCTGATCCAGGGAGCAAGGCTTTTAGAAACTGTTTCTGAAGAGATTTGTCATTCAGAACTTGCATTGATCACACTCCTGGCATGCCAGTCATCACCACTCTTCTGAACAGGGAAGGAGCCTCAGACTGTGGGCATGATGTGGTCTACTCTGCCCTAGAGACACCATCTGATGCATTGTGTCTAGTTCTGGGCTCCTCACTTCAAGAGATACTGAAGAAAGCCCAACAGAGGCTACCAGGATGATGAAAGGACTGGAACTGAGGAAGGAAAGGCTGAGACACCTGGGGCTGTTTAGTCTGGAGGAAACCAGGAGAGGATCTGATCAATGTTTATAAAGATCTGAAGGATGGCTGTCAAGAAGGGGCCAGGCTCATTTCAGAGGTGTCCTGTGATGGGACAAGGGACAATGGATGAAAACTGGAACCCAGGAAGTTCTGCCTCAGCATGAGGAAAAAATTCTTCGGTATGAGGTTCAACAAGACCAAGGGCAAGGTCCTGCAGCTGGGTCCAGGCAATCCCAAGCACAAATGCAGGCTGGGCAGGGACTGGCTGGAGAGCAGCCCTGAGGAGAGGAACTTGGGGGTGCTGGGGGATGAGAAGCTCAACAGGAGCTGTCAGTGAGCACTTGCAGCCCAGAGAGCCAACCAGATCCAGTGTGGGCTGCAGGGCAAGGGAGGTGATTCTCCCCCTCTGCTATGATGAGACCCGACCTGGAATACTGTGTCCATATGTTACAAGAAGGATCTGGAGGTCCTGGAGTACTGTGTCCAGAGAAGGGCCACCAGGATGAGCAGAGGGCTGGAGCTCCTCTCCTATGAGGACAGACTGAAAGAGTTGGGGCTGTTCAGTCTGGAGAAGAGAAGGCTCTGAGGTGACCTTCTTGTGGCCTTCCAGTATCTGAAAGGAGCTACAAGAAAGCTGGGGAGGGACTTTTTAGGCTATCAGGTAGTGATAGGACTAGGGGGAACAGAATGAAGCTGGAAGTGGGGAGATTCAGACTGGATGTGAGGAGGAAATTCTTCACCATGAGAGCCTGGAATGGGTTGTGCAGGGAGGTGGTTGAGGCTCCATCCCTGGAGGTGTTTGCAGCCAGGCTGGATGAGGCTGTGGCCAGCCTGATGTAGTGTGAGGTGTCCCTGCCCATGGCAGGGGGGTTGGAACTGGCTGATCCTTGTGGTCCCTTCCAACCCTGACTGAATCTATGAATCTATTTCTTCCTAAAACAAACACTTTTCTTGCTCCACTGCTTTTCCTTTTTCACCCAGTGGAAATCAATGCCAAGCACCACTTGGATTAACCCAGCTCTCAAATCCAAGAGCACTCAACTGGATTCAAGGAAGAGACAAAGCACCTTTCACCAACAAGCAAGCACACAAACCACCCTGCATACCTTTCCAACTCTTCTCTTGTCCATCTCTCCTCCTCCTCCTCAAAGGTTCCTGTGATAGAAATATGGTTGAAAGCAGGGAAAGCAGGGATTCATAGGAGAACCCTTGCATGCCTTTGTGAGCAGAGACTGACAGCCTGAAGCCTGCACACTTGGCTCAGGGTGTCAGGTACAGGGAAATCCCATTCTGCTCTGCAGGGAATGGATCTCTTCATATTCAGAAGCTATGGCAGTTAACCTGTGCTGAGGTGCAAGGTGCTTGGTGGAGAAGCAGCCTGTCACAGCCACTTTTAAGGCTCAGTTGACAGGCTGCTAGGGCCATCTCATTGAAACTATACTATCACCTAGAAGGGTTAGACCAGATGAGCTTTGGGGTTCCTTCCAACCTGGCATTCTATGATTCTGTAATCATCCACATGGCCTCTTCTGCAAAAAAACACTTCAGAAGACACCACACCATGAGCACACTGCCCACCTCAGATGCTTATCTTTACCTACTCATCACACAAATGAGGACTCAGCCATGCTGATCAAGACCTTGGGCACCAGCTAGTCGTTTGTGGACAACCAGTAGGGAGAGCAAACCCATTTTCCACAGATCATTCCAGCTGTGGTCAGTCCACATGTATCAGCTTCTGCACACAACTTCCAGCCAGCAGCAGCTGGGAGGTCTCAGCTGCAATGCACTGTGAAGCACAGTTGTGCAGAAACCAATTCCCTCAACTCCTTGAGGTGCAGCTTATAAAACAGCTCCCCTGAACCCAGCTCTAGCAGCCAGACCCCAAGTCAGACAAGCATCCTGACTCTAGCTAGGACCATCCTCCACATTTGGCAGGTATAATGGGACCCACACCTCTTTCCCACTGTTTTCCCAGCCTCCAGCTCTCTGTGGTTACAGCCTTGCAGTGCTTACATGCACATCCAGCCACGTGAGCACAGATCTGTTGAAGTCACAGTTATTTCACCTACATTTTCATGGTGGCAACACCAGCTGCCCACCTACAGAGTGCCTTGCAGCTTCTGCACCAGCTTCACACACTCACAGGGCCAAACAACATTTTATAGACATCCTTTCCTTATGCCAGGGTCATTCCCCAGCTAGATCTGTCCCCTAATATGTCCCACAGACAGTCAAGGTCACTATAAGACACTTTCAGCTGTCTGCTGCTGATGGTGCAACTCCTCCTCATATCTCAGCAGGTATCAACAGCAAGCTTTCTTCTCCCCATGATCTCTGGGAGACATCACTTAGAACAGAAGAACTCCCAGAAAGAAAATCCTCTTCACAAGCCAATCCAAGCCCTTAGGACAAGCTTGAGGGTTCATTGGGAAGGCTGAAGGCCACAGGAAGCAGTCTGTCACAGGGGAAGGAGCTGCTGAGATCAAAGGCACAGCCAGTGTCTGAGGTCCTTAGGAAGGTGGGAAATTTTCCTCAGTGAAATAAATGCTAAGCATGATCTTTAAAGGCATGAAGCAGTGACAATCTTCTCTTGAAGGCAGGCAAAGGATTGCACGTGATCTTTTCTGGAGAGGTGGATGCTTGGGTGGAGGCTGAGAAAGAAAACCCTCAGCCCTGGAACCGTGGAGTGCTGCCAGTTGTGATGGGTTAGAGATAAGCTGAAAAACATCCATAAGCATTTCAGCTTCAAAAGCAGGGAAAGGAGGAGGGCAGCTGCAAGGAGTCAACTGCCTGGGGCATCCCATTTCCAGTCAGCATAAGGAGGTTATTTTTAGAAAGCCTCCATAATACACTTCCAAGAGCACTGATGCTGGAAAGGAATTCTGCCTTTTAATGGTCTCCTTCACACCACCTCACAGGTGGCATTTCTGCAAGGGCCATTCCACCCAAGGGAAGTCAACTGCAACATTCCCTCCAAATAAAAAAAAAAAAAAAAAACAACAACACAAAACCACCAATAAATATCAGGATGAAAATATCAGGATTATTGCCAAAAAAAAAAAAAAAAAAAAAAGCCCATTTGAAATGAGATGTAGACAAGCTTCTAAGCCAGGTCTCCCTTTCCCTCTGTATGAGATTCCTGCTCACTTCCCATCCCCTCTGGTAGTTTGCATTAGCCTGTGGGAAAAACCAGCCAGAATACCCAATGGAGACCTACAGCTATGGTCTGCCATGGGAGACACAGCAGGTGGGAAACTTGTTCATGAAAAACAGCTACATGAGACACCTGAACTGCAACTGCTGCACTACTTGCTTCAGGGGGGGCAAGGCAGGTAGATAAGCATCAGCTCTAAACTGACATTTTCCAACACTTCTTCACATTAAAAAGAATCACCAGCTCCACTCTGAAATGGGTCAAGAAGTGGCTGGAGGGCTGGGCCCAGAGAGTGGTGGTGAACGGTGCCACTGCCAGCTGGCAGCCAGGCACTAGTGGTGTCCCCCAGGGAGCAGTGCTGGGCCCCATCCTGGTCAATATCTTTATTGATGATGTAGGTGAAGGGATTGAGTCCCTCATCAGTAAGTTTGCAGATGACACCAAGTTAGGAGCAGGAGTTGATCTGTTGGAGGGTAGCAGGCCCTGCAGAGGAACCTGGCCAGGCTGGCTGGGAGGGCAGAGGCCAAGGGGATGAGATTGAACAAGGCCAAGTGCAAGGTTCTACACTTTGGCCACAACAACCCCAAGCAGTGTTACAGGCTGGGGACAGAGTGGCTGGAGAGCAGCCAGGCAGAGAGGGACCTGGGGGTGCTGAACATGAGCCAGCAGTGTGCCCAGGTGGCCAGGAGAGCCAATGGCATCCTGGCCTGGATCAGGAATAGTGTAGCCAGCAGGACAAGGGAGGTTGTTCTTCCCCTGTGCTCAGCCCTGGTCAGGCCACACCTTGAGTGCTGTGTCCAGTTCTGGGCTGCTCAATTCAAGAGAGCTGTTGAGGTACTGGAAGGTGTCCAGAGAAGGGCAACAAAGCTGGGGAGGGGTCTGGAACACAAACCCTGTGAGGAGAGGCTGAGGGAGCTGGGGGTGTTCAGCCTGGAGAAGAGGAGGCTCAGGGCAGACCTCATTGCTGTCTGCAACTCCCTGAAGGGAGGTTGTAGCCAGGTGGGGGTTGGGCTCTTCTCCCAGGCAAGCAGCAGCAGAAGAAGAGGACACAGTCTCAAGTTGTGCCAGGGGAGGTCTAGGCTGGAGATTAGGAGGAAGTTCTTCACAGAGAGGGTGATTGAACATTGAAATGTGCTGCCCAGGGAGGTGGTGGAGTCACTGTCCCTGGAGATGTTCAAGAGGAGACTGGATGAGGCACTTGGTGCCATGGTCTAGGTGATGGCTTAGGGCTGGGTGTTGGGTTGGACTGGATGATCTTGGAGGTCTCTTCCAACCTGGTTGATGATTCTGTGATTCCAAGGGTTAAAAGAATCACCAACACCAAAGGTTAAAATTAAAGGAATCACCAACTCCAAAAGTTACAGCCTGAAAGCACACCCTTTGCTCACATCAAAGACAGTATGACAGTTTCCTATGGGATAAAGGATATGGAGAAGGTCATAGCTGGGAGTTAAGATGCTGGGCTTGTATCTTGTGTCTTGTTTTGCTTCCAGCTCAGAGGGACCTCAAGACAAAACAGTGGTATAAAACAAAACAAAAAAAAAAAATTGGAGCCAGGTTATCCACCCCACCATTGACCACTTTCAGGTATCTGAGTATAGTGAGAAGCTGGAGAAAGAAGAGACCTGTAGGAACACAATGTCTATGCAGAGATGATCAGGACTGTCAGTCTCAGATGCCAAATCTTCCCAGAGTCTGAGCCTTCATCCCCTTTATCCTCCTCAGACTGTCTTCAGCTGAGATCATGCAGCAAATGTCCCTCTCCATCTGGTTAGCAGTGGAAAACCGTAGGATGTTGCAAGTCTTTTCCTTAAATGAGATGCCAGCTTTCACCCCCAGGAGTCAACAATTTCAAACTCCTAAAAAAACCAACCTTTAAAACACATTTTCCAATGACTGACTTTCCTTCTCCCCTGCACATACCAAGTGTGCAGTGGTGGAGACCCCAAAAGGTGAACATGCTTCCAAAAATGAACCACCTTTATTTCCCATCCTTCTGTTGCTGCTAATCAGGAGAAATTCCACCAGAGCAAGTAAAACTGCATTCCACACTCCCCACACCAGTCCCAGTTGATACAGGGTTGCACCTCCATCCATGAAGGTGCCAATCAACCCAAAAATCCCTCTACCAGGAGCTCACTGACACAAAGGTGTCAGTGAAGTTCAGAGTTTGTGTAGATAAATTGTCTGTGAGAGTCCCTAGCAATCTCACATGAGGTTCAGAAGAGCTATCAGCCCTGAATGCTTTTGGTTGATAGCCACCACCTCAGAGAAGATCTTACCCAGTGACTATCAAGCCATCTCTTTTCCCATGATGAATTTTCCAGGTAACTTCATTTCTGCTGCTGCCACAACATGACAGCTGACTGCTCTGGCCCTCAAAACACACACAGCAGTGCAAGGTGGCACTGCTCCACCTCATGTCCCTAACATTACTCCCCTGTGTTTCTAGTTTCCACAATTTGTGCACAAAAAAAAAGCAGCCCACAAAAGAAACGCTTGCTAAAAAAGCAAGCTGCTGTTCTTTGTCCTTGCTTGCAGTTAAGGTATAGGTGAAGGTGGAAGAGATAGAGGACAAATGGAAACTCATGGGCAGTGGTGAGGTTACACCCCAAGCACTGTGTGTGGTTTTGGAACCCTCACTGCAAGGAGGACATTGAGGCTGGTGGAATGTGTCCAGAGAAAGGCACAAAGAAAAAGCTGGGGAAGGGTCTGGAGAGCAGGTCTGGTGAGGAATGGCTGAGGGAACTGGGGTTGATTAGCTTAGAGGAGGCTGAGGGGAGACCTCATTGCTCCCTACAACTCCCTGAAAGGAGGTTTTAGTGAGGTGGGGATTGGTCTCTCCTCTCTAGTATCGGGTAATAGGAGAGGAAATGGCCTAAAATTGTTCCAGGGAGGGTTAGGTTGGAGATTAGGAAAAATTTCTTTGCTGCAAGAGCGGTCAGGGATTGGACCAGGCTGCCCAGGGAGGTGGTGGAGTCACCACTCCAGCAGTGTTCAAGAAACCTGTGTAGATGGCACTTTGGTACACAGTTTAATGGCCATGGTGGTATCGGTTTGGTGGTTGGACTAAGTGATCTTAGAGGTCTTTTTGCAACCAAAATAACTTAATGATTCATCTCCTTTTTCCTCCCCAAGCTTTGTCATCAAAACTCATCTGGCACCAACCCATCTTCCTCTGCCCACTATCACAAAGGAGCACCACAAGGGAGCCTCCACCACGATGGAGCAGGACCTTTTCTTCAAGTGACCACAGCAGCTCTCCAAAAATTCCTTCCCCTTCAACTATTTTAAGACAGCAGAGAGAAGCCTTCTCTTGGAAGCTCGATATCATCCCTCTAAATGAGCATTGTGGTTTCAGCTCAGCATTTTCTTGTTTGCATGCTAGACACACACTTGGATGGCATCAGGTTTCCCAGCTGAACCCAACCACATCCCTGCACCTGCATAGCTAGCAGCAACGTGAGAAGTCTGCAGCACGTAATTCAGATAGAGATCTATTCAAGCAGCTTTATTGATGTTAATGCAGTTACTTGGGATTTACACACAAGTAAATCAGAGCACAGGTGGATGATAACTTCTTGCAACTGCTAACAATATAAGGAAGGCCAATTTCACCCCTGGTGTAAAGCTGCTGATGTCAAGAGTCATGCACCAAGGCAGTGGCTGTGATCACAAGCCACTCTGATGAGGCAAATCAGGGGGCTGCAAATAAACCTGCAGATTCACACAGCATCACTTGCTGGCTCCAGCAGTGAGCAATGCAAGCCCAGGACCCTCAGCCAAACAGATCAAGTTGCAACTTTATTGCTTCAAAATATTTTCAGCAGACTTGGCAACCACATGTCTGCATGGTGGTCTCATCCTTTGCAAAGGACATGCAGTAGCAGTTGAAGCCACAGCAGAAGCTGTTTGGGGAAGTATAGCCTCTAAGTGGCCTTCAAAACAAGCTTGTCAGCCTGGCACATGAGTGTGGCAGCTTGTAAATGCTTTTGACTGAGGGTGAGCAGAGTTGTGGCATCCCTGTGCACACCACTGCTCATTCCTCTGTACAGCTGACTGGGAACCAAGATACTGTGGCCCTTGTGGTGTGAGCTTTTTGCCTTCTCGTGCTGAGGTTGGCAGCTCACTTCATGGTCACTGAAGAGCTGAACAGTCACTCAGGAGTGTTTTCCTCCAGGATGATGCCTGTAAAACCACACCAATTTACTGGACCTTTGTATGACCAGAGAAGCAAGAAAGTCAGCTTGCAGCAGGGACAAGTACCCAAGAGGAGCTGAGCACCAGTTGACTAATGTTCTCAGACCAGTCAACCAGTAGATCCTGAGGGTAATGATGACCTAGATCACACAGACAGGAAACAATGAAGGTCAAATATGCAGGAGAGATGGTAAATGGCCAAGTCACAGCTTTCTGCTCTGGCTACAGGACACAAGTCTGAGTCTTATAACAAGACGCAGGACCTTGCAAGTCAAGCAGGTCATAACTAACAGGGACAGCTAGAGACATCCGAGCAGACTACAGAAAGATGGATTGTTGTAGGAGCCTCAGGCTCTCAACCCTTCCAAAGAGCAAAGTCATAGGCAGGTGGCCTCAAGATGTCCTTGCTTCTCCACCCAGCCACCAGGGTGTATTCACTCCCCAGAGGCCACTGCTCACGCTCCCAGGGCTTAACCTCCTACCCCATGAATTGTTTGCCACCCTACCATGACTAATCTGGATTTACAACCCAGAAAGCAGCAGGGAGAAGAATCTGATCAAAAGGACAACCCTCACAGCCAGAGAACAAGAAAGAGCTGTGTAGCCAGTTGTTCCAGGACACTTAATCCATCAAGCCTTCACCATACTACCCTTGGGCTTAGGCTGAGTCGGTTGTGATTTGCTTAAAACCATGGGAATTCCCTCCTCCTCCTCCCAAAAAAAAAAAAAAAAAAAAAAAAAACCCAGCCAGTTGTAAAGTTTGTCAAGATGTTGGAGGGGGAAAAGGGTGTGAAATACAGGAGTCACTACTCACTACACCTTTACATTAATTTGACAGTGGCTGGTCATCATCCAATTGGCAACTCTCCATCTGAGGCATCTCCATGCTTCCAAAAGCCAAAGCAAACACTGTGCTTTGTCTAAAAGACTTTGCTTTCAGCAGGGCAAATTTGTTCTTGTGCTGCCAAGTTACACTGCAAGTCCATCACCATTCAGTCCCCACAAGAGGTTTTGGGGTTAGCTGGTGCAAAACTACCTGAGTTAAGTCTTGTAGTAGCACTCTCCTGCTGGGAGGGAAGTAGGAGTGTTGGATCCCAAACACTCTTTTCAAAGAGAAGTGGTAGACAGATCATGGTAGAGGTTGAGCCAGAAGCAGTCACGAAGCATCAGACAGACTGAAAGAGTTGGGGCTGTTCAGTCTGGAGAAAAGAAGGCACTGAGGTGACCTTATTGTGGACTTCCAGTGTCTGAAGGAGGGCTGGGGCACCTCTCCTGTGAGGACAGACTGAAAGAGTTGGGGCTGTTCAGTGTGGAGAAGAGAAGGCTCCAAGGTGACCTTCTTGTGGCTTTCCAGGATCTGAAAGGGGCTGCAAGAAAGCTGGGGAGGGACTTTTTTAGGCTATCAGGGAGTGATAGGACTGGGGGGAATGGAACAAAGCTGGAAGTGGGGAGATTCAGGCTGGACATGAAGAAGTTCTTCCCCATGAGAGTGGTGAGAGCCTGGAATGGGTTGTGCAGGGAGGTGGTTGAGGCCCCATCCCTGGAGGTGTTTGCAGCCAGGCTGGATGAGGCTCTGGGCAGCCTGCTGTAGTGTGAGGTGTCCCTGCCCATGGCAGGGGGGTTGGAACTGGCTGATCCTTGTGGTCCCTTCCAACCCTGACTGATTCTATGATTCTATGATCAGTCACTCTGCTTTTATCTAACAGAGGATGTATCAAAAGACCAAGAACAAATCAAAGTCCAAACAAACCAAGTTCAAGAGCTGCTCAAGTATTACAGTACACAAGGTTCTATCCTGCTATCCCCTAAATTCCAGCTTCTACCAGTTTGGGTCAATCACTTGCTTCTTCCACACTAAGATCCAGACTTTGCCAAGGCTTTTCCCACTCCCAGGAGCAGAGATTTTCCCCTTGGCTTTTGTGTCTAACACAAGCTGGGCTCAACCTTCCTCCAGTGCTTTCTACACTTTGGAAGCAATCCAATATCCCCACAGAGGTTTTCCATTCATTTTACTGGGTTCTGGATAAGAGCCTTAAAGATGTTTTCCTGTCTTTTTCTCCCCACAGCTCAGCAGAAGTCAGAACCACTTTGCCTGTAGTTTTACAAGAGGCAGCTGGTGAAAGGTTAGATAACCAGACAACATTACCAAACCCAAGGGAGTCTGAAGAAACTGATTTGTGGGCTTTTATGCCAAGTTATTGCTTACAATCATCATCTTCCTTCAGGAAAGGGCTGTCTATAAGCCAGAAGTCTCTTTCCTCTTTATCTAATGATCATTACTTGAGGATACCCTTTACAAGATGACTCCAGGACACCAACCAGATGTGCATTTTAACTGGAAGCTGATGGGGAAAAGAGCAATAATCTACTGCAGAAGCATCAGAGAGGAAAACTGCCTAGCTTGCAAAGTGGGATCAGTCTTTCTCCACCTGCAGCCTTCTAGATTGTATTCATCCACGGCTGAGAGACCTGGGGCTGTTTAGTCTGGAGAAGAGAAGGCTGAGAGGAGATCTGATTAATGTTTATAAATATCTAGGGTGGGTGTCAAGAAGGAGGGGCCAGGCTCTTTTCAATGGCATCCTGTGATAGGCCAAGGGGCAATGGATACCAACTGGAACTCAGGAAGTTCCAGCTTAACATGAGGAAAAATCTTTTCCTGTGAAGGTGTTGGAACCCTGGAGCAGGCTGCACAGAGAGGCTGTGGAGTCTCCTTCTCTGGAGACTTTCAACACCTGTCTGGACACATTTGTCTGTGACCTACCCTAGGTGACCCTGCTTTAGCAGGGGAGGTTAGACTTGATCTTCAGAGGTCACTTCCAACCCCTACCCATTTTATGATTCTAGGATCTTGAGCCTATTTTTAGTTGAAGACCAGAGAGTGATCTAAGTAGGTTACACTCACAGTAAAGGTGCTTTCCTGGCACAGGAGGAAATGTGGACACCTCATAACATCCCCAGAACACCTTCAGATTCCTTGGCAATGAGACAGAAATACATACAGCACCTCTGTACAGAGCAGGAAGAGTTTCAGGAGTCTCAGAGCAATGATGCCCAACAAACCTGAGACAGATTATTGTTTTCTGTCACACTTAGAGGCAAAGATCCTCTTGGGATTTTTCTCCCCCAGAAAATTCTGAGAAGGAACTAATCCTATAGTCTCCAAGGCACAAACAGTTCTGGGTGCCTTCCGTAAGGATTAAACTTGAACCCCCTGCTCAAAACTGATTTTAGGGCCTGGATTCAGCACGTTGTAGGACAAAGCTCAAACTCCTTATAAACATCTCAGACACTGCCACTGAGGGGAAAAAACTAACTATGGAGGTCTTGAATCAAAAACCATGATGAAATGCCAGGCAAGATATTGTCTGACCTCAGTTCTTTGCTTATCAAACCCTGGATGCTCTTCTCTGGACCACAGGTAGGATGCCAGAGATTGTTCCAACCTTTCCTATGACTTCTTCCACCTTCTGGACAAGCTCACCCCCTTCTCCCTCATAACAGGGAAAGATTTAGAAGAACATACTCTGAGAGTTCCAGGCCACTTGAAAAACCTGCCCTAACACAAGTCTATTATTGTACAGCCTGTTTACTTAAATTCATTCCACAGCCTGGGAGACTTTGCACAAGGAAATTTACAGCTCGAGTTAATAGAGCAAAATGTAAAACTGCTGAGTTTTGGCTGAGGCTGCAAGCAAAGGACAGGCACAGGTTGTGACTGGGGGTGTTTTCACAGGGCCACTGACACAGAATGTGTTTTCAGGGAGTATTTATTTTAAATAAGGAAAGTTTATACAGCTTGAGAAAATTATTGGGAAGGAAATTAAATCTCGCTCTGGTGCTCTTCCGTCTCACCTTGACACTTGCAGCTCTCCTCCCTCCCTCCCCCAGAACATGGTTAGGGCAGGTTTCACTTGCAGAATATTGCCTTCCTCCTGCATACTGATTTACAACCAGCTCATGGACCAGCCTTCTACACCCATTTTAGGGGAGAAAGGGCAAGCAAGACCCACTCCTCCTCTACTCTGACCCTAGGCTGCAGCTTGGGAGGGATGTATGACATTACAAGGAGGTTGTATCCAGAAGAGGAATCTGCAGAGGGATGAGTGGGACCCATCAGCTGGGATGCCACCCCCAACCCAGCCAAAACTACTCCTAGTCAAACAGGGGATGGAAGGCAACCCAACTTTCTTCCTAATCTTTCCTAGATGCACCAGAATGATGCTGCCTGGGAACAGCTCTGCTTAGGAAATCCCTGCACCAGTAGCAATGTTGGCAGAGATCTGCATTCCTGCTTCCAGCCCAGGCATGGCACAGCAGCAAAGGGCAAGCACAGCCTGATCCTCTCCTGCCCCAGACCTCCCCACCAAACCAGAAACCCCAGCACCATCTCAGAAAGCCTTGCAGCAGGGTCCTTTGGTGCCTCCCTGCTAGTATTTAGGAGGATAAGAAAGCAAAAAAAAAAAAAAGAGAAGGCCTCTAAGAGTTTCCTCCCCACTTTGCAGTGATATTTCTAAGGACTCCCATTAATATGACAGTAAAGAGTTGGACGCTGGACAGTTACTGTGATCCTGGTACTGTAGGGTGGGAATGAAACAATAAAAGGCAAAAAAAGGAGCCATGTGAGGAGGCAACACCAGTTTCCTCCAGTCACAGCCATCAACCCTCTTCTCCATCCCAAAGGGCCCACTGAACACTTACTTCACCCTCCTGCATCCAACCATGCACACCACAAATGCTCAGCTCCCCACACATTGCTAAAAGGCCTGAAATTCCAGAGACCAAAAGCCCCAAGATGCATCATGCAATTAGTTGGGTGAATCTACAGCAGACATCTCCCATGGTGCCTGGATCACAAGGGATCCAAACTGTAACCACCACCACCCACCTGAAAACCTCAGCCACAACCAGACCAGCAAAGTCTGGGAAGAACAAAAAAATCCTCAGAGCAAAGTAGAGGTAGGGTTCACTTGCCCAATCCTACAAATCTAGTGGTCTGAGCAAACATTCAAGTGCTGCAGCAGGACCTACACCCCACAGAACAAGTTCAGCTTGACACCAAACACTTAAGAATCCTTCCTGAAATTCCTCCTCCCACAGGTATTAAAAAAAAAAAAAAACACCAACCCTGGCTGAAACCTTCAGCAGGTGTCAGGCAGTGCCTTGCACTTCCCATCACACAACTGGGATGAGACAGATTGACTCAGCAGGAACTTGCTGTGCTTCAGCTGGAAGTAAACCTCCATGACATCAAAGCAGCAAAATCCAGCTTGTGGCAGCTTGGATTCTTCCAGCCTGGGACTGGACTGCAGGTTCCAGTTTATCTGTCACAGATGGAATTGATTCAGCGAGCAGCTACTTTTATTTTTTTTCCAGGATGCTCTCTAGAAACACTGCTGGCAGGAAAAATCATAGAATCAGCCAGGTTGGAAGAGACCTCCAAGATCATCCAGTCCAACCTATCACCCAGCCCTAAGCAATCACCTAGACCATGGCTCCAAGTGCCTCATCCAGGCTTCTCTTGAACATCTCCAGGGACAGTGACTCCACCACCTCCCTGGGCAGCCCATTCCAATGTTCAATCACCCTCTCTGTGAAGAATTTCCTCCTAATCTCCAGCCTAGACCTCCCCTGGCACAGCTTGAGACTGTGTCCTCTTGTTCTGCTGCTGGTTGCCTGGGAGAAGAGCCCAACCCCCACCTGGCTACAACCTCCCCTCAGGTAGTTGTAGAGAGCAATGAGGTCTCCCTGAGCCTCCTCTTCTCCAGGCTGAACACCCCCAGCTCCCTCAGCCTCTCCTCACAGGGTTTGTGCTCCAGACCCCTCCCCAGCTTTGTTGCCCTTCTCTGGACACCTTCCAGTACCTCAACATCTCTCTTGAATTGAGCAGCCCAGAACTGGACACAGCACTCAAGGTGTGGCCTGACCAGAGCTGAGCACAGGGGAAGAACAACCTCCCTTGTCCTGCTGGCCACACTATTCCTGATCCAGGCCAGGATGCCATTGGCTCTCCTGGCCACCTGGGCACACTGCTGGCTCATGTTCAGCACCCCCAGGTCCCTCTCTGCCTGGCTGCTCTCCAGCCACTCTGTCCCCAGCCTGTAGCACTGCTTGGGGTTGTTGTGGCCAAAGTGTAGAACCTTGCACTTAGCCTCCAAAGTGATATTTGCAGAGGGGAAAAGAGTAAGGCAAAGCTTGTCAAGGAAAAAGCTCCTGGCTACAGAGACAAGGTGCTTCTGGTTGTCCCTCCCTAAGCCATGCTTAATTGGATTTCTCAGGATCCATGCTCCCAGCAGATATTATTTCAGCTCACAATGGTTGTACCAAGACTACCCCAAAACTGAAACTTGGCCTATAGCTAAAAAACCTGTATAAAGAACCTCAAACTGAGTATGTCCAGGTGTCCAGCTGAAGCAGAAGGGTGGATTTGATAGGGTGAAAATGCTTCATTCCTCACCTGAAAGGCTTCAGCTGTGTTTTGGGGTGGTGCCACTGGCAGCTGATGGCCACATACTGAATCACAGCTTGTCCTAAGGTTTCCATCTGAAGGTTGATTTGCTCTTTTGAGGAAAGTGTCTTACAGAAGAGCCCTCATGCTTCCTCTTTCATAGAATCAGTCAGGGTTGGTAGGGACCACAAGGCTCAGCCAGTTCCAACCCCCCTGCCATGGGCAGGGACACCTCACACTACATCAGACTGGCCACAGCCTCATCCAGCCTGGCTGCAAACACCTCCACAGATGGGGCCTCAACCACCTCCCTGCACAACCTATTCCAGGCTCTTTGACCAACCCTTAACTCAAACTGCTCCTAATCATGGAACAGTTTGGGTTAGAAGAGACCATAGAGATCATCTAGCTCCAACCCCCTACCATGGACAGGGACACCTACTAGATCACTAAGATCTACTACTCTGAGACTACTGTAAGTGTAAAGATCCCTTCCTGCACACCATCAACTCCTGCTGGCATCAGCAGGCACACCAGACACCTCTTAGGATCTTTTGAGAGCCTTAGCTTATGTCCATCACAAAGCAAAGTCACTCAAGGGACCTCAGTCCAACATCAGTTACTCCTCTGGCAGACAGGAGGCAGCAGCATCTGGAAAATCCAAACAACAGGTTGCACAGGGTACTTTCAAATAGCTTGAAATCTAATGAGTAATTAACTCTGACACCCTTAGGTGTTATTAATCCCACTAACCAGGGGAGGAAACCTAGAAAGGAAACCAGACAAACCCTTGAATCCCTTTCAGTTTGCCTCAGGGATGAAGCTTGGCTTGGAAGAGCTGCAACCACTTGCCTCAGGCCCCACAAGAAGTCCATATCAGAGGGAGCAAGGACACAGCTTCCCTGTCTGCAGGAGAGCAGGTACTTCCCCAGCCAGGGGGCAAGGTGCAAGGCAGGGAAGCAGCCTTGGCAGCCCCAAGGGGACCCTGCCCCACAGCCTTCCCTGGCAGCCCTCACACCTGCCTGGGGCACTGCAAAGCCTCTGAGAGCTCATTTTAGTGCTGACTTTCCTGCCAGCACATCCCAGAACATTTACTTTGTGGCAGCTCCAAACAGTCCTTTCCCTGCCTGTTTCCACTCCTAACTGGCTTCTGCAGCAGCCATCTCCTCCTGAAGGACCACCAAGCCAGGTTTGCTTTGTGGCATAGCCCAGTTGTCATTTTACACTTCCCCAGGTTAATGATTTCTCCTATCTCATCCATCAGTGGAGCTCCATTCATCAAAGCCTCCACAGAAGCTCATTAGCACCCCAGACAGAAGCACTGCTCAGCTGTAACCATCCACAGCTTCTCATCCCTCTGGTTCCCAGAGGTTCAGATTTAAAGTAGGGGCCATAAGCATACTGGAGGTTCCTAATCCTGGGATAAGACTACCAGCTCCCTAAGAAATGAGCATAGCTCCATCTTTCCTTCCAGGTGCCCTCCAGGTGACTTCAATATCAAGCTGGGATCCTCCTTAGGATGAGAGGAAATGGCCTCAAGTTGTACCAGGGGAGGTTGGATATTAAGAAAAATTTTTCCTGCAAGAGTGGTCAGGGATGAGAACAGGCTGCCCAGGGAGGTGGTGGAGTCACCATCCCTGGAGGTGCTCAAGAAACCTGTGGACATGGCACTGCAGGACATGGCTTAGTGGGCATGGTGGTGTTGAGCTGGTGGTTGGAGCTGATGATCTTAGAGGTCTTGTCCAACTGAAATGATTCTATGATTCTACAAGAGAAACCTCTGGATACTTGGAGTGGTCTCACACCCTGAATGCACCAGGGTGATGTGATTTAGGAGGAAGCAAAAAAAAAAAAAAGCAGCAACTGGTTATCCATAAACCAGGGTTTAGGTTGGATATTAGGATTTTTTTTTTCCTGCAGGAGTGGTCAAGCATTGGAACAGGCTGCCCAGGGAGGTGGTGGAGCCACTGTGCCTGGAAGAGTTCAAAACATGAGTACACATGGCACTTTGGGACATGGTTTAGTGGGCATGGTGGTGTTGAGTGGATGGTTGGACTTGATGGCCTTAGAGGTATTGTCCAGCCTTAATGTTTCTATGACTTTGCAATTCTATTCCAGTTGCAGTAGCAACTATAACCAGAACAAGGCTCAGTATCCCCTTGCCAAGTCAGCCTTTAAAGGTTCCCTTTCACAGCAGCAGAAAGGAAAAGCACTTTGCTTCACCATCCCAGTTAGAAAACACTGCTCTGAAGAGCAGCCTGGAGCCCAAGTCCCACCATTCAGGCCAGCAGACAACCAGGAGTTTACTCATCACAGGGTTGCATGTGTCACTCACCCCAAACACAACTTCAGGCACAGTTTCTGGTTTGGTTTCAGGTGGAAGTTGCTCCAAGAACTATGAATAACTCTCCAGCCTGACTTTTAGGACTGCAGCACTCAGCCATGCAAGCTCCACAGATTCTAGAGCCACCCTGCATGTGCCAGGTTTGCCAGGCTGCCACCCATTTCACCAGCGAGTGCTGAGACAGGACTACAACAAGCAGCTCACCCCATTCCTCCAAGGAGGCACCACACCTCTGTGCTACCCTGCACCCTGGGGCACACTCCCCTGGTGCCAGAGCCAAGAGAAGGTGCTGTAAAAGATAAAGCTGTGTGGGAGCCCTGAGTGCTCCCCCTTGTTCTTTCCCACCAGTGGTGTTGCAGCAGTCGGACTGAGCTAAGCCCAGCCCTTCATCCCTGGGGAGATGAGGAGCCCTTGGGCAGGGCCAGCCAGGTGCCTGCTGGAAGCCTGAACTGGCTTCGTCCTGAGGCCATCTAGTGGCACATTTTAATATAGTTCCTCGACACACCCCCCCCTTCACCTGGGGCTTATGCAAACACGGGTCTGTGAGAGCCTGACCTGCATCCTCTGGCGTCTGAGCACAAACCGGGATCCCCAGCACAACCACCACCTCCTCCAGCAGAACCACCACCTCCTCCAGCAGCAGCTCCCCAGCTGCTTCTGAAGGCAAGGGGCAACGGTTTGAACCTAGAGCAGGG
This sequence comes from Indicator indicator, assembly GCF_027791375.1. NCBI lineage: Eukaryota > Metazoa > Chordata > Aves > Piciformes > Indicatoridae > Indicator > Indicator indicator. The sequence continues at coordinate 13,647,686 of NC_072035.1, forward strand.
TAGATTTAGGTTGGGCTTTAGGAAGAAGGGTGGTGAGACACTGCAATGGGTTGCCCAGAGTGGTTGTGGACTGGATGAGGCTTTGAGCAATCTGATCTACAAGAAGGTGTCCCTGCCCATGGCCAGGGGGTTAGAGCTAGATGAGAGGTGGGCACAAGCCAACCTCAGGAGGTTCAACAAGACCAAGTGCAAGGTCCTGCAGCTGGGTTGAGGCAAACCCAAGCACAAATCCAGGCTGGGCAGGGACTGGCTGGAAAGCAGCCCTGAGGAGAGGGACTTGGGGGTGCTGGGGGATGAGAAGCTCAACAGGAGCTGTCAGTGAGCACTTGCAGCCCAGAGAGCCAAGCAGAGCCTGGGCTGCATCAAGAGAAGTGTGGCCAGCAGGGCAAGGGAGGGGATTCTCCCCCTCTGCTCAGCTCTGCTGAGACTCCACCTGGAGTACTGTGTCCAGTTCTGGAGCCCCTATTACAAGAGGGATCTGGACATGCTGGAAGGTGTCCAGAGAAGGGCCACCAGGATGAGCAGAGGGCTGGAGATCCTCTCCTATGAGGAGAGACTGAAAGAGTTGGGGCTGTTCAGTGTGGAGAAGAGAAGGCTCTGAGGTGACCTTTTTGTGGCCTTCCAGTATCTGAAGGGGGCTGCAAGAAAGCTGGCAAGGAACTTTTTAGGCTCTCAGGTAGTGACAGGACTGGGGGAATGGAATAAAGCTGGAAGTGGGGAGATTCAGGCTGGATGTGAGGAAGAAGTTCTTCCCCATGAGAGTGGTGAGAGCCTGGAATGGGTTGTCCAGGGAGGTGGTTGAGGTCCCATCCCTGGAGGTGTTTGCAGCCAGGCTGGATGAGGCTGTGGCCAGCCTGATGTAGTGTGAGGTGTCCCTGCCCATGGCAGGGGGCTTGGAACTGGCTGATCCTTGTGGTCCCTTCCAACCCTGACTGATTCTATGATTTGGGTCACTATGATGGCATGATCCAGGAGGCTGAGGTCAGCCCTGCTCCTGCACATGGGTCACAATCATACAACAAGAGGCTCAGGACAGGTCTGGCCCTTCATGGGCAGGAAGAGATATCAGCAGGGACTAGAAGAGTTATTTGCAGAGGTCTGCTAGGCTGAGCAGGGAACAAATGCCATTTCTGTGGGCACCACAGAAACAGGAAACAGAGGAGACCTTGAACCCCATATCTTCACACCCTTCCATTGCTCTGGTCCCTCAGTTCTAAGACAGATCTTGGGTTTGTTTACCCATTGTAAACCCTACACCCGACTCTCCAGGCTGTAGTTGTAAGACATGTCCATAATGAACTCTCCTCACCATCTGGCAGTGATGGACGATCAATAAACCAACAGGAGGCCAGCAATTATACAATGGCTTAGTCACAGCTGTGCAGTTCCTTCCTCATACCCTTCTGGAAGGAAAACAGGCTCCTAACCTGAAGGTAGACATGCTGCTTCTAGGCATCACCAACATCTAAGCAGGTGTAGACTGTGGGGAACATAACAGCCTAAAAGGTGGCATTGTTCACTTCTACATACAACTTCCCATTTCCTAGCAGATAAAAACCCCTATCTAGTGCATTAGCTTTCCTGGGAAAAGGGATATTTCCTCAGTGATCAGACATCTGGCATTGCCTTCTGACAAAGCTGAGCACCTTCTGCATCCCCATGACAAGGCACAAGCAACTGCACCTACAGCTTTGAAGACTTCAATGGCAAATAAGGCCTTTCAGAGGGGTTATTAACCATTAGAACTAGCCAGGAAAGTGAGAGACTATCTTCTCTTACTATCAAGTCAGGATGGACCTCTGGAAGGGCTCTATCAGGCTCAAACAGGAGCAGCTGGATGAATCATAGAAGCAACCAGGTTGGAAGAGACCTCCAAGATCATCCAGTCCAACCTATCACCCAGCCCTAAGCCATCACCTAGACCATGGCACTAAGTGCCTCATCCAGGCTTCTCTTGAACACCTCCAGTGATGGAAACTCCACCACCTCCCTGGGCAGCCCATCCCAATGGGCAATCACCCTCTCTGGGAAAAACTTCCTCCTAATCTCCAGCCTAGACCTCCCCTGGCACTGTGAGACTGTGTCCTCTTGTTCTGCTGCTGGTTGCCTGGGAGAAGAGCCCAACCCCCTCCTGGCTACAACCTCCCTTCAGGTAGTTGCAGACAGCAATGAGGTCTGCCCTGAGCCTCCTCTTCTCCAGGCTGAACAGCCCCAGCTCCCTCAGCCTCTCCTCACAGGAAGCTGAACAACCCATAATAGAGGTGGTCAGATTAGAACAAATCCAGAAGGGATCAAATAATCACATCAGCTGTCCTCCCTCACAGCTGTGGAAGAGGAGCAAGGCCAAGGACTTGTCAAGTGAACTGGATGCTCAGGGTGATTGGACAACCTGACACTTCTCCTGCCAGTAGACAGGCTGGGACCTACTCTTCCCAGAGCTACCTCCTGGCCCAGGCAGGGATACCAGCAGCAGGGTTCCTGACAGAGCTGCCCCTGAGCAAGATAGACATCAAAAGCACTTCTTGGCAGTGCTTGCCCAAGGGGAAGTAGTGCAGATGTGCAGTTTGAGACTACTCCAGGAATAACACCAAGAGCTGGATGTGGCTGTTGGGGCCCTGCTTTAGTCACCTTGTGTCTGAGAAGCTAATGTGACTACAGCAAGCATCATTGATGGACCTACCCACTGGTCTCAGACTCCTGGCCTTGGAAGATTCCCTACTGTAGATCAGCTTAAATGGATGGAGCTGGAGTCAGCTTCTAGATCAGTTCTCCTTGACTTGGGGCAAACCTTCTCCTAATCCCAAACAGCAGGAGAAGTTTGGTGGGTTAAGGGTTGGCCTGGATGATCTTGGAGGTCTCTTCCAACTAGATATATTCTGTGATTCTGTGTTCCAGCCTGCCTGAACTTGGTCATCCAGCCAAAACAGACTTCAGTCAACACCAGTGCCATCACCTTCTCCACACAAAGAGCCTGAAAAACAAGACATATCCTATCTTGGAGCTCTGCTGGACATAGACAGCCAAGGGGACATGCCAGCCACAAGGCATTTCTGTTCCTCTTGAACTCTTTAAAGGGCGAGCACCCTCAAGACCTGCAGGGAGACCCCCTAGATCAAGCCTTTGCCCTTTTGTTTGGGATTCAAGCCCAATTAAGGTTCAATCATGTGCAAAGCTGTAGCAGTCAGATGCAGCTGTGCTGCCAAAGGAAGGAGATGTTTGTCAAGCCATGGCTCCCAACACAACCAGCAGCCTGCACAACACCAGGCTTTGGTGATGGGAAGAGAACTGACCACACTCAGGAAGATTTTTATTAAGAGATGTGAGCAAAAAAGTTTAGCCAAAACTTAGGAGGCCATTCCTTGGTGCCCATTCTGACACATTTCAGCTGCCTAGTGCTTTGATCCAAGACACTGACATTTTTCATGCCTACACCACCAGTTCTCTGTCCTTACAGAAGAGGAGAGTCCTTGCCACAAGTCCCTCCATATACTTCAGATCATTCTCTCTTGTATAGAATCATAGAATCAGTCAGGGTTGGAAGGGACCACAAGGATCAGCCAGTTCCAACCCCCCTGCCATGGGCAGGGACACCTCACACTGCATCAGGCTGGCCAGAGCCTCATCCAGCCTGGCTGCAAACACCTCCAGGGATGGAACCTCAAGCACCTCCCTGCACAACCCATTCCAGGCTCTCACCACTCTCATGGGGAAGAACTTCTTCCTTATGTCCAGCCTGAATCTCCCCACTTCCAGCTTCATTCCATTCCCCCCAGTCCTGTCACTACCTGATAGCCTAAAAAGTCCCTCCCCAGCTTTCTTGTAGCCCCCTGCAGATACTGTATCTCCAAGTCAGGAAGCCCCACTGCCTCAGAAGCCTCTGAAATCAAAGCACAGATCATGGACACACTGAACCCTCCCCTCAGCAGGGCATCTCATTCTATCACAACACACATTCCCAAGGCAAACAGGATCTTCACCAGAAGCTGTAGCTAAACCCAGGTCCAAACCCTGCTATCTCCAGGAAAACAGATTTCAGAATTATTGCAGGAATAAGGCTTATTTTCAATAAACCAAACTTAAGCAGGTTTGACTCATGCACAGCCTCATTTAGTGACCCTAGCAGAAGGTCCCATGGTCATTTCCCCATGTTCTGCAGAACCAGGGCATGGAGCTGGCTGCCTACCCTTGTTCAGCAGTTCACTGAGCACATTGCAACGAGAAGGTAGTGGGGGCAATGGAGCAAACAACAACCACCAGTTCAGTGAGAATCCAAACTATGTTTTCCACCCAGCTTTGAGGACCTTCATTCAAGTCTCTACTCAGGCACCAAACAAGTCACCAACTCAGTTTCCAACCCATTTTGCAGGTAAAGTTCTCATCATAGAAGGAGTAGCTGCCTGGCCAAGCTAAGCACAAGGAGACCCACTTAGAGAGAGGTTTGTAAGGATAGTCACTAAAAGCTGCAAGATACAAGAGGATAACCAAGATTAAGAAGAACAACCACCAGAAAAGAAGGCAGCTCCATCCAGTCTGTCCCTCTAGATCCTTCCAAGCTTTTTCAGCTTGCTGCATTAACTCTCTAGAGAAGGTAACAAATTGCTTTAAAGCCAAAACATTACAGCTCCCTGGGAATGGTTTCTTCAACACAATATTTATTTCTGCTCCATTTCAGACCCAACAAGACCACAGTATTGAGTAACACCCAGAAGCTCCTGCCACAGCTCCTTCTGGATTCCTGTATGCCCTTTACTGGCACTACCTGTCCCAGAACACCCACAGCCCCCAGTGGCAAGCATTACCAGGAGATGGCTGGGCCAGATTTACCAGGGTGTGCTTTGCCAAGAACAGAGAAAACAAAACAAAACAAGAAATCACACACTGATGCTCTACCTGATTGAGGTCCTTCAAAATAAGAAGCACTGGAAGTAGTTTGGGGACTTCTCACATAAGAAAACAGGTGTTGAAGAGCCCAACCAGGCTGGCAGATGAATTCAGGATGATAAAAGGCTGCCAGGCTAGCTAGAAGCACTGTGTCACTTGTTTAGCAAGTTCCTTCCCTTCCAGCTATACTCCCAACTCTGGAGCAGAAATCTTTGCCCCACTCATCCCCGAGTTTCAACATCCTCCCCAAATCCAGGCTGTTTCCTTTGTTCTCTAGGCAAGGAACTCCCAAAAATCAAAGAGCACAAGAGACTGACAGCAGAGGACCTCATGTATAACACATCATTTCACATCTGCTTTCAAGGCAAGAATAGAATTGCTCTCGGCAAGGACGCATTGGTACCTGAGGACTCAAAACCAGGCTGAGTTTGCTTAGTTCTAGTTCAAGGCCCCCAGACAAGCAAGACTAAATCTGGAAAAGCCTCAGCAGAGAGGGGAACCAGCTAGGTACCTGCACAGGCACTGTGGAAAAACCTAGACCCTTTGCTGTTAACATTTTGCCTGACTGGAAGTCACAACCATGAGATGGACACCAGCAGACCCAGTATCAGCTGAAGTACTCAGATGATCCAACAGCTCAGGGAGGAGAAGCAGCACCACAGAGAACTTCAACAAGCTCTCCCCCACCTCAGGTTCTCACACATGACTCACAGAATTGCACAGAGTAGCTTTCTCCTCCACACACCAGTTCCATGTAAATCACACTGCCTATGCCTCTGCCAGTTCTCCACAGAAGAAAAAAATTAGCACAACCAAGACCTTGGAGCCCCTTGAGCCACAGGGAAGATATATCTATCCCCAACAAGACACCCATCTCAAGAACAGTAAAGAAAGCACACCACAACCACTTCCCACACAACATCCTACCTCCAGAGAAAATCCAGAAGGTCCCATTTGCAGGCACCACAGGTCCTCTCAACAGCCTCTTCCACCTCACAGCTCCTCTGACACCACAGCCTTCTGGAAAAGATCCTTCCTTGGCCTCAGCCAAGCTTATAAAGACTCAGGCCCCTCTTCCTCCTTGCAGCAAGTCCACACCTGAATTTCAGCTCTATCAATCACACCTGGTTCCCTTGACACCTGCCCTTAATGGTTTGCACTGGTGCTAAGCCTGAGGTCTGCAGCATGAGGTAGGTAGCACCATGCTAGGCAGTGAGAGGCTTTGCGAGCTATCAAAGCTGCAGCATGGGGCCTGGAGGTGAAGCTTTGCATGGCCTATGACCAAAGACATGCTGGGTCCCACTCCAGGTGGTGGGCTAGCAATTAAGAGTCTTCAGATTCCTTGCAGTCTGAGCTTACAATGTGTTCCTCCCCATTTTTTCTGTGAGAAATAGGGTTCAACCCAAAAAGAAACATAATTCCTGTCACAGCTCATTTCAATGCAAGACAGCAGGGTTGGGCCAATGTGCATGGGGTCAGAAAAGTTGCTGTGGAAAGCCCCAAGGTCCCCAAGCCATGAAAGCAGGTTAGAAAACATCAATCTCCATCACTGTGTCCTCAGGGTAGGGGTATGAGGATGCTGACCCAGCCCCATAGTACACAGCCAAATCAGACCCTGGGTGTTGTTTGTTCCACCAGGTGCTCACATTAACACCTAAAAATCTGATGGAAATGCTTTTCAAGTTGCACCAGGGGAGGTTTAAGTTGGATATTAGGAAACATTTCTTTGCTGCAAGAGTGGTCAGAGATCAGAACAGGCTGCCCAGGGAGGTGGTGGAGTCACCATCCCTGGAGGTGTTCAAGAAACCTGTGGACATGGCACTGTGGGACATGGCTTAATGGGCATGGTGGTGTTGAGCTGGTGGTTGGACTTGATGATCTTAGAAGTCTTTTCCAGCTGAAATGATTCTATGATTCTACAAGGGAGACCTCTGGGTACTTGGAGTGGTCTCACACCCTGAATGCACCTGGGTGATGTGATTTAAGAGGAAGCCCCCCAAAAAAGCAGTGATCGATTACCCATAAACCACAGTTATAATCCAATAAATAAATGATAAATCAGCATGTCTCCTCTTAGCCAGGACCCAAAGTTCCCCTCGAAGGAGCTGAACAGAATATCCATTATTCAATCTGATCACAGCTACCCAAGTGGAAAGAGCAGCTGTGCCTTCATGTTCCCTGACACTTCTTCTCATGCGTTACACCATCCTGGCTGAAAACGATGTGATTTAGACTTGAGATAACTCCTTCAGGAAAGACAGGGGTGGCTGGTTTCCAGGTTCCTTAACGTCTGTCAGTGTGGGTCAGAACCCAACACTCAAGGAGTGAAGTGGGGTTGCTTGGATACATCTCAATCTTCTCCTCCCAGTGAAATTGCTCCGCTCACAGTTCCGTATTCCCCTCCCGCCCCCGAGCTCTGCTCACAGAACTTCACTAAACATCTGTGATGTGGTCACAGGACCTGTGACCTGTGTCCCCTACCCACTGAAAGCACTGAAACTCCAAACTTTTGACTCCTTCAGAAACCTCTCAGGCCGCTGGAATCTGGGAGTTACTTTCTGCCGAAACCCTGCCTGGCCCTCCCTGCCAAACCACTCTGACGCCGACATGCACATACACAATTCCAGGGCCTTAATGAGAGCACACACCAGCCTGGGCAGAGACAATGGGCATTTCTCATCACTCAGCAGAGGCAGTCAGAAAGTAGGACAGCACTTGATTCGGAAGCTCTGCTAGACCTGGAAAGCCACTCCCCTACAGGAGCCCTAGGATGAAGTCCCCTCTGTGCTGGTCCAGAAGATTCACTCTGAAACATGTTGTGTCTGATACCAGTTTCTGAAGTGGGGTGAGTGGGGTTTTTTTAGACACTGGGAAGGGTTTTCTTCCCCATTGTGTGCCCACTACTCACTAAAAGACAATCAGTACCATTCCCATTGCCTATCCTGAAGTTTGTTCTGTGTCCTCCTGCTTTCACATCCTTGTTCTCCCATTTTCATGCCTCCCAGTTCCACCAAAGTTCTTTGGCCCAGAGCAAAGTGGTTTTGTGCAAAATAGCAGTTTCTGGTGCAGAATAGCTTTGTAATGAGGAAGGAGGCAGAAAACAGGAATATAATAGGATAAGAATATAATAAAATAACTGCTAATGAGGTGTAGCTCTGTGTGTATGTGAGAGGAAAAATCGTAAGACAAGTATGAATAAAACTATGAAATACAATGCAGAAAGATTCATTTTGTGCTTATAAATGTGCATGAGTGAGCAAGTGGTGAGGTTGGTACCATATGAGGAAAGACCAAATCATGGAAGCAAAATAGCTCAGTCCATGTGGATATGTGAGGGAAAGCAGCAAAAGCTCTGGGAGACAAGGTGAGGGAGGCTTTATGCCGTGCAAATCAGATAGTGGGTGCAACCAGGGGAGGGTGATGGCTCATTTTCAGAGCCCATGTACTCCAGAGAACAACTACACAGCCCTGTAAAACACTAGGAGGTTTCCTACAGAAATGCTGTGCCTAGCACCACTTCCCTGGGAATGCCCAGCATGGAGGGGGGTCTTGTTCAGAGTCCACTGATACCACCAGGAGCTGTCACGTCGGTGTTGGTGGCAATCTTGCAGACATGCTCTCATCCCCCTCCCCCACACACACATCATAAGTGAATAAAAGGAGGGTGGGCACATAGGATGGCCAGAAGAGGCTTTTATCCCTCTGTCTCTGAAGAAAAAAATTCTTTGGATTTGAATATTTTAAGTGCTGCTGCTTGGTGCTTAACGCAACATTCCCAGCCTTTCTCACTCCCAAGAGATCGGGGACCCTTTGCACACACTTCCTACCCATCCCTGACAGCCTTGGGGAGATGCTTCATAGGACGAGGGGTCTGGAGACTGCGAGGGATCCACCTGAGACAGCCCTGCCCGTGCTGCCTCTATGTGCCCACCAGGTGGCGCTCCAGGAGCGGCTGAGCCTTCCACCGGGAAGGGGAACAGGAATGGGAGTGGGAACGGGAATGGCCCTGCGAACGGCCACGGCTCCAGGCACCCTGGCTACGAGAATAGCCTCGGCTCCAGCCGATCGGGCCTTTAGAACGGGAATGCTCTGGGAATGGGAATGTCAACGGGAACGACCCCTGCTACAGGCACCCCAGCCTCAGAAAAAGGAGCAGCCCCGGGATCGGCCCGGGTTCCAGGCATCTTGGCCTCAGTAGCAGCCGCTGAAAGGGCCATAGGAACGGCCCTGGCTCCAGCAATTCCATCTCCTGGAACGGGAACACTCCCGGGAATGGAAATGGCCCCGGCTCCAACCACCGCGGCCGTGGGGGTCACCCCCAGCCGCAAGGAACCCTCTTCTCCTCCTCCTAAACACTGGCACGGAGGTCCTGTCTCTTGCCATCATTTCCCTAACGCCTAATTCCCTGATTTCATTCTTTGGCGGATTCGGAATTTTCAGGACAGCGTTAGGCTCGGGATGAGGATGGCATTTCTTCCTTGCAGTGTTCTGCCCGACACCCGGCTTCAGCCGGGGCTCCACCCGGGAGGATAAATCTGGAGCAATGGAATCACCCCTACCCCGTCGGTCCCATTCTTCTGTCAGGAAAAGTCTGGAGCCGCAGGATGCGGAGCTGGGGAAAAGAAGAAGAAAAAAAGAAGGATGAAATTCATGGTTTCTCTCTTTTCCCCACCCCGCCCCCGGTTAAATAATTGCCAAAGGGAACAAAGCAGGTAGATGGTTCTAAAAGTGGTATGAACATAGGCACCGGGATCCGGGTCGGCAGCAAAGCAGGGAGGGGGAGGAGGGAGTGTGGAGGGGTGTCCCGCTTGATCACCACTCCATCCCCCCTCCTCCCCCCCTCCTCGAGTGGCACCGAGCAGAGGAGCCCCTCCGTGGGCTAGGGAGAGACCCCTAGTTTTCAGCTTCCAGTTACACCAGTAAGAGCCTCCCGGCCTCAGTCTGGGATCATGGCTCCCAGCCAGGGGAGCCAGGCAGGACAGAGTCTGGAAAAGCCAGAGCCGAGAAGGGTGCTGGGGGACAGGACACACGGTGCCCGATGTCCAACACTCCTTGTGAGCATTGAAAAGCAGCAGCAGGGCCTCTTCTATGCATTATCTTTATGTACCGACACATATATATCTATATGTATTTTAACTACATGAATATTTGCAATATCTAAGGCTACTTATATACGGATAGTCATAGCTAAATAGATTAACCTACAGCCCTGGGGAAGGGCTCTGGAGCGCTGCAGACGGTGTGGTTGTCATTGCAGAAATTCGTGCATTATGTAAACCCAGCCTTTGGAACGGGGTTGGTAAGAGTCTCTGCCCGAGAGAACCCTCCGGTCCCCGTTCCGTGCCAGGGACGGCAACAGCTCGCCCTGCTGCTCTCCAACCGGGGCGGCTGCTCTTGCTCTTGGGTTTCGGGGTTTTGGGCTTGGTTGGTTATTGGTTTGGAGTTTTTTTGTGGGTTTGTTTCGTGTGTATGCGGGAGGGGGGGTGTTGGGGTGTTTTTGTTTTGTTTTGGTTTGGTTTAGGTTTTTTTGCTTCCCTCCATAATTAAGAATATTAGCAAACAACGCCCGATCATTAAATAAATCTCCGCTGGCCCAAGCCACCTCTTTTCCCTGGAGGAAACCTTCGGGTTGCAAACCGAAGCCCCTCTTGTTCAAACCGAAGCAGCTGCGTTGTCGGAGAAGCGGAGAGGGTCGTGGTTCATTGCTCTCCCACGCGTGTTCCATCAGCGAAGCCTCCCGAGACACGTTATTCCTCCACTTCTGGATAGGTTCCTGTAGAGAAATCATATTTAAAACAAACCAAAGAGGCACAAGAGCACCAGCGTGGTGCGGCTCTGGGGTTAACCCCCCAGTAATGACTGACGGCTGGTGCCACTGAGACAAATAAATACATCGTAAGGAGGGCAATGGGTCGTGAGTCGCTTTGGCCCTAAGGTGAGATTTAGCAATGACCGCCCATTAAAACAAGCTTTTCACTTTTCCTCGGGGTAGCTCCTACCCCCCACCCACTCCAGCAAGCGGAGCAGGAGAGCTTCCTGACCTGTCTTATATTTGTATTTAAGATTTGGGGTGGTTTTTCGGTTTTGTTTTTAGGTGGGAGAGATGGAAACAGGCTGAAATAGGACTGAGGAGAGTGGAGAAGTTAAAAAGAGCCCCTCAAAAACAAGCAAGCAAACGAAAACAAAACAACAACCAAAAAAAACCACAACACTGGGAAGGCCACTAATAGACAACAAGGGAAAGCTGCAAAGCAAAAAAATATTATTTTCAAGAGACCTGTGAAAAAATAAATGCAAGAGTGCCTAGAAAAAGTTTCGCGGCAGAAGGGGAATAATCCTGCTAGAAGACAGAGGTGACAAAGTTCCCGAGGAGCACGATGGGGCAGCGCGGTTGTGGGGTAGGGGGATTCGGTGGGACCCGCTTCTCTGTGGAGGGACCAGAATCCTGACTCCACGTTTGGCACAAAAGCTTGGAGCAAAATCCTTTCAACTCCTTCCCTGCCGCCAAGATAGGCTACTTATTTCACCGATCTTCAGCCTAATCGATGGGATGCCCCAGCCTGGATCCTCCGCTACCCAGGAGCAGCTCCGCTCGTACCTTCACTGGAAGGAGCAGGTCCGAGGGTGAGGGTGAAAACCACCACTGGCTTTTTTTCTGCCGAGCTAATTCCCTTTTTAACTTTATTTTGTCAGTGGCGTTTTGGCGGCTTGCGAGGAAATCGAGCTTGAAGAGGACTTCGGAAAGGAGAAAAGTGGAGGCAAATGGTGACTCCTCCGGAAAGAGAAGGGGTGTTCGTGAGGTCGGGCTCCACAGAGCCCAGTCTACTTGCTATCAGGGAGGTTATGTTTCGGTTGTTGTTGTTTTCAATGTCTTTTCTAGGAAGCGTTTTATTTGGGGGAGGGGAAAGAGAATGAAGAGAAGCTGAGTTTAGTGAGACCAGCACGGAATTCCGTAGGAATTATGGCCGCGGTTACCTGAGCTAGAGAGAATGAACTCTGTTTCGACAAGACAAAATATAAAATCTAGAATAATCAGAATAATCAAATAATAATTAAAAAATACTTTAAAAAAAGAAATTTAGGTGGATTAGAAAAGGGAAAAACTAAAAGTGGTGTCTGCAGACTGGGAAGAGAAGGAAGATGAGGAGCACGCAACTCCGCAGCCCCGTAGCTCCGGCCGTCCCTGCCTCTCAAATTCAGGGCAAGGAGCTGGAAGCCAGAAGGAGCTGGAGCAGCTCCTTGAACGGCCACTTCAAGCTAAGGGCTTCGCCTCGCCGTGTTTTTACACGCCTTAATTGTTCGCTAATAGTGCGGGGTTTGGGGAGAAGCACGTGGGAAGTTTTGGGGATGGCTGGAAATATATTAAAAAAAAAAAAAATCAACAGTAAAAACCCCAAACCAGCCCCATGCATCACCTTCCTGAGCTGGGTTTTTGACTCGTTCAGGTGGGAAGGGTCGGTCCTGCCCCACTAGGAGATGGATGCTCTGTGGGGCTGGCTGCGGGGTGAGGTCGGTGGGTCAGGGAGACAACGCGGTGAGAGCTTCCAGCTCTCCACGGCCTGGAATGTGCCGTTGTGTGCCTGGTGAGGACACAGGGCAGCCACCGTGCTCCTGGGGAGGGGGTTTCTTTGCTCTAGGTGCCGAAGGAGTGAGGGGTTTTTTTTTTCCCGCCCCTCCACCCCCAGCTCACCCCAACCCCGCCGTACCGGCGCCTCCAGCACGGATCCACTCAGTCGGCTGCCCCCGCTGCCCCCCTCTCCGCTCCGGCCCGCCCCGGGGCCGGGGTGACAGGGACCTGGGAAGCGGGGCGGTCCCCGCAGCGTGCCGCGGCCGCTCGGCTCCGCCATGCCAAGCACCAGCGCCTCAAAGCAATCGCCACATCACACCATTCACCCTCCCGAAACAACAAACAACCGATCCGTCCTTCCGTCCATCCATGCGTCTATCCCTCCCTCCGTCCGTCTGTCCATTGATCAACCTAAGCCAGGGCAGCGCACTCCTGTGCCAGATTTCCAGACCGGTTCTGTACACTGGGCATCCCGACAAAACGAGAGGTGATGGCGGGGCTGCCTCCTCTTCCCTACCCCCTACCCACCCCCGCACACCCCCCCCCGCGCACACCCACGGGCATATCGAGGCGCTTGGGGTTCGCCTTGGCCCCACTCTTGTTCGGGTATTTTGTGAGGAGGCACATCGGGGCTCGCCCCAAACCCCTGCTGCCCACCCGGGCTCCCACCTGGGACAGGGTTTTCTGCTCCTGCAGCCAAAAGCTGCTAAATTTCAAGCAACTCCTCTATTCTTTTAAATTTTTAACTTTTTTTTTTTTTTTTCCTTGAGCCCTCTCTTACCTTCCCAAAATAATTTCCCGGTGCAATCCTGCAGCCCGGGGCGAGGGAGGAGGCAGGATGGTCCCTGCTTCCAAGAGTTTTATGAACAATCGTTAACAAAATTAACCTTTTTGTTGGTTGTTGGGTTTTGTTTGGGATTTTTTTCCCACTTTTTTTTTTTCCCTTGTGCGAAGGCCGGAGAGGTCCCTTTGATCTGCGAGGCCTGGCATGCTCCGAGCCTGCACATTGGTGGTGTGCGAGGAGGGGGGCCCCAGCAAGCTGGGGGAGACACACACACCCCCAGCAGGGACATGAAAGAAGTGGAAAAAAAAGGAGAAAAAAAAAAAAAAAAAAAGGGCGGCCAGGGTACGGGAGATCGACCGAAGGGCTTAAATATTTCATATTCCTGGAAGCTGTCAAGGCCAAAAACAACAACCCGCCTCCCTCCGAGTGTTTGTAGAGGGCAGGAGCGTGTGCGTGCGAGGGGGCCGGGAGCTTGATTGGGGGGAGAGGGGGCGTGGAGAATGGAGAGTGTCATAAATTTTCACTTGCAATCAATCAATAATTAACTAATAGCGGAGTGTGGGCTGGCGGCGGACAGCATTGCTGGGGTATCTGGGTGTCGTCCCCACCTCTCTCGGGGGTGTCTGGATTACTTACCCCACCCTGTCCCGGGGTTCTGCGGCTCTGGTGACCCCCTCCCACCCCGGGTTGGCAGAGCGGCTCCAGCCCCATTCTGGGGGGACTTGGGGCTAAAACTCCTGTGAATAAAACCGCGTTCTCAGTAAATCCTGCTGCACTTGGGGTCGGGGATAGGATGGGGAGGGGGTGGTACTGGCATGTCGTGTCGTGTCCCCCCCACCCTCAGTCACACCGGGTGGGTGCCCTATACCCTTCCCACGGGTCCCTCTGGGGGCTGCTCGGCATTGCTGGGGCTGCCCGAGAGATGGCGCCGGCGCCCCACCGGACCCCCCCGCCTCTCCCCAGCTACCCCCACAAGCGCTGCCGCCGGACAAACCCCCACACACCCAGCGCCGGGTCGCCTGCATCAGCCATAAAACCATTGAGGATATCAAGACAGGCGCCAGGTGAGTAATAGACAGGATAATCCAGAGAGATTGCTCGCTGTTTACCTCCATCCACCAGCGCCACAGGAGTTACTCATTAACGTTACTATATACAAATAAGATACACAAGAGATAAAGCCATTTGCAAGTCAGAGTTACACCTGCGGTACATGGATTTCTTGCAAGGGCATGGCGAGGGGGGAGGTCAGCGTTAGGCCCGTGGAAAGAAAAAGGAGATGAGGAGCGAGGAGGGGTGGGAGTGGGTTAAAATCAGTCAGTGCACCCTTAAAATAAAATACAAAGAAATGGTGATCTCTGGTTGTGAAGTGCCCCGGGGCTGGTGCCTGCCCGGCCTGTGGAGAGGCTTCTGAACTGGCAGGAAAGCGAGGAGAGGGGGGGATTAGGGGATGTTTGCTTTCTTCTAAACATCAGCAGCGAATTTCCTCGCCGACCACGAAAATCTTTCTCCTCCTCCGCGCAAGCTGTAACCCCTCTCTCTGTAAAGAGAGATTTGAGGGGCTAGCAGTTTGGGGGGAAAATAAATAGAGGTTCCCTCATCATTTCTGAAGCCAAATAAAATGAGAGCTAGAGGACAGGGGGGTGGTTTGTAACACACACTCCACTAAGGCCAGAGCTCGGAGCAGAAGAGAAAGTTGAAGCGCAGGATGGTTTTACCGCCCGGAGGGACGGGCAGGGGGCTTTGCTCCTCCCCGACCTCAGGGCTGGGATCCCCCCTCTCCCGGAACAGACCCCGCTCCCACTCGCACAGAGGATCCGGGTGGGAATCGGGTGGAAATGTGGCTTGTGGGGCTGCAGTCCCGAGGCTGAGTCTGTCCCGCTTATGGGGGTGGATTTGTGTTTTAATTTGTGTTTAATTTTTGACCCGATGCCACCTCTATCCCTAAAAGCACCTTCCCTGCCACTCGCCCAGGCCAGCTCAGAAGAGTATCAGCTAAAGTGACATTTCCAGCAACCATCACCTTGGGCCATCTGAGGGGGGGGGGGGGGGGGGGGGGGAGGGACGGGATGTAGGGGGGTGTTAGTGGAAAAGAAGGAGAGAAAAAACCCTGCTCAGCCCAAACCTCTCCCTGTGGATTTAAAACACAAAGAGGCCCCCAAGCTGAAATGGGAATGATCCCACCCTCTCATGAAGGAGACGTGAGCAGGGTTTGATGTCTATAGAGGGGAACCCGCTATGGATTGTTAAAAAAATGTGATAGAGGGGAAGCTTTCTCGGCAGTTTCACCCACAGAATGTCTTTATCTCGCCGGCGCAGAAGCCGGGGCCGAGGGCAGCGGGATGTGAACCAGGATAGGGGCTGGAAGTGCATCCCTATAATATTTATTACTGGCGGAGGATGAATCACTTTCCAATATACGGCCCCTAACTGTTGAAGAGAGAGAGGGGGAAAAAAATCCCTTTTAACAAGGAGAAATATATATGTTCTGCTTTGGCAAAGGAACAAGAAAGGGCTGCCAGCTCTCCTCAGCTCGCTTCTCACTGACCTCCCAGGCCACTAGTCCATCCTGGATGCCTGTCCCCCTTCCAGCTATTTTCTAGCTTAATCTCAGCTATTCATCAGCCCAAGGGTGAGAAGGGGCGATTCCAAACAAACAAACAAACCCCAAACAAACCAACAACCCACCATGTATTTCTAGATGATCACTAACTGGAAAAGCCAATTCGTCTGCCCGAACGGGAGGGAAAACGAGCTCAGCAACACCATCAACTCCTGAGCACTTTTTACCTGGAAACTTTGGAGGAGGGCTCTGCATTAAAATTTAAACCGATCTATTCTCTAATTCTTCACTTTTTGCGTTATTAATTTATGACAGTTAAAAGCATCGCTGAGCCTTCCTCATTAACTTTTCAAACGCCACTTAATATTGTTCCATTAAAAGAGGTGACTTAGTAGCCTCTGGATCGACTTTAAAAGCCAGAGGGATGAAGACGGGAAAAGGAACATTAAACAACTCGCTTAAACCTCCTCTTTCCCCACCATCAATGCTAACGAGCCCATTCTGACTGGTTCGGGCTAGCTCCTTCCAGGAGAAATACCGTAATAGTGAAAAGAGGGTGGAGAAGAAAGCTTGGAGAGGGATGTTTATCTTCCAGGCTCTCCATCCATCCTCCCAAGAGCCTTCGGGAGGGTTGGGGTGAAGGTATTTCACAAGACACCCAAGACATTTCAATAAAAATTTATTGAAACTTCAGTGACTTTTTTAAAAGGGGAGAAAAAAAATAATTACAGGAAAAAAAAATAGCAAAGAACTTCTCAACATTTATATAACACAAAATATACCTTCATGTTTTTGTTGTTTTGTTTTGTTTTCCTTTGAACCTTCTGAGCACCTGACTTTCAAGCCAAGAAAATATGCACTCACTCAAACAAAGACAACAATAAGCACAGTAGTAGAACTCCATCGTGGGGTTGGTTGGTTGATACACCAAGAAAACAGGGAAAGAAAAATTATACAAAGTAAAGAAAAAAACCTAGAGTCTTCGTTTCATTTAGTTGGGTTTTTTTTTACTCTCTCAAGCCGCTGGAGAAGCCTGTTGTCATGTAATAACGTACGGAATTTTGTCCTTGTCGATGTTTTATATGTAAAGCAGCACTTTGAACACTGAAAAAAAATCATGGATTAAAAGCTACCATGGCACATTGCTTTTGATTTTTCTTTTATTCGTTTTTTTTTCCCCTTTGAGATCTTTGATTAATTTGATTTGTTTCTGCTTTGCCTTTTGCATTCGGCTCCTTTACAAAAGGCTGAGGTCAGGTTTTTCTGGGGTGAATTCCGATTTAATAAGCAAGGAGTATTTCTCCTCTGGGTCTGGAAAGGGGGGGGGGGGTTATGTTTAAAGGAATTACCAGTTTGAAATGAAAACGACTAAAAATAAAAACAGAAGACAAAAAAGAAAAGAAAAAAAAAGAAAATAAAAGACAGCTGCAATCATATTTACAGAGATATGTACAATGTCAATAAATTAAAGTTTAATTTTGAGTATTCATATTCCACGTATTTACAAGAGTTATCAAATAATTACATAAATACTTTGTTTTAATAATAGTGTCCGCTCTTTTCTTCTTCTCAGTTATGTTTAAACCTTGTTATTGCATATACAATTAAAAAGGGAAAGCTGTGACCAACCTACAATCGAGCTACAGAGTGGGGGGGGGGGGGGGGTTAGATAAAATAAATTCACTTTTTTTTTTTTCTTCCTTTCCAGCTACATTTCTTACTGTAGTTGCTACAGGGAGGATCTTTTAGGTAGAGGGATAAGGGTCTTATTTTTGTTTTTATTATTATTGTCAATAACAATTTTAATTTTTCTTTTTTTTTTTCCCTGGGATTTCAAATGAGCATTAAGAATAAACAACAAAACCCCACCAAAATTTAAAAAAATAAAATACATATATAACCCCCCCGCTAAAAAAAAAATAAAAAAAAATAGCAGACTACTATGGAACATGCAAAAAAAAAAAAAAAAGCCAGTGCCTGGCTCTCCAACATCACAAATGTATTTTAAACACACAGCTTCCCTTAATATTGACTAAAGGGGGGGTGTGCACCATTAACAACCCACCCAGGAAACAACTGTTGAAGAACTGATATGTGAGTTACTTACTTTGCTTCTGGAAAGAACAAAAATCACTTCTTTTACTTAATTTTTATTCTGACGTTCTTTTGATTTTGTTTGTTTATTTTATTTTTGCTTTTAGGTTTGGAATTTTTTTTCTTTTTCCATTTTTTTCTTTATTTTTTTCTCTTGCATTGTTCTCTTTTTTTTCCTTTTTTTTTTTAATACATTAGAGGGGAAGGAAAAAAAAGAAAGAAAAAAAGAAAAGAAGGGAGGACACCACAACCTCCTGCAAGAAGCCTCTAACCTGGCTCTCTCCCACCTTAACTCCTCTTCCCCAGTCCCGACCTTCTCCCAATATTCACCCCCTCTGTTTTCCCCAGTTCGTTTTGGTTGGTAAATTTAGAAACACAACGCTGGGGGATTTCGTAGTAAAAAATAAAATAAAATAGAAAAAAGGAAAAAAAATTAAATCAAATCAAAAGGGGGGGAGGGGGAGAATAAAAAACCCAAGTGGGTGGAGGATGTGGTTTCTTTCAAACAAAGTGCACTGCCAGACTGATTGAAATGAGGTCCCGGAGGCCGGGGGGGTTATGGGGAGCCGCTGCGGGATCTGTCCTGCTTAGGGTCGAGCCCACTGACCAGGCGCTGGATATTTTGCAGTTCACTGGTTGCCGCCTCCTTGTCTGCTCCCAATTTGGGGGAGAGGGAGACAGAACCGGAGGAGAGGGTGGATGAGCGGCTGGTGAGGTCCGAGGCGGAGTCCAGGGGTATGGAACCGGGGCTGGTAGTTAACCCCCCGGGTTTGCCCTCTCCGGAGCCGGTGGCCAGGCCGGGCAGGGCTGTGGTGAGGAGACTGCTGCCGTCAGGCAGCGGGACAGGCAGCGGGTAGGGGCTATAGCGGAGCCGGGGCCGGACGGCGCTGAGGAAGGGGTGCCGGTGCACCGAGCTGGAGGCGGCGCTGGAGGCGGCGGCGGCCGCTGCCATGTAGGTATAGGGGTATGGGAAGAGGCTTCCGAAGGGAGACATAGCCAGGCCCTGCGGTAAGGAAGGAAAGAGAAAGGAAAGGGTTACTGGCCTGAGCACCCCTCCCCGCGACGGGAGATGCCCACGGGAGAGGACGGAGGCCTGTCCTCCCCGTGCGGAACCAAAACCACCCGCCCCTCGCTCCTTCCCCCTAGGCTCTGTCCTGCACAGATCCCTTCCTGCTGGGAGGGTCGTGCCCCGGCGAGGGTGAAATGAGATAAGAGCCATGTTGTCCCTGCCCCGCTCTCCTCCTCTGGGAGATTTTCTTTCGCTGGTGCAAACGCTCTGTCCCCACAGGTACAGCCACACACACTTTCCCCCGCCCCACCCCAGGGCAACCTTGCGCATCTCCCTCCCCACCACGCAGCTTCTCTCCAACAACGGCTCTGCTCCCGCAGGCTGCAACTCACCCCGCACCGCGGGGAGCCCTCAGACTCTTCTGTGAAGGAGGAACAGATGCCTGATCCCAGCACAGCGTCCCAGGGAGCACATGGAAGCGTTCCAGGAGCTAAAGCTGGGTCGCTCCCGCAACCCTCACGGGGTGTTCCCACCCCTGCCTTTCCCCTAAATCCTGCAGAGAGAGCCTGGCCTGGGGGGAGCCTGCAGCGGGAAGGCTAAAAGAGGATGTTCCCCGGGACTGGGGAGGGGTGGGATGCGGTACCTGAGAAGCCAAAACGTGCTGCTGCAGATGGAAAGGCAAAGCAGCCGCCGATGCTCCCGAGAGTCCCTGGGCCGCCGCCGTGGCCATCACCGTGTTGTCCAGTCCCGAGACACCGGCAGATGCCCCGGAGACGGTGGCAAGCAGCGGCCCCATTCCCGCGGCCATCCCAGAGAAAGCCCCCCCCATGGCGAACTGCCCGGGGTGCAGCAGCAGCGGGTGCCCGTTCCCCAGCGGGTTGAAGAACTGCTGGCCTGCCAGGGCAGGGGGGAAGCCGAGGTTTTGCAAGTGTCCCTGGCTCAGGTGGGCTGTGCTGTCAGTCTGCACCGTCAGGGGGGCGAAGGGCTCCTTCCCCAGCAGCCGGTTCTCATCTACTTTAGGACCATCCCTGAGGGGGCTTTTCAGTTCCTCGCCGCTCAAGCTTCCCCCGCGGGTGCTCGAAGAGATAGTAGCCGGGCTGTGCCTGGAGTCAGGAGGGGCTTTCTCCGTCCTCTCTCGGCTCCGACTCCCCGCCGAGTCACTGGGGAAGAAGTGGCTTTTGGAGGGGCTGCCCCCCTTCTCCCGGGGGTCGTCTCCCGCGGCCGAGGCGGAACTGGCCGGTGCTGGGGTGGTGCCAGTGGTCGTGCTGATTTTGCCCGAGTCGTTGGCTTCTAGCAAGGGATCATCTTTGCTGTCTGCGTCGCTGTCTCCCTCGCTGGGACAGAGATCTGCAAGACAAAGGGAGCCCGGGGCTGGGATCCGGCACCACACGTCCCTAAAAATCCCACCTCGGGCTGAGACCTCTCTCAGCAGAGAGGCTTCCTGGCCAGCCAGAGATTTACATGAAAGTACTTCCTTTTTCTTGTTATTATATAAATAAATACTCCTCCTCTGCTCCCACCGCCTGTCCCACCCCAGCCAACCTGAGTTTTACACAGCACAGCAAAACTGGCTGAGAAACGGAACGCAGACCCTCCCCACTAAACACACCCCGGAGAGGGCCTGGGGCCAGTGGCTGGGCTCTGTGGGGGGCACCCAATCCCGGGGTCCCTTGGTCGCGACAGAGGTGACAAAGCATCAAGGGCTGGAACTGGATGGCCTTGGGGATGTGTCTCCTAAGAACTTCTCTAAAATGTCCATCCCTTGCGATGGGCAAACTCTGAACACACTCACTCATACTCACATTAATACACACACACCTCCATCATCCCCTGGACACCCCCCACCACCTCCTCCTCCTCCCCTTCTCCTCCTCCACAAATGCATGCAGGGCTTCGCTGGATTCCTCTGCACTTCATCTCCTAATTTCAGCGCCCCAGGTGCGAAGCTCTGGTTTGCTTTTCGGATCCCCTCCCAGCTCCCCTCCCCTCAGCTCGGCAGGACTTTAAACAAATGAGTGAAGTAACAACAAAAAAAGAAGTTGTTTCCTCCTCATACTCCTCCTGCACCCCCCACCCCCCAGCCCCAGGATGGATTAATACATGGGAGAGAGCTGCAGACAGCTCCCAACCCCGCACCGACAGAAACCCAGGGTGACTTTTCTATAACAAAGTTCGGGACTGTATCCAGGGGAAAGATCCTTTCTCTAATAACAGATTCAGCAAGGAATATTAATGGAGTGACTCCACTTCTGAACTTTTGCCCCGTGGTCTGTCTTTGCTCCCTTGACTTGGAGCTGGCTCCTTTCTGAACCAAGGAGGGGAGGGATGAATGTGCAGCAAGAGGAGAGGGAGGCTTGGGGGTGAGGGAGAAGGGAAAAAAGAGAGGGAGAGGAAGAGTGAGGAGAGCAGAGAGAGAGAATGAGGCAGGAAAAGAGGGGGAGAGGGAAAGAATGAGAAAACAGGAAAAGAGGGAAATAAGGGAAGAAAGGAGGAAAAAGGAAGGAAAGAAATACAGAATTACAAAAGAAAGAAAGAAAAAGATAAAACTACCAAGGACAGAGAGGTAAGAGGGAAAGAAAAAGATCTGAGAGGAAAGAGAGGGACAAGAAAAGAACCAAGAGAGAAAACAGAAAAAAAGACGGAAATACAAAGGAAGGAAGAAAAGGAGAAAGGAAAGGAGGCCTGTACCAGAGGGCAGCAATGCAGGCTGGGGTCCATCCCCCCACAGAGCAGGCACCCAGGATGTCCCCGGAGGGGGAGGGGTGCAGCAAAGGAGTGTCTGGGGCCCGCAGCTCTCACCTTTGAGGCTGGAGGTGCCGACGGCAGGCACAGTAGGGCAGGAGGACTGGGCGAAGCATTTGAAGGCTGTCTGCTCGTTGGAGGACTCATCCGAGGTGGGGTTTTCTTTCTTCTGCCTCTCGTCATACACCCGCATGGACTGCAGGGTCAGCTGCTTCCTGCGGGCACATGCACCCGCTGGGCAAGCGGACCCCAGCACCCCCTCCTCCGAGGACACTACCCCACCCCCGGGACCCCCCCATCCATTCCCCAGCCCCTCCTTAAGCTGTGATTTGGGACTGGCTGGGGCAGGAGAACGAAGGGCCCAGGTTCCCTGGAGGGGGGAAGGCATTTCTGGCAGGCAGGACTTGGCTGCTAATGAGAGGAGATTTCTTGGAAGCGGTGAGCAGCTCCTCAGCAAGGGCAGATATTAAAGACAAGGGGCGGAGGGAGAGGGAAGAATTCCCTGGAGATTAGCTTTTAAAAGGCGAGGATGTTCCAGAGATATGAGCCATCTTAATGGTTGCTAAGATTGCTAGGAAGTGGTTATTTTGTTAGGCACTTTATGTAATCTTTTCACCAACAATTAACCCGGAGTAAAAAATCTATTTATATTTAGAGAGAAATTAGAAATCATTTCCGTCCTGTGGCTGCAGCGTTGGCTTTATTTTCACACTGATGGACAAGAGGAGCCGGTGTGTGTGTGAGTGTGTGCTGGGCAGGGAGCAAGGCCTCTTGTTTTACCTTCTCTTTTTTTGAGTTAAAAAGAGGAAGAGACAGGTTTATTCATTATCTAAACCTGAGTGAAAATGGCTAAAATATCCTGACTGCTGTAAAAAAAACTGAACAAAAAAAAAAAAAAAGATATTCCCTATCACAGGTGAAAAAAAAAATCATTTTCTCTCTATTCTCCAATACTAAAAATAAAAAAAAAAAGAGTTCCATTAAAATCAGTTCAGTTCATCTGGCTACCTGGGGCACAAACTCTGTCCTGCTGCTTTTGGGGAAAAAATAAAAATAAAGCATCATCTTTCATTAATTATTTTCATATTCACAAGACACCTCTGTCAAAACAGTTTATTTATACGTTTCTCCTCCACACTTCAGACTTTTCCATACAATCCCCAGAAAAATACCAGAGGAGATTCAACAAGCAAGGAGCTCCTCGCTTCTCCTTCTTCCCCACTCCCAGAGAAACTTTAAAGTCATATTCTCTCACAAAACCTGAAGGAAAACTTCTTCCTCTACTGATATTTCCTTAATGTCCCACCATCCCTTTGGCCAGCCATCCCATGATGTAAAAAAGCAACATGGAAAGCAGGGAAGAATTCCCATACCGTTCAGTTTGGTCTTACTAACGACAAGATCCTCATGAATTTTTTTTTGGGGGGGGCTGAGTGGTTTGGAGGCCAGGCGAGGTGATTTTGACCTCTGTTTGTGTTCTGAGCTTTACACAACCAAACCCAAAGGAGGTGCCTATAGATAATCTATCCAGACTCACCTTTTTTCCCTCCTTCCATTCCCAGTGTCTCGAAAACCTTTGGCGAATGGGTTGTTGTCAATTTTTAACTGAGTGATCTATAGGGTGGAGAATAAAATTAAAACCCAAAATTAGGCAAGGAGGCTGGGGCAGAAATACAGAGATTTTGCATTTAAAAACAACAGCAAACCCATGCTCTGCTCAGTTGCCCCCAGCAGGAGTAGGACAGAGCAGAGGGCAAAGGTCCCTGGTTTGGGGGTGAATCTCTGTGTTTTCCCAAGCCATCTCATACCCAATCCCCCAGCAGGGCTGGCCAGTGACCCGGGCTGTGGTGGCAATCAAAGAGCCTCGTGTTGCTGCCACCGCATCGGAATTAATTTAGCCATGCAATGCGATCCCTGCAAGTTATGCCTGGGCTTAAAACTCTTTAAATGCCATAATTAAACCGCAAAGGAATCATGCCCACCCCCCTTGCTATAATAAAATACTTTATATAATCGCATTATGCTCTGTGTGCGTGTGAGTTGGGGTGCTGGGGGTGCCAGGAGCTGCTTGTTTGGGGGGTTTTGGTTGGGTTTTTTTCTCTTTTGGTTGGTTTGGGTTTTTTGGGGTTTTCTGTTTTGTTTTGGGTTTGTTTTTGGTTTTTTTTTTTTTTTTTTGGTTGGTTGTTTTTTTTTTTTTGAGAGGTCCATAAGTTTTTTGGTGATGTTTGGGGCCTTTCTTGAGATTCAGGTGATCACACAGAATGGCTGAGTATGGAGGGATAGTGGGGGCACACTACAACTCCCTCTGTCTGCACCTGAGGTGGACAGAGGTAGATTTCAAGCCTAGCCAGGGGTGTCCTTGCTATAATGGGGTGAAAGTGAAGAGAATGGGGAGAGGGATGCTGCCTGACCCCTCCCCTCCTTCCCCCCTCTCCAGTCTTGGTCTCCAATTTGAGAGCAGAGCAGGATCCCAAAGATCAAAGCCCCAACTTGGGGCTGAACACCAGGCAGGACCGGCTCCAGCCCCAGAGTTAACTCATCTCCCAGCAGTACACGGAGGAGCAGGAAAAGAGCAGGAAAACCCACTGCTAAAAAGCAGCAGGACTTTTAATCCAGGTGATCCCGGCCATGCCTTCTGACCCACTCCCGCAGAGCCGGAGCCGAGGGCTCCCTGACGCTCCCGCACGCCGCTTCCCAGGCAAATTTCATGGCAATCAGACAAATATGCTCCTTTCTGTCCTTCGACCAAGCCAACCCCAGCTGATAGACCAGGACGAACAGCCCTGCTGATAAGTCCCAAAGCAAAGTCTACTTTCTGCACGCTCATTTTCTTTTCATTTCCTTGCAAGCACACGGCTGTAAAAAGAGAGGAAAAGAGCCCGAGCCCCGAGAGAGAAGTAGCTTTTCAGAAACCCAGGGCAGAGGGGTATAAATCCTTCCTTTTCACCCCTTAATTATTAATAGTGAAGGATGGAAGGGGACAGAGAGAGGCGCAGGGAAGCTGCAGCGAGCAGGCGCTGCACATCCAGACTCCCTGTGCTGAATGCACACGCTTGCAAAGTTATAGACAGAAAAAAAAAAAAAAGGAAAAAAAACCAAAAGTCTCCCTTTTTTTTGGCTCCTCCACTTCCTTCCACTTGACTTAATTACCATAAATTCACCATTTGCCACTCTCCCAACTCTCCCACCTTAGTCGCAAGTGACAATAAACCAGACGAAATGGAAAGGCGTCTGCAGCGCTGCGAAACTTTCTCACCCTGGTTCTCTCAAGACCTTCCAGCTAAAATAAGTGAGATACCCCTGTCTGACCAGAGCATATTTCTGCACCACAAAAAATAATAAAACACTGCTGGATGAAAAAAAGAAAAAAAATCATAATATAATAATAATAGGAACCAGACGTGGGCTCCAGCCTTATTGCCAATTGCTGTTAAAGGAGGTAAAACAGCACAAAGGCCAGGAAGAATTACAAAATCTCCAGCCCCGTTGCTCTCCCCCCTGTCTATCTTTCAACACACAGAAATAATTTGTGTTTTGTTTTGCTGTTTTGTTTTGTTTTCTGGTGCCTCTTAGATTAAATCCACACCAAAAGCAACGATCCCCACTCCATCCTACCTCTTTCCCCATACCAGCAGCTAAAAATCCCTAAACGGTCCCCTCTTTTAATTGCTTTCCCCGAGATTGGTGTTTGGAGAGCGCCCGGACCCCTCCCCGGCGCCTTCCCAAAGCTGGATCAAGGAGATTTTGATGGAAAGGCAAGGAAAGAAGAGAGAGGAGCGGGATGGGTTTTGTGATTTTTAAGGGAACAATGCAGAGTAAAATCTCTCTTAAAAGCCAAAAGACGTAAAACAAATCCTTCCTTAATCTCCTTACCTTATCATTCTGGTATGCGGTCACTGCAATGAATTCAGTCTCCGGGAAAACGTAGGTCCGGAACGTGCTGTAGGGAAGCTTGAGGATATCGTTGGCTCGGACGATGTGGAACCGGGGCTGGTACTTGTGCATGGAGTTTAAAATGGTCTGGAATGCGGTTGTGTAGGGGCAAAACAGCGGCCGGCAGCAGAGAGGGCAGAGAGGGCGGAAAGAAGATGGTCAGCTGGAGCAGCACCCCCTGCCTCGCGCTTTCCCGGCCATCCACACTTTCTCCTCCTAATTTGCCTTCCCTCTCCTGCCTCCCCTCACTCCTCCTCCCCGCCGAGCACACTCCAAACACAAGCACACGCCTTGCAGCATCCAACAAAAAGCACTGACAGCTCCAGCTCACCGGGGTTAGGATCATCACTGGACCTCCCGGGGCAAGGGGGTCGGGGGTAGGGAAGGACATAAAATCCCAGCAAAGTTCTTCTAGCAGGGCTGGGGAAGCTCTTTAGGCTTCTCATGTCTTTTGATTTTATAATGAAAATGCCTTTTGATTTCATAATGAAAAAATAATAATAAATTAAAATTAAGTAAAGGAGCAGCAGCAGCTACAACAAGCAATACCACCACTAGAGCCATGGCCAGGTCTAATTGCTTGCCCCAATGCACTTAAGGCCTTTTGAGAAAGGCAAAAGGGGAAAAAAAATCAAAATGTATCATCTAATCAAATCACAGGCAGTAAATGCAATCTTCAGCACATTAGAGATCCCCTGACTGCAGCTACCACCAGCAGCCCCCGGCCCAGCGGCGGGAGGCTTTCCCAGGAAGAGAGAGAAATGGCAGAGGATCATCAGAGCACTTATCAGCAAGCTTTGTTTGATTTCACTCTTAGGGTAAGTTTTTATCTCTGCACACCCAGTAAATGTAAAGGAATGGATAGACATGAATGGGCAACTTGACCTCTGATTTTGGTCCCTGTTTATTTTCACTCTGGCTTGCTTTACATTATCCAGATTAATATATATTTAAACGTTTGCATTCTTAGGCCTTTAAACCTTTTATACACACATGTAGATCATTTCCCTATGCTTAAAAAAGTGTGATAGACTTTATTAAAAATAGGCAGATAGGTATATAAAGTCAGCACAGCTCTGAGAACCACTGGGTTGTGCTCTGCTGGAAATAAATTCCCGAAGCTAATTTCTATCTACTCGAAACTCAACTGAATGGCACAGAGAGATTAAGGAATAAATTCAAGTGCTTAATCTCGACCTCAACAACAGAAAAAAAAATCAAGGACTATTCTAAAATGACCAGATACATCCTGGCCTAGTTGCAGGTGGGGATTTATCCCCTTTTTCCCCTCATCGGGGTTGCCGGTGGTAGCTGCAACAGGGGCTGTAGGCACGGCCCTGGTCGAGCAGCCGCTGTGCTCTTTTTGGCCAGGACCCACTGCTCTTACCGGGCAGCCGGGGAGAGGAACTGGGGTAGCGGGGTCAAAGGAAGGTGTAAAAGGCACTCACAAATCCGTGCTTGTCAGAGATGTTGTTAGTGAGCTTCAGTTTGTGAAAGGTGACGACTTTGGACATCCATTGTTCACCGGTGGCCGGGCTGTCCGGGTGGATGTACATTCTCTTTGGCATTTCAGGGTCAGCTTTGCCAGCTACCATCCACCGGGAATTATGGAATTTGTACCTACAATCATCAGCCGCCACAATATCCATCAATAAAATGTACTTGGCCTTTTTATCCAGTCCAGTGCATCTCACTTTAAATGGAGGAAACATTCTCCTACGGGTAAAGAGGGAAAGGGGGTGCGGGGTGAGCGGGGGCGGGAGGGGGGGGTTGGTAAAGAAAAGACAAGATGAAAATAAAACAAAATTAATTACAGCGTTTATATAAGCTCTTGAATCTCGGCAACGCGTCTACTGAACAATCACCTCGGCCCTCAGAAGGAAAGGTCTTGCGTTGTTCCCCCCCCCAGGAAAAAAAGCTTCCCTCCACCCCCAGCGAAAAGGTTTCCCAAAGGCTCAAAAGTTTCAGGAGAAAATGGTCCCGGGGATGGGAGAGATCCGTGCTCCCTAGAAATCAGCAGGCGCCTACTCTCTGTCATTCCTAAATTGCAAAGCCTCATTTCGGGCTCTCGGATCTTGCATTATTTCCCTTTTCGCCTCCTAAACAAAGAAATGGGAACAGATCGCACCCCGATAAAATTCAGACCCTGCATTATTCTAACGGCAGAGGAGGGGAGAGGGGACTTTCTCACTTTGCAAAGGAGAAGAAAACCCCTCCAAGTGAGGGCAGGGTGCCGTAGCTATCCCAGTTCCCCAGAGCTCCCCAGGATGACCCAAAAGGCTCCCTGCAAACCCCGCTCCCCTCCAAGTCCAGCTCCAAACTGCAACAGGATACCACAAATTTGCTGTTTATTATATCGAGCGGTTGGCATTCAGCGATCTCAGCTTAAAAGGAAACACATGACTTTGCAACATGTAAGAGCTCTTAATGCTCGCCGAGGCTTTCGTGCAAAATAACTTTTGACCACAATTAACAGGGAAAAACTTTGGGAAAGCAGTAAAATGGGTGAGAGGATTTTTTTTTTTCCACCCCTTTGCTGTTCTTAGGATTTTTTCCTAAGTCTTGTATCCTGCAACTGGTGCTCTGCAAGGAGGTGAAGCTCCAGCAAGGCGGATGAAGGCCATCTAAGACTTTTCAGGAGTAGCTTCCTCGAGTGATTCCCCAGGCAAATTACATGGGAATTGTTTGGGAGGTTACTAAGAGAGTGTCTCTCTCGGGAAAGAAAAAAAAAAAAAAAAAAAAAATATGCCAAACAAACCCAAATATCCAGGCCGGGTGTGAAGGGGGTTTGCTCCCTGCTTGTCACGCCAGCAATAAGCAGAGTTGTAAAAGAGCACGGGTGTCAAGGAGGGATTTCAGGCGGGTACAGTCATGAAAAAGCCAAGTGCCGAGCGTGGATGTGCCGTGTGTGTTCATTCATTCCCACGTGAAGGTTACATAAATCCAGGGACAGGCTACAAAACCCTCCTTGCCACCGCACTAGCGGCTGCAGCATCAGAGGCTCTTTTTCTGTCATCTTTCTGTGCATTTTATTCCGCAGAAATGCAAACCTAGAGTTCAGCAGAAAGGGGCACAGGCGAAGAAACCGAGAAACCGAACCTATCTACCCTCCTGCAGCTCTACGAGCAGCGATCTGCCGCCCCATTTATTCCCTCTTCTCTCTCTTAAGGAACAAAACCTACGCGTTAGCAAGGGTGCAAAATCAGGCCAGTCCCTTCTCCAACCCCAAATCCTTTTCTTTCTGCTACTACCCTTCTCCAGAAAGTATTAAACTGCTGAACCATGAAGGCACCCGCTCGCCCCTACACACGTTCATGCTGAGAAAGGCCGGTTCCTGGTTGAGCATTTCCCTGCAGTGTGGTGCCCGAGATGGGCTCAATCTTCAGCTGCCTGAAACTTTCCATAATTCCGGGTAAAAGGAGCTTTACGGTGAAAGTAGCCTTGAAAGAGACTTGCTCTGGAGCAGCCTGGTGGGGTGCAGAGACTGAGGGGTGGGGGAAAGAGAGGAAAAAAAGGAAAGCACGAACCCCCTACCCAGACCTACCTTCCCGATTTGGTAATCACCATCTCCGTGCCTCTTTTATGGAACTGCTCCCAAAGCTCTTTGGCTTCCAGATGCACTTTCGGATCATCTTCCACCTCTTCTTCTGGTTCCAGACTTTTTAAAGGCCTCAGATGGGCTGCTGCCTGGTGACTCAGGGAAGAAAAGGGGATACCAGTCTCTGCAGCCCCTACTAACTGATCCATGATGGGTTTAGCCAGAGCCCCGGGAAGAGAAAGGGCGGCCGCCCCGTTGGGAGGCAAAGCCAGAGCCGGGAAGAAGGGAGGCTGATGTCCCAGCACAGCGCTCATGGCAAAGTCCGGTGCCCGGTGAGGTAAAAAAGGATGATAAGCCATGCTTGTCCCAGGGATAACTGGATCTCTCATCGGTATATTCATCCACTCCACTCCTCGTCTTCCTACTGCTGGAGTAGTCCCGGAGTGGTTTCTAACAGCATATCATGGAGAAGAAAAATTAAGATAATAACAATAACAGCAATAAAGCACCAAAAAAAAAAAAAAAAAAAAAAAGGGTGTGGGGGAAACGAGATCTAAACAGTACGTGGGGAAGAAGCAGAACTTCTACAGCCTGCAACTTCCCGAGCCGGGGCACATCCCCAGCCCACGGGACAGCGGATTAACAGGATTGTTCATTATTAGCCTTGCTTTTTTTATGTGTTCAGTCTCTGCGTTTGTTGTTTGTTTGGGTTTTGGTGATATTTTTTTTTCCTGAGTTCAAGTCCTTGCGGTGGAAAAGAAACGCCGAAGATAGGGGGAGGAAAAAAAATCCACCGGGTTCGCTGTCTGTTCCTGTTGCCGCTGAAGGGTTGGACAAGACAAGGTCCTTCTTTTCTTCTTTTTTTTTTCTCTTAGTCTCAATCCCTCTTCTCTTCCCTCGTGGCGAAGGGTGACGAATCTTAGCTGGGTTTTCTTTTTGGGTGGCTGGTTCTCTGCCCCCCCTCCCCCCCACCCCTCCACCTTTCCTCCGTACGGTCAGGCTGCGGAGCAGAGGCTGGGAAGGGAGGGAAAGCAGAGAGAAGCAAACAAACCCACACCCCCCTCGCCGGCCGAGGAAGGCTCCTGAGCAACCTTCAGCAGCAAAAACTTGTAGGGAAATCTTGTTTCCGCCTTGCTTTCCCCCCTTCTCCAAGCAGGAGCTGGTCAGGGTGCCCTGATTGCCATCAGGATCTCTTCTTTCTTTCACCCTCCTCCTTTTCTTTTATTCCGCCCCCCCCCCCCCCCCCCCTTCTTTCTCTTTCGCTCTGCCTTAAAAAAAAAAAAATCCAAAAAAAAACCCTGGAAGAATTACACTCTTCTCTCCCCTCCAGCAGCGCTCCAGCAAAGGAGAGAGGGAGAAAGAGAGAGGGAAAGAGAAAGGAAGAGAAAAAGGGGAGGGGAGAAAGAGAGGAAAAGAGAAAGAGAGAGAGAGAGGGAGAAGGAGCCTCTCAGCTCTGAGAATTCCCTGTGAGTCTGTGCCCTGCGTGCACCAGATTGTATGGATGTGTTGTGGGTTACAAGGGAGCTGGAGCCTCCTTGATTGGCTCTTTGACGCTTTCGGACCAATTGTGTGGCTCCATAGGCGTGGTTTTGACAGGTCGAGTGGAAGGGGGACAGAGCCGAGTTATAAAAAGAAGGTGTCGGAAACTGTAACGCTGCAGCAAAGCATCACTAGTACTCCGGGCCGTGTGAATATGTCAACATGATCAGAGGGGAGGGAGCAGGCAGCGCCGGGGAGGGCGGCTGGGAGCACCCGCCTCTAAACTGCATGTGGGGGGGTTGTTCTGGGGCCTGCTAACCCCCTCTTCCCTCCACCACCCCCCAAGCCCCAGCCCTGGCCTCCCGCGGCCCCGGCGAGATGGCAGCCTGGGCATTTCCAGGGTGTTCTCCCCCGGCTGCCGGCCCCGGTAGGAGCTTCCGAAGAGGCGGCTGCCGGCCGCGCTTCGGCGAGCTGGAAGCTGCAGAGCTGTGGGGGCTCCGTGCGTGATGGTGGACTGTGTGGGGAAGTCTCTCACCTCTGGGTGCCCCCCACCTCTGGGTGCCCCCCACCTCTGGGTGCCCCTCCTGCCGGGCCGGGGACTGCGACATCTGTCTTGAACCCCAGGTTTCCCCTCTGCTCCCCGCTTCGCCCCCAAATCTCCGGACACAGCCCAAGCTGCCACCGGTCCCCGCAGCCGCTGGGGTGCCCTCGGTCCCGCTGCACCCCTTCGTTCTGCCCCCCACCTCCCAAGCCCTGAAAGCTGCTTTATTTAATCAAGACAAGACCCCCAGGCCGAAGGGTGGACGTTTTACGTCCCCCGCCGCAAAGGTAGGGGTGAGCCCCGGGGCGGTGGGAGCTAGCCCGGAGGGTTCTCGGCGGGTCTCCCTCCCGGCTCGGGTCCGCTGTCGCTGGTATTATTGTTGTGGTGGGCGTCTGGAGGCTGCGGCAGGGCCGGGGGGGGAGCCGACAGTCGGCTCAGCCCCGGGCCCGGCAGCTGCTAATCTCGGCGGGTCGGGAAGGGGGCGGAGGGTGCGACTGGAAAAATACGATTTTTAAAAAATTATTTTTTTTCCCTTTCTTTCTTTGGCGCGGAGGATTAAGGCCACTCGGCTGGCACCGGCGCCGAGAGGGTTACGCTCCCACACCCCTCCTCTTCCATGAGGTGTGCGGGGAGGAGACGGGAAGTGCTGCGGCTTTCCCTGCGCCCGGGCCGGGGCAGCGCCGGGGCCGGGGTTGGGGGGGGGTGGGGGGGTGGGGGGAAGGGGACCCAGTCCCGGCTTTGCCCTCTTGCTCGGGCTCGCATGGAACCGAGCACCATCCCACTCCACGGAGGAAGCATCACGCGTGGGTCTGCGCCAACCTCACGCAGAGGGAAGAGCCGGGCAGGATCAGCTTGGGAAGTTTCTGGGGAGAAATATTACCGTGTGTGTGTGTGACAGCGTGGGGCTTTTTGGGGTGAGTGTCCTGGTAGCCGAGGGCAGGCAGGACACGGGACATTCACGCTTGGGTCCGGCGGGATATCCCAGAACTGAGAGGTTCCGAATAATTCTCCCCCCATCTCTCCCTGGGGGATCTCCCGACTCGCCCTCCCCCCCCCTGCACCCCCCCCTCCCGCTCTACTTTAAAAAGGGGCAGCTAATCCTCCGGGAGCAGCGCGGGGGAGCGCGGGGGCTCGGCGCTGGCTGCGCGCAGATGGGAGCGGAACCTCTAAAGTGATTAGCTCTTCTAACATTGCATTTTTGACGCACATGGTTAAGAGCGCTTGGCGCCAGCTTGGTGAAGTCCCTGTAGTAACCAGCGTCTAGGATCGCTCTGCATTCACCAAAATATCTCCCCTTTGGTCGGGGGGGTGGTGGTGGTGGGGGAAGTCTTTGGAGAAAAGAGGAGGAGGAGGGAGGAAAGGAAGCGGGAGTAATGCGTTCAAAGAAGCGGGGGGGGGGGGGGGGGGGGGAGGGAAACATAGGGAAGGAGAAAAAATCTGATGTGTTTCACGAAGCCGGGAGCTGGGCTACCAGCACGGCGCTCGGCTGGGCTGTGCAGCTGGTTATCAACGGAGGGAGCGAGTCTTTCCTGCAGCCTCTGCTCGCAACCGATTCTCCTCCTGCCTCCAGACTCAGCCGCGGTGGGAACCCTCAAACTGTACGTCCTCCCCGTGACAGAGCCCACAACAAACGCCCGGCGGCTTCAAGAAGTTTACCGCAATTTGCCCCAACCGGGCCGCCGTTTTTCTCCCGGGGACCAAGAGCTGCCCTCGGGCTCCCGCAGGACAAGCGCAGCCGCTCCCGCCCCGCCTCGCCCTGACCCCAGCGCCCGCCCCGGCGGAGCGCGCCCTCGGTGCCGCGGCAGCGCCCGGACTCGTTACCGCCCTCCGAGCCTTCCCCGCACCTTGCACCGCGCTCGGCATCCACAGCGCGCAGCGGCCCGCGGGAAGGGAAATAAAATTGTTTGCCGCTTATGATTTCCAATTTCAGCGTCTGGCTAATGGCGTGCAAACTTCCGCCAGTTCCGAGTGACCTCCCCGGCGAAGCCCCCCGGAGACTCGTATTATGAAGGGAGGCTGCACTAATCTAAGATCAAAAGCGGGAAGGTGCGAACAGTCTTTGTCTCCCTTCGGCCGCCTCATTCCCCCTTCTGTGTGTGATAAATCTACCCTGGCGCCGACTGCGCGCTGGATGATTAATTTGCAAGCAAACAAAAGGGACCTGATGGCCAGCCATCTTAGTTAAATATTGGCCAGTGCTTCCAGCTACTTGTTAGCCTCCTCTTTGCCAGAAATAAATAAATAAGCGGTGAGCAGAAAGAAAAAATAAGGAGTTCCACAGAAACTAATGGCAAAGCGAAAAGGGAGGGGGGTAAGGAGGGGGAAAAAAGAAAAGGAAAAAAAAAGATCAGGGTGGAGGGGTGGCGAAGGGCAGGGAGCACGGTGGAGGTGGGAATGAGGCTGGTGGCGGGGGGGAGGCAGGGTGATAGCGGGCTGAGATAGCCGGCTGCCCCCGCGCCTCTCGGCCCGGCTGCAGGCTGGGCTTGCACCAAGGCTGACACTATCTTAGCTCTTCAAAGAGGCATGAAAGGTCTTCGCTGTCTCCCCGAGGAGCAGGCAGGCCGGGGATTCTCTAATCTCAGAGCGCACAGAGCCAAAGGCCGAGGCAGGGCGGGGAGCGGCTCCCACCTTCCCCAGCTCCCCTCCGCTCCTTGGTGCCAGCACCTCATTGGCTTTTCCCTGGTTGATGCCAGGCCAGGCAGGAGCTGGCCAGACCCTGGGCCTTCGGTGGTTGGGAGGCTGGGAGAGCTGTGCTCACTCAGATTTCACCCTTCTAAGCAACTTTTAGTTTTTGCAGCAGAGCTGGGGGCTCGCAGTGAGCCTGCCCCGTGCTTGTGTGTTGGAGGTGTGGGAGGAGGGAGGCTCTGGCTCTCTCCCGGTGGCCTGAAGAGCCAGCTGGAGGAAGAAGGCAAGGGGAAAATAAAGGCAGCCTGGTTTTCGAGCCCACACGTCTTCTCCCAGGCCTCCGAGAGCAGCTCGGAGGCGTTTGTGTGTGCGTGGAAGGGGCTGTGTGTGTGCTACACAAAGTGGAGATGCTGTGTGGGTGTGTGTGACCCTGAGGGATTCCTGCTTTGGAGTGCACCGCCAGTCCCAGCTCCAACAGCAAAACCCGAGGTGTCCCTTACACCCCTTGCATGTGCTGAATGCGCCTGGAGGCTCTTGCTGGAGAAGACGAGCCTTGGTGCATGGTGAGCAGGGCCAACGTGCACCACGTAAGTGGGGTTTTGCATCCTATCTATGCATTTCCTTATCGCGCTGCCGGGCCCGAGCATCCCCAGGGGCCCAGCCCCATCCTGCCTCCCAGCCACCCTGCACTCGGCAGGATTCATCCCTCTCCTCCCTCCCTTTTCCCCCTGGCGCCGCAGCCTCCGCTCCCGTCTCCAGTCCTTCGGAAGGCAACACCCCACTGTGGCCGGGCTGTGTTTATCCCAAATAAAGCACAGTGGGCTGGTTTACTTTGGCAGCTCTGCAGTAAATACTGGCTGGAGCACGGGGGACGAGCGGCGATTACATGCTTCTTCCCAGGGAAACTCTTCCCTGCTTTCCCCAGCCCAGCAAAAGGTGTCAGTAAATGGGGACCTTATTGATGTAGCTCCATCCCAGAGTGGCACTGCAGTCCACTAGTGTCATAAAGCAGGTCCCTTAAGGAAATGAGTGTATGCAGTCAGACTATGTAACGTGTTTCAGGGTGAGGGGGGTGTCACTACAGTAGCTCTTTGACTTTCCCTTCAATTGCCAGCTGAAATTCACAGAAAAACTCACCCAAAACCTTTGCAAAATAACATGTCTGGGTCCAAAAACCCACATTGAGCTATTAGAAATAATGAGAAGGAAAGGAAAACACAACTTTCTTCAAGCAAGCTGGGCCCCATCATGTCCCACCACAAAGGGGCTGTTCGCATCTCTCTGAACAGAATCAGAGTGGGGGAGCAAGAGGTCAGGTCCCAGCATAGCCAAGCTCAGGGCTTTGCAGGGCCAGGGGAAGCCGAGTGACACAGTTATGCATGCCTCTTTGGAGTAGTGGGGGGCAAAAGAGGAAAACAAGCAGTTAGAGAGATTTCTTACCATTCAGTCCTTGCAGGGATGTGACCCTCTGGGACAGGATACTGTTGTCCCTGGCATGACCCTGGGGGCATGAGGATCATACTGACCATGGCAGAGTCAGGCAGCACCATTCCCCCATCAGGGTCACCACAGTACAGGCAGCTGCCTGTCCTTCCCTGCCTGCATCTGTTGGAAGCAATTCCTTGCTCCTCCTGAGCCCCCCTGGCCCGGTTCCTGCCAGGAGCCTGCTCTTGTGGGAACACAAGTATCAGAGCTCCAGGATTATAACTTTTCACTCTCCTCACAAACACCACTTGTGCTCAGATCGCTGGCACTGCCTCAGTTTCTCCCTTCTCACAAAGCCTGTGTTCATCTGGTCTCTGTCCACAGAAGGCTCTGACACTTTCCAGTCACCTCCACTTCACCACCAACACAGAAACAAAATATAAGAGCATGCAGAGCCACCTCCCAGATCTCTCCCCTCTGCCTCCTGGCCAGGCTTCATTCACAGGACACAGCAAGCTTTAGAGCTGATCCACCACCTTCCCCACCTCTCATCCCTTTTACACTTTCTGGGTTGCTTTTCCACAGCTCCTTTTCTCCTCACCACAAAGAATCATCCCCTGCCCATGGAGCCTTGCTCCTTTCACAAAGGTGCTCCTGGCAGAGACCAAATGAAAGCTCTACTCCCTCTGTTGCCCTCTCTACATCCTTCTGCTTCCACCACCCTTAGCCTAGCAGAAACAGTAAATGACATTTGCTATTTGGGTTGGTTTTTTTTTTTTTTTTTTTTTTTTTGTCTCTTGAGTGGCCAGCCCCATACATACAGGTTCTCACTCAGGAAGTAGTACTAATTGTCGTTTCCTATAGTCAGACAGATCTATCTTTTCAATGCTGGCTTTGTGTGTGTGTCTGTGTGCGAGGGAGAAAGAGGGAAGGAGTGGATACGTTTATTCAATTATTTAAACACACACAACACAACAACAGTACCGAGGAGGGCCAGTTCCTCCTGCAGCAGCCCTCCAACTCTCCAGATGCGGCACTGCCCCCCAATCCTCTCCTTGCAGACCTAGTAGAACAGGCACTCGAGAGCACCCGGCAAAAACCCCGATTCTATCTGCTTTGACTGTCAACCGTGTTTTTTAACAACCCAGAACGGGAGCCTTTCCCCTCTCCTCCCCCCTCCCCAGGGTCTCCTCCATGTCCCCCTCCCCCTCAGCATCCCCCGGGGCTGCGTAGCGGTGCTGAGCACCACCGGGCACACTGGGATCTATCAAAGCAAGTCAGGGCAGCCAGGAGCCTCTGGCACCAACATCGGCACACACTTTGCTCCCGTTTTCTTCAAAATGCCACCGAGTCACCCTGCCATCGATTGATACCTCGGTCCTCGAAAAAAGGAGGAGGAGGGAGAAGGACCAGCTGTTGCAAAAGGACATGGTAAATCTAATAGGGGTTGCTGTCAATAGCAAAATGACAGAGAAGAAGAATTAGCTTCTTAAAGTCTGCTGAACTAACACTCATCATGTAGCCGCGGACACGTATTCTCCGTCGCAGCCTGGTATCCATTACTATTTTCCTTACTGGGTTTCAATTAAAAAGAGCTATACCCCCCCCGCCCTGCACACCCCAAGGCAGTAGACACACGAAAGAGAAGAAGAGACAGCGGACAACTCTCTATGCGACGGCTGTTACCACCCCCGAGCCCCTGACACGTTCGAGTGAATTCTCCCTGGACCCCTAATGCCCTGGCCAGGGCAGAGCTGGGACCCCTGCCCCGGACATCGCTCCCTCCCCAGCAACAGCTCTTCATGGGCTGCAGGATTGAAACCACTGCTCAAGGGGGATGCTTCCGACAGATCTGGGCAGTGGAGGAGCTCCGGGTCGCAGCGGTGGGGGACACACAGTGTGACCATGTCACCGGTAATTTAATTTTATTCCTTCCCTCTTGCCCCAAAGAGCACAAACAATCCCCATAGATCAAAAATCAATCCCCCTTCCCCGCCTCCTCGATTTTCTAGGGGAGGAAAAGTTTTATTTTTGTCCAGTGCCCCAGTTAGAAGGCTTGGGGGCGGCTGCAATAGGGTGGTGCTTTGTTTTGGTTTGGTTTGTTTTGGTTTGGTTTGGTTTGTTTTCCTTCCTCTGTATGGTTGACCCCTGGCATCTGCCTGCACAGGGCGAGGGAAGATCTTCACCCGTCCCGGCTTCACATGGGGGCTGTAAAACGAAGCCAAAATGTAGCGGCAAATTTCGCTGAAGAACTTGGTCACTTCGGCCAGCCTGGAGCCGAGACTCGACGTGCAGGGCAAGGGGTTACAAGCTCAATCCCAGCAGCACTCCAGGAGATGTTGGTGGAGGGAGAAATTTCCTCCCCTCCTCTCCTCCTTCCCCACCGCTTCCCAACTCTCCCTGTTATAAAAGCACAACTCCCCAAGGGGGACACCTGAAGAGGTGAGGGGCAGGCAGCCCAGCGCCTCATCCCTAGTTCTCGGGGTTCCTAGGGAACGCCGAAGCACCGCAACTCTTCTCCAAAACCCTCCTTCCTCTACATGCTCCCACAACCACCCACGATCCAGCAAAACCCTCCGGAGTCATTTCCATGGGGAGCACAAGATGGAAATAAAATAATAATAAAAATAATTAAAAAAAAAACAGAGAAAAATAAAATTAAGGGTCTCCTCGATGTCTTTAGGGCGTGGGAGGTTTGGCAGTGCTGTTTTATTTTAGTTTAGTATTTTGAACAAACTTTAGATTGATTTCCGGAAAGTGCAAAGACGCACACATAGGAAAGTGAAAAAACCGGTCCTTCGAGGTCATCTGAGAAGGGGAGACGGGATCTGTATCCTTCCCCCCAATTCCACACCCCACACACCCCCACCCAAAAGGAAAAAAAAAAAAAAAGAAAAATAGAAAGAAAAATAGTAACAGAAGAGGAAAGATCCCATATTTTTATAGTTTAAAAGTACTTTGAATTATTTGCTTTTAATGGCACACGTGGCTGCAGAAAAGACAGGCTCTGCTTTCGATCTTGCACTTGCTCCTCGCGTTTCTGTACATGTGTATGTGTGTGCATATAACATATAGAAGCTTTATAGCCCCCGCTTCACATCCAGGTTTCTTTCTCTCAGTTCCCCACTCCACCCCAGCCCCCCATCTTTTCCCCTGGACTCAAAACAAGTCCCAGGCCACTCTTACTCCTGCCGTAATGACTCTTCTGCTGGGATTCAGAAACACGGGGCAGAAACGACTTCTTGCCACAGCGTTTTTCTGGAGCAGCAGGGGTGTTGTGAACATTTATTAGACCCAGATGATCCGGGAGTTGGGGCAGACGGAAAAGATTTCCAATTAATGCCGAGCAGAGCAGAATCCAGCCAACTTCGCATTGCAGGTGTAAACAACATTTGTGCAGCAGTCCGAAGCGGATCCTTCCCCCTCTCCTGTAATTGGGATTGAGGGGGGGAAAAGTTTTGTTCTGTTTTGGTTTGGTTTGGGTTTTTTCGCAGCAGGTTTTGCCGGGGAGCCGCTGGGTTCGTCCCTGCCCCGGCGCCGAGCTCTGCGGCACGGAGCATTCTTCCAGCGGTCGATATACGTCCGGGCGGCTCGGTGCCTACAGCCCCCCTGGGGCCACCAGCCCTTTGCTACCCTTCAAAACCCCTTGCTCACCTGTTGCCGCAGCCTAGTCTTTAGTGGTATGGACTTAAAGAGAACCTAAAGCTCACAAGCGGGCTCGGAAAAGCGGATGCGGTGGAAATTGTTCTAGTTAGACGGGAGAAGGGATAGAAGAAAATAGGTGGAGGGGCCAGGGGCATCATTTCTGAGCCGCTGCATATAAGAAGGGAAAATGTGCTCCCGGCGAACAGATATACGTTCTCACCGCTTTGGTACCGGTTCTTGAGGGTTTTGGGAACTCAAATTCAGTCGGGAAAGCGGTTCCTGATTAATCAAGCTAATTTAGGTGCCCAAATCATCTCGGGGAACATAGGAGCTACCACCTTTTCCCCGCACACCCCCGCCTCCCCCCAAAAGAAAACAAAACAAACAAAAAAAGCCTTTACATCGCTTAGAGTGAAGCTTGACACACGTTCCGTGCTTTCTGAGGTTACAGTCTAAATACGGGAGAAAAGCACTAATGAATGTTTAATCCGTGTTTTCTTTAAATACCATTAGGACAATTGTCTAGATCCCAGGTCAGGGGGAAAATGCTGTTCAGAGGAGACAGGACGGCGACGGGCTGAAAGGAGAAGAGGTGGAGTGGGGGGGAAGATTTTAAGAGCGAAGAAGTGGGTGCATGAAGCTCACCTTCTGCAAAGACAAGGCGTGATTAATGCCCACCACTTGTGCAGCCGTTTGCCCCGGCGCAGGCTGCAGAAGGCAGCACAAATCCTGCTCCTCTTCCCCCCGACAGCAAAGTGAGCAGAGCCTCTTGTGAAAGACCCCGTCTGCAAGCTGGGGACAGGGGTGGGAGCAAGAGGAAAGAAGGGGGAGGTGGAAATGAGAAAGAAAATACAAGAGAAACCCGTCCCAAGAGTTGAAGTGGGTAGAGTATTACACGTACAAACATCCAAACAAGATTGGAGCAGTACAAAGCGTCGGAAAATCCAGCGCAGCCACATAAAAAGCGGAGTTAAGTAGGAAGTGGTGTAAAAGTGTTGTCATTTATTTTGCCTTCCCTTACAGATGTTCTGCATAAAGCCCAATCTTAATGAGACAGAGGGAAGGAGGGAGGCAGAGCGGCGGGGTGGGGGGTGAATTCCGAGTGAACGCTCCTCCCGCTGCCAAGGAGAGAGTGCTGGGTCCCCCCCTCCACTGCCACCGGGCCCACCGAGGGTCGGGCTCATCCCACTGAACGCTCCGTGGGCTCCGGCCACGGGATGGCGCCGGGACTGGCCGCTCTCACCTGCCCAGCCTGGGGCTCACCTGGGCGGCCCGGCTCGGCAGCAAGGAGTCCCTGCTCTGCTCTCCCGGGGTTGGGGTCGGGGGGGGTGGGGGTGTGCGCTGGAGCAGTGTCCCAGCTCATCTTAACGAATTGCAATAACAGAGCTATTAGAAGTGACAGTCAGGCGTTTATGGGATGGGAGGCAATGCGTGCCACGGCCGACAGCATCTCTGCCCACCTCGTCAAGGAATGGCGGCTGACGCAGAATAACCGCTCCCGGGGGACCGCTGATGAGGAAAGAGGGGCGAAAAAGGATTGGAAGAGTTCAGATCAAGGCTCTGAGAGTTTGGCAGTCAGAGTTTAGGAGTGTAGGAATCTGCAAAGCTCGCCAGGAGGGAGGAATAAGGCGGCGGGGCAAAGGAAGCGCTAAGCCGAGTTTAGGGACCTCAAAGGGATAGATCCAACCTTACGAAACAACTAAACTGAAAAACATACACCTCCTACTCTTACAAGTTAAGGCTAGATCAAGGTGTACGAGATCTAATATCTCAGGTGACATAAGAAGGGAGCAAGCACCCTGCCAAAAGCGCCTTTCGTCCCGCACCACCAAAAAAAACCCTCTCAAGCAAATAAATCCAAAGTCAGATCTCGCCGTCACCCGATAGAGAGGGGAAGAAAAAAAAAATAAACACATCACGT
The DNA here is from genome assembly GCF_027791375.1 of Indicator indicator. Taxonomy (NCBI): domain Eukaryota; kingdom Metazoa; phylum Chordata; class Aves; order Piciformes; family Indicatoridae; genus Indicator; species Indicator indicator. The sequence goes on from NC_072035.1 coordinate 13,688,433, forward strand.
TTCATGAGACCTGCTTGTCCTGACGGACGAGAGCAGGAAAGGAGACCGTGGACCCGGAGCCCCCCTCTGCCCCTTCTCCAGGCAGGTGCCTTCAGGTGCGCCCGCTCCCCCTCCTCTCGCCGTGGCACGACCATTCCCCCCACATGCAGTGAAGGGCTGGTGACACTAGCTGGGTTGAAGCAGAGAAAAGAGCCTGCTTGCTTCTTTATTAGTGTCGAGCCTACTCTAATTACGAGAAATCGCTGCTCTCGGGCTGAACCGACGTGTTGTCTTGTGCTTGTAAAATACATTTCAAATAATTCTTATCTGTCTATAAAATACAGGGAGGGTGGGAGAGAATATAAATAAACCGCTGTCCATTTGTTTAATGCTATTTTAGCCAAATTGACTGGCCGGATTGGGATTCGACATAAAAGCTTTAGTTTGCAAAACATCCGCACTGGAACGTCTGGGAGACAGGGCTTGAGCTCCAGCGCGACGGGCACGTTAACTGCATTAAAACCCTCTCCATACATTTTCTAGCTTTTAATTTTCTTTCCTTTTTTTTTTTTTTTTTTTTTTTTTTTTCTCCCAAGCGCCCATCTCCACCCGCTCACCTCCCCGCCTCCGGGCGCCCGCGCCTGGTTTTCTCCAAATGAAGTATTTTACGTGATCGATGGAAGGAGTCATTTGGCCCATAATTAGGTCAATAAAATCAATGTTTATTCCTCTGATGGCCTGAAAGCTAATAAATTCCTCTTTTATATTCGCTCCCTACGAAGATTAGAAACGAGCTGCCCCAACCCCACCGGAGCGAAGCGAGGCGGCGGCAGCCCCGGCCCCGGGGATCGCTTCGTTTCTTTGGGTAGCCGCGATTCGCACCATCCGACCCCCTAAAAAAATGGTTTATCCCCCCTAAAAGGCTTATTCTCACTCCTATCCTTCCGCTCTGCCGTTTATTTTCCCAGACAAGACGTTTCGCAGCGAATCCAGATTCATCCAAACTCCCCACCCATCACAGTCGCTCCTCTCCCTGTCTGGCAGATAACTTCATTTTACTTGATTCCCTTTGAAGCCCCTGATTTAAACTAAAATTAAATAAAATAAATAAACCATCCCAAGCCTTTTTTTCTTTCTTTCTTTCTTTCTTTTTTTTTTTGTTTTGTTTTTTTGTTTTTAATGGGCACCCAGGGAGGTTTGGAGGCGCCTTGGAGAAATCCTATTAGACTTGGAGAAAGTAAAGCTGTGAGGACAAGAAAAAAAAAAGTCACGACATTTTTGTTTTGCAGGCATAAAGAACAAGGAGAAAGAACCCAGGTCCTAATCAGATCAATACAGAGACACAGAAATCTTTGCAGAGGTTTAGCAGTTTACAGTGGGTTCCAGACCTTTGACATACATTGCTGATTAATTGGGCGCTGTCAAGAAGTGGGGGTTGGGGGGGGGAGAGGAGGTGGGATTCCAGTTAATTAGTCGCGAAATGAATAAAAACTAAACATTATCGGAATTGTCTGCGGGTCCGGTTTGTTAGTGGGGATTTGGGGATCAGCTTTTGTGCGCCGTAAATTGGATCTGAGTAGCGTGGTGCTGTCTTACACTGTCGTTTTGTGAACTGGCGACAGCTCGAGTCCATGGGAAAACTTAAAGGGAACCTGGGGCCGGTCACAGAGCCTCATTATCTCATGTCGGATACCATCTTTCGGGGAGAGCGTTTAATCAGCAGTGGCACACCATCTTCCCCTTCCAACCTGTGCAAACCGTACCACCTTCCCTTCCCTCCGCCCTGAAAACGGCCAACGAGAGAGAGAAAAATCTAAGAGATGCCCTTCCCCAGGAGGTGAAACCTTCCTACGATCTGGAAGACAACGGCGGAGCTCCCGGAGACCCTCCGGAGTGCCTCGAGCCGGGGCTGCCCGAGGCCCCGCGAGGAGCAGCGGATCCCTGGCCGGACACGTCGGGCTTCGTCCCTGTTAGAGGGGTTGGGTCTCCACGCTCTGCCTTTCCCCAAAAATCAGGAAAGGAGCCGGGCCCGTGTCCGGAGGGAGCTTTCCCCGCAGAGCTGGAAGGGGCGATCCCTACTGCCCACTCGCCGAGCATCCTCGGCCGCCGCTCTCCGCTCGCCCCACCGATAGCCTGGCATCGCCGGCTGTTTCTCCTCCTTCCCGGCCTGTTTTCCTCAAGCAAGACGCGGATTGTCACCTGGTGACAAGCCGGGTCCCCGGGGCCGCCCCATCGGCAGGTGATGGGCGGGCGGGCAGCGGAGCCCCGGCGTCCCTGGTCAGGGTGTCACCCTGGGCAGAAAAAGGGATTTTCCCTTCGCTTCCAACAAGGTGATTCCCCAGCATCTCTCCCTCCTTATGAAGGGTCCGACGGGCAGGAAACAGAGAGAGGGAACAAGGGATGGGAAGGAGCGAGGGATACGCATCACCTTCTTCCTGCCGCGGGGTACGAATCGTTAGAGGGGGACAATTTCGGCGACAAATGCAAATGTCACTCCATGCCGTGCTGGTGCCCCGAGCTCCCTCCAGGGGAGGCAGCAGCACTCGGGGTCCCCCCGGTGCTGCCTGGGGCCACGGTGGAGCCCGGCCGGGCTGGAGCGAGGGGAGCAGAGAGGGGGAGCCCTCAGCCCACGGGAACTCACCGCTGGTCTTGGGTGCCTCCCCTGAGCCGCTTTGAGCGCTCCCAGGTGAGGAGGTGACCCCTCTGTCCACCCCCTAGACAGAAGGGGACAAAGTAAAGTGCCCCTGGGGACATTTTTCGAGGGGTCGGTCTGTGTTCTAGGCCCCGATAACCCAACGGGACGGGACCGGGAGGCACCGAGGACCGTGGTTTGGCAGGCAGGCAGGAGATAGTGATGGTAGGATGGTGGGATTGGGTACCCTATCATTCCGTGTGGGGCTGGGACACCCCGAGGGACGGAGACTTTGCCCACCAGTAAAGTCCGCTGTTTCCCGGGTACACCGCATTCCTCTGCCGGGCTGAGCTAGAACCGGACCCAGGGCCGCGAACCGCCCGCCTGGGACACGGCAGCCGCCGGCGTCCCCCCGGCCAGCTCCTAGGCCCTCAGGGCCACCGGGACAAGTCCCCGTCGTCCCTTCCCATTCCGGGAAGCAGCTTGGCAGAAAAGAAACGGCAGCAGCTCCGTGGAGGGGGTTGCACCCGGTATCCCTACCGGAGCAGAGATAGAGAAAAGTCTTTCAGGGATGGAGGAAGGTGGAAATTGCCGAAAAGGGACGCTTTGGGAAAAGACCGCATGCCCAGCCGTGCCCGGGAGCTGCCCCGACATCCCGGCACAGCCCGGAGCATCTGCGCGACGGGCGGCAGCTCCTGGCCTCCTCCGGGCCAGTAATTGGGTGTGTTTAAAATCAACCCGGTTAACAAGCCTGTTGTCCTCCTCACCCCACCCCCGCGTGTGAAACATTGTCATTAGGCGTCTAATATCTCCATCGCTTCCAGGGGGGAATGGGAAGAGGCTGCTCGAAAAAAAAAACAAACAAAAGAAAGTGTGTGAACTCCCAGTGCCCATATGCACAGCACAATGTGAAGCGGGTTAATATCAGTTAGCAGTTCTGCAGTGACCTGTAAAGTTGCCTCTCTGGAAAGATTCTTGATGTATTACTTAACATGGCTACACAGTTATCTGTCTCGGCATTAATGCGTCCATTAAATCACTGTTGAGTAGCATCAACCCACTCCCGAGTCTTTCCATCCCTTGGGAATATGGTTTCTAAACAGGATCAAACATGTGATGCTGACAAGTCATGAGATAAGTTATAATTAATTAGAGTTTGCTACGTCCACAGAATGGGTACTTGGGGGGAGCAGGGATGGTCTGGGCCATTAAGGACTTCAGCCGGGAGGGAGGATCTATAATATTGAATTGGAAAACAAGAAGTAATAATCAAAGGTGGCCGAAGAAAACTGCAAACCTTGAGCTTTCAGAACTCAGTCAAGATTAAAGTCGTTCTTGATGGGAAACACACCATCCCTTTCTTAATGAAAACCATGGGGAGGCTGATGCTGCCGATGGCTTCTTAAAGAGGGAGACAAAAGCTTTGCTCCCGGTTTGAGGACAAAACTCAGCGGCACACAATCTGCCAAGGGAAGGAGAGAAGAAGAGGAAGGAGCTGGGTGAAGGGACCTGCTTTGCCTGGCTGAGCAGGGAAACCGCATCCAAAGGTCATGTCCCCACCCAACACACACTTTAGGGTCGTTTCGCAGATGTTCCCCTGATTCAGAGAGGTCTGCAGCATCCCCCTCACCCCCCTCACTGCCTGCCCTGAAAGCTGCCGAAACCTCTCTCCTCCTGGCAGACAAATGGCCTCTCTTGCCCTGGGCTGGGGCCAGCCTCCAGCCCTCCCCCTGCCTTCTTTCTGATGGGAATGACAGTTAAAAATCAGACTGCAAACAAGTGGATTTTGGTCTGGGTTGCAATAGCCCTTATTTGCTTTGCTTTCACAAACAGCTTTGGGGGGTCAGTTTCAGGCTGGCTGTAAAAACCCCTCATGGGAGGGGAAAGGCAAGAGGATGGAGGTTAACTGGTGGCATGGGGTGTCTTTTCAAGCTCTCTGCGAGTCAAAGTGATGGCTGGCTTTGTTTGCTTGCTCTCTGCAATAAATGGGAGCCCTTCAGGTGAGAAGACGCTGGAAGGGTGGAATGACAGGACAGATTTACACCTGTTCTTAGAGCTTTCTCTGACAACCTCTCTAACCTACAGAAACGACCAGTGGTGCCGTGTAGTCTAGGGAAGGCAGCAGGTTCACTCTGGGTTTTTTTTTCCTTTTTTCCCCCCCACCTCCTCTGTTCCCCTCCTCCTCTTGCTTCTTACTCTCTTTTGCTTCTTTCTTATGACAGGGCATGAAGATCACCCCCACTGATACACTCTCCCTGGCCACCCTTTGCCCCAGAAAGACAAATATTGTAGCCGTCCCTGTGGAGCCTCTTCTCAGCACCTCCTTGGTCATACAAGGTGCCCAAGCTCTGTGGCCACTGCGCTACAGCCTCCCACTACACTGTTGTTTCATCACTGGTTTCCTGCAGTTCTCAGCTGACCCCTCCCAGCCAAGAAGGCAGAGGGGAGATAACTCCCCTTATGTCCTGTTCCCCCCCACCTCAATCATCCCACCTCGATGACAGAGGCTGTCCAGATGCCTCTGGAATCTGGCTGGACCCGGCTGCCATCTTCATCTGTGGAAAGGACAAAGGCTGCATTCCCCATCTTCCAACCCAAGGGCCTGTTGCCACCTCCTAGTGCCTGCTGAAAGCCCTCCTCAAAGCCAGCTCTCAAGTGTAGCATCTGGTGGAGCCAGGACCACTCAACCCTGCATTCAGCACTCCTGGACAAAGGGCTGGCTGCAGCCATTCAGGCTGAGGGCACCGGAGGTGTTGCTGAGGGTCCTGTCCCCACTGTAGGGACGAGTAGAATGAGTTTTGGTAGCCCCTAGCCAAAACCATCTTGTGAAGCAAGCAATGCTGCCCAATATCTCGTTACCCAGCCTCATGCAAACGCCAGCTTTGGATGCCCTCTTCCTGCATGGGTGCCTTCAGTTACATTTAAAGAGCCAAATCTAAAAGCCACATGACATGGCAGTGTGTAACTGAGGTTTCCTGATGAATCCTGTGTGCCCACATTGGGTGCCCACATCCCCAGGATGGAGCTCCTGTGCAGCAGACTGCTCAGACATGGAATGCACAGGAGGTAGGATGCCACAGACAGAAGAAACACCAGATCCTAAGCTGCTCTAAGCCTCTTCACCTGCAGTTGGATAGGTGCCATGTTCTGCCTGGGATCTCCAGCTGCAATTCTTCTCCTGCCACAGGCAACAGCACCAGTGTCACCTGCTCTTACAAAAACCCAGAGAAGGTTTCTCATCTCCCCGTGCCTATTCTTAGGCTCATTCCAGTGCTGATTTCCCAATTACAGAAAGTCAAACAGTTTCAACAGAAGGACTGGGAATACCTCACAGGAGGACTCTTGCTTTCCCTGGGGCTAGGAAAGTGGAGAGAACCTGACCTACATGAGGCAAGAGGTGGGGGATTTGCAAAGAGGCCCCTCTGCTCATGGAGACAGCCCTAAGCCCTGGGATGGGGTTATAGCCAGGGGCAAGCACTTGAGATTCCTCTAAAATCTTTGGGAACATCTAAAGGTTCGGCACTTCTGAAAATCTCTTAAAGCTTCTTCAGATGCCTGCAGAGAGATTTCACAGCTTGCCTCCTCTTAATAGCTGAGTTTTGAGACTCTGGGCAGAAAAAGAGGTTGTGCAATTTCAGAGCACCTTCTCTAGGATAATGAAGACGAATAGCTCAGCATTTCACCTGCAATACCCACCACTATTGTGCAGGAGACAGAAGATAGTTCCTTCTGGGGTAAAATTCACTCCAGTGAAGAAGATGGACAAGGATACCATAACGAGGTGCAGCAGAAGGGAAGAGGAGCTAAACTTTATGAAGCCTGGAAGGAGAAGGGGTGCCCCTCCATACTGGATTCTCTTTTGGAGGCTGAAGCTTACAGGAATGATTCTCTCAATGAAGAGCTTACAAGAAGAGATGAGGCCAAGAATCCTTGGGAATGTTTAAAAGTTTTGGGCTGATTAATGCTGTCCCTTTTGCTGACAGCAGGCTTTGCTCAGTGAGAGGCCCTTAGTAAGACAACTTATTTCTCACCTCCATTTACCAAAGCCTGGCTGTGGTTATCTCCTGATGGAGATCCACTTTTTTCCCATTGAGGATTTTCCAGACGGAAGCATGTGCATGTCTTGCCCTGCTGCCTTGTCAGGTCCCAAACGTGTTGGATTTCCTTCCTACTCCCTTCCTACTACTGCTCCCCTTCTGCAGAGCACACAGAACACATCCAAGGCACCATCCCAGAAGCATCTCTCTGAGACATAGCCTATCTGCATATATGCAATGATCATGTCTGGGAAGTCTGGATGTGTTCACCCTAGACATGATTTCCAGGCATAGCAAAGGGTGTGCTCAGACACTTTCTAAACCTACTCAAGATGTGCCACCAGCAGGTAGTTTGTCCAGTCAAAGGAGTCCTGAAGATGGAGCACATGGCTGGGAAACATCAGATACGGAGGAAGTTAAGGACATTGAAAAGACCCTTCTGAACGTGCAGTTTTTCTTGCATGACACACAGGGTCACTCTTGTCAACAAATATCCTATTTTAATATTTCATTAAACTTTCATGGTGTACTTTGTGTCCATGATATAGGCACAGTCAACAAACCTAAAAATCAATGAGTCAGTCCCTAAGAGAATGCCCAGTGAGCAAGAGAAAGGTTCCCATTAATTTCTCCAGACTTCAGGTCAAAGCCTAAATGTATAAAGATCAAAAGACCTGGAGATTAGCATTGAGCAAAGTCATCAAGGGCCACACTAAGCCACTTGTAAGCAGATGGGCACAACAATATTGACCCAAGACTTTTATAGTTCCTTTTTCCTTTTTTTTATTTTTCTTGCAACAAGACAACTTCTATTTTGTTTTTCAAAGAAACGAAATGGTGAAAGAAATTGTTTGCAATTTTCACCACAAGTGAGAGTTTTCCTGGGGGCCTTGCACACACATCCACACACACATCACTCCTAAGTTCCTGAGAAGATGAGTGACAGCCAAATTGCCTTGGAGCCTTTGCTCTTTGCACATCTCCCTGGCCAGGTTTGCACCAAGAACAGGTGGCTTTCGCACCTAGCAGATATTTCTCTTGGCTAAGTGTTAACAGTGAAATCAAATCCTTCCCTTTGACCCAGGAATTTTGATGGGAGAGGGAAGGATGTCTTGTTGGAGGGGGTGTGGCACTTCTTTCCACAGGAACATTTATCATCTCTCTGTTGAAAAAGAGCCCAATAACCCATACCCCGTGCCTGTTATTACCTTGTGAATTCAAAGGTGTCTCATTTTTAATGGGCCCTTTGCAATAATGCAGGCACCTCATCATTTATCATCTTCTTCTGACACCGTCCCTGATGCAGACAGCTCCTAACTGGCACTTCTAAAAGTGATTTCAGCAGAATGAGCCGTGAGGGGTCTTGGAGCTTTTACTACAGTCAAGCAAAAGGAAGACCTGAGGCATGTTTTATGCCTTTGTGCAGGCAAGAGTGACAATACAAGACCCCCTCTGTTTTCCTCTCTAGTTCATTTTCAGTGCCAGGCACAGCACAGAGGATTAAAATCAACCTCTGAGGACCACATCTTCCTCTTCTGCAAGGGCAAGAGAGATGAGACATAGCAGCATGGGCAGGAGACCCCTGCTTCTACCTCCTTCCTCCATCCCATGCCCATGCTGGAGCCAGCATGGTGTGGAGATGCCCCTGCACAGGGCAGAACTGACCCAAATTACTTCCCCTCACTCCTGAAGTGAAACAGAAATGGAGAGGTGAATCACAGCTTTGACCTACAACTGGAAGCCTGCTTTTTTCCCAGGGCTTTAAGGAAATCTCTTGTTAAATCTGTAACCGAGTCCTAAGGGAGAGAGGCAAAACATCCTCTGACACAGCTGACCTCCTTTCTCTCTCTCTCTCTCCCTGAGAAGATGTTTTTCAAGGAAAGAAGCCAAAAATCCAGCTTAGGGAAATGAGCAGAGCTTGGCTGGGTTGGTCGGGCTGAGCTGACTTCAGCCAGGCAGGAGCTGCCTCCTAATCTGCTCCTATGCAAATCCCACCACCAGCAGCCCCAGCCTCACTTTGGCAAGGCTGCCTCCTGTTCCTGGTAGCCAGCTTTGTGCAGAGGGAGTCTTGCCACAAATCCATTTGCAATGGCCTTAAATGACAACAGCTGATTTTGACGCTTGCCCCAGTAAATCTGCCACTTTCCCCTCGGAGGGTTTGGCAGCACAAGGTTGATTTTCTTCTCCAAACCTTGCCTGGCAAAGGTTTCCCTATCTCACAGCCTCATGAAAGCACAACCCTCTGTAATTACCAGGTCCAGAGTCTTTCATTCAAGTGCCTCCAAGGACTTTGAAGCATGAAGAATTTTGACTTGGGGGCCCCTGAGGCACAAGCCCAGGGAATACTTTGCCCAATTTACTTATGAGTAAACTGAGGCATGGCAGAGAGGAACCTCTAATTTTGACGAGTCTGTTCACTCAGGTTTCCTCCTTTTCCACACTCCCAACTCAAAAACGCCCTAAAGGCTTCAGTATTCAGGGCTGCTGAGCAGCCAAATATTTGGTGGAAGGATTTTGCAGCGCTCCAGAAAGTCAACTCCGTCATCTCCAAAACCACCCACTCAGAAAAAAATCAGGGCATCCAAAACTGGTGGTTTGTTACCCTCAGCTGATAATAGGGTGTGTTATTAATGAGCCCAAACTCTCAACCTTTCTGCACTTTCATTGAAGAGATATCTAGAGGGAAAAATAGGAAAGCAGGTAATGTCTTCCCTTTCTTCTGCCTGAGAGCTCAGTGCGTGGGCAAAGGTTGGGAGGAAGGAAAGTATTTCCTAACAGCTCCAGAGGAGGCTCAGTGCCTGCCAGGTGCCAGGAGACACCTCTGTCACAAGAAGCATGTAGGGCCATGAGCTCCAGGACAGAAGGAGCATGCCCTGGGTTCTAGCATATCTACACCCATGGTTGATTGCCCACTTTAAGTTACACCAAGGCTCCCAAACTCATCCCTTGCTTGTCTCCAGTGCTTCTGCACAAGGGATGGACTCCCTGTTGAGAGTTTCTCCAGCAGTCACTAAACACATGGACACTAGTCACCCATTTTACTTACTAAGCAGCTGTCCCCAGTGTGGATCCTCAGGCCTCTATCCTGCTCTAATACCTGCTGCTTCAGTGGGAGTCACGAATGGTTTCCTCCTCTAGTCTACTGCTGCCTATTTTCACTAAAGTTTCAAGGAACTGTCACCTTTTGGTCAACTCAAACCATCTTTTACATTCAAACTGTAGTAGGGGAAGGGTAAAGCCACAAGGAGAGACTGAAGGAGCTGAGTCTCTATCTTGGAGAAGAGGAGACTAAGAGGTGACCTCATTAATGTTTATAAATACATGAAGGGTGAGTGCCAAGAGGATGGAGCCAGGCTCTTATCAGTGATGCCCAATGACAGGACAAGGGGCAATGGGTGGAAGTTGAGGCATAGGAAGTTCCATGTGAACATGAGGAAGAATGTTTTCACTGTGAGGGTGACAGAACACTGGAACAGGCTGCCCAGGGGTGTTGTGGAGTCTTCCTCTCTGGAGAAATTCAAGACCCACCTGAATGAATTCCTGTGTTATCTGCTCTGGGTGATCCTGCTCTGGCAGGGGCTTGGACTAGATGATCTTTTGAGGTCCCTTCCAGCCCCTAACAGTCTGTGACTCTGCATAAATTTCCTTTGCTTAGGAACTGTCTGAAAACAAAACAAAAAAAAACCCAAACCAAAACTGAGGAGTAATTGTGTGTTATCCACAAGCAACCAGAGAAGAAGCTACAGGAAAGAATCCATCAAAGAAGGAAAAGAGATGCAGGTATGCAAGGAAGAGATTTCCAAGCTGAATTATGAGTTGTCCTCCAGGATCTCGATGCAATAGGCACTGTGCACATAGTGAGAGACAATTTCTTGCACTAGATATATTAAAATCTAAGCCACAGAGACAGAGAGAGTGTGGGAGAGAAAACGGGAGGGTTAAGGAGAATTGAAGTGACTCACCCAGGGTTACTTATCTGGACAAGAATAGAGGCAAGGAGAAATAGTCCAAGGCTCCAGAGAGTCAGTCCAATGCTCTGTCCTTCAGACAAGGTTGCTCCTACCTCCCTCTTTGATCTGTTTGGAACATCAGGGAGCAAGGGCCACCTCCTATCACACTAAGAACTCAGGCAGCAGCCAAAGAGCAGCAAAGGGATAAATACCACCAGAAGACCATCTGAGATGCCAAATACTTGTGAGAATAAAGTGTCTGTTGCCAGCAAAAATGTGAAGGTGTTACATGTGGGCTGGAATTCATCAGCATGGCTCCCTCACTGGTGCCAGGTAGAGAAGAGGAGAGCTGTGAGCTCAGCCAAGGCCATACTCCGGTCAGGAAAGCACCAAAATATGGTCCCAAGCCCATCTGGATGTGTTGGGCATGGAGAGAGAGGGGTGATGAAAAGAGAAAAGAATACCAAAATAGTGATGTAAATTAACTGCCTTCAGTAAGGGGAAAGAGAGGGGAACCTGGTCCTGGTAAAGGTGAATGAAACCTTCCTTATCCCTCTGCACCCCTGAAAGAGTTAACAAAATAGTAGGAAAAGGAGAACAGAGATTCTAATTTATGGAGAGGTTCAAAGGGCTTTTGATAAAGCCCTTCAGTAGAGTCTCTGAAGGAAATTTTATAATCATGGGGTTGGGAGATAAAGTGCTGTCATAGATTAAAAACTTGTTGAGACAGAAAACAGAGGAGAAGGAAATAAATGGCAAATGACCAGCATGGAAATAATTTAGGAGAGGTGTCCCCAGGATGAATTTGGAAAGTGGTTAACTGTAGGATGACTTTATGACTAACAGCAGTTAGACCTGGTAGAATTATAAACAGCAGCATACTAATGTTGATCCTGTGCTCATTGGCTGCATGTGCTGCAGAGGAGGAATTTGATCTACAACAAATCATTGCTCTGTTTTAATTACTTCAGGGGAATAATAATAATTAAAAAAAAATAGTGTTGTTATTCCCATTCATTCCCTGTAAAAGCAAGAAAAGAAACCTTTCAGTGACACCTCTCCATCCCCACACTCCCTCCTCGGGCAGACATTTCAGAGCACGCTGACAAAGAATACCTGGCACAGGCAAAGCGGAGGAGCAGGATTTGTTTTGGCTTTCAATTGTAGCAAAGTTTTCAGCAGTTGCCTCCCCCTCACTTCTGCCTCCCTTCACCCACTGCCTTTCCTGAGCTCCTGCAGACTGCAACCCACTGCCTGGAAACACCTGTGGAAGGAAGGAAGCAAGCATCATCCTTCGCTGGCAACCACCAAAGATTTAGTGAACTGGGCCTAGGTGAGAACACTTGCAAACAGTGTGGAGATCCAGGAATATTACACAGGAACATAGAAATGTTGTGGTTGGAAAAGACCTTTAAGATCATCAAGTTCAATCACTGACCCACCACCACCATGCCCACTAAACCATGTCCCAAAGTGCCACAGCCACACATTTCAGGAACACCTCCTGGGATGGTGACTCCACTGCCTCCCTGGGCAGCCTGTTCCAATCCCTGACCACTCTTGCAGCAAAGAAATTTTTCCTCATCTCCACCCTAAACCTCCCCTGGCACAATTTCAGGTAATTTCCTATCATTCTATCACTTGATACTGGGGAGAAAAGACCAACCCTCACCTCACTCCAACCTCCTTTCAAGGAGAGCAATGAGGTCTCTCCTCAGCCTCCTCTTCCCCAGACGAAACAACTCAGTTCCCTCAGCTGCTCCTCATAAGATCTGTTCTTTAGACTGTTCACCAGCTTTGTTCCTCTTCTCCTGACACATTCCAGCACCTCACTGTCTTTCTTGTATAGTGGGGGCCCAAAAGTAAACCCAGGGTGGGATGCCAGCAGAGAAAGCTGAGCAGCAGCTAAGATCAACCATAACTGGATTTTCTTAAGTCAGTACCTTGAATTGGAAAGGGATAAGGGAGAAGTGGTCCTCTTAAAACCACTCTTAAGACCAGCTGCCTCTTAAGACCTGCTCCTCTTGACCTCTTGCAGCCCTGCCTAAGCCCCTCACCCACTCAGATGACCAGGACCAGACCACAGCTTGGCCCAGGAGCCCTGCAGAGTGGAAAGGTGCTTTGCAAGGAGTGAGGATGGGGATTTACTTGACCAAAGCAATTCTCCTGCAATGCTGTGAGGTGCTGCTGAGTTTCTGCAGGTGCCATGCATGGCACAGGACACACCAACAAACCTGATTGTCAGAAAAGATGATTGTGAAATGCTCTTCTCTCTCTCCTTTTATTTAATTATTTTTCCTCACTTCCTAAACACAGGGAAACATCAACTACCTGGGATGCTTCCCACATACTGGCTGCCCCTCACCTTGGCAGCTCCACTTCGAGACGCAGGCTTGGAAAAGATCCTTCAGACCAATCCTTGTTATCCATAACTACCTTTTTCCCTGCACACACCACCCCCCCAAAAAAAAAAAAAGAAAAAAAAGAGAGCAGTGTGGAGATGAACCAGATTGCACTGTACATTTCAAGCAGCCTTTAATCAAGACATGCAGTTGCAGGATAATTTGGAAAGAAATGAAAATCGATACATTTTAGATGTGCTGAGGGCAAGGAAAGGCTGGATGTGGCTGCTGCATGGGCATGAAGAGTGGCATGGATGCTCATGGAGGATCTGTGTACTCCTCATGCCCCTGGGGAAGAGCAAAGCAGCTGCTCTGAGCCAGAAGGTGCTTGGCTTTTTAGAAGAACCAGACTCTGAGTAAGAAAACGGTGCTGGAATATTGATTGCACAAGATGGTTGGTTGCCTGCCTCCTCTTGGTGAGCTTTTCTATTTTCTTTGGTTTGCCTCCCCAGCACGCCCACAAGGCCAGCCCTTTTATGACAGAATGATTTTAGTGAGCCTAAACACAACGTGCCTTCCAGCTGTAATTCTGGGACTCCTCGAGCATGAATCATATGATGCACGGAGCTGATAGTGGGGGCAGAAGCATTTGCTTCATTTCCAGACAGAGGGATGGAGTCAGACTCCATCTGGCTGAACCAGTGCTACCACTGCTCACTGCACCTTCTTCCAAGCACCAAGTCAAAGCAAGGGCCAGGGAGCTGTAGGATCCTGGTTTATTGCAAGCCACCCTTCCAAGCCGCAGTGTGTCGGAGGAATCAAAGTGTGTCGCTGCCGTCGCAAGCTCAAGGCATTCCAGACCCTGGCCTCTTGCAAAACCTACTGACCTTGTGTAGGCAAGGCCACAAAATTCACCTGTTTGACTTCATTCTCAGACTGTCATTGAGTTAGACTGAAGGAAAAAAAAAAACCAACCCAACTTCAAAACCAACAAAGCAACAAACCATAAAGTAGTAGAAATGGAAATAATACCAAAGGGAACAGAGTTTGGAGAGATGGGAATCACAGAATCATAGAATCAGTCAGGGTGGGAAGGGACCACAAGGATCAGCCAGTTCCAACCCCCCTGACATGGGCAGGGACACCTCACACTACATCAGGCTGGCCACAGCCTCATCCAGCCTGGCTGCAAACACCTCCAGGGATGGGACTTCTACAGGGCAACCTGTTCCAGTGTCTCACTACTCTCATGGTGAAAAACTTCTTCCTAACATCCAATCTGAATCTACCCATTTCTAATTTTGCTCCATTCCCCCTAGTCCTGTCACTACCTGATAGCCTAAAAAGTCCCTCCCCAGCTTTCTTGTAGCCCCCTTCAGATCCTGGAAGGCCACAAGAAGGTCACCTCAGAGCCTTCTCTTCTCCAGACTGAACATCCCCAACTCTTTCAGTCTGTCCTCACAGGAGAGGTGCTCCAGCCCTCTGCTCATCCTGGTGGCCCTTCTCTGGACACCTTCCAGCATGTCCATATCCCTCTTGTAATAGGTGCTCCAGAACTGGACACAGTACTCCAGGTGGGGTCTCACCAGAGCTGAGCAGAGGGGGAGAATCCCCTCCCTTGCCCTGCTGGCCACACTTCTCTTGATGCAGCCCATGCTCTGCTTGGCTCTCTGGGCTGCAAGTGCACACTGACAGCTCCTGTTGAGCTTCTCATCCACCAGCACCCCAAGTCCTTTTCATCAGGGCTGCTCTCAAGGCAGTCACTGCTCAGCCTATATTGGTGCTTGGGATTGCCTGGACCCAGAAGCAGGACCTTGCACTTGGTCTTGTTGAACCTCATGAGGTTGGCTTGTACCCAATCTCACTGCCCTTCCCTCCCACCTGCAGCTGCAAGTGTTGGGGAGCTGGTGACACCATGAGCTGCCACTGCAAGCAGTGGAAAGGCTCATGGGCAAGGTCCCAGGAAAATGGGCAGTGAGGGATTTGCCAGGCACTGAGGGGAAGAAGGAGTTGGCAAACTGGGGGTGACTGCACCCTGCTGCTACACAGACCTTCCCTTGGCCTGCAGCCAAGGGGCTGTGGTGGCTGGAGCCTCAGTAGCAGCCACAGGGGTTTAATTTTTTTTTAAACTTCCACCACTCCTTTTGAAGGCTGTCAGATTTGCATCCATCTATCCAGACCTCCTGGAGAAGAAGCAGTAAGGAAAATCTTGGGATGGAGACCTGGGAGACAGGGAAGGATCTAAATACATGCACAGGTGTCTTCCTCCAAGCAGAACTATGCATTTCTCCGAGGCCTAACGCACACTGGCATCATTCCATTGATTTCAGAGGAACCTTTGCTACCTTGAGACCAGATCTTTCCTTAAGCAAATGCTGATGACACCTCTTTTTCCAGTCACTTTGGTGGAAACCAGCAGTATCCTCACCATCCTCCTCTCATACAACACAACTCCAGCACTTTGCTTACATTTTCTTTCTGTAGCCTCTCTCAAAAGGTCACTGGCACAAAAAAAAAACCCCAAACAAACAAACAAAAAACAACACACCACTATTTTTACTATTTGTAGGTCATAGGATTTCACAGGTATGAGTGTCCTTTTATAGCAAGGAAGCAAACAGCTAAGAACAGATTCTGATTACCCTTTAAAACTTGCAGTAAAGGTGTTAAAAGGAAAGAGTGTTTTTACGTGCCATGTCAGGCTGTAACCTAGCCCATATCTCACACACACACTCTTCCAGCAGAGTGCAGTTGTTTCAAGTCTGTCTCCAATGTGGGGCTGGGTTTGTTTTGTTTTGCTTGCATCCCCCTAAGTAGCTCTTCTAGAACCAGCACAGGAAAAGCAGAAAAGCCTATCTGGGGTTGGCTTTTTCAAGTAGCAGTTCAGTGTTGTTATTCTCCTGCTCCAAGTTGTAATGTGTGATGCTGCTGTTGCCTTCCTGTGGGAGGTGATAAGAAAGTTTGGGCTCAGGTTACCCCCAGCTTTCCCTGACCCACACCTCCAACATTCAGTTTTCCCTGACCCACACCTCCAACATTCAGCTTTCCCTGACCCACAGCTCCCATGCTCAGCTTTCCCTGACCCATACCTTCGACACTCAGCTTTCTCTGGCCCACAGCTCTTAACAGTCAGTTTTCTTCTGACCTGCTGCATGCAGCTCCCTATGTCAGAGTGGGAGATGGGGATGTGGGTCAAGCTGTGGGATCTCTCGGCGTGTGGGTGCTGTGAAGTGCCCAGCCTTGTCTTCAACCCTGTCTACAACACCAGAGGAGAATTACAGGGCCCACAACTGGAATTAGAGGAGGCCAAGAGCTAAGCAAGGCGGTGGGAAACACTTAGGAGATAAGCCAGGGCTTTGTCTCCCTTTTGCTGAGAGCTCTAGTGAGAGCAGGGTGAGGAAACTGTATACTTTTTTTTCCCTTTAGCTATCTGTTGTGAAGCTGGGGGAGGAGGGAGCTTAAATGCCATTAAACCATCCCTTAATCCCCCTCCCACCAGAGAGAGAGGGCTGTCAGGAGTGCCTGTGTTTCCCAGCCTACTGGCAGCATGCATGTGACACCTCTGAGACACAATTATCATTAGCCAAGATTGCCAACAAGCTCCCAGCATGGTCCAGTTCCTGCGTCCCATGCATCCTCCGTGCTCCTCACCCCGACACCCTGCTCAAGGCTTCTGCTCTCTCACCAGCCTGCCTTAAAAGCCACAAGACAAACAGGGTTCAGCTTCTGATCAGCTTTAAAAATAAACAAACGGTGACTCTCCTAAAACAGGAGAGCCCAAACAAATAATTATCACCTCCCCCTTGACTCTAGCTAGCAGGGCTGCTGAGAGCTGGCTGCTCTTTCTGCTTCTGTGTGGTCTCCCTTACAGACAGGGGAACATAAAGGACTAAGTCACTGAAACTTAACGAGTTACTGCTCGTTAGCTGACCTGCATTAACTGCCTCTGTGTGTGTGTGCTCCCTATGGATAGCTGGGGCAAACTCCTTTGATTTGTATTAGGAATGGGCTAGGACAGCATTTTCCAGCCTCAGACCTACAGCTGGTTTCTAAGAGGTTTGCAAATATAACTGGAAAACAAAGCACTTGTCACAGAATCACAGAATCGCAGAATCACAGAACAGTAGGGGTTGGAATGGACCTCTGAGGATCTAGTCCAACCCTCCTGCCAAAGCAGGATCACCTAGGGCAGGTCATACAGGAATGCATCCAGACAGGTCTTGAAAGTCTCCAGAGAAGGAGACTCCACCACCTCTCTGGGCATCCTGCTCTAGTGCTCTGTCACCCTCACAGTAAAGAAGTTTTTCCTCATGATCAGGTGGAACTTCCTGTGTTCCAGTTTGTATCCATTGCCCCTTATCCTATCACAGGACACCACTAAAAAAGAGACTGACCCCTTCTTCTTGACACCCACCTGTCAGATGTTTATAAACAGTAACAAAACCTCCTCTCTGTCTTCTCTTTTCCAGACTAAAACCCCGTCACCAGGGTTAAACCGCTAACTCCGAGATCCACGCCCAGTGGAGAAAAAAACCACGAGAGGGCTGGTTGAGATGGAAATCACTGGGGCAAGAGCATGACAGGAGCAGGCACTGAGCTGGTTAAGGCAGCCTCACTAGTAAGCAGTAGCTCCTGATGTTCAAATTGCAGGCAACTACCTGTCCCTGCTTTAATTCCTGGAGTGCCTGGAGATGGTGCCAACCGCAGCGGCCACTCTCTGCTCTACAGGTAGTGCAAGGGCACCCAAAGAGAAAAAGAAATAAATAAGCAAGCAATTAATGCACCCATTTCAGAGGAATGTTTCTGCAGTGTTGGAACTGAGGGAAACTCAAGAGAAAACAAACTCTGCTCCAGCTATTTTTATTCTCTCTTCATAGCAAACCCTGATGCGTTCAAAGGATTTTTGAAGCAGGGCAAATGTTTTCAGGACGGAGAAAAGCAGAAGAAGTTATGTGAGGTGAAAAGGGAAGGAGGAGGCTCTGCTCAGGGTGACTTCCCTTTTTGGCTGGGTAAGAGATGCCCCATGGACAGTTAGTGCTGAGCAGCTGGCAGGCTGTGGCATGTTGGCGTGGCCCTGCCCTGTGTCAGCAAAGCTGTAGCTGGATAATTATACTTCTCTCTCTCTCTCTGGACATTTGCACTGAGGCAAAGCTGGAAGCACAAACCTACAGCAAATTGCATGGTGGCATCTGCGTGCTAATAAGGTGCCTCTGCATTTGAGAGCGTGAGAAATGAGCTGGCTGGGCTTGAAAAAGCAGGAGGATGAAGAGAGGGCAAGCATCTTGAAGCCTTGAGCAAGCTGCTCTAGTGGAAGGTGTTCCTGCCCATGGCAGGGGGTTTGGAACTAGATGATCTTTAGGGTCCCTTCCAACCCTAACCAATCTATGATTCTATGATCTTCCCCATTTGTCCCAGGGATATGAGTGTCCCTACTCAACCTGGGTTAATCCATCCCCTGCCAAAGCCCTTCTCTCCTACAGGTGAACTTAGGGCTGAAGACTCACAACATGTATTCATGGAGGTCTTGGATACAACACCATGGCTTTGGTATGGGAATGCCACCTTCCCCAGTGCTGTTGAGCCAGGCTGCTACCTGGGATGCAGTTATTTTTATGGACAGTTTTTTTTTTTTTTTTCTCAACCAACAAAATCTTTTGCAGAAGTAAATTATTTAGGACCAGTTGAAACCTTTGGGTTGCTGATTTTTTTTTGTTTTTCTGCAGCCTGACCTGGATGGGATCTCTCATCTTCTGTAAAAGACAGGAGTTTTACTTCAGGGTGGAAATTTCATATGAAATCCAAATGTACTTTATGATTTGTTTCTGTTGCCAGCTCCTTTATTTTTAATAACTTCTGAGCTCACCAAAGCAATGCTGTTTTCAGAGCATGTTTGGAACACTCTGTCCAGATGTTCACACACCAATGTAGAAATATTCCAAGAAAAGAAGGCACTCTCTTCTGTCATTAAAAGAAATATATTTGCTATCACACTATTGACAGGTAACTCCCCTTTGGTGATCAGCAGAAGTTACCATCAATTTTTATTTGTGTTTTGGTAGCTGTTTTTCTGTGCCATCTATCTAATGAACTCACCCCAAACAGCATCTCCAACCAGTGCTGTGCTATCATTTATACTGGGCTAATTGTTTTATTTCCATTGGAGGGAAGATGGAAGGAAAGAGATGATTTTTACTAAATTGCTTCACTTTGGGTAATGTTCATCCTCTGGCCACTTTTGATTTATATCTGTCATTGACATTTCCAGTTTCTTAGAAATTAATTCCCTTATTGGAAAGAAAGAAAAATACTCTGACTGGTTGGGAAGGGAGTACTTGACAGTGCTCAACCAAGAAGGTTACCAGTCAAGCATTTCCCACACATACTAGTCTAGATTTAGCCTACATAAAAGGAAGAAATTTCTTATGCTGAGGGTGGTGAGACACTGGCCTGGGTTGCCTAGAGATCAGGTAGAAGCCTCATCTCCGGAACCATTCCAGGTCAGGTTGTCTGGAGCTCTGAGCAACCTGCTGTAGTTGCAGATGCCCCTGCTGACTACAGCAGGGTTGGATTAGATGAGCTTTAAAGGTTCCTTCCAATTCAAACCAGTCTATGATTAACTTGCTAGCCAAAGAGTCAGTTTCAGGCCCACAGCCCCACAGCATCCTGGCCAAGGTAGTGGGGCAGGAGTGGTGCTGGCCCCACTAGGCAGGGAAGGGCAGAGTCCCAGGACAAAGAGCAGGTTCCTCCTCCTCCATCCCTGCCCCAGGAAGGGCCAGGATGCCCTATGTGGTTGCCCTGGGATGCAGGGGAAAGGTCCCATTGATAGTACTGGGAGTGTTCAGAGATGCCAGGATCAGGGGACACTCCAAACCTCCCAAATCCTGGGCTGGCTAAGTCAGCCCTGCTTCTCAGACACCCAAAGCAGGGTGCCTCCTTCTTCCCCCTGGATCTCTCTCTGGGAAGCCAGGAGCAGGCAGGTCCTGCACTGCCCTTGGCCTGCTGCTGGCTCTGGGGGAAAAGGAGAAGAGAGAAAAACCCAACCAAGGTGCCATTAAAGTTAATTGTTTTTATTGCTGGTTTAACAGTGTCTTGTAAATCTTTTTATGACCCAGCCCAGGAACACCAATGAGGCCTAAACTGTAGCTAGAGCAGGATGAGTAAGTCAGTGAGGACAGGGGAAATGCAACTCTTGCACTGTCCTCCCTCTCCCTGATCCCTGTTAGACTGAAAAGCTGTGAAGTTTGGAGTCACGATGCCCAGAAGGGACTTTTGGTGACACAGAAAGCGGACGGAATAAACCCCCAAACATTCCACATTCTTTTCCCACCCAAACAAGTCCTGAACCTCCCTTTTGACCCTGCAGAAAGCTCATCCAGGCCTATCAAAGTTTGTTCCTCAAAGAAATGCTGCAGGAATCCACGTGTGTCCCATGGCTCATGGGGACACTGCTGGGACAGTGTAAGCAGTGGCACCTCACTGAAGTCCCTGTAGAGCACAGGAAAACCCCTTTGATCTCATGTACTTGCAAGGAGAAAGCTAATCCCATGTTGTGATATAAGTACCAGATGCTTCTTGGAGGAATTATACTGGGGCACAGGGTTAATGCTCCAGCTTTTCTTTAAAGTGTCCTGTGGATTATTCCCCGATTAAAAGGATTGTTCCCCAAACGGCTGGAGTGTCAGCCTGGCTGCTATTGTTGTTGTTGATACATGGGGGGGGGGGGGGGCGAAAGGACTTGGTGGGGAAACAGGGTGTTGGGATTTATTTCCAGCCTCAATAACCTTTTCCCTGACCCCTTTTCTCTCATACAAGCTCACCGGGGGTGGATTGGTCACTGCTGGAGCTGCTCACTCAGGAGATGAGGGAGGGGAAAAGGTGCTGGGAGGGGTTTTTAAAAACATTTTTTCCCCTAAAATCCAATACGTGGGGCATCCACCTCCACCTGTGAAACCAGGGAGGGCGTGGCACAATGTAAAGGGGCTCAGCACCCTATGCAGAGGTGTAGCCCTCGCTCATCCCAACTCAGCACAAAGGAGATCGGGAAAGACAAGGAGAAAGAGAAGGAACTCTTTTTTTTTTTTTTTTTTTCCCCTGCTCCTGGTACCGAAATCAGGCAAAGCTTCGTGTCCCTCCCACCCCGCCAAAATGTCCGTCCCCCTTCAAGCCGCCCTTGGAGCATCTACATCTCCCTTCCTTACCCCCTAGCTCTGCTTTTTGGGTTGTTATCTGCCTCTTTTAGAGTCACACCCCACTCGTGGGGAGTCTTAGTCCCGTGTCACTTCGACCCAAGCATTCTTTGAGCCTTTTCTTCCAGCTCCGGAAGGTGCAGGGACCACGGTTGTGGTAGTGTGCGGAGGCTGGGGAAAGCTCCCTCCTGGGCTGGGGAGAAGGTAGCAGTGGGCTAGGATGGGGACTCTGGCATCCCCCGGCCTTCTCCTCCCTAATCTCAGTTTAACCCTTGTCTGCTCCCCCCCCAAAAAGGTCTCGGGTTTATAACGTTGCCGAAGTGTAAAAGCAGGACAGCGTCCGGCTTGGAAGAGGAGAAAAATCGTCAGAAAAATCGTCTCCCCAAAAGCAGCAGCTCCGAGGAGGTACAAACAGAACTCCTCCACCCTGCACCATGGCGAAGGGGCTCCGGAGGTCCCCTCATCCCACACCTCTGCCCAGCTGCCAGTATGAGGTGTTGGGGGGCGAAGTACTGCTGACCACACACCTTTTGTCTCCTCTGTAAACGAAACGCCCCCGCCGCCAGGTGGTGAGAGGAGCGCTCCCCCCGCCTGTGGCTGTCGGGGCACCGGGGCTCCGGAGCGGGCTCTGCCTCCCGGGTCTCTGCTCCCATATAACCGGGGCTCCTTGCCTGGGAGAGGGGGTATAAGGGTGTTGTCCCCCTCGGCTGTGGCCCTCCCTGATGGAAAAGAGTTGATGTCCCTTGACACTGAGGTCCCTTTCAAGGGGGGGTTGCCCACACCTCCTCGTACTCCGGGCTGCGTGTCCTGCCTCCACTCACAGACAGGCAGCGCCGGGGTTGCCCCAGAGAGAAAATCCATCCTTTTCCTGATGGCAGGGCTGGAGGTTCTCCTGCAAAGCCACTCAAATGACCTGAAAGCATGCCACTGGAAACAGCCCACAGCCCGCGGAGTGGAGTGTAACCCACAGCCCGGGAAGGGTGGCTGTGCCCGCTGCCCGCTCCGCGGGGCTCCGTGCAGGGCTTGCATCTCCTAAGCATCAGCATTAGGGGCCACTATTCTGAAGGATGATGATGATGATGGTTCTTCTGCCCAGTTCCCCGCCGCCGCAGCCGTTTCCTCGGTTTAACGGCACGGTGGGACCTCACCGACAGCCTAGGTGGGGCACGTGGGGCTTGGGGTGCTCCCGGAGATTCGGGGCACTCCCGCAGACTCATTCCGGAGATATTCCGAGGCGCCGGGGTAGCACCTGCCCGGGGAGCCGGGGGAGAGGCGGCGGCTCCATGAGCAGCCCCCAGGAGCCCCCAGAGTTCTCGGCCTAGTGAGTCCCAGCTGCCTGTTTGTTTCCTTCAACTCGTACCATCTCCATCAGTATTTTAGCGTTCACTAAGCGCCCAGGGCGAGCACCGCCCTCCCCCACCGCCTACATGAGGCTGCAGACGATATGGTCTCTACATCACACCCTGTAGAGAACTGCGTGTGCAGCCACCTATAGAGAGGGCGGCGAGTGGGTTTTGCTATCGCAAGAACTCTTGCTTTCCACTTCAGTCTTCCCTCTAGATTAATTTTTCTCCTTAAAGGTTTTTCACTTTTGGGGATTTATAGCTGTGTAAAAATCGAGCAGGGAAGGAGAAGAGCCCAAAGAACAGGGGGAAAAATATCACGGCCTGAGAAAAAAGGGGGAAAACCCCCCATACATTCCCATCCAGACCTTCAAAGAAAGCTTGTTTCTCCTCCAACTGAGCGCAGAAGGGACGTTTTTTCCACATTGAGTGTCGGGAAGGGAAAAAAAAATCAACAAAAACCCAGAGTCCATAACTTGGAAATTATAAAAGGAAGTAAATCCATCAAAGCAAATGCAATTGGGAATACAATTAAGGCAGAGGGCTGGAAAGGACACAAAAGGAGGGAGGATGGAGGGAGCTCTGCCGCTGAGTGACAATACACAGATTGCGGCAAAAGAAAGAAAAAACAAAACAACCCACCCCAGCAAATGTGATTTGTAGGAGGCTCTGGGCAAGGGCTAAAAAAAAAGTATCGATGGCAGCCCGGGAAGGCTGGGAATGCGGGATGCGACGCTCCCCTCATCCCAAGGGTTGGGGTTTGATATTTTTTGGTTTGGATGTTGTTTTTTGTTTGTTTGTTTGTTTGTTTGTTTGTTTTTTGGCGACCTGTATGGTTTGTAAGACAAAAGCGGTTTGTTTTTGTTTTTGTTTTTTTTTTTTTTTTTTCCCCTGGGAGCGAATGAGTGATGCGTAGTGGGATGGAAGCTCCGATGCTGGGAAAACCGGGATGTAGCGCCCGTACCCCGTGACCCCCCTAAGACTGAGGAGAGAAAGCGGGGAAAGCACCATTTTGAGCAGCCCAAAATTCAACGTTTCCAAGATATTCCCCCTCCTCCTTTCGCAGGTATTAAGGAAAACGGTGGGTTTGGTCCCAGTCCCTCCTCTGCGCTCCGGGTAGAGTTGGAAGGAATGGAAACTCTCCAAACTCTTCAGACACCACGTTTTCCCTCGTTCCCTCTTTTTTTTTTTTTTTTTTAATTTTATTTTCGGGAGACAGGAAGGGCTGGATGGCCAGTACTGAGAGAAGTGAGAAGGTTTTAGACTCCGACATAAAAAAAAAAAAAACCAAACCAAAAAAGGAGCCAATTTTCTTTTGTTTGTCATATAATCTATAGCCCGGCTCTGGAAACTTAAGGAAACTACTTATATACTTCTGTGCACCTATTTATACAGCCTCTAATTAACGCATACACACGCGCGGAGCCTTTACATGACATTTATTGTTTAGCTCCTTGGGAAAAACAATGGATCTCCCGTCAGAATTTCCTATTCCCTGTGCATTAGCCCATCACCGTTTCCAGTTCGGGGTGGGGGGTGGAAATGTGTCAGGATAATCAACCATTTTCAGCAGCAGGTTTTTTGTTTTTGCTTTCTTTTTTTTTTTCTTCTTTCGATCGGGGGTTGAGAAAAAAGACCCAACAACAAAACCAAGGGAAAGGAGCAAAGGTAGCATAAACAGGCAATTAGATGCCAAGAGTTTTTGCGCAAATGAACTTAATGAGTAAAAAAAAAAGAACAACAAAAAAAAGAGTAGTTAAAGGCTTTGCCCCCTCACTGAACCAGATTAACAGTATTTGTTGCTTTTCTAACTACGCAAAAACTGCGGTAATGAAAAATAATCTTGACATCCCTTAACTTCCTTAAGGTATCTTTGCCCTGCAGATGCTCTGAAAGCTATTAAAGAGATGAGATGGGCTCTTATTGAACTGTTACGGCGTTGGATTTAATCAAAATTAGATGAAATCGCTTAGAATGATAATTAAGGAAAGCTCCTATGTAAGGAAAAAAATTTAAAAAAGATAAAAATTAATTAGTTCGGAACATCAGCAAAATTCACTATTATTAGCCTGCTTTCCTCCAGCTTCCCCAGCGCCGGCAGCTGGAGACACCGAAAATTCCACAAAGGTTTTTGAAACCCCGTTAAGGAGAACCCGGCGGAGTTCCCTCGCCTCCACCCTCCGCAGCTGCGCAGCCCCTGCCGGTGCCGGTCTCCGGGGGGTTCTGGCACCCCCCTTCCCCCGAGGTGCCCCCGCTTTCCCGCAGCCTGTATTGGATGATGAGAAAGTGATTTTTAGCTCCTTGGAAGAAAGAAAGGTGACCTACCACCGCTGGCATGGGACTGGGACAAGATAAGGGAGTAGACTGGACCACAGAATCAGAGAGTGACCCCCACAACCCGGACGGGACAAGGAGGGAGCTAGACCACTCCAACTCCTCCCTTGCACAGATCACAGGGCTTTGGGCAAGTTTTCTTCAGCCCCCCCTCCCCCCCCCCCCAGTTTTTGTGAAGCTATCAGGGGAGCTGGGGAGGGACTGCAGGGAGTGGAACCGTGGAGTGGATGTTCCATCGCCCAGCAGGAGTAAAACTCTTGAGGTCAGCATTGGAACCAGATGTGGCAGTGGGGCAGCAGCTGTACACCCCCTACTTCTCCCGGGTTGTGGGGTGGGGTCGTGGAGACTCGTGGTTAGGGAAAAATTGGGTGCCCACATGTGGCAAGGACAGCCTGGTCACCTGTGAACTTGTCAGGTAAGATTTGGGGTGGAGGGAGGGGACAATAGATAAAAAGCCAGAAAGAAACAACATCAATAAAAACAAACAAATGAGCAAGCAAATAATAAATAAAGAAACAAGAAAAGAAACACAAAAGGAAACAGAAACAAAACCACCACCAACAAAAAGAAGCAAGAAATAAAAGAAAGAAAAAAAGCAAAAGGAAAGAACAAAAAAGAAATAAAAAAAGAAATAAAAAAGAAGGAAGGAAAAAAGAAAGAAAAAGGGGGGAAAAGACACAAATAGAAGGAATAAAAAGAATGAAAAAGCAAAGAAAGAAAGAACAAAAAAGAAAAAAGAAAGAAAGAACCAAAAAGAAAGAAAAAAAGACAAAAAAGTAAGAAAAAGTAGAAGTGGGGGAAAAAAAAGACATGAAAAAATAAAAAAGAAAAAATAAGAAAGAAGGAACAACAACAACAGGATAAAGAAAAGAGAAAAAGACGAAAGAAAAAATAAAGGGGAAAAAATATAAAGAAAACTCCAAAGAACCCCCATCCCTTAGAAACAGCCAGATCGAGCTGCCCAGTCCTCCTACCACTTTATGATTCAGGAGAAGCCCAAGGCAATAAAATGCAAGATCAAAAATACCTACCCTCCCCCCCAACTCCTCCTGTTACCCCTGGCCAAGGCTTGTCAGGCTGGGGAGGGTGTAAAAGCCGTGAGTGAAAGGTGTCCAGCAGGTGTGAAGTGCATTTTGGGGGCCAGAAGTGCAGCTCCCCCTGACTGTAGGCATCTAATCCTGGTGGTGTCCCCACCCCCCCCTTACTTCCCTCCTCCAGATCCCTTTTCTCCAAGGCAAGTCACAAGGTAACCACGGCTGGCTGTAACCTAAGAACAGAGGATAGCTGGGAGATTATTTTCACATGAAGAGCCTCCCGAAGATGCAAACGTGCCTGCTGATGAGTTGTGTGCTTTGGGGTTTGACCCAGGCATCTGCGGTCACCTCCCGCTCCACGTCCTGCCCCGCTGCTGGCACACACGGCGCGGTCCCCAAGGCATGTGAACCCTCCCACAGCACCCAGGGTACAAAACAGAAACGTAAGCTTCTGCCCTGAAACCGATCTCCCTTCCCCTGGATCACACTTTTGATCTAATTTGTTTCTCTGTCCAAATGACTTGGCTCAGCCTTCCCCCTGAAAATTCGGTGTACAGTTGACATCAATCATGTCTCAGTCTAGGGAGGGATAAGGATAGAATATCAGAGAGGTGACCATGCATGCCACATGATTCAAATCATCTCAGCATTGATTAATTGGGTTCAATCTGAGTTTCAGAATCATAACAACTGTTGTTCCCCTTCACATAACATCAACAGGGCCTTTAAAGCAGAGTATCCACTTACTCCAAGGCATGTGATGCATTAAGACCATCATCTTCTATTAAACCTTAAAGGCTGGATGAGTTTTAGACAAACTCAATTAGCTCAAGATGGGTCTGCAGTGATTAGACATTGTTACCCCTTCCTCTTCATCAGGGATTTTTTACCCCCTCTACTTTTTAATAGAGAGGGCAAAGTATTTTGACATATGGAAGATGCCATGGGACCATCCTACCGCTGCTCTGACCATAGAGGTAACCTGCTTAAATGAAGGCAAATCCTGCCCAAAACTTGGATAGGAAATAACTCATACAAGCAGGACCAACTTCCACCTGAATTTAAAGAAAAAGCTCTTTGGATATCTGAGACTTGGGCCCTGAAGCTGTTATCAAGAAGAAGGAGCAAATGGAAAAACAGCATGTTTTTGAGGTGGCCAGGAGAGGATGGTCGGACTTGATGATCTTAGAGATCTTTTCCAACCAAAATAATTCTATGATTCTCAGAGAAGGGAAGAGCCAGGCAGGACTTAGAGATGAAGTTATCCCTTCCCCTAAAGCCAGTAGAAAGTTGTGCTTGGGTTAGATAGTTGCTCATCAATGAACTGCAGCTAAGAGGGGGCAGAAACACCATCTGGGATGGGGAGGGGGTGGTGGTGAGCAGGGTTTGAGATGGAGACGACTTCTGCAATTCCGGTTTCCATATGTTAAGAAAGATGAGCCGTATTTGTGTGTGTTTGATTCTTATCTACCAGCTGGGATCACTCATCTGGGTTGTAACTGAAATAATAATGATTAAAGAAAAGCATGCCTGCCTTGTAACGTTGCAAGTATGGGCCTCCACATCACATAGATCCAGCCCGGGCTGAGGAATGACCCATCACAAACGCAGCCTTGAGCAATCAGAGGAACATCATTTCTAATTACTGTTTTGCAAGCTGAAACCCTATTAAGTACTTCCCTGTTGTGCCTCTTACGACTGGTTCTACACTTAAACCAAAAGCATCCTTTTTATTGTGATGGTTCCACATTGTGTGGGAGCAATAGCCCTGTGATTGAGGGCTTGTTCTTTCTATTTACTTCTGCAGGAGAGCTTGGAGGTTCTGAGGGAGAAGAGTGTTGTGGGAATGCTCCTTGAAGCAGGGCAACCTAAGAACCACGCTAAAATCCAACTCCTGATATAAGGCATGAGTATTTTCAAGTAGATAGATGCCACAACCAGACGTTAAGGGACTTAGAGACATTCAGCCTGAAATAAGAAAGCTCCAGGGAGATATTAGAGAAGCTTCCCAGTACCTGAAGGGGGACTTCAGGAAAGCTGGAGAAGGACTGTTTATAAAGGTGACAGGACAAGGGGCAATAGGGTTTAAACTAGAGCAAGGTAGATTTAGATTAGGCTTTAGGGAGAAGTTCTTTACTCTGATGGTTGTGAGACACTGGAACAGATTGCTTGGAGAAGTTGTAGACACCTCATCCCTGGAAGTGTTTAAGATCAGGCAGGATGAGGCTTTGAGCAACCTGTCACAGTAGAAGGTGTCCCTGCCCATGAAAGAGTGGTTGGAGCTTTTTGGTTCCTTCCAATCCAAACCATTCTGATTCTATGAAAGTCTTAAGAGAAATTCACTTTGGAGCACAAACCACTCTGCTACGAGCATACAGGTGTTGAAAATGGATATATGAGTTACAGGATAGAAATGGATATCCTAGAGCAAAACACACACAACACAGAAGGCTCTTGCTGGGCAGAACACTGAGGAGACCCTTCAGAGCATCCAACAGCCACAACCTGAGTCTGTCGTCCTCAGCTTCTGATTTTAAAAGATTTACCATTAGAAACAGTGCATTTGTGAACAAAACAAGCTCCAGAGAAATAAAAACAGGGGTGCTAGACTTGATAATCCCCAGAGGGCCCTTCCAACTCCTACCATTCTATGACTACCATTCTATTACTACCTATGATTCTATGAGTTGCTGATGCCCATTTCCCTGGTGTGCCCACGGAGGCAGGGCTGGAGCATGGCATTAAGGGTTGGATTGTCCTTGCTGCCAACCTTAACAAATCTGTATCAGGTCACTGAGAAACAGCAGCCCTTTCCCAAGAGATTAAATGTCTGGAAAACAGTCTGTTGTCCCAGAGAAGAGGGAAACCCTTTGCACTCCCAGGGATGGAGGTCTCAGGTATTGAGTGGCTAAATCCCAATACTTGCTATGCTGAAAAAGCAAAACCTTCTCCTTTTGTACCCATACAAAACTCTGATTATAGAGGAAAGACTTCCCAAGTGCTGACACCACGTGAAGAGGTTCTTCATCTCCCTGTAATACAAACCATCCATCTGCATGGAGTGGTTCCTTCAGGTTTGTTTATTTTCTATCACTTCTTTTTCCCTCTTTCACATCAGCTGCCCAGTCCCTTCCCCCAGCTTTTATGCAAAGTCTCAGATGGGAAACTGGAGATGGACACATCCCCAAAGGCAACACCCTTATCTCCCAGTTTGTGGTGGCAGGGGAGCACAGCAGCACCTGTGCTTCTCAGTTTGGGCCAATTCTTGGAGATGACCCTCATGTTTCCCTTTTTAACAACACCCACTGTTCATCATCTCCACGGGCTGTGAGACTCCCCCCTGCAGGGATGGGATAAATACTCACAGTAGACTCTTCCAAAGCAGCTGAAGGTGAGGAAATGAGAAGGAATGCACTGAACCAGACCTGGATTTGAACTTTAAAGTCTCCCTTTCACTGAGCATGACTTTTCACTTTGAATTTGACTGATCCAGTAGCTATAAGCTACAGAGAAAGAACACATATGTAAGGGTTGTATCCATTCCTCTGGACTTTCAGAGGACTCAGAATTGATGCTGCCCCAAGTTTTTTTGGGAGCCTTCATTTGTTTAGCATGCACTAAATGAACTATTTGAGGAATAGGCAAGGATCAGTCCCCAGAAGAGTGGCTGGAGAAGGGGGAGGCTGTACAGAAACACAGCATTTTCCCCCAGCTTTTTCAAGAAGATTTCTTCTTCCTGCCTTCCAGCCAACTTTCCTTAGGTGACCCGAGAAGTTCCCTTAACAAAAAATATAGATGTAACCTTATCTAAAGTGAGTGCAGCAAATGTACTATGGGATGATGCATAATTAATAACAGAAAAATAATGTTTCCCCTGTTATTAAATCAAGGCCTCCCCTGATCTCTCACCCTCAGAGAAGTGCCTTTAGTTTTATGACAGCAATGGACAAAGTTATTGTGTGTCCATACGTGCACGCACACCCGAGCTGGCCAGGGGCTCACCTAACTATTGCTGGAGTTACTTCAGGGATTTTCGTTTGCTTTTTTTTCCCTCCTTAAGGTTAAAAAAAGAAATGCCTCCAGTAGTTTATATGACGCTTGGCCGGCGAGTGAACTCAATCAGTGTATGAAACTAATCTGGTCCCACTGAGGAAAGATTCTGCCCCTTGCTCTCAGCACAACAATATCCATTTCCACACAGGCAGGCGTCTGTGGATTGCTTTTGGGCTCCCTAATGCATTTCCAGGCTTAGCTGGATGCTCGAGGAATGCATCAATGTTTGTATCTATTTGCAGCAAGCAAAGAGCAAACAAAGAGCCCTCGAATTCCCTGTAAGGGCTCAGCACTTTTTCTTTTCTTTTTTTTTTTTTTTTTGGTTTGGTTGCAGAGCAGTAAAATCTTCCCTGCTCACAAGGCAGCGTTTCTTCCCTGGCTGCTTTTCTTGTTTGAATGCTCGCAGCCGCTCAGCCCCCAGCCATCACCGCTGACAAACACGTAGTTATCCAGTGGGAAAGAAGAACTGGGGAAAATTAACAAGTTTGGACCTGAAAGTGCATATAGACTTTAAAGAGATTAATAAAGACGAGGGCAGCCTGCTTTGCTCTGCTGTTTTCCCCCTTCCCCACCACACTGATTGTCAGTAATGCCATCTAACTCCAGAGGTCACTGGGCTCGTCTGATGTATGGGCTTCCCTTCTGATTCATTGCGTTTGATGCACAGCTCTTCCAGGAGTCAACTCAGCAAAACCCTTGGGTTAATGGAAGCCACACCAGCAGCTAATCCAGTAGCTTTGAATTCTTCTGTTTGTGTTGGATAGGTGCTGCGTGAAAGCCCAGGCTCCCAGGGTCAGAGAAGTTCCTTCTGATCACCCTCAGCAGTGATGTGAACCCCAGGTCACACATTTTCCGCCGCTGCTACTACCAGACAGCAGCAACAGTGCTCCCTCAGCCTGCCACACACCCTGGGGACATGCCACTCCCCAGGAACTCTGGCAGGGAGAGAGGGAAGGAACAGGACAATATCCATGTCATCACATAACACCTTTTGGATGCCCTCACCTATTCCTCTGCTTACTTCATTGCCTAAATTCAAAGCAATTGATTTCAAGGCCTCTAATTTAAATGCAACTAATTTCAAGACAACTGACTTCAAGACAACCAATTTCAAGGGAATTAACTTCAAGGCAAATAATTTCCAGGCTCAGCCCAGAGCTGTGCCTCTTCCCCCAAAAGTTTTTCTCTCAGTCGTTTGCTGAAGTGCTAAAGGAAGTGGAAATATTTGATTTCTTTAAAATTTTCAGCCTAAAACACTTTCTTTAAAGAGGTGGAAACCCCTTTGCCTTAAACACAGACACAACTCAGCCCCTGGGTCTCTGCATTTACCCACTCAGTCTCTGTGGCTTGAATGCATAAATCTGTGCAGAGATAAACATGTCTTTTAACCAGCAGCCATTCACCCAAGTGCTCCAAGGTAAACACTCCCATAAAATCAGGTATTTCCTCCATCCTTCTCGCTCACTACCTGCTGCACTTCTCCAGCTCTCTCTGCAGCAGGGCAGAATATGGGCCTCATGGTTGGGAAAGCAGCAGGGCATGCTGTGCTCCCTCCTCTTCTAGATGCCTCCCTCCCTTTGGTTTAATCAATCAAGCTGAGTCCTGCCATGTTCCTTGGACGGAGGATCACACACCAGCCCATGAATACCACACCCTGCATATTTCCCTGGTTCCTTCTTTTCCCTCAAAATTAGAGTTGAGGGTGTATCACCTTCTAGCCAGGCTCCAGCAAAGGAACTGCCACACCTCAAACTGGGAGACCTGGATAGGTGAGAGGGGACATTGGTCTTATGACTGGATCAGGGCATTTGTGGACATCCCACTTAGAATCATAGAATTGTTTCATTTGGAAAAGATCTCTAAGATCATTGAGTCCAACTGCTGACCTAACACCACCATGGACATTAAATCATGTCCCAGAGTACAATGTCCCCAAAGGGTAAGTTGGCATTTGGTACATGTGTGAGGGGTTGGGGGGCTGGAGATTTCTTCCTTGCTCTGTATTCCCAGGGGAACACAAAAGGATAAGGGTTACTGGGCAGGGGGAAGCCTCTAAACCCAGGGAGTGCAGGCAGCAGCCCAGCTTGCAGAGGTTGAGCAGTCCTACTGCTCACCTGCAGCAAACTGGCTTTGCACTGGTCAAGAAGATACCCACCTCAGGGAGGTTAAAATGGGATCAGAATGTTGGGGCATCTTCTTTCAAATGGTGTAGTACAGATGATGGAAGTGAGTTAACTCATCCCCTGCTGCTCTGTGCTTAATCCCTCTTCCACAGGCTGCAAGATGTACAGGCCCCAGCTCCCCTCCCACCAAACCCTCCCAGTTATTTACTGGTTTAATAACCCTTCTGTGCACACACAGAACACAGACACAAATGGCTGCAGCTGTTTCCAAGAAGGCACTTTCTGACTTCCAAGTCACCATCAGGTCCTATAAACCTCACAAATGTTTTGTGGAGCCCCAAAACAAGCCCCATGGTCACAGAATGAGCTGCTTCCCAAGCACACAAATACTTCCTGGTGTTTCCTGTTTCATTTCAGTGAGGGCAAACTCCTCCATTTGGTTTTAGAGCCTCTTGTTTAATTACTTCTCTACAGATTGCCCCCTAAAATTAGTTAAAAAATTAAACGAAAAATAGCTTTTACAGTCTGAAAACATCCAAATAAGGCATTTTGCAAACCATTGGTTTTTTTTTTCAGTGTTAGTATGATGAGGATTTTTTATTACACAAAGTTGTGTCATCAGCAGTGACATTTTGTGAGGGAAAATCCAGGTTCCATCCATCTAATGAAACCCCAGTTCTGGTGCATTTCTCCTCTCCACAGAAAGCAGTCCCTGGACCTGGCCCCTAGAGCTGGGGCTGCTCAGCCTAGAGAAGAGAAGGCTCCAGGGAGACCTTAGAGCAGCCTTCCAGTACCTGAAAGGGGACTACAAGACAGCTGGGGAGGGACTGTTTACATGGGCTTATTGTGATAGGATGAGAAGAAATGGGTTGAAGCTGGAAGAAGGGATATTTAGACTGGACATTGGAGAGAAATTCTTTCCAGTGAGGGTGGTGAGACACTGGGACAAGTTGCCCAGGGAGGTCATGGAAGCCTTCTCCCTGGAGGCTTAGTTCAGGGCTAAGTTGGACACGGTCTTGAGCAACCTAGTCTAGTGGAAGGGGTTTGGAGCTAGATGATGTTTAAAGTGTCTTCCAACCCAAACCATCCTATGATTTTATGATCCCTCCCCTGCTCCTAAAACCCCCTCTCCCAGAACTATGCACAAACTCAGCCAAGAACATTGTAGAAACAACTCTGCTCTGTTTACTGCTAAATATTTATTCAGATATTTACTAGGAAACATGAAAGGCAAACCCAGCATCTGTATTTCTAATACCACTCTCCGGGGAATATCACCAAATACACCAGGGGACAGGCTTCAGGGAGTGGCTTTGAGATCACCTCCAAATTTCCTTGTGCTGCTCAGCCTTTTGGCTCCCCCTTCTTGAAACCAAAGGTGACGTTCTGATTTACTCTGGAGGCCACAGAATTTCTGTTGGCTGAACACTGCAAAGTGTTTGGTTGTTATGACTCAGAAAATGCAAAAATAATAGATTCCCATCCCCATGGGGAAAACCCAGCATGGGGATACCTCCTCCCAGGGCAGGGGCCCCCCTCTAGGATGTTCATATGGGACTTGTGGTCATTTCCATTTACAAAACCTCCCACTGGGGCTTTTTTTCTGACTTTAGGTGGGCTGCTGCTTTCTGGTTTATGCCAGCTAGTGAGGGACAAGAGCTGATCTGTTTGATGCTGTACAGGACTCCTTCACTGCTGATATTATGGGCAGTTACTGAAAAATAATAGGATGAAATAGACCTTTGCTGCAGCTTAGTCTAGCAGACAAAGCTCTGATTTCGTGTGGATGGAGGCAATCAGCTACAACAGAGGAGCTCAAACCAAAACAATTTACAATGCTACACATACAAAAAATAGAAGTATAAGATGAAGAAATGCTTATGAAGCCACTGCAGAAATATTCCTAAGCAATCAAGTCTCAACATTTCAAGCCCACAAAGTTTTATCCTCATACTTAGATTTCCCTTTTCTTTCCCTGATGGAGAAAATAGCTCCTGGTCTGAGTTCAGTCTTGGGTTTGAAGGGTCAGAGCTGAAGTCTGCCAGTTCTAGAGTGTCTCAATAGGCAGAAAATGAAGGATTTTAATTGGGGATTTTTTTTTTTTTTGCCAAGCACCAGACCAGAATTTTCCCTTTAAATTAGTAAATTTTTTTAATACAGAAAAAAAAAATAATAACAGTGCTAGAGAAAAAAAAAAAAACCCAAACCTAACCACCACTCCCTAAAATCATGGGAATAAGCAAGTATTCCAGTCAAAAATCCCACACATTTCTGCAAGAAAGGGGTATTTTTCATTTGTGTGTTGGCAACCAGCTACAAAATTCTGCAAAACTGAAGGAAACACCCCTCAGATGTGCAGGAAAATGATTACCTCAGGGCTTCTTTGGTGGTGTGGGGGATATGGCAGAAGATAGAAGACAATAAATTACGAGGTGGCACCTGAGAAGCCGCTCAGCTCTCAGCGCCGAGGAACCTAAAGACGTTGTTTTGCTTACTTTCATCATCGATTTCAGGAAGCCAGGAAGGCTGCTCAGAAAATGGTTCCCCAGCCTCAGCTACAATGCAGTTCCAATAATAGACAGCATAGGCAGATGCTTAATCATCTTCAAACCATGTTTCGCTATGCCAGAACTAAAGCTCTTGGCCCGTGGTGGGACACAGTTAAGCTCCTGTTTAGCTCCTGTTTAGCTGAAGAGGTTGCAAAAGGGCTTGAAGACAGTTGTCCCACCATCCAGGCAGAGTCAAGCCCTTGATGTGCTGGGAAAATGGGCAATTTGGAGCTGTGATTGACAGAGGGCTTGGAAACTTTCCACTGGAGAGGATCTGTTGAGTTATAAACACCTCGTGGGTCTCAGGAACTATTGTTCCTGATTCCTGACTAATTTTGGAGCCTTAAAATTTACACCTACACCCAGTACTCTGTGCTGCAGTCCCATTTCCAACACAGAATCAGAGAATGCATCAGGTTGGAAGGGACCCTCGATGGTCATCTTGTTCAATCCCCCTGCAGTGAGCAAGGACATCTTTAACTAGGTAAGGTTGCTCAAGGCCCCATCAAGTTTGACCGTGAATGTCTCCAGGGACGGGGCTTTCAACCACATCTCTGGGCAACCTTGTTCCATTATCTCACTGCCTTCATCGTGAAGAACTCCCTCCTAATGTCCAAGCACCTTCAAGGTGCAAAAGCAGGAACATCTCTCTGGGGTCAGCTATGGGATCCTCAGAGATCCTTCCATGTTCCCAGAAGGATTTACAGCCTAACTAAATCACAGAATGGTAGGAGTTGGTAGTCCAGCTCTCATGCTAACACAGGCACATCTAGATCAGGGTGCACAGGAATGAGTTTTGAAGGTCTCCGGAAAAGGAGACTTCACAACCTCTCTGGGCAGCCTGTTCCAGTGTTCTGCCACCCTGTAAGTAATGCCCACCACCAACCTCCTAAGTCCTGCTGGAGCTGAAAGAAGGGCTTACTGGGGTCTGAAGCCCACTCCCTCCAAGGGGGCATGAATCCGCTGGCCACCAAGGACCGGCAGTAAGCCATCTCCATGTTCAGCTGGGCCATCCACCCCAGCGCCCAGCTGCATTCCCACATGAAAAGCTTTGGCCCTTCTATTTATTGCTACCGCCTGCCAGTGCCATGCCAGGCAGGGGGATAAATAGCAGCACAAAGAGCTGCTGCTACTCACAGGGCTGGTGGGAATGGCAGGGGAGGGCAAGGGAGGTGGCAGGGGTTAAATAAGCCACGTGTCGTGTTATTGCAGCTGGAGCTTGGCCAAGCTGCGGGGGCTGACGCTGCTCCGTCGGGACGGGAGCCATGGAATCCTTCCTGACTGGGAAGGCTTGCAGCCTTGGTCTTGCAGCTCACCCAAAAGGCACCCAACAACCCCAGTTTGAGGCTGCAATGGGGTTTTGAAAATGATGGCTGCTGGCATCTCCCCCAGCACATCTCACCATGCTGCCTTGGGCAGAGCTGGAGTGCCTGGGCAGATTGAGGGGTCAGCACATCTCCCAGCTGACCAACCCCCAGCAAAGGATGCCACCAGCACTGGCTCTAGCTAATTCTTGCCAGAAGCTTCTTTACAGAGATTCAGAGATACAGAATGTCTTTATCCACACCACACCACTGCCTACTTCCTCATCATTGGCTGTGTGCCATATCTGCAATCCTTCACACTAAATTTTAACAGAAACCCAGACTGGTTTGGATTGGAAAGGACCTTCAGAGGTCATCTAGTCTAACCCCACCTGCAGTCAGCAGGGACATCTGCAACTAGAGCAGGTTGCTGTGAGCCCCAGACAACCTGACCTGAGATGGTTCCAGGGTTGGGGCATCTCCCACTTCTCTGGGCAAACTGGGCCAGGCTCTCACCACCCTCACTGAAGAAATTCCTTCCTTCTCTCTAGTGTGAATCTCCTTCTATTAGTGTCAAACCATCACCCCTCATCATGTCACAGTGGGTCCTGCTCAAATGTCTGTCCCCAGCTTTCTAACTGATGCCTTAAAACACTGAAAGGCCACTAGAAGGCTTCCCTGAAGCTTTCTTTTCTCTGGGTTGAACTACCCCAATTCTCTCAGCCTGGCCTCACAGGAGAGGTGCTCCAGCCCTCAGATCATTTTTTGTGGCGTCCTCTGGACCTGCTCCAACCACACCACCTGCTCTGTTGTGACTCTCTTTTTCTCTTCCTCTCCCACAGATATATTTGAGCTAACTTTCATCCAGCTACCCCTGGCCCAGTAAGAGAGACAATACAGCAGTGCTGAGTGCAGGGTTGTGGCACAGGGATGCCATCAGTGGACACAAGCTGGTGTGGATGTGGTTTGGTCCACACACTGTGACTGTGATTACAACCATCAGTCTGGCTCCTGCCCACCAGCCCCAAGAGAACCATCAGCATGTGGGCAAGGTGTACAAATCCAGTAAAATTAACACCTCTCTCCCATTCTCCCCTCACTGCTTGCTTTGGGAAGCACAATGCACAGGAATTGTCCTGCTCAATGCTACCTGAGTTAATGGAGTTGTATTTCCAAATGGGCTGAGCTGTGCCAGCACAGAACCTGTGCAAGCTCTCTGCTCCTTTATACGGGGCCCTAGACCACTCCAGGCCAGAAAGTCCCACCAGAGAAAAGGTTTGAAGCCTTTTTGGTTCAACTAAGTCAACTCCTTAACAAAAGCTCTTTCTCCAGGTTGGAAGCTTGCACATTTCTTCCTGGCTTCAAATAAATTTGGGATGCTTCTCTGAGAGCATCCTGGACCTAACCAAAGTGATCAGTAGAATCAGAGCTTGCGCAGCTTGAGGATTTCTTAAATCATTGAGGGGCTCACAGTGAGGTAAGGCTGAGCCTTGCAAATTGCACATGCAGGGGAAATGATGTCTTGCTTAAACCTCTGTAAAAGATGTTCAGACTAGGAGGTTCTACCTTGTATTTGTCACAGATCAGGAATACCCCTGTGTGCCAGTAGCCCTGTGGCACAGGTCCAGTAACTTGATTCTGTGGCTTAACCCAGTCTGAAGACCATCACACAAGATTCAAACCACCACAATAAGCTTCATGTGTGGGGAGAAGCAGAGGAAGCCTGTGTGTGTTAGAAGAAATCATGGAATGGCTCGAGTTGGAAGTGACCTTAGAGATCATCTAGTTCCAACCCCCTCTGCCTTGGCCAGGGACATCTCCTTCTAGATCAGGTTGCTCAAAGCCTCATCCAGCCTGGGCTTAAACACTTCCAGGGATGAATCACAGAATGATAGGAGTTGGAAAGGACCAACCTCTATGAGGCACCCAAAATTTCTCTGGGCAACACGCTCTGGTGTCTCACCACCCTTATAGTCAAGAACTTCCTAACATCCAATCTAAATCTACCCTGCTCTAGTTAAAAACCATTGCCTCTTGTCCTATCACTAAGGGGCAATGGTTTTGCTCCTTGAGGAGGGACTTGCTGGGAAGAATCCAGCAGTCCTTCTTCAATCCAAGCTCGGTTCCCACCCAGCCCTGGCACCTGGGACCTGACTCTGCAGCTGGCCCCAAGCAGCCCAGGTTTCCCTGATGCTGCTTTTGGGGAGGATGCAGCTTCTTCTAATGTGATTAATCTTGAATTACACCAGCATGGGCAAGAAGACCTGACCTCTGTGAGGAGCACAGGGCTCTACACAACTCTTAGCATCACTAAGCCTGAGCCAAGTAGGTAATCCAGACCTTTTCCCTCCCATTCCCAACCAGCCTAACTCGGTGCTGTATTTCCAAGAGGAAGGACTTGTTCCAGTATCCAGCACAGTGCCAAGCATTTCAAAAAGGTGAAAAATATGCACAAAAAGCCCCACTCACAAATACCTCTGCTCAGCTTGGGGAGAGCCAAGCAGACAGAAGCATGACATTGGTGTAGCAAAATATTCTGGGAAACAATTGAAGTGGGAGCCAGGTCAAGAAAAATACACTTGTGAAGTCATTCAAGTAGCAAGAGCAGATGGCAGGCTACTTTCCCCACTGATGGCACTTGTCCATCACCCTCTCACACATCCCACACAGCCCTGAGCTCACCTGAATGGGTGCCAGCAGTTGGCAGGGAGCGAGTGGTGCATGCCAGGGAGAAGCCAGCTCTGCCAGAGCCATCATCAGGCAGATGCCAGCTCTGCTGGAGCCATCACCAAGGAGATGCTAGTTCTGCTGGAGCCATTGCCAGGCTGGCACCAAGCTCCTTTTCAGCTCTGCAACAAGTTGAGGTAAAGAGTGTCAAAAATAACCTGGCCGGGGCTGGAGGAGGAAGGTTCAAGAGTTCAGCCTGGAAGCAGAAAGCCAGGGCTTCTGCAGGCAGAGAGGAACCACAAGTGATGGGAAGGTCAGGGGGAAAATCCTCTTGGATACAGGAAATAAAGGTCAGGGTTGCTGGTAGATAGGTTCCCACAGGTGTTACTGAGCCATAACTCTCATGCCCAAGATTCAGGGGTGAGGATCCATCCTGGCCCTCCAGCTCAACAGTGGGAGCTATGTCTTGTTTGGGAATGAAGGGAAAGGAGATATTTCTTGCTGGGCTGCTCCAGGCAGCTATCACAGCAGCCCCACAGCACTGCCAGCATGAGGGACAAGAGTGGCATTACTTCCAGGATAGAGCACATTAAGCTACCACCATTAAACCACCAGAGCCCCAAACAACCTGGCCTTGTTCTGGGGATATGGTTCTAAGGATAGTTCATCTCTCTTTGCCAACGTCTCATCACCCTCAGCATTGAAAATTCTTTCCTTATACTGACTCAATCTCCCTCTTTTAGTTTAAATCATCACCCCTTGTCCGGTCACAACAGGTCCTGCTCAAAAGTCTGTCCCCACTGATCAGCCCCTTGAAACACTGAAGGGCCACCAGAAGGTCTCCCTCTTCTCCAGACTAAATAACCCCAGTTCCCTCAGCAACTCCTCACCAGACCTGTTCTCCAGACCCTTCACCAGCTTTGTTGCCCCTCTGGACATGCTCCAGTCCCTCAGTGTCCTTCTTGGATAGAGGGGCCCCACACTGAACCCAGGATTTGAGGTGCGGCCTCACCAGTGCTGAGCACGGGGGCATATACACTTCCTTGCTCCTGCTGGCCACACTGTTGCTGACCCAGGCCAGCATGCTGGTGGCCTTCTTAGCCACCTGAGCACACTGCTGGCTGATGTTCAGCTGGCTGTCAGCCAACACCCCCAGGTCCTTTTCTGCCAGGCAGTTTCCAGATGTTCTGCCCCAAGCCTGCAGCATTCATGGGGTTGTTGTGACTCAAGGGCAGCACTGGGCACTTGGCCTTGTTAAACTTGGTACAACTTGAACCACAGAATCATTTAGACTAGAAAAGACCTTTAAGACCAACAAGTCCAACCAAGGAAGCAGTACTGGGGAAGATGAAACAAAGACCAGCTCGTGCATTCTTCCTTCTAAAGCGATATTCACATCACCACCAAGAAAAGCAGCAAGGAATTAAAAGGCATGATAACCCCCCCCACTATAAACTCTCTAAGCTTCTTTCCCAGCATTTCTACAGCGGGGCACATCTGTTTCCATCTCCTTGGAAGAGGCAGGGGGAGGGGGGAATAATTAGGAGATCATCCTCTGATTCTATATCCATTTAGCATGAAGATAAAACCAGGCGCAGGCTGCCGAAGCGGCGGTAAGGTGCTTCCCCCGCCGCAGGCTGTGCTGACCAGCCCATTCCCACCGGGATGCTTCCACCCTCCAGCGCCTTTAAAAACTTTCCAAGTTCCAGCCAGCCTTCCAGATTTACAACGTGTTGCACTTTTTGAACACCCTTGGATCAGACAGGGGTGATGAAAGCCCAATAGGTCTGTAGATAGCTTTTTGTGCACGGAGAGCATACGAAAGACATTGCCCCCCTCCCAGAAATACACACATGGCTCCTCTTCCTTCCCTCTTTCCCTCCCTTCCTCCCTCCCTCCTTTCAGTGTGTCTGTTCTGAAAACTTCAGCCAAGTCCATCCATGCCAAGAACCTTCCCACACTCCGCTCCAGCCTCTGCCTTACTTGCAATTGATTGAGAGATGCAGTAGCAGTGAGCACAAACTTTGGTGAGTCTAAGTAAGATTGCAATAAAGAGAAAAGGAATAAAATGTAGGAGAGGAAAAAAAAAGAGGACAAAAGAAAGGAGGGGGAAAAAAAGAAAAACAGGTGAAAAATGGATAAAAATGAAAAAAGAAACAAGGAAGAAGAAAATGAGAATAGGAGAGAAAAGGAGAAAGGAGAAACAAAGGAGGAGAAAAAAGGAGGAGGAGAACAAGAGAATAAAGAAGAGAAGGAGGATAAGAGGAGAATAAAGAAGAGGAGAAGAAGAGGAGAGAAAAGGGGAAAAGAAGAAAAGGAGAAAAAGGAGAAGAAAAGGAGGAAAAAAGAAAAGGACAGAGAAAGGAAAGAAAAAGGAGAAGAAAAGGAAAAGAAAAGGATAGACAAAGGAGAGAAAAAGGAGAAGAAAATAATAGAAAAAGGAGATAAAAGGAGAAAAAAGTAAAAAAAAAGAGAAAAAGGAGCAAAAAGGAAGGAAAAAAGAAAAAAAAGGAGGTTAAAAAGGAGGAATAAAAGAACAAAAAGGAGGAAAAAAAGGAGAAAAAAAAAGGAGGGAAACAAGGAGAGAGAAAGAAGGAGAAAAGAAAAATTGCTGCAGTTTTTGTAGCTAAATCTGTTGGAGTTGTAAGTGTGGTAAATATGGGTTCCTGTACTCTTTGGCCATCTCTGCTTTGCCTTTAGCAGCTGCTGTAATAAACTTCCCAGAAAGTCTTGGATTTGCAGAAGTGTTACTAGAAACCCAAAGAGAAACCTGATGGAAATGACGCATCATGGCAGCAGAGCAGGGAGATAAGCCCTGATACAATCAAGAGAGATTTAAACTGAGTTTCCTTTACTTGTGAGAGAAAGTAAAAACTGCCTTCCACATTTCATAGGGGTGGGGGGGGGAGGATTAATAGAAAGGAAAGGGGGGGGGGAACTGAGATCTTATTACAAGTGTCTTGACATTCCTTCTGCAGAGAGTTTCCTTCAAGGGCTGCCAAAAAGGCAAGCTCTGGGAGGTGGTGTTGGAGGTGCTCAGCTCTGGGCTGAAGCTGAAGCACACGCGGCTGTGCCCTGTGATGACAATACAGTTAATTACCACTACCCCCAGTGTCTTCCACGTTTGGAAACTGGGTTCTTGACACACATAATATACCCCATGCTGACACGACGGCTTGGCAAAAGCTGAGCCTGTGATCTCACATTAATTGCTACACAAATATACTTATTGTGGCCACGGGGTTTATATGGCTGAAGCCTCCATTTGCACATGGTCACAATAAAAACACTTCCCCCCACCACCCCACAAATAATGATTAACTTTTTTTTTTTTGAGAGAGAGTTTTTGTTGTGTCTTTTTTTTTTTCCTTCCCTGAGATGCAGTTTTAATGGCATGAGAACTGTCTGTCGGCTTCCATTACCCCTTTGTTCTCCTCCTCTCTTGCTTTATATGTATTTTTATAAGCCTTTTAAAACCAAGTCTGCCTGATCTTAATTCTTCTCTCCCTCTTTACTTTTGTTTTTATTGTGGGGCATCAATAGCAACAGAAAGATTTCAGCGGATTAAAGACGTGGCTGTCACTTGAAAGCAAGTCCACTGATAGAGATCTTACAAGATCTCTCCATTTCTTCCATCTAAGGCCTTTTGCAAGGAGATGGGAGGATGGGGACACATCTCCCCTTCAGCTAGTGGCTGGAAGTGTGAGATACCCATCAGCTAGCATGACTCTCCTTGTCCTTTATTCCACCAAACCCAGATGAAAAATCATCCCTGACATCCACAGAGATTGTTCCTACTCACATCACAAGCCTCTGAGGTCACAGCTCTGGTGACCTCACACACAGAAGCACGCAGCAAACAGATGCCCAGGACCAGAGACAGCATGTTGGTAGGGTTTCCCTTGTAGAAAGACCTGTCATATTCACCTGGTTCCCCACTGAAGGCCCCACAGAAGGAAACCAGGTTTTACCCTTGGGTCTTAAACATCACAGCAACCCTTTGCCAAAGAAAATAGTACCCAAACACCAAAATCTAACCTTCTCCAGCTCCTCCACCACACATGGTAGTCAGACTGTGAGCTATTAATTCTGGCTCTAGTGCTGATTTGCCTGGTGACCCTGAGCACCCTATTGAGTCCTCACAAACCTTTCCAGAGGAAAACCAACAGCTAAACAGAGCTAGAAAGCCCCACGAGTCTGGGGAAAATCCTGATGTGAGGCAGGCTTGCAGATCCAAAGCTGAGAAAGCTATTTAAGGCTTGGAGCTATTCTTTCCATTACCTTGCTCTGAGGATGAAGGCTTTGATGGTCCTTGCAGAGCCCCAACAGGACTGCCAGCAGGTGGAGGTCCCCACCATGCCCCAACTTCCCCAAGAAAGCCTTGCTGCATGGCAACAGCTGCAATTTTCTTTTGCTTTCTCAGTACAAAGAAACTGTTTATTTAGAGAGATCAAGGAACCAAAAACACAAGCAAATCCCTCTTCTCTTGCTAGGGCAGCAGAGCATGCCCAGCCTCGCTGGCGTGCTTGCTCTGCATGCAGCAAGCTGGAAGCAGCCTCCCTCTCTGCAGATGCTTTCATAGTTATCCCACGGCTTGTCCAAGAGCCATCAGCTCTTTCAAACAATGACCAAGTTGCTCCCTGGGGTGGTATTTCCTCATGATTCATCCTGCTTTGCTGCAGGCACAAAGGCTGGGATGCTAAAACCAAAAGGACACACTCACGTGCTGGCCTGAGCACCGCTGACAGAGTTTCCAAGACCATCAGGGTTTTTGTTTTCTTCCTCTTCCCGGTGATGTCCAGCTGGAGAAGTTTTTCCACAAGCTGGATCTGCTTTTCAGTGGAGAACCTGCTGTTACAAAGTTCAGATTTCGCAGAGAGTCATCGCTGTAGCAGCTTCTTGGAGTTGAAAGGGCACAAAATGGCAGTTAGGGGAGGAAAAAAATAGAAAACATGTCCATTTCAGCCAGGTTGAAGTGTCTCCCTTGAACAACAGGATGTCTTCTGTAAACACGAGGCCACCACAGCTGTTGGAGATACAAAGTGCTGCTTTAAAATGGTTTCAGTTCACTGCTGAACCTGACTGAGAACGCTGAAGGGATCAGTTCAGCTTTTTCTTTCCCCCTCATGCTGCCAAAAAACCCACCAAGAAGGGTGAAGCCTTTTTACTCTAATGGAAGCTCATTTCCAAAGGGCAAGTATGCCTCTGAAAAGGTTACAAGCACTTCCCTCTGCTCCCCCCCATCTATGGGGCTGCCAAATCATAAGTTTAACATCAAATATTTTTATTTGCCCTATTTTTTTCTGTCTTAAATCCCAAGTACTTGGGATTTATGCCATGTCCAGGATGCAAGCTCTCACGATGGGAGCAACATGC
Source organism: Indicator indicator (assembly GCF_027791375.1). Lineage (NCBI taxonomy): Eukaryota > Metazoa > Chordata > Aves > Piciformes > Indicatoridae > Indicator > Indicator indicator. Next base: position 13,732,342 of record NC_072035.1, read on the forward strand.
AATGTTTGTGTGGTTTAAGTTCTTCTCTGGGAAGCAGCAGGTCCAGCAACCAATACAAGAGCAGAGAGAGAGAGATGGAATATTTTGGGTCCCCTGACCATTTGGTATCTTCTCATGTCTGACTGGCTGGGCTTGGCTACATTGCATGCATCCAGCCACCTGTGCAGCTCTGACAGCATCTCTGCAGCCTGGAACCTCACACTTCATCTGCGGAATCCACAGGCAATTGGCACAGTGCAACAACTGGATTCTGGGCAATAAATTATCTTTGAGAAGTGGCTTATCATGAAGATGCCTTCATCTCCATGAGCTGGACCCAAACCAGCTCTGCTGGCTGGAAGTTCCAATGGCAGCATGCATATTCACTCTATTTTTTGACCATACAATTTTGGGGTTGCAAAGCCAGACATTAAGCTGTCTGAAAGTTTAGTCCTGTGAAGCATTTTGAGTTGGCAAAGTTTTGCTACTGATTTATGTGGCGCAACAGCACAGGGCCCGGGATGCATCCCTAACATTCGTTCCATCTGTCGTCAATGCAGATTCTGTTCTCCACCGCTCACGCTGGCAGGGCTTGATCCAAGATCTGCCACTCTCGGTGTACGGGAGAGGAAAGGGAATGAGAGAAGAGGAAGTGCAACTCTCCCATTGGTGCCAGTGGCTTCACAGGAGGCCTCAGGTTCTTCAGATGCCTCCAAGCATTGTTGCTGGAGCGATAATCTTTGGCAGCTCATTTAGGAGAGGAAGGGAATGAGCGGTCACACTGATTTTCAAGACAATTTCAGGACCAATATTCACCAATGGTCTCATTTCAGGCCCACACACGCCTGCACTAATGAAGGATAGAGGTCCAGAAAAACCACCTAGTCCTCCTGGTCTCCTATCCATTTTCCTTCCAGGCAAATCTCCTCTATGATCAATCCACACAAAACACTGACTCCTTCCAGAGCAGTTAAAAAGCCCACTAATCTGCAAGTTATCTTCTGAGCAATTCAGTCCAAGTGGCAAAGGGGAGCATTTATCTTGGGCACAACAGAAATGTCCAATCTGCCCTGAAGATCTCTGGCACGCCCCAGGCTCGCTGGAGCTCCCTCTGCAACGCAAGTGCCGAGCACCGCGCTGGGATTCACACCAAGCATTTAAGAGGCCTCTTCTGTGCAAAAAGATAGCTGAAGCATGAGCCAGGCTGCAAGCCAAGACGCTCTTCCCTCCTTTTTCTCCCCCTCCCCAAATGCGGGAAGGCTGGGGATGGTCTCCCCCTTTTTCCCCCTGTGCACAACTCATATCCGAGGCCGTGCTCAGGGTGGGGCGATCCTCGCTGCCGAAATGCTGATGATGCGATTCACCTCTGAATATTACCTTCTGGTTCCTCGCCGTTCCAACGCCTCCGACATCTACAAAAAGCTGGAATTTCCTGCCAGCTCAGTGGTGCAATTTCAAATGCTTTTTTGGTTTTCGACTGCGCTCTTTAATCTCCAGCCAGCTGGGCCCGTGCGTTAGCGTGAAGGCTGAAAGCTTCAGAGCTCTGGGCAGTTAGTTTTCCAAAGATCTCACCTGTGGGTGGAATGGTTTGCTGCAGCTCTGCATTCAATTAAAAAGAAAAAGTGGAGGCAAAGGAAAAAAAAAACAAAAAAAAAACCCCATGGGTCTGAGCTGCTCTGTCCCCACTGCAGCGTGGAGGGAAGCTGTGAGCCAGCTCCGTGGTCCAGTTTCCCTTCTAGAGAAGGAGAAATGCAAATGTAGCTCCTTGTGCCAAGAAGGGCAAGGAGCAACTGGGTGTAGAGATCTTCAGGGGCTGGCAGGCATGGCAGGGTGCCATCAAGGTCCTCCCCAGCCCCTCTGTCGGGGAAGGATGGAAGTCATATTAACCTGCCTCACACAGGCATTGGGGGGACAATTTCTAAGAGAAAACACACCCTCCCAACATTTGTCTCTTTAGAGAATGGACTTTATCACACTATTTCCTAGAAGAACTGTGAAAAAAGATCCCAGCATAGCCTCCACTGTGCTATTTGCAGCCCTTGGCACGATGGGAGGCTTGCAGAGATGAGGTCCGTGGTAGAATGACCAGCCCCTGATTGATACGAAGGCTTGGGAAAGATGTTTCACAGCTCCAGACTATGGGGACCAGATCTTCAAGGCAATATTGTTACTGAGAAATTAATAAACCGGTATCACTTAATTTCAACCAAGGATCTGCTCAGGGAGCAGAAACAACTAGAACCAACAAATGCACCTGTCAGAACAGAAGTATTTGAGAATTAATTTTATGAGGATAAGCCAAAAAAAAAGGTGCATGGCAGAGCAGAGAGGGAGGTATGAAGCAGTCCTGTTACCCCACTCCCTCTTCCATTTCAGAGCAGCTACATCTGACACAGAGCTGCAGGAAAATGGATGAGGAGCTGAAGACGTAAGATGCAAAACCATCACTGAAAATAAATTCAATTATTCGGTTTTGCTTAGAGAAGCAACAAAGTTTCTGACATGTTTGTTATTCAGTCTGTCATTAGAGCTGAAAGATGTCTCAATAATGTTGAAGTTACATTTTTAACATCCACTCTCCTCCGAGCAGTTTGCATATTTTCCACTACGTTAGCTGATCAAGCCATTAGTTACAGTTACTTAAAAATAAATGAGCTCTATATTTTCCTTCCTCCACACTCCCCATTGTGGAGCTGAACAGCAGGGGAAGGGGGGGGGGGGAAACTGGGAGAAAAAGTGTTTTGCTTGCAACGAAACAACCCAACAACAATGCTCAGGTTGGACTGTGGATGGCGAGTACATCCAAGAAGAAAATGCAGAAGCATCTCTGCTCAAGCAGGGAACTGATAAGGTTCTAAACAGCAGCAAAACATGCAAAATGAAAACCATATTTGTCAAGGAACACTGCAGTTGGGAGGTTAACGGCGTCTGAGTAAATCCAGCAAAGAACAGAGGCAGGGTGGAATTTTGTTGAGTGCGCTGATACGCAGTGACTTGCCAAAAGGAGTTTTAACTAGAGCTATTCTTTCTGCTCTTTACCTTAATCCTCCCCATAAAAAAATACCATCAAGTCAGTCAGTTTTCATGTAAAGGTTTCTCTTCTGACCCATGACAGAAAAGCAGGTGATACTCACTCTTCCATCCCCTTCTTTCCTAAAATTCAGCCATAAACAAAACCCCAACACTAAACCCAAACCAAACCTGATGGTTTGCATTTTTGCCTATCGAAAAACAGAATCTGAAAGTGATTTTTCTAATTAAGCTTAAAAAACAAAACAAACCCAAAAACCTGCAGAAGAGGAGGATATTTTCTTCCACGCAGCAAATAAAGGCAGCACATTTTCCTAACTATGTGTGAAGTGGAGGGAAAAAAAAAAAAACCCAGCCCAACACAACACTAATGAAGTTTCAGGGTAGAGAAAAATCTGAGCATGCCAGATAAAAAACAAGCACGTTGCACTAATAGGTCATTGGGCAATTCTAACTCAATCCAGGCTTGGTTGTGGGCTGCAGATTTATCCAATATATTGACCACTGGGTCATAAGAACCACTTTCACACCCAGAACAGAGCAAGCCTCCAGCTGCTGTCCTCTCAAACAGCAATGTCCCACTGAGACCCAGTCAGCTCCACTGTGCTGCTCTTACTGGCAGCTTTGTCAGAGAAATTAATAAAACCTCCCTGCTGCAATGCCTAACCTTATTGTTGGCCTCCCAGAGTCCTCCTGTATAATAATTTACAGATTTTGGCAACAGAGTAAACCATCTTTGCAAACAATAAGTCACCTCTCTCCAGGTGATGTTCTCAGCTCATACTGTACCACTGCGGAGTACCACCAGCTCCCCTGTCCTGACACAGCAGCTGGACTTGCAAAGGTCAACAGTGAACCACCAGCTCCCCCACCAACAAATCATTTCCCCACTAGGTTTAAACAACTACCCATGAAGAGATTAGGATGAATGAAAAGTCCACTCATAGCTGGACCCCTTTACCCTGCAGTCCAGTGGTGGTCCAAGCTATGGCTTGTAAGTCACTGGTTTCTCCCTGACTTTGGAGCATGTGCTGCTGCCACATGTTGTTCAGCATCTGGGGTTTTCCATCTTGCTTGCCAAGATGGAAGATGACACGACTTCCAATAAGAGTCTGGAGGACCAGCTCCTAACAGTGCTATGCTGCAGACTGTTTAAACAGCGTTTGAGGGTGCTCACAGACATTTCAGAAAGGCCCTGACTTGTAGGGGGAGCTCTTGCCCTTTTTGAGAGTGTTCCCCCCAATACAGTCTGTTCTTCTCGAGTGCCTTCTGGCTCTGTCACCTGCTTTCAGAACAAGTAACACCCAGGTCTCTGCAGGTCCTCTAGGCCAGTGAGATGGGGAAGATTCCCAGCACCTGCCCACCAGACGTTCTCCTTTCAGCTATGTCCCAACACTCAGTCACTGAGCTTCCAGGATGCTAAAGACATGCTGTCCAACCCCTGGAAAGAGCAGACAGTACAAAGTGTTGTGCTGGGTCCTGAGCAGCGGTCCCAGTTCCAAAGGGACAGTTTTTGGGGGTCAGCCTGGCTTAGGGAGCATACACAAGTCCCACGCATGCGTCCTTCATCTCAACCGCACCCTCGATGCTGGGGTGTGAGAATGCTCAATCCCCTCCAGCTACTGGGGAATTCCCAAGCAGATGGTTAAACTGGATTTCCAGCTTCTCTGGAGTAGCAGAATGGGGGTAACTCATCAGGGCGAGGTACGGAACTGGCTCACGTTGCCCCGTGCTTTGTGCTCTGAGCAAGTCACAGGTCTATCGGTCACCAGAGTTTCATTAACCACAGATGAGGTCATCCCTTGGCATCCACAGAGCCACCCTGAGACCTTCTTGCAAGTCTGGTAATTATGCAGAAATACTCTACAGAAACAATGGAACACGGCATGGAAACGCAGCGTGGTCTGGCTGAGGGAATCATAGGCACCTTCTAGCAACTGCAGAGCTGAACTTCACTAAAATCCCTGGGGAAGTGGGCACCTAATTCTCTTAAGACCTTCTGAAGGTGCCATGCACATTAATACCAGACTGTCCCTTCTGTGCTTCTGGAGCTCAACGGCTCCTACAAGGCAGGAGCAGTGAGCAGCAAGCTGAACACTATGGGCTTAAAACAAAGCCCTGTAGGTCAATAAAGTTCAACCAAATAAAGTCACCCAGGTTTGGCTGTTACTGACAAGCAGCTGCAGTGTTGATTCTGACCAAGAAAGAAGAATAGAAAGTATATGAACAGAGAGAATGAGATGTCAAAGGGGAGATGGCAGCAGTGGATAAAGTCCAGCCCTTGCTGTCAGGCATGGAATGAAGGTCAGGGATTAGGGAATGTTCCTGGACCAGTGTTTCCAGCCAGGAAAAGAAGATCTAGGACCTCCGTCCTGTCCCAGCTCTGGAATCCTTTCCTTATATGCAGGTCTCCAGTAGCTGCTTCTTCCCGTGGTGGGAGGAAGGCTGAGAGAACAATAATAAAATCAAAAGGTACTCAGAACAAAACCCCAGAAGTCTCTGCTGCAGCTCAGACCTTTCTGCCAGAGGACAGTAACATGTTTATGAATGCTTTTTTAGCCTGGGCTTGTTGCACTTCCACAGCTTCAGTAACTTCATGTAGTGAGACCTTGGGACAGACACTCAGAAGACCTGACTTGCTGTTGATTATGAGACCGGCCTCAATATTCAGGCTGGGTCCCAACTTTACCTTCCTCTTCCCCTTTTCCTCCCCAAATTCATAATGGATCACTGAGGTGGATGGGAAGAAGAGAAGGTGACATAATCCTGTGTCCTTTACCCTTCCTTTCAGCAGCAGCTCCGTTCCCACAGCTCTGTTCCTACACCTCCAAACAATGATCCCCAGCACCATTTCAGGAGCACCTATCCCCATGCTCTTCCAGCTCTCCACATTTTTTTTTTTTTTTGTAGGGACATCTGGAAAGTCCATGGAAGCATGCTCTCTTGAGCCCCCAGGGCTTTGTGCCTCTATTCTCAGTGCTAAATTCTGGCTCAGCGAGCTTTTCTCACAATATTTTCCATGTTTAGTGTGTGGAAGGGTAGAAATATTTAGCACAAGGAGCAGTGATGGCTACAAGAATCCTCAAAGCTGTCTGGTTGAAAGGTTGGGGGGCTTCCTGCCTCCCCCTAGACTGGTGTGCCCAGGCCCATCTAGCATAAATACCAAACCAAACCTCACAGCCCATGCTGAGCTAAGATGTTTACATTATCTAAGCACAGTCCAACTCCCAAATGACTCTGTGTGTGTGTGTCTGTGTGTATGCACTGCAGGGGGATTAAACACCCAAATGCAGCTCTGAACCTCAGGACTACCACTTTCAGTTTAGTCCTCTGTGAACCCACGAAGAAGGACAGATCTTTGCAATCCACCAGCAGACCTCAGCTCAAGATCTTAAGCTGGGGTCAATGTGCTGTATTGATTCATATCAGCAGAGCTTTACAGATTTATTCTAGCTGAGAATCTGGCCACTTAGGACTTAAATAGTTTTCTGAAATGTATCCAACAGGAAATCCTAAATCAAGAACATGCTGCATTTTGAGAAGATTCTTCTCCCTCAGATCCAAGCCCAACTAAAAGTTGTGCAACTTTTTCCATTTTAGGAATAAGAGGCTTTCTTCTCATATCTTCCTCTCCTCCCAAACAAATAATCAACTACACAGGAGCCCAAAATATTTTTCCCCTCCGTTCACTTTAGTCAGCCAGTTGACGTTGAAGCCAACATGTTTAAAACTGGCCAGCTGTGCTCTGACCAGCTGAGGCCACAGCTGGGACAGCCAAATGGGCAAGATTCCAGCTGCAAACAAATGAGGCAACACCTTCGGATAAGGGATCGAACTCAGGGAAATGGCCACGATTCAATTCTGAGCTTCCCTGCTGCTTTTCCAGTGACAGCTGCTGGTGAAGGCCAGATTCTCAGCAGGGGTAAACTGGTTGTGCTGCTTCAACTTCCCTGGACCCATGCCAGTTTACACCAATTGAGAACATGGCCCAACCTGGGTTGTGTTTGGGCTTTGCTCTGCTGTCTCCCTGTTATCATCCCTCATCTAGAAACAGTTGCATTATAGGAGAGAGAGGAGGAATAGCAACCAAAATTTGTCTGGTCCAGAAGTGGTTTCCTGGAATTAAAGTGGGGTGGTTTTTTTTCTTTTCTTTTTTTCTTTCTTTTTTTTTTTCCTGAAAGGAGATAAAGTTGTTCATTGTTTGTCTTGGCTGCCTATAAACTCATACTGCTGAGAGCAGCCTTTGATCACAGGGCTATTGGAAGGCTGACCCTTGACAGCCACTCCACTCCCTGCTCTTTCAGTCTCACCAGCCCAGCTTTGACTTCCTTCTTCATAAAAAGCCATTAAAAAAAAAAAATTGTACATGTATTATCCAACAGCCCTTGCAGCATTTTAGGGATCCTGATCTAACCAGCTTACAGACAACTCCAGTGTCAGGCTCTTCCCCTCCTCAATGGTTTCTGTGATGGGAATAGGGAAGGAGGGAGCTCATGATCTCGAATGGCCTGCCACGAGCAGCAGCAACTTCATCCAAGCCTGTGGTGTGACCAGCGTGCATCAGGGTGTACCTAACAAATGTACTTTTTACAAGGGACAAATCACAGCCCTGTCAAGTGCTGCCAGAAGGCTGAGTTTACTTTGCAGTCTCTTCTCCCGCTGAGAAGATTTTGGATAGCTTGTGTAGGATTTGGTTGTTCCTGTGAGCTGGTCAGAGCTCCCATCTCTAGCTGGTTTGCTGCAGATCCAGGACATTTTTACAGCATGTGTTGGTCAACCACAGAGGCTGCAGGCACAAAGCACATTCTCTTCTGACACCTAGCAGGGAGTTTTTCTGCATAAGTCAATCTGTGCAACGTGACTCATTGCTCCCACACTTTGTGGAAGCAGCAGTCTTAGTTTATTCTAGCATACCCCAGCAAGGACAACCATATTCCCAAAGCATTTCATTTACAGACCTTGTGTAAACCATCTGAGGCATGAGCACGATGAGGATGATGTTTCCCAGCAGTTCCCAGCAGCAGATGACAGCTCAAACCCTCTCTGCCTCCTCAAGGTAACGACATGGACAACCAGTGCAGCTGACCTGTGAGACACAGGGTAGCAAGCAGGGATTTTTAAGCAGCAGCAGACATCTCTGACATCTTTTTATCTATCAGCATGAACAGTTAGTTTTGGAAGCTGCCACTAGCTGGACCCTCGTCTTTGAGGGGAGACCTCATCTCCCTCTACAACTACCTCGAAGGAGGTTGCAGAGAGCTGGGGGTTGGTCTCCTCTCACGCAACAAGTGACAGGACAAGGGGAAATGGCCTCAGGTTGTGCCAAGGGAGGTTCAGGTTGGCTATTGGGAAAAATTTCTTCACAGGAAGGGTTTTTAGGCACCAGAACAGGCTGCCCAGCGAGGTGGTGGAGTCACCATCCCTGGAGGTTTTTAAAAGACACTTGGATGTGGTGCTGAGGGACATGGTTTATGGCACTAGTGGTGGGATTGTGAGCTCTAGGCAAGCGGTTGGACTTGATGACCCCAAAGGTCTCTTCCAACTTTAACAGTTCTATGATCTAATGATGATCTAATACATAGCAGATGATATCCAGAGGACTCAAATAACACTCCCATAATTTTCTGACCTGGGAATCAAGCTTTCACATTCTTTGTTCTTTAGCTCCTCCAACACGTCTGAGCTATTTACATCTCCAGTCCAAAAGCAGTGCCACCCACACTGCCAGCAGCACAATTATATTGGCTTAAAAAAAACCAAAACCTTCCAGTGGTGCAGAAGTACACAACTGTCAAACCAGCATTTAGTCTATGGTTGGGAAGGAAACATGGTCATCTTGTGCTCAGTTTTATCTGATAGATTAGCTATGAAAATTATCAGACAAGCCAAACGTTGACTAACATCTTGCTGTTGTGTCTGGTCACGTAGTTTAAAGTCAAGTTCCAGTTAGCTGCAGTCTGAACAGATGCAGCAGTCAAAAAACAGCTAATTATTCCAAATTCCCAAATAACAATACCAGGGCAGAGGAGGGAACTATGTGACTGGTCTATAGTTTCTAAGAAAACTCATAGCAAGGCCAGGAAGAGGATCTGGTGCTTCCATAAGCTAATTCAGCTCTAGCCACGACATTGTAAGGAGAAATTCTTCCCCACCAGGGTGGTCAGGCACTGGAACAGGTTGCTCAGAGAAGCTGTGGAGGCCCCAAGCTTGGAATTCTCCAAAGCTGGGATGTGTGAGGCCTTGAACAACCTGGTCTAGTAGGAGGTGTCTTACTTGAGGATGATGGAGTCCTGGAGCAGGCTGCCAGAGTGGCTGTGAAGTCTCCTTCTCTGGAGAGATTCCAAACCTGCATGGACATTGGGACACTGGGCAACCTGCTGTGAGTGACTCTGCTGTAGCATGGGGGTTGGACTAGATGATGTCCAGAGCTCCCTTCCAACTCCTACCATTCTATGATTCTATATTTCTTCTTTCCCTTCCAAACCCAATAGTTTTTCCTCTGACTATTCTAGGTTATTTACCCAACCCACATGGATTCAGCGGATCCAACACTTAGCTATGGGTCAGACACACTGCATCAGTCATTTAGATGTCACAGTCCCATCTCTGGCTTTTGGAAAACAAAACCAGGGCTTGTAATCTCCAGTATCTTGATGCTCATGGAAGCTGGGTGCACAATTCCCTTAAAGAGAAAGAAACACTCTAAATCCAACAAAAGAAAGACAAGTGAAGGGTCTGGCTGCGGGGACACTGTGTCTAAGATTCTCCTAAACACATGTTTTTCTTGTTAGACTCTCACCAGCATAGGTAATGATGAAGAAAAAAAAACAAACCTAAATAATGCTCCACTAAGTTATTCCAGGATGACATTGCCATGACAAAGCACCCTTGTGCTACTCTATTTATTTGCAATGTCATCAGCAAAGTCCCTCCAGATGACCACAAGGTCAGATGCGTAACAAACTGAGCTCTGACCCTCCGGTCCCTTTTGGGCCATACCCAGAGCGAAAGGCACAGCAGGAAATCAGCTGCTTCCCTGACTGGCTCTGCAGCTCTGGAGGGAGCACTGGCTGCTTAGCAAGCTGTAGGGGTTCAGAGAATCAGAGAATCACTAAGATTGGAAAAGACCTCCAAGGTCATCGAGTCCAAGTGTCAAACCAACACCACCGTGCCTACTAAACCATGTCTCAAAGTGCCATGGCCACATGTTTGTGGAACACCTCCAGGGATGGTGACTCCACCACCTCCCTGGACAGCCTGTTCCAACGCCTGACCACTCTTGCAGCAAAACAAATTTTCCTCATATCCAACCTAAACCTCACCTGGTGTAGCTTGAGGCAGTTTTCTCTCTTCCTATCACTGAGCTTTTTCCACCTGGCTCCAATCTCCTTTCAGGGGGTTGTAGAGAGAGAGATTTACCCTCAGCCTCCTCTTCACTAGACTCAAAAATCCCAGTTCCCTCAGCTGCTCTTCACAGGGCCTACTCTTCAGACCCTTCACCAGCTTCACTGTCTTTCTCTGGACCTGCTCCAGCACCCAAATGTCCTTAGTGCTTCAGCCTGTGGGATAGAGAGCTGGACCTGCAAAGGAGGTTGACATGAGGATCCCTGTGAGATCTCACAGCTGAAAGGACTGAACATCAACTCCCAGAATAAGGACCATTCAAGGAAGGCACCAAAGCTAATACACCAGTCCAAAACCTGCCTAAACCAGGTAAATCCAGAAACACCCAAACCACACAGTCCTCCCCAAATTCACACACTGCATGACCATGCATATGGATTGCTCATGCCCTATGAGACCAGGGCTTCAAGGTCCCTTCAGCAATTTGGAAACTATTATTCTTTTACATCCATAGCAAGAATATGCTGCCCAGGGAGGTGGTGGAGTCACCATCCCTGGAGGTGTTAAAAAAATGTATAGACATGGCACTCTGGGACATGGTCTGGTGGTCAGGGAGATGTTAGGTAGAAGGTTGGACTTGATGATCTTCTAGGTCTTTTCCAACCTTAATGATTCTGATTCTAAGAATTGCTCACAAGGGCTCTGTTTGATGATTTGACACCAGTTATCTCCATCTTATCAAAAAGAAAGTGGCTACATTCAAAGCTGCTAGAAAAGATAACTTTGCCCCTCTATTACCCACTTTAAGATCAGGGTTATGGGCATCAGATGGGACTGCCTTGCTGAGGGACTTCTGAGGTTCAGATGACACAGCTGTGTTCAGTGTAGCAGTTCTTCTCCTGTCACTTGGCTGCAGAAAACCCAGTGGCCAAAGGGCATTGTGCAAGTCAAGGAAATATCCTTTGAAGATCTAGAGTCCAGCCTTACCATCTGAGTAAGTTGAGCTTAAACATCTTTCTGTTACAGGGACTTAACCTGATTTTCACAAGACCAAATCATTTACAAGATTCCTCATTCCTCCTCTCCAACTATGGATTCATTGTAGTTTTGATTGCAAGGTCTCTTTCAGATTCCTTCTGGGACAGCCAGGTTTAGAAAGCCCTTCAAAAGGTATTTTCAGAATTCAGACAGTCTTTTAAGAGTTACTTTGTGAAAGCCAACCAACAACATAGACCTGATTGATGCCACAGCACACGTCATGAACTGTAGGACAAACGCTCCTGGACTTCTGGGCTTCTTCATTGGGGATGATTTGAAGGGTGGTGATAAGGAAAGAAAAGTGGAGCCTGTCATCACTGACTACATTCAGTCCAAACCACCCAACACCATGAACTGCTCTATCTTTTCCCTTATGATGCCCATGGGTGCTGGGCAGGGGCTCTTATCTCCTGCTAGTCTCACACATAGAGCAGGAAGCTGTATTACTTCCAGGCAGCTGGGCACTAACAAACCTCCCTGTGCTCAGCCAGGACGCCAATGATCCAGGTCCTGCTTTTAGCTCTCCTAGAAAGCTGCAGGATGTCCAAAAGGAAACCATTGCTCTCCTTTCTGGTTTCCTCATCTGGAGAATGGAGGCACTGGTCTTGAAATCCTTAAGCAAACCATGCCACAAGCAGCTCAAGAAATAGATAGCACCAAATCAGCATTTTGAGATGCTACATGCTTCTGACACAGAACAGCAGGATGTCAATGTGATTTCCAAGTGACGGAAAATACATTGACAGAAGCCTTTTAAAGTGTAACCAAGAAGAAAAAAGATGGAAAGACCAACCAGTTTCACATGAGGGGAAAGCAGGGAAGGCTCCCTCCTCCCTGCCCTCCCTTCTAAGCAAAACAAAACCAGAAGTGAACTACAAGAGGGACCTGTTGTTTCAAATCTGAATGGAAAAATCAGACAACTCTCCCATGGCACTCAGGGAGCAGAGGTTAAGAATGAGGGGCACAGCAGAAAGGGGAGATGCAAGATAAGCTGCTTAGGTTCACATCTCCCCATTTCCTCTACTTGGTAAGAACTGGCTTCTATTATAAACTTATGCAAATGTGTTTACTTTACATTTTATTTTGGTCTTAGCCATGCAGTTGTCAGCCTGTATCAACATGTCAGTCTGGTTGTGCAAACAATCATTCCTTCGTGGAAGGATTTCAGTAAAAACAGACAAAATGTTATGACATGCAAAGAAACTTCCTAAACACGACAATAAAAGCAAAGCCACTAGAAGAGGATATGTTTTCCCTACCAATTACACAGCTTAAAACAAAAGAAATCACTCAGTACATTTTTTTCCCCCCCAAGGACAGCGTGGTATCGGATCACATTGTGCCATATGCTCTCATGAAGTACTTGAGGAGGAGGGGAGGACTTGAAGGGTGGGTGTGAGGAAAGAGAAGTGGAGCCCATTCCCACTGAACACATGCAGTCCAAGCCACCCAATTGCTCCTTTCGTCCCGTTATGATACCCATGGGTGATGCAGAGGAGTGGAAACAGCCTCTTGCAGTGATTAACAGTGGGCATCAAGTTTGGAGAAATATGCTTTCTGCCCATGTCAGGGGGGTGGAATGAGATGAACTTCAAGGTCCCTTCCAAACCAAACCATTCTATGATTTGCTCTGTTCACAGAATCATAGAATGCACTGGGTTGGAAGAGACCTCTAGAGCTCATCTAGTCCAACCTCCCTGCAGTAAGCAGGGACACCCTACACTAGATCAAGTTTCTCAGAACCCCATCAAGTCTGACCTTGAATATATGCAGGCATGGGACCTCCACCACCTCCCTGGGCAACCTGTTCCAGAGTTTCAGCACTGTTGCAGATGCTTCAGTCTCTCCCTGGGCAACCTGTTCCAGAGTTTCAGCACTGTTGCAGATGCTTCAGTCTCTCACAGAGGATGTAAGGAATGGGTGAGAGAGGACATGGGAGAGATGAAGGCGGTTTGATGGTGGGGAGGCAGCTGCCAAGAGCAGGAGACAGGGTTGGACTGATACAACAACATTATGTTTGTCCTGGCAGCAGTTCTTGGCCAATCTGCCTCACCACTGATGTGGCAACATCTGGCCCTGCTCTATTGTATTTTCCTTCCATGCTGTCCCAGACCGCACCACGCTGCACTCCTCCAGGCTCTCCCAGCTGTGCTGGGCTGTGGAGGAGACGCCGGCTTTGAGGAGATGTTACGTGGGCTCTCCAGCAGCATTCTTGTGGATCACAGGAACAGAGATGAATCTTGGACCTGAGCAACAAAGCCTCATGGATAGATACGTAGATTACCCAGCAGTGATGCTGTGCAACAGGGTCATGTCAGCGCTGAGATGCCTTCAGCCAGGTCATTCATTTTTGATCCTTCCTCCTCATCCATGATTTTATGAATCCTAGAGGCAATGACAGCATTTAAAAGAATCCTGGACTAACTCCTTACACAGTTCACCTAGATCAGACTGACCAAGGGGGTGAATCTCTTCCTTCCAGTTTTTCCTACTTGGAAGAGTGATGTCTGATTGTCAGGACCATCTGCTGACCATCCAAGCGAAGAGAAGCAGTGGGGACTCATTCCCTGCTCAAGCCAATGGCTTCACATCATTAGAGATTGCACAGTGTAAGAAGAAACAAGCACAGGGCTGCAGCCACATCCACCAACTCACCTTAGCAAGCCAAAGCCCCCTCTTGTATTTTTTTTTAAGAGCTGCTTTGCTACTCCCACAAAGAAGATGTGATGCCTTCCCTGAAAGGTGAAGTGCACCCCACTGGTGTTAGACAAACTAATAACTGATAGTTTAGGAGAAACATCCACTGCCCTCCAAACTCCACAGCACTTGGTGCAAACTCCAACATGCCTGGAGCTGCCAGCCACCAAGGCCCAGCGTCACCAAGGAACCACTCGAGCACTTGGCACAAGTTCTGTTCTTGACACAAGGTTCAGCTATGGCTACGGCACATCCCTAGATGCCTTCAGCTAGGAAACTCTGATTGAAGCCTCTCCATTACCCTGGGAGCTCTCAAAATCTTCCAACAAATAATTAAAAACATTCTGAGCATCAAAGCACCCCCATCTGGGATGGAAAGGAGGCTGACAGCAGCTCCCAACTTACCTCCTTGCTGCCAAGCTTCCCCAGGCAGCTGACACGGCTGGTACCACTGCTTGGGTGCACCCACTGTTGCTGAGGAACCACCACAGCCAGGTCCTCACCAGCCTGAGCTCCCCTAGGAAGCTGGCACAGCTGATATCACTGCTTGCGTGTACCCAGCATGGCTGAGGAACCACCACAACCAGGTCCTCACCAGTGCTGTGTCCATTTACTGGTTCTCACACAGACACATCCCACTTCCCTCCCATTCTGGGAAGCTGGTGCTCTATTCCTCTGGAGCCTACAGAGGGCATTGTGGGAAGACAGTGGAGGAGTCTCAATTCATGTCTCAAGTGGTTGGATGGACAGTTTAGGTGAGGTGCCCTTTGGGGGCAATGCTGTGGAGCAAGGAGCTGCTGCAGGGATAGGGAACACCTAAGTGCTAAACCTGCAGGAAACAGACCCAAACCATGAAGACAAAGATTTTTTGTCCCTCCCCTGCCAGCAGCCCCTGTCTTTGTTGGAAGGGATTTCAGTAATGGAATGAGAGTGGTAAGGCCACAGAGGGTAACATATACATGGGCTGCAATCTTGTTATTGTCAGTAAGCTGAAGCTGCCTGGGGTCAAGAATCACTAATTAATTACTAAATGAAATGTAGCTTTTGGGGCTCCAGGCCTGCTCTGCACGCACAGCACGTGAGAGCAGAGATGGCTCACTCAGGCACACGGCAGTGCCCAGCCATCCTGGCACCCCTGACAATCCCCTCCTGCTCTTGGAGCTGTGGCACCAGCACAAATGACCCACAGAATCCCAGCATGGCAGGATTTGGAAGGGACCTCTGGGTATCATTGGGTCCAATCTCCTTGCTAGAGCAGGTTTGCCTAGATCAGGTTGCACAGGAACATGTTCAGCTGGGTTTGGAACATCTCCAGAGAAGGAGGCTCTGCAGCTTCTCTGGGCAGCCTGCCCCAGTGCTCTAGCACCCTCAGAATAAAGATGTTTTTCCTTAAGACCCAGCACCCTCATTCTCCTTGACAGATCTGAATGGTCCATACACCCACAGCAACCAGTTCTGCAAGGTGGGATGGTCCAGGCTACCAGAGAACTCTCCTGAATGCAAGGATCCCATCTTTGCTTATTGCTGAAACATTTGGCAGACTTTGTGCATGTGCTGCCCTCAGGTAGCAGCCTCCTTGGTTCTCAGAACAGAGAAAGCACTTTTTCAAGTGTCTTGTCTAGTGTCCCAGAGCATCCCCCAACACTATGGTGACTTCTATGGGGTGGTAGGCTTTGTACCTACCCACTTTCTCCGAGACTACTTACTCTTGGGTGGTAGGAAGTGTTGGACTCTAGTAGAAACCAGTCAGTGTCTACAAATGTTCGGTTCCCCATCCCTGGCCACAGCCGGCCGTGTCGCTCAGGCTTGGATGAGATCCAGGCTGGGGTTTGCCCAGGGCTTGGCTCGTCCCCAAGGGCACTTACACAGAAGTAAGTAGAACTGGATGCTGTTCATTTAATTCTTCATCTTCTTATTTGAAACTTTCACAAGCTTCTGTGAGCAGATGAGGTGGGAACTGCTACCTGACCACACTGCACCAGGAGGGAAATTAAAGCATCCAAAGAGCTCTGCATGCCACAGTGAAACCTGTCTCATGCTGTCCAGGCTGGTGTGGCAGAGCCCAGGAAAAGAGCGACAGCACCATGCTTTTAAAGACCAAACTCAAGGTGCAGCTCATGTATTTGGCTCCAGGAGCTGGGTGAGATGTCAAGCAGCCCAAAGTCCTGAGGTTTGTCTCTGTGGAGTCCCCAAAGCTGCTTTTAGGACGTGGCCCATCTTCAAAACTGGAATGGCTACTGGTAGCTGTGTTCCCAGCCTGTTAGAGGGAGAGGGTCTTGGCTTTTGCCCAGGCTTGCTGAGAACCTCTTATCACAAGAATCTAAATTAGAAAACTAGGACAAGACTTCAAAGTTATTGATAAAAGGAAGGCAGCCATTGGAGTTTTTAGGGGATGCATTTCCACAGCGAGAATATTTCTTTTTCTTTTCTTTTTTTTATGTTTTGGAAGGAAATGTGTTCTCTTTCTAAATAAAATTCTCAGAAGAACAGTTACACTTCACTTCTCAAAATATTCTCATCACTTCAGCATAGTTTAAAATCTTCAGTGAAGTTTTGCAGGGTTTCACATGAGGCTGCAGTTGCCCAGCACTGAAGTCAATGGAATTGTCTTCCTAAGGTAGTGGGAGCAAGGAACTCCCTGGTTTCATTTCCCACTAAGGAGTGGAAAAGTAGCTTTAATTCTCTTGATTCTTCTTCCTGCTTCATTCTGTGTCTATGGGCTGTACTGTGCTCCCAAGATGCAACACAAGGTGTGAACAAAAGCAACCTTGCTTTCATTAGCATTAAAATTCTCCTGTCCCCTTCCCTGTGCTGTCATCCAACTTCCTAGCCTTTAAAAGCTTTGCCTGCTCCCCAAGAGAATAAATCCTCTTTGTAGCTTGACCTTCACTCATCAAATAGGGGTTTTGGCAGACTTGTGAAGGCACAAGCAGAAGGCTTTTCCTTGTGGAATAGCACTACTACCAGGCAGTAATTCCTCTGCTTGGTGAGAAGGAGGTGGATTCTGCCATGGAGACAGGCTGGGAAAGCTGGGGTTATTCAGCCTGGAGAACAGAAGGCTCCAAGGAGATCTTTTGGTGGCCTTTCAGTGCTTAAAGGGATGATCAGAAAGCTGAGGACAGACTTTTTACATAGGCAGGTAGTGATAGGACAAGAGGTGAATTACTTGAAATGTAAAGAGGGGTAATTTAGAATAGATATTAGGAACAAATTCTTTACCATGAGGGTGGTGAAACATTTTCACAGGCTACCCAGAGAAGTGGGAGATGCTCCATCCCTGGAACCATTCCAGGTCAGGTTGTTTGGGGCTCTGAGCAACCAGTTCTAGTTGCAGATGTCCCTGCTGACTGCAGGGGTTTGGACTTTAAATGTCCCTTCCAACCCAAAGCATTCTGTGATTCTATGACTCTTGTAGAGAATCTATCCTTAGAAATGTAATTTCTATCTCAGCTCTCAGACAGAAGATTTCAGGGTGCACTTCTCTGAAGGTGATGCCTTGGATTCATGCATAGATAAGGTCCCTTTCCCTCTTTACAGGTCCTTTCATAAACCACCCAGCTCTAAGCCAGCACTACAGCACTCAGTCAGAGAGGAGGCTGTGATTAGCCATCAGCAGCCACAATGCCAGACCTGCTTAGTTGACCAAATAGAGACATCAAGATTGTCCAAGCTGCCTGAGGCTGTGTAATTCTCATCCCTTTGGAAAAGAGAGCAGAAACTGTTGCTTCACCGGAATTAAGCCAGAAAAAAAATAAAGCTAAGAGGTTTATCATAAGGGTGATACACTCAGTGGCTCCTATGTTAAACACACCACAGGAACATCATCTCAGAACGACCCTGCAAAGGATTGTAGAAGCAGAGAGCACAACACAAAGAAACTTAAAATTACTGAGCTTTAGAGACACTGGGAGAAGGATGCAGCAGTTTCCTGTTGGGTTCTGATAGAAGCTAAGCTAAGTCTTGCATTGCTCCTGCTCTGCTCCTTTTTCTAAGCCTGTAGATTATTTAATATCGAAGAGGAAGGCTTCAACCTGGCTGAGAAACTGCAGGAATTCAGAGTGACCTGGAGGGAATTACAAGAATGCTGCTTGCTGATCAGATTAAAGGGAGAAGTGGTG
Organism: Indicator indicator; assembly: GCF_027791375.1. Taxonomy (NCBI): domain Eukaryota; kingdom Metazoa; phylum Chordata; class Aves; order Piciformes; family Indicatoridae; genus Indicator; species Indicator indicator. The sequence goes on from NC_072035.1 coordinate 13,750,548, forward strand.
GGGCTCCCAAGGGTCTTCTTATTCAACCTTTGCTGCCTACAATACCCTGCTTTGTCTGTGACTTCTGCTCTTTAAAATGATTCAGGTTACTGCACTGGAAACCTTACTGCCTCAGGAGGCTTGACTCCATCCCTGTTTCACTGGGCCAGAGGGAACACCTGGCAGAAGCGAGACCAAGGATGGATACTCAAGTGCCAGCCCTAGCACATATTTTTTGTTTCCTATTGCCCTTGATATGATCACCACTCTGGCAAGTCTTTTTCTAAAAGAGCATTTCAACTCATTCATTCATCCTTCTCAAGGCCAAAGTTGCAGATCATGCTAGAAAAAAAGAGAAGATATCTCCAACATTTTTTGCCACTCTGCAAGATATTTTGTGCTAACAAGCTGGGCTGGCTCCAAAGGAATATTTTAGCAAGAGTAGGGATGCACAGCCCTCTCCTCATTTGGGTATTTTCCTCCTTCTTTAGGGCCAGAGCATCATCTGGTACCTGTCTGCCTCTCCCAAGGAGAAAGCAGTCCTTCTTCAGAGCTACCTCCCAAAAGACATCACTAAAAACATGCAACTCAATTAGAAAGTCAAAGACAAATCTGGTCAGTTATGTTCCTGCTGGATTAAGTTGGCACAGTAGACAGGAGTGTAGAAGAGCACCAAGCAGTGAAATAGAAAGAGGAGATGCAGTTGTTCATATTCTAGAAGCTATGGGAAGAGCCCAGAATGGCTGAAGTTGGTGTGACAGTAGTTACACACATCTCACAGCTTGAACAACTCCCTTTTGTGCTCCCAGAATTACAAACAGCAGGGATTTTTCCTCCTAAGAATACTTCTTAACACTAGGGGCCATTTAACACATTTGACAAGACCAAATGGAGTTCAACCTTAGCAACACCTTCCGGCAAGGAGTTCCACTCTGCATCCACTCCTGCTCATTTTCCAGTGAAGTAGTTAAAGAGATAACTATGTGGTTCTGCTTATTTTCCTACTCAAAAGCCAATCCCAGGATCCAAATATGCCTCAGTCTAGGGAAACTCATCAGATTCTACCATGCATTACAACTGCCAATGGCTCACTGCTCCTCCTGAGCATCTCTCAAAGGCAGATGGATTTGTTAGCCCAAATCCATCTCAACTCCAGCAATGCTTCTTTAGCAGGATAAACCTAACTCACTGAGCTGGCTGCTGAAGGCTGCATGAATTTGATGCTCTTCTTCCTCATCTGCTTTCTCTCTTGTTCTACACAATGCACTTAGGTAGCAACTTTTGGTGGAGAAGCCTTTGATCTCTGAAATTTCTGCTCTGTTTCCGTGGAGACAACCATAACCTGTGTGATCATGAATGGACCCTATTGTGCTCCTCTCATTGCTGCCTTCCCCCAATTACTTCTACCTGCTAATGTGAGCAAAGCAAGGCCATCTGCACAGCTTCCACACACCTTGACAGAAAGATTAACTGTAGAAATTTGCCTTTTTACCCCCCTCCCACTCCCCCAGCTACTGAAAAATGAAATAATGACTTGGAACAATCCCCTGAAGGAGGGCAGGTAATTGTAGAGTTCATTACTGGGATGAGGACACTCTGGTTTACCAGCCACTCCCTCACCCCTTTCAAATGAATAAACAAATATTCCCCTTGTTTCTGTTTTGAGCCCCCTGTGTCTGCATCATTCTACTTTCCATCATTAGAGTAATGAGCAAAATCAACCTTGCTTCATCCCTCTCTGCTCCAGAGGAGAGTTTTCAAGGGGGACAAATTGGCATTGCAGCAGGGTGTAAATGGATTTGAAAGGCATGGAGATAAGAACCTGGCTGAACACGAGCTGTAGGACTTGTGGTGCTTGGTCTGCCAGCTGCCTCTGTGGCTTCCTGGGGAAAACACGAGTCTGAGCGAGCAGCACAGCAGGGCTTCATCATTACCCACTGTGAAACTCAAGGTGGTGGTGGGGGGGAAAGCAAAATCAAAGGAGAGCAGGAGGTGAAAAGAAGGCAAGAGGGTGCCTTCGGGGCTCCTTTCATGCAGCTCACTTCACGATCCACCAGTCAAGGCTCCGCAGCAGGAACAGAGACGCCATTCAAGACAAATCTGGATGTTATCCCAGGGCACCAGGGACACCACTAAAGGGAAAGTTTTGACAGGTGAAATGACCTTAATATAATTAGCCCTGCCAGCCCCTCCTTCCTCTGCCTCCTTCACCTTGCCATGAAAACGGGAGCCCTTTAATGAGATCCTTTTTCCCCCTGTAACGCAATACGGCCGGTTCACCAAGCTATTGCTGGCACAAACAGGACATACATGATCTCCTCTGTCTTTGCTCCCCCCTCTCACGCCCAGCTAGATGGACATCTAAAGATATTGCCATTGATTCTTCTGCTGCTGCCTGGGATGGGGTATTTTTGTTAGAGAAAAGGCTGAAAGGAACGCTGGTAATAGAATGATTTGGCCTGCAAGTCAAAGCCCCCTTGATGAACAATCAGACACAAATGTCAATAACAATTAGATTGGCCCAGGGCTCCAGTCACTTAGGACTTCAGTTTTCCATCTACGGTGCTCAAAATGAAACCCTCAGTACTGTGATCTTCAAATCAAGTTTGGCATCAGGAATGAAAAGACATCAACAATAATAATATTAAAAGTCTGATGGCAGAAGAAGAGCAAGAGACAGACAATAGAGTTGTGTGCGGTGTGTGCGCACAGGCACATGCGCACAGAAGAGGAAAGAAAGCGAAAGAGTGAGAGCTGATGTAAAAATCCATCAAGATATGAAATCAGTCTTGCCTAAAGAATGATCTAAACCACATCAGATTCTCCTCCCAGACAAGTTCTGCTCCTCTGGGCTTTAAAATTTCCACCTCCTGCTGTCCAACTTATCAAGCACGGGAAGCAAATGAAGGGAAGAAAGCCCTTAAGTGCATGCTGTATTTTTTCCTGTTCCTAAATTGTAAATATACAGTGGAGGCAAGAAATGCCCAATCTAATTAAGAGCAGTTGAGAAGTATGGAGACAGGGTCCTCCCAACGGGAATGCTGCAGGTTAAAGAGGTTAAAAAGAGGAATGTTCTACCTAATGAGGGAAGTTTAACTTTGTGAACGCACTTCCCACTGGCGAGGCAGGCTGGAAGAAGGGGATTAAAGATGTGGAAGACATGACTCCATGGCAGGAACAGGTGTGTGCTTGGCTTCAGCAACAACTCAAGTGAGGGCAAGATGTAGGTTTGCAACCCAGGGAAGCAGCTCAAACCATCCTACATTGAAACCACTCTCCTAAATTAAAAGTCAGATTAGTTTGCTTCTCTTCTCCTCACCAGTGGGGGGCTCAGGGAGGTGGCTGGGAGGTCTCTTGCTGCCTCTTCTGGAGGGACACCAAGCTGGGAAATGAAGCAGCTGACACCTGGGCACACAGCGCTAGCCCACTAGCAGGCTATTGCTCCTAAGGAAAGGCAATATTGACACTCCTCTGGAGACTTTCAAAACCTGCCTGGATGTGTTCCTGTGAAGCCTGCTCCAAGTGGTGCTGCTTTGGCAGTGGAGTTGATTTCAATGGTCTCTAGAAGCCTCTTCCAACCTCTAACATTCTATGGTTCTGTAGTTCTGTGATTTCAGTTCCTAGTTTATTACAGACAATCTGGAGCACATTGTAGCTGAGTCCAATCTGATGGCCATAGTACTGGAAGGCAGGATGAACCCACAGCCTGGCTACACAGCCCCACTCCGGGGTGCTTCATCTTCCACCCTAAACACCTTCTGCTTTCCACCATGTAGGAAGGCAGGGAGGATGCCAGCACATCAAGGACAATTTCAGCTTCTTGGAGATACCAAATCCCATCTCCCATTTCATACTCCTTCCTTGAGCTGATGGAAAGCCTTCATCCCCAAATACCTGCACATGAAATGAGCTGAGAGCTCAGCAGCTGTCCTGGCCACCTCACTGCATGGACTTGGCATCTTCAGCTGTGCACCAAAGGGCAGGATCCCTGCTGTAACTCCTGCCATAGCTGTCCTGCTCCCCTACACAATCCTGATCTGTTCCCCTCACAGCCCCTCTGTCATTAGCCCTATTTTAAAGTCTGGAGATGCATAGAGTGCCACAAAAACATTTTTTTTTTTTTTTGGAGAGAACCAGCTCAGGGTTAGATATGCACTTCCCACAGACTTCAACCAGGACAACATGCCTAAATCCCTGAGCCAAATGTCTTGCCTACAGGGACACAGAAGCTGGTGGCAGTGTGCAGATCCCAGATTCATTCTCTTTTAAGCTTTCCAACTGCTTTGGCAGCTGTTATGGTTTATGCAGCAAATTAGAGATGAAATAAAAGTGTATGAATCCCAACAGAAGAGTATAAATACCAACAGAAGAGCAGGATCACAGGATGTTAGGGGTTGAAAGGGACCTCTGGAGGTCTTTGAGCCCAACCCCCTTGCCAAAGCAGGACCATAGAATCTAGAGTAGGTCACACAGAAGAAATCTGGACTCTCAGGAATGAACTAAACACACAACAACCCCCCCCAAAGAAGACAGAAAACATGAACTTGTGCAGAGCAAGCCATTAAGAAGCAGCTCCAGGGAGAAGAAACCACCTCCCATCCCCATGATCCCACTGCCCCAGCCACCCCTTCCCTGTCCCAGGCAAGTGCTGGCCATGTGGGGATGGCAGTGGCCAGTTTGTGTCCCCATCCCCAAGAGAGGGCCCCTGAGCAGAAGGCAGATGGCCTGCAGACTGCTTGATGACACGTCTCCTTGCCTGCTCTCTCAGTTGTGGCTGGGTGTCCCTGCTCACGTGGCAGTGGAGGCGAGGGAGAACGCCAGGTCCTCGCGTGCACTCACTTTGGGATCACAGCAGCTGGGGCCAGGGGAGCTGCAACCCATGCAGAGGCTCTGCCTTGTCCCTGGCATCACCACCCAAGCACAGGGCTCACTGGTACCTACCAGCCCCACCATAGCAAGACGTTGGTGTCTCCATTTAGTTTGGTGTCTCCTTTTTATAGGACAGAGCCTTTCCCTGTGTCCCTTTCCTGGGATAATGGCTGAGGCCCAAGAAAATTAGCAATGAGTTCTTGGGAAGTGGCTGTTGCTGCAAAAAATAAAGTATCCATTATTGCTAAAAAACTTTTTTTTTTTTTCCCGCTTTTTTCATCTTTGAGGGGAAAACACATACCACATGATTTCCAAAAAGGAGCTGGTCTGGTTTACAAATACAGGACATTAATAGCTTTGTAAACATTTATTCAGTCTGACAGCTGACTGCAACATGTGGCATTAATTAGAAGACTCAGCAATGTAGCATATTAAGAGCTAAGTTAAATCTGAATTAGCTGGGTTTGTTGAGACTAAACACCCGTGGGGGAAGTCCTCGGATCTAATACATTATGACTCACTTGACACGGGAGACCCACAGGCCCGATTCCCAATACACTGGGGGGCCCTTATTCATACTCCATCTCCACACAAGAGCTGCAAACTCTTCAAGATACCATAGATCAGAGGGTGTTGATGTTGGGACGTTGCGACAGAATGGGGCACGCGAGTCCCTGGCTCCCAGCTCCCCAACCTCCCTGAGAGGTAGCATGAGCTCACTTCTCCTTCCCAGACACACACAAAGAGCACAGACAGGAAGGGAAGAGGTTTTACATTCCCCTAGGCTTAGGGATCTTGCTCAACACTCCCACGCAGTCACCTTCCCAGGGATGGGTGACACAGCTTCTGCGAGCTCTCGGCTGACGGTGCAGCTCTGCGTCACCAGTGCCATGAGGCACAGGCTGGCAGCACTACACATGCCACTGCTCTGCCAGCTCAAACCTGCCACCCATGTTTGCTGCTCTGAAGTCAGCCAATGGTGTGAGCTTTAACTCAGCGCATTGAGACACCTTTTGGCTCTCTGCTGCCTTGGCAGGGCTTCATAGAATCATAGAATCAGTCAGGGTTGGAAGGGACCACAAGGATCAGCCAGTTCCAACCCCCCTGCCATGGGCAGGGACACCTCACACTACAGCAGGCTGGCCACAGCCTCATCCAGCCTGGCTGCAAACACCTCCAGGGATGGGGCCTCAACCACCTCCCTGGACAACCCATTCCAGGCTCTCACCACTCTCATGGTGAAGAACTTCTTCCTCACTTCCAGCCTGAATCTCCCCACTTCCAGCTTTACTCCATTCCCCCCAGTCCTATCACTACCTGATATCGTTAAAAAGTTCCTCGCCGGCTTTCTTGTAGGCCCCCTCAGGATGGCATGTTCAGGAGCTGCAGCATAGACCCAAGCAGATGGGAAATCCACCTTCATAGAGTCATAGAATGGTTTGGGTTGGATGGGACCTTAAATCACGGAATCACAGAATGTTAGGGGTTGGAAGGGACCTCAAAAGATCACCTTGTTCAACCCCTCTGTCAAAGCAGGGTCACCTATACCAGGTCACACAGCAACACATTCAGGTGGGTTTGAATTTCTCCAGAGAGGGAGACTCCACAACCCCCTGGGCAGCCTGTTCCAGTGTTCTGTCACCCTCACAGAGAAAAAAATTTTCCTCGTTTCCATGGAACTTCCTATGCCTCAACTTCCACCCACTGCCCCTTGTCCTGTCATTGAGCATCACTGATAAGAGCCTGGCTCCATCCTCTTGGCACTCACCCTTTACATGTTAAAGATCATCCAATTCCAACCCTCCCACCATAGGCAAGGCCACCTACTAGACCAGTTTGCTCAAGGCCCTATCCAACCTGGCCTTGAATACCTGCAGGAAGGGGGCATCTATGACCTCCCTGTCCAACCTGTTGCAGTGTCCCACCACCCTCACTGCAAAGAATTTCTTCCTAATCTCCAGTCTAAATCTGCCCTTTCCCAGCTTAAAGACTTTGCCACTCATCCTATCACTATGTCACTCATAGCTCCTCCTTTAACCTGTCCTGTGGCTCACAGCACCCCTGATGTCATTTCCCTCACTTGCTTCATTCAAAAAAAAAAAAAAAAGTATTAATCCAAATACTTGCTTTGCTCTCCTTGCAAAGCTGCCACCAGGACCATTACAAGTGGCAAAGCATTGTGAAATGCATGAAATGCCACCAGGGCTGGTGGGTTTCTAACCACAGCTGCAACAAGCTGAGCTGGGGCCAGCCAGCACACAGCAGCCATATTGGCCAAACATCATCCATCAGGCTGTTCCTACCTTTCAGTCCCATCCCTTGTGTCATTTGCATTATGTCAAATCAGGGCAGTTTGCTGACAGCCAGTGAATTTACATCAGAGCAGAACTGTCTGAATTCCAGGAAGACCAGAAACAAGTTCTCTGTCTCTCATCAAAGCAAGAACTAGCTTGGATTATGTAGCTGGATAGAGAAGATGGACCAGTCCAGAATGCTCTGAGCTGCCATGTATCAGCTGATCCATGGTAATGAATCTACCAAACCCTGTTTACATGAAACTTTGGTGTAAATATGCAGGCTGTTGTATACTTCAATAGATATTTAGGACAAATGTAAGACAAAGTTTGCACTGAAAGCTGTTGCAAGATAATGCTTCAAGTGATTTAAGACAATGCAGCCCTCAGTAGTCTCTTCCCTCTCATGAGGGCTTGGCAGAACAGACCATAAAGCTCCCCAGCAGCCCTTCCAGGAGACAGGTCTGAGCTTTGAACCTGAGCTGGGAATTGAAGCATTGGAGGAATTGGGGTCTCTCCTTGCAATCCCCCTCAAAGCAGGCAGGCAAATGTGGGCTGGGGTAACCTGAACTGCTAAGGGGTTTTAAGTTCCTGAGTAATGCCTAGATGGTTTAGTCCAAAAAGGGCTTGTCATGATAGGATGAGAATGGATTTAAGCTTGAGGAAGGCAGATTTAGACTGGATATTAAAAATAAATTCTTTCCAGTGAGGGTGGTGAAACACTGCAACAAGTTGCCCAGGGAGGTTGTGGATACCCCCTCCATGGAGGTGTTCAAGGCCAGGTTGGATGAGGCTCTGAGCAAGCTGATCTGGTAGGAGGTGTCCCTGCCCATGGCAGGAGGGTCCCTTTGAACTCAATCTATTCTACAGTTCTGTGATGATCTGAAAAGCAAAAATAGGGACTGGTCACAACTGGCTGGTGTCAGATGATCCCATCCCATTTACTGGTTCACAGAGGGAGGTGATGAAGGCGGAGGTGATGAAGGCAGAGTTGATGACAGACAAGATGGTATCTCACCAGCAACATGTGACTTGATTTGGCAGTCCCACCTAGGCACGGACAGACTGAGGAATGCAGCTGTGAAACACTCAGAGCAGGTCCATTTCCACCTTGCAGCACTGTAAAACAAACTCTCCTTGCCCTGGACTCCTCACATTGGGTGCCTAAAAGTTTAGTTGATTAGAAGCACATATGAGAGCATCTCCAGAGGTGCTGAGTCCCCACAGCTCTCATTGATTCCAGCCCTTGTTATTAGGGCTGGAGAAACCATCTCAAAAGCAATAATGTTATTATCCCTGGCAGTTCCATCTTCCCAGATGCAATATTACTAATGCTAATTGCCAAAAAAGCAAATAAAATAAATCTCTGCCTGGATCTGTCTTCTTCATTATCCTGGATCAGATACTACCACTCTTATCCAAGTCTTTCCCTCTTCATCCTTTCACACACAATTTTATCCACCATAGATCTGCCAAATGGAGAGTAAAGCTACTAATGTGTGACACTGACAGCCATTTCTATAATTTAAGCCTCTTTGTTCTTATTAATGTTGCATCAAGATATGTTCTCCACTGGCCTGCAACGACTGTTTTTGAAATAGGTCACCAATAAAAGTGAGAAGCAGAGGAAATAAGAGAATAAGAAACATATTTATTACCAAATAAATTGTATCATGGTGTTTCTATTATATTCATCACTAGAAATAACTGAAGGGGGGGTGGGGGTGAGTTTGGCCACAAGTTGAATGTTTGCATGGCAAAAAAAAAAATTTCTGGGATATCTACATTTCAAATAACTGGCTTGGTTTCAAATTGGCATGAAAAGCCAAAGCCCTCAGACTCTGGGGGAGATGAAAAGTAACGAAAATAGTTTGTTGTGCCCCCACCCTCTCCCCCCAACCCAGTCCTTCTTTTCAATAAGAACTGACTGTCTAATTTCCACTCCAGCATTTCAAATGGGGCTCAGCTCTTTCATCCTTGGTAGTATAAATAATGTGTAGTATAATGGAAGGCAGAATTAAGTCAAGAGGAAGCTTTTCAACTTCACCAAAAAGAAACATTTTGACATGTTTCAGATATTTTTTCCCCCAGTAAAATAAATTCTCCTGGGAAAAAAACAACCACCCCTCAACTGCTGATATAGTAGCTATTAGCAAAACTAACAAACACTGATGATAACTCTTTTTCCATAGCAATTTCAAAGCTATCTTGGTCTTGTACATGGATAAACTCTTCTCTAAAATAAAATAAAACAGATTTTCCAACTCACCACTTTAACACACATCTCTGGACATTTGATATTCACTTAAAGGCTCCACCTCCAGGAAACAGGCAATTACATGAGAGTCTCAATTCTCATTAAAAAAAAAAAATTAAAAGAAGCAAGTTTCCTTGCTGTTGAAAGGGAAATCTTGAAAGCATGACCCAAGGACATCCCAAACACATCAAATCCAGGAGCCAAATAAATAAAACAGTTTATGTTTAAAAATCTTATCAGCTTTTGATGCCTATCTTAAGATTCTGGAGCATTTCTTGCTAGCAGAAATGACCACTGAATCTTAATATGACCCTTTTGATCATTTTCCTGCTCCTCCCCTTACCCTTTGCCAGTACTTCAATTGAGGTCTAAAACACAGTTCCCTTTGGAAGGTGTGTTTGGAAATCAAGTAATTTCCCCTCATTTTTCTGAAACAAAGAAAATAAATTCAAGAGTATGAAGAGAATGAAGCTAATTCCAATGTGCAGTCAAATCTGTCATCCCTAAGACTGAAGAATAAAGTCTTATTCAACAACTTAAACAGCGTGCAGAAGGGCAAATCTCTTAGTTACAATTCCAATGTCTAGCAGCCTCCTCTGCAGAGGCCTTCTCCATTAGGACTGTGATGGTTTGAAACTGTCTTTTTAATTTTTCCATCACAGACCTGCAATCAGGGTCTGCAGAACCAACAAGGTAGCAATCACATGGGACCAATAACTTCCTTCCCAAAGAAGCAAGTGGCTCTGGTGACACATAAAGATATGAAGTGAGAGTTCAGCACTTTGTAGGTATCTCCTCCTGTACCAGTAAATCAACTTCATTTGCAGACAGAGGTGGTTCAGCTGCGTGACTCTTCTCATCCTACTGAAGCTATCTGAAATAAAGCAGCTGAATCAGGCCCTCAGAGTAGTCATTTCCCTTGACCACAAAAGGCAGGCTCAAATGTAGATCTTGATGTCCTTGAGCAGATGTACAACGCATTTAAGGTGTAATCTCTGAGTTTATGTACATGGGGAAGAAATAATAGAAGCATAGAATAGTTTGGGTTGGTAAAAACCTCCAAGATCATTGAGTCCAACCATCAACTCAACACCACCATGGTCATTAAACCATGTCACAGAATGTCATTACTCCTGTGATGCCCAAAGTTAGGGATGATAAATCCTGGAGTCCCTTAAGATGTGTGTGTCCATCCCTCTGGTAAGTCTGGAAACTGATATCTACACTTTTGCTGAATCTGGGTGACCTTGAAGATCTCAAAGTGAGTACAAGCTTCATACTAAGTAGTTTCATGGTAAGTAGAAGAAGGAAAACACAGGACATGGACACTCCTACTTTCCCCCACTAATAATATTCAGTCTCCACAGCTGAAGTAGTGCTGCTGAAGTATTCTGGAGATAGGAAGCTGCTCATGGATAAAAAAAAGGAAAATGCAGAGCGTATATAGGGCTGTGCATGTATGGCTGTGCAGACACAAACCACCACTCCCCATATCATCAGACCATTCTAGATGCTGAAACCGTAACCAAAGCAAGAACATCACAAGGTTTCCAGCAGCGCGCATGGTGAGATCCTCTGCTGAGTGATACCAAGGGTGGCATCTGCCCAGCCTTGTTTTAATCTTTCAGTCACAAAGAGCACGTCAATGCTTTAGAGCATTGCCAGTGCAGCCAGAACCCCGTCCCAGTTTGTCGTCTTTCACCAGGACCGCTGCGCTATGAATATTCCTGGGGCGCGAGAGCTGCGGTGCCAGCACTGCGAGGACTTGGGCGCAGTTCACACGCGTGTGCGCCGCCCCATGCATTCAATACAGCCATGCCCTGGGAGGGGAGAGCAAGTTCCGGGCGCAGAGCTGTTCCAACAACTCCTACATGTGGGACTGAATGAATATTCTCCGCTTAAATAGCCCCATATGCCCACACAGCCATCTCCCTTCCCGTTGAGGAAGGGACCTCAATGCAGCCTGACGCAATGCCTTCACCAGCCAAGCCCAGTACGGTGCTGGTCTGTCAGACTGGTTCATAGGAAATCTACTAACCCCAAAGGTTAGCTGGTATCCCAGACTTCCCAACCTCTCTCTGTCTGCTGGTGGTGCTAAGTAGGAAGCAATATCCAGCAGAAAACTAAGGCTGTCCTTCCCATGGGAGCACAGCTGCGCATCACAAGTACAGCTCCTGTTCCTCTGCTCCCACGAGTAAGACACTCAGTGTTTTCTATTTTGATGGACTTTCACACCTAAAGATAGGAGCCAGAAAAATGTTACAATTGCAGAAGACTCAAAACCTAGAGAGTCAGGAGGTCTGGTTCTAATCTTCAGTTTAACACCAGGGTGTAACTTCAGGCAAGCCTGGGTTTCTTTCTCATTCTTTGATTGTTTTCACTGTAAGCTCTTTGGGGCAGGAACTGTGTCCCATTGTGTTGTTACAGGGTGTAGAACAATGGGCCCCTGACCTCAGCTGGAGAATCAAGAGATTACGAGAATTATTTAGAGGAAATCTGTGGTTAAACAAGGAATTGGAATCAGACCTCAAGTCCCCATCAAGTGCCAGTACCAGATGACTATCCTTTTTTACCCTTCATTAAAAAAAAAAATTAAAGTCATAATCCACATCGATTGCTGTCCAACACTGGCCATTTTTCACACGTCTGCTCGCCTGCCCAACATCTAAAGAGCCTCCATGCTCCCCTGCTCTGCTGCCACGCTGGGTCAGAGCCTTTTGCCTTGACAGTGTCGATGCTGGCACTGCAGCTCGTTCTGCTTCTGATAGAGAAGGGTATCTGGGGAAGGAAGGCCGAGAAGGAAATCAAAAGGAAACGCAAGGGCTCGCTGTGCTGGTGAGCGCGCATGGGATTCCTCAGCTGTACATCGGAAATTAAATCCAGCCAGGGTGAACTCTGTGTGGTCCCACTAGCCATCCAACTCAAACTGCAGTTCATCCTGGCTGCCAGGCAGAGTTGTGGAAGAGAAAAAGGTTCAAGACATCGTGGAAAAGGAACAAAGAAGCCAAAAAGAGTGAGTTGGTGGAGGTTTTTTTTTTTTTTCCTCACCCTCCTCTCTTTTTTTTTTTTTTTTTTAAACAAACCACCTGGATTTTCAGATCTGCAGAATCCCATTAAAGGGCTTTTACTCCTTCGTGAATGGGAGGCGTTTGATGAAAAGGAATAAGGGGAGAGAAGTGTGTCTGCCTGTGGGAGAGGGGAAGAAGGGGAGATAATGGGGCATGGGAGCCCTTAATTTCTCCTGTCTCCCCTGCCGGTAATAGGGCTGGATGTAAACGCTGCTCTGGTGAATGTTGGAGAGTGATTACAGGATAGCTGAGGAAGGAGGAAGCATTTTGAAACCACAAGTAGGAAAGCAGCTCTTTGATGGAGGGTTAGTAATTTCTTTTCTTTTGTGCCCTCCTCCCTCATGCAGCAGCCCCCCTCTCCCTCTGTCCTCCACCTTCTGTAAACACAGTGGCAGAAACGAGACGTGGGCCAATCTGTTAAATGTTTGAAGGCAAAGTGGGCTCAGCAGTCACTCTTGCTCCATAGGATATCAAATAAGAGGCTAATAACACTGTAATGGGCCTTTCTGGTTTGGCTTTGCAGGCAGCTGTCCTGGGCAGTAAGCAAGGAGCCAGGGAGGAGGGAAGACACAAACTGCTATGATGGAGAAATGCCATGGAGTGTGATGGAAGTTCAGAAAATGAAGACTGCATTTTCTCAGTAGGCATCATTCAGGCATCAAAGTGCTGATGGCTGAGCAAACAGCAGCTCCAAGGTGTGTCATCTGCATGGAAGGACTTTATCACAGAATCACAGAATGGCTTGAGTTGGAAAGGACCTTAAAGATCATCTAGTTCCAATCTGTCTGCCATGGGCAGGGATAACTCCCATTAGACCAGATTGCTTGAAGCCATCCAGCCTGGTCTTTGACACTTCCATGGATGAGGTGTCCACAATTTCTCTGGACAACCTGTTCCAGTGTCTCACCACCTTCACAGTAAAGAGTTTTCCTGATGGCCAATCTAAATTTACCCTGCTCTAGTTTCAATCCATTGCCCCTTGTCCTACCACTGCAGGCTCTTATAAATAGTCCCTCTCCAGCTCTTCTGTAGACCTCATTCAGGTACTGGGAAGTACCTAAAGCCAAAGTAAACTTGAGGTTCATCCAAGCTAGTAGCTGCTTAAGGCAAACATAACCATACCCTAACACCCAGATGGGTTCTGAAGCCTGATGTTCAACTTCTGGCCTGGGTAAATCAACTACTTTGCTCTGCTTTGCTTTCCCTCATGTGGAAACAGGGAGGCAACTGCTCCTCTGGAAAGAGCTTGCATGCAGCGGCTGGGAAGAGCTGGGCATTACTGATCAGGCTCTGTGTGAATGTGCAGTTCTAGAATAAACTACCCATGGGGATAAACCCTCAACATAAACAACTTAATCATCTGTCCTCACACATGAGGTTCCTGCCTTCCTAAATACCAGAGATGTTGTTGTGTTTCCCATCCATATTCACAAGAAAGGGCAGAGAGAATGAGAACCAGGCTGAGAGTTTTACAAGATGTGGGGCAAAATCCTCCACCTCAGCACTGTAAGAGCTGCTCATTGCTGCTCTCTGGGCCATACTGCTCCAGAGCAGAGCAGGCAAGAGCTCTGTGTGCATCCTAAATCTGGTGTTTGCTTTCTAGTACACATCAGAGAGCAGTTTTTCTTCCCTGAGCTGAGTCCACTCCTGGCAAAAAGCAGTGATTTTAGAAGTGGCCTTCCAGTACCTGAAGGAGGCTACAGGAATGCTGCAGAGGGACTTTTAACAAGTGCTTGTAATGATAAGACGAGGGGGAATGGATTGAAGCAGGGACAGGGAAGATTTAGACAGGAGATTAGGATGAAATTCTTTCCAATGAGAGTGGTGAGACACTGGAACAGGTTGCCCAGGGAGGTTGTGGATGCCTCCTCCATGGAGGTGTTGAAGACGGAGTTGGACAGGGCCTTAAGCAATCTGGTCTAGTGAAAGGTGTCCCTGCCCATGGCAGGGGAGTTGGAGCTAGATGATCTTTAAGGACTTTTTCAGCCCAAACCATTCTGTTATTCTATGAAAGGATTAATTCAGCCTACAGGTTGTTACTAACCACTCCAGAAGCTTTGACTGCAGTTAAATACCTCTGTTGTACAAAATCCCATCTTGGGTGCTGGGTATCTAACTACCCCAGCCTGCACCCTGAAGTTTTTCCTGCATTTCAGACGGTGATTCAGCTCTAATCAATTCTGAATACAGTCTTTAGCTAGAATATATCATGACAGTCTTTTAATTAAATCTCCTGTTTAATACACCCACCCCCTGACACCTAACACTTTTTTTTGCCCCAGGCTCGTCGTGTTTCCTTGCATGACAGCCCCACCACGAAAGGCTCCATGTAAACAACTGTGAATGATGAAGAGTACACATCCTGTACTAAATATGCATGGTTTATGAGCTGGAATAAACACACCAGACAGCTCTGTTGCATGTGCCGAGCAATATCTATAAAAAGGACATTCTATTGCTATTGTTTATTCCTCTAAGTTTGCTTAGCCTATATATATATATATGTATAAATATAAGGCAGTCCAAAAGCTATTTATACACAGGCCATAAGCAGTCTTTTGTTTGGTCTCCTTCAGTGCAAGGGCTTGTGCATTAGTGATAGGAACTGACCAAAACAATGAATAACTGATACAGAATGTCCTTCAGATGAGGTGGAACAACCCCAGTTGTCTACCCATTGCTCATTGTTCCATGATGTTTTCCTTTTCTATCACTCTTCCTAAGTTCATATGTTGGGATTCCAGGCTATAATTAGAGGCTTTCAGCTGCAGCACAGATACACCCTTCTTTTGTGATCACCAAAGAGTTATGGAATTCATTGCTGCTTTTGGGTGTCCCCCATCCCATGAACAGATAAGCTGCTACCAAAAAAAAAGTTCTCAGCTTCTGAGACTCTGCTTCTCTCTCTACAAAGGTCTGTATCTGCTGTGGGCTTAGCAACCACCTGAGACTAAATGATCAAGCAGCACAGTTCTACACTGATAGTTCCCAACCTTCTTCCATTTCCTTCCTGCCTTTTATTCTCTTCCTCCTCTCCCTAGACCAGATAGCTCTGTTTCTTTGAACAGAATAGAAATAAAAGGGATGGGCAGATAGGAAGCTACTTTTTATTTTCTTGATCTGCTTATTTCTGATATTCAAATCAAGTTATGGAAGATGGAGACAACCAACAGAAAATATAACATGGAGCTGTTCTTTTCTATCTATAGTGCAAACTGATGTTTCCCAGCTCCCTCTGGTAGATATTGAGGACAGATGAGCCCACAAGCCAGCAAGAGGCAAAAAAAAAAATGTACACAAAGATTTTCAGCAGCCTCAAGCAGGACAGGCAACAGTTCTTAGTTATCCCCATACCTTGCCTACCACACTCTTTCTCTTAGCATTTTCTTAGTCCACAGCCACCTGGGACCAAGACCAAAGTCCTGAAGGCTGCAAACATTCCCTGAACATTTTCATCTTTCCCATCACCACTACCAAAAGACTTGTATCAGTGGGTACCATGACAGGATCCCCTTCTGGATAGTGAGCCCAACAGGTCACAGGATGCATAGAATGAACTGGGTTAGAAGGGACCTCTAAAGGTGGGCAGCAGGTTGAGGAAGGTGGTTCTGCCTCTTTGTACTGCTCTGCTGAGACCCTATCTGCAGTGCTGGGTTCAGCACAGGAGAGACATGAACCTGTTGGAGTGGGGCCAGAGGAGGCCACAGCAATGATGTGAGGGCTGGAACCCCTCTGCTGTGAGACCAGGCTGAGAGAGCTGGAGTTGTTCAGCCTGGAGAAGAGAAAGCTCTAGGGAGAACTTTTTGTGTCCTTTGAGTTTTTAGAGGGGTCGAGCAGAAAGCTGAGGCCAATCTTCTGAGCAGGACCTGTTATGACAGGTTTGAGACTAAAAGGGGGAAGTTCAGACTGGAGAGGTGGAAGAAATATTTTATGCTGAGGGTGGTGAGACCCTGGCCCGGGTTGCCCAGGGAGGTGGTAGATGCTCCACCCCTGGAACCATCCCAGGTCAGGTTATCTGGGGCTCTAGGCAACCTGCTCTAGTTGCAGCAGTCCTTGCTGACTGCAGTGGGGTTGGACTAGATGAGCTTTAGAGGACTCTTCCAACCCAACCCAGTCTGGGATTCTATCAAATCTGCTAGAGAATCAGACTTAATGATTTGGGATTTGTTCAACACTGTGCCCTTCTAAAGCCCCAGCACGCTGTCATCCTGGCACCACATTGCTCCCAACACCAAAGCCCTGTACCAAAGAGATTCTCTGTCTCTACTCAAGGCTTCTCCATAGCACCCGCTGCACAGAACTGGCACAGGAGCCAGCAGGAAATTTGCTGCACCGTAGGTACCATATTCTTATTACCCTCCATCATCCCCCTTTGCTTTCCCTTTCCTCTGTCCAAAGTTGGCACCTGGGCTAATGTTACTTTTGTTAATGAACAATCATGGCTTGGCCATAAAGCAATAAACGGCGCCATGAGCTCATTAGACATGAAGACCACACTGAAGTCCGCGCTTGTTATCTCCAGCCCTTATCGTTTGGGGAAAGCTGAGCTGGGGGCTCCCAGGAGGGTTCAAATATCATCTTGTGGAAAAGGAAGGTGGGAGGCAGAGTAACTGGAGATGATCAATCTCCAAAAGGCAATAACTGAAGGCTTCAGCTATGAAAATGCATTAGTTGCCACAAAGGGCTGAGGATTAAACCCAAGCAGGGTTAGAGGCAGGAGCATCCAGTCGACCAAGGTGCTATCAAGGCGTGATCTTATTACTTTCAAGGGATGCCATTAAAACTCTGTTTACAAACCTAATGTGCCAGGGAATGGGTCAAGGAAAGAATTATTAGCAACAGAGCTATTTGATCTCTTTTATGATCCAATGAGTCATATCACTTCATACATTAGAAGGTGAATAATGAAAACCTCAAGCCTGTTGATTTATACATGTGTCCAGAATCCTGTGTTCTTTAACCCCAGATGCCCTCTTAAGTGTGATTCATCCTAAATCAAATGGAAGATCGGGTGCCATCATCCACACTCTCTCCTCCCACGCTCTAATTGAAATGGTGATTGACATCCTGGCAGAATAAAATACCAGTGCCCAGTGATGGATGGCCAGGGCAGAGGATGGGGTCAAGATACAGGACTTGCAGATATAACTCTATCCTCCTCCCCATATGGGATGGTCCCAGTTTCACCTAACGCTCCCTCTGGAATGCTAGAGACAGAGACGCTGAATAATTTAGGCTAGAGGGGACCTCTGGAGGTCATCTGTCCATCTGGACATACATTAGGGGGGCAGATCTGAGTGGATATAAGAGCTTTTCTTCTCATAACATACTCATGGCTATAGCTTCACCAAAGGCACATGACCATTGTGCCTCTGCACTGGTGAGGCTCCACCTCTAACACTGGGTTTGGTTTTGGGCCCCTCACAAACAAGGAGGACGTTGAGGTGCTGAAGATTGTCCAGAGAAGGACACTGAAGCAGGTGAAGGGTCTGGAGAACAGATCTTGTGAGGAGCAGCTGAGAGAAATGGGGTGGTTGAGTCTGGAGAAGAGGAGGCTGAGGGAAGACCTCATTGCTCCCTACAACTCCCTGAAAGGAGGTTGGAGTAAGGTGGGGGTTGGTCTCTTTTCCCTAGAATAAAGAGGAAATGGACTCAAGTTGCACCAGGGGAGATTTAGGTTGGACATGAGGAAGAATTTATCTACTGAAAGAGTGGTCAGGCATTGGAATAGGCTGCCCAGGAAGGTGGTGGAGTCAACATCCCTGGAGATGTTCAAGAAATGTGCAGACATGGCACTTTGGGACATGGCTTAATGGCCATGGTGGTGTTGGGTGTTGGGTTGGACTCAATCTTGGAGGTCTTTTCCAACCCAAATTATTCTATGATTCTATGACTCAAGCCAACTTTGAAGGTGGACAAAGAGCTGAGGGAAACATCTGAAGAAGTTTAGAACACAACTGAATTTCAACAACAAGAAAAATAATAATCAGAAGGGAACAGAATCTGCTTTGTACCTTTTTGTTTGTTCATTCAAAATGTTTGGTACAGATTCCAAACCTCAAGTCAATCATCTTGTAGAGCTCTGTAAATACTGCCCTGCACCATGGGCCATGGGCTCACTCACTGTGGCTGCAGAGAACTCTGAACCAGCACTTTTCACATACCATCTATTAGTGCCCAACCAGCCTATAAAAGTAATTTTAGCAAGAAATAAGCTTTATGCATTTGGAATAAGGAAGCCAAAGAGATGTTTTCCCCCCTTCTGTTAATCACCTGGCCAAGAAATTCTGTGAAATCAGTTAGGTCAAATGCCTACTCTTCTTCAGAAGCAACTGCCTCACTAAACATGAGCACACCCAGTAAGAAGGTCACTTTCACTCTGAGCTGTGGGAAAACTGTGGAGGGTGTAAGAAAGACATTTCTTCAGCAGCAACCACAGAAACTCAGAAGTTGCTCAAGGCTACAAAAAGGAGAAAGCTGATTTCTTTGAATAATCCCATGTTCCACCAATAACATTACCAAAAAGCTAAACACTCCTGGAATGTGAAGTTGTGCAAATTTTCTTCACCACTCATCCCTGAGATTTCAGGGCAATTCAAGAAAATACTACTGAAACAATCTGAGGGCAACCAAAGGCTTTACATTTTCCAGCACGTAAGAAATTCCATCCTTGCTCACTTTCTAGCAGTTTCACAAATATCTGGAGGCAAGTCCAACCCTGGAGGTTTTGAAGGCTTTCCAAGAAGGCTTTCATAATGTGCTGTGTATCCCCAGGCCTTGATCAACTGCTTGTGCTGCCCAGCAGGAGAAATCATTGCAGGTCATTTGTGACTTTCTGGTCTGCCCCACGTTATTGTGCCTGTTCTGTTTATTTGCCACAGTGCTCACAGCTTGATGATGGGTATGAAACAGTCTCTGAGTCTCTGAGAACACTTCTTTTTTTTTTTTTCTTTTGCAAACTTGAGCTCTTTGCATGACAGACCAACAAAAAAAAAAAAAAAAAAACAAAACCCAAACCCAACCCCAAGCAGACCCATAGGGTTTGCCAATATCCAACCCTTGGAGCCCATCCAAGATCTAGACCACGGTCATGTTTTTCTTGTGATGGGTGAAGGCAATGAATGTTGACACTGGGGACATTACATTCTGCATCACAATACAGAGTTTTATTGTTATTTTTTTTCTGTGGCTGAAGCCAGGAAGAAAGAGAAGCTGGGCTGAAGGAGCAAGGTCATGCTTCAACTTCAGCAGTTTAAGAAAGCTGAGCAATCAACCTGAGAGATCTCTTTTGCCTTGCCAGGGCTTTTAGTTTCCTTTTTGAAACACACCTACAGCCCTTGACATTTTTCCTTTTGCTAAGAAACAATTCAGAACAGAACCAAAAGCGTGGTTTAGAGGGATGAGAGTTGTACTAAACACCACTTTTGAAGGTGGTGCTGACACAGTGGGATTAAATAAACTGAGCCTACCAGCAGAGCAGTAATGATGCTCCACCTTCCACACTAGCCCCACTCTTTCAGGATGGAAACAAATTCAATCTGAAGTTTTGATCAGGATCCAAAGCATGCAGCTTCTTGGGTTTACCCCTGCAACATGCCACCAAATGCTAAAATCAATATATTGCAGATTTCAAATAAATTAATCTATGTCTTAGACACCAAGCTCAAAAACGGGCTGACCAAACACCATCCCTGCTCATGAAATCCGTTTTACCAAGCTGGGCAAGTGCTGCTCATGACCCTTGCAGCTGCAGCTGCTGCAGTAAGAAATGTATCTCCAGCAGACATTTGGGAAATATTGAATGTGGGATCTCAAAGAATTTTCAATGAAAACTCACTCACAGATCACTTCTGGACAGGAATCCTATATTACAATATAGACCAGACTCAGACAGCTGTTGGGAACAGCCAAGCTTTTTCTGCTGCTTAGAGAGAAAACTTTTCCCTAGCATGTTGAAAATGAGGCTTATGAGTTCTTGTCTATTCTCAGACCTGGAAAATGAATGACTTCTCTCTCTGTAACACCATCCACAAGCCAGAAAGCCCTCGTAATGCACAGTGTAACCCAGGAATTTCCACATTCACTCCGAACCAAAAGCCATGTAGTTCCAGCTAAGAGCATTGGACACCAGCCTGCTATCTCCCTTCTGTTTGGCAGGACCACACATTGACAGGCTTTAAATATTTATTTTCACTTCTTCCCCATCTAACATCAAACATAACAGCCACATGGAGCAGTTAGCAAACTGTCTTGTCAGATAGGAGCAAAGCCATTGAGAACTGGGGGTTTAGGTTTAACCCACGTCCGCCACCGCCGATCACTGCGAGTCACAAATTATGTCATTTCAGCAGCAGAGCTCCTGCCAGCAGAAGGATTAGCAACATTCAGTTGTAAGGAGCCACTTCTTTTCAAATAACATTTAAAAACTTCCAGTGCTTGGAATTACAGTGATTAAATGGAGAGTGGAGTTGAATGCGCCGGATATGGATCACTTCTAATTTTGCACTTATATCCAGTAACCCATCATAAACTATCCACAGGCCTTTGGTCTTCGTTTCTCTCACACCAGAATCCTTAAACAAAAAAAGATGATCCCTCCTTGAAGCCGTAATAGTGGAAAACCAAGGAGAGATAAGAAGCTACCCACAAAATTCCCAGACTTCAGATGTCCTGTTTTCAATTCTGGCTACGTTGGGGAGAATTAAGAGAAATGCCAATGAAGTGACACAAAAGTGAAAAATGAAACCAGACCTACAGAACACGAATCTAGGATGACTTCTGATTTAGAGAGTCCACACTCCTGTATCCAGTTTCACAAAATTCATTATTCCCTATTCCCATGAGTAAATATCGGTCGTGGATCTACGGACCAAGACCTCAGACTGAGAGCACAGCTGGTTTAAAAGAGCTGAAACGGGGTAATTATCTTAAAAGAGCAGAGATCTAAAGAGAAGTATTGATTTTGATGACTTTTTTTTTTCTTCTGGTGGAAATGTCAGGTGGTTTGTTATGTTTCTGTATTGTTTACCACACTAAGTAAGCTGAAGTGACTAATCCCCCTGACAAAGTGTTTGGGTAATATGAAATCCATTTTTAAGCTGGCCTGCAGAACCTGACAACTTCAGAACTTTATCCCAAATGGGAATAATCTCTTCCTCCCTCTCAAACTACAGTATTTCAGAGGGAGTAGACATTCCTCTTTGGTATCTTCTGTACTGCATATGGCTACAAGGAGGTCTTTTCCATGAGTTTCTGATGTTTCCTTTGCAGTTTGAGCCACTTAAGCAATTACAATGCTATTGTCTCCTCTTCTTTCCTTTTTCAGTTCCATGTCAAATCTGCAGATGCAGAAATGCCTCAGAATGGATGTCAGCAATTCAGCTGCTGTGCCCTTCCTTCTCCTGCTTTAGGTATGCTAAATTGTACAGGTTTTTTATGCTAGGTTTATCATCAACATAGAAGTTTTGAGTCAGCTTTAATCCAAACACAGAATCACCAAATCCCAGCATGATGGGATTGGAAGGGATCTCTGGAGATCATCTAGTCCAACCCCCCTGATGCAGCAGGGACACCCACAGCAGGGTGCCCAGGATGACAATGGCCAGGTTTGGAATCTCTCCAGAGAAGACTCCACAACCCCCTTGGGCAGCCTGCTCCAGAACTCCAGCACCCTCAAAGCAAAGAACTTTCTCCTCGTGTTCATAGAATCACAAAATGGTAGGGGTTAGAAGGGACCTCTGGAGAGTGCAACCCCCCTGCCAATGCAGAGTCACTTAGGGCAGGTCACCCAGCAACATATCTGGACAGGTCTTGAAAGTCTCTAGAGAAGGAGTCTCCACAATCTCTGGGCAGCCTGCTCTAGTGCTCCATCATCCTTACAGTAATGAAGTTTTTCCTTGAGGTGGAACTTCTTGGGTTCCACTTTGTGTCCACTGCCCCTTGTCTTCTCACTGGCCACCACGGAAAAAGAGTCCAGCACATCCTCTTGCCCCTCACCCTTTAGGTATTGATCAGCACTGAGAAGATCCCCTCTCAGGCTGCTCTCTTCAAGGCTAAAGAGCCTGAGGTCTCTCAGCCTTCCAGCCACCGACCATAAGCTGTGACCTCCTCAAAACAGGCCAATCCACCTGGAAAAATTAATGCTTCTCTCTTTCTTTCCACATTAAAGTAATGACATAAAATAATCAGATGCTGGAATGTGTCTTGGCATGAAGAACAAACCCCATCAGCCAGCTTTATTAGCTGTTTCCCTGGAAGAAAGCTCCAAAGGCCCTACACGTATTTACTAACATGCACTGTGAATGACCTCAGATCTTCCAGGCCAGGCCAGGGCAAAAAGCTCCTTTAAACATCTTTATAACTCATTTTATACTTTGCTTCTTTACCAGCCAGAAGGAAGGATGGAAAAACATTCCCATTGCCTGGGAAATGTGTGGAAAGGGAGATGATGTATTGCAAACAGGGACTTGGCACTGTGATGCCTCCCGAAGTGCCTGCTGCAGTGTGTGGGTTTTCTTCAGCTGCTAGCATTTAGGGGGCTGTGCTATTTTGGGGACAGGGAATCACTTGGGATCCCTGCAAACGCCTGTGGATCTGAAGGGTTTCATGGTGGCTTCTTGATCTTGGAACTGGCAGGGGTTTTTTGGGGGATGGAAGGAGTGATATATGCTGCTCTTGGGATGATGTGCTGGGGAGGTGTCACTTGGAGTCCAGTTCTGGGCACCCCAGCTCAAGGACAAAGAACTACTGGAGAGAGTCCAGCACAAGGCCACTAAGATACTGAGGGGACTGGAAGATGTCTCATATGAGGAAGGGCTATTCAGCTTGAGGAAGAGAAGGCTAAGGGGGCATCTTCTTCTTATCTAAGGGGTGGGTGTCAGGAGGATGGGGCCAGAGTCTTTTCAGTGGTCTCCAGTGACAGGACGAAAGGTAAGGGACATAAACTTGAACACAGAAAGTTCTAACTAAGCATGAAGAGGAACTTTATGTTGAGAGTGGCAGAGCATTGGAACAAGCTGCCCAGAGAGATGTTGGCATCTCTGTCTCCAGAGACTTTCATGGCCCATCTGGATGTATTCCTGTGTGACCTGCTATAGTTGGTCCTGCTCTGGCAGGAGGGTGGACTTGATGGCATTCAGAGGTTCTTTCCAACCCCTAACATTCAGTGATTCTGTGGTTTGTGATTTAGAAAGGGTGTCTTCGTATTCTGGCAGCAGAATGCTGTGGTCCAACTGCCTCTGGGAATAGCCTGATGGCCTGGTTCAGCAGATCCACAATACATTGCAGAAGGGATCCTACACATGAAGTTGGCTGGAGGTACTAAAGAGAATGTGTGGGAGCAGAGGGGTATTGGACTCAGCAGGTCTTGTGGGAGGTATTGCCAGCTCCACTTCACAGAATCACAGAATGCACTGGGTTGGAAGGGACCTCTAAAGGTCATCTAGTCCAACCCCTCTGCAGTAAACAGGGACATCCCCAGCTTGCTCAGACCCCCATCAAGCCTGACCTTGAATGTCTCCAGGGATGGAGCCTCTACCATTTCCCTAGGCAACTTGTTCCAGCGTTCCACCACCCTCAGAGTAAAGAACTTCCTCCCGATGTCCAGTCTAAATCTACCCTTCTCTAGTTTAAAATCATTGCCCCTTGTCCTAGTGTTGCATGCACTAAACAATCCCTCCCCAGCTTTCTTGAAGACCCCCTTATGCCCTGAAGAGATATGCTGAGAAATTAACAGGCACCCAACACCATCAGACTCAGGAACAAATTCTAGTTTGCTCTGTGGCAAGAAAACCCCAGATGGGAGGAACTTGTTTCAAACAGCCACTTGCACAGTATCTGGCCTGGGAGAACTCTGTCATAAACTAAGACAAGAGCACAGGAGGGAGGGATGCAGAAACATAAAAGGAGAGGATGATATTAAATTTGCATATGGTTCACATGAGAGGAAAAGAAAAATTGACCGAAGCTAAACAGAAAAGCTGGGTCACAGTAGACAAAAAGCAGAGCAATGTGTAGACAGAGGCCCAGATGAAAGGATGAGGTGTCAGGCAGATTCAGCTTTTCCTTGCGGAGCTGGGGTCAGCTGAACTCTGTGTTCAGTTAAATCAATCACACTGACCAGGGAGGGCAGATGCCAGCCAGAGCTGAAGTCCTGCAAAGAGCAAGCTGTGTTCTTCAGGAGAGACACCTGAGAAAGGACCTGCTCCTACAGTAGCCACCGGAACCATTGCTGTGTGCCCTGCTATGAAGCATCCAAACTGGAGTTACAGTTCAGTGAGAACCCTAATCACAGACAAAAAGATGCACTGCTTCTCAAGCCAGTCATCAAACAAGCTTCCTCCACTTGGGCCCCTCTCTCTGGCTGACCTAGGATTATACGTCCATCAAGAGGGGGCACCAGTACCACTGATACAGATTGCCTACGGGACTGAGAAAGTTTTCTCATGGCCATCACAGTAACAGAGAGCTATCAGCTGTCTGGAGAGGTTTCCAAGTATTCTGCAGCTCTAGATCTAGATTGCCCCCCACTAGAGGTGGTAGATGTCCCAACTCTGGAACCATTCCAGGTCAGGTTGTTTTGGGCTCTGAGCAACCTGCTCTAGTTGCAGATGTCCTTGCTCACTGCAGGGAAGATGGACTAGATGACCTTTAAAAGGTCCCTTACAACCCAAACCAGTCTCTGATGCTTTGATCTCAAAAATACATCTCAAAAGCTGTCAAATATTTACATTTACAGATTGACAAGACTCTGCAAGTTTCTGCAAGTTCACCCTACAGACCTAAGTCCAGGTCCCAGTCCAAGTCCCAGTTGAGTGTTCTGACCAGAAGGAAACATCACCTCTAGCTTGTATGAGCCTGCTCTTACCCAAGCATCTGCTCGACAATGGAGGGCAACTCTGGGGGCATGGAATAAGGGGTATTTAGCAAAGCAATTCACTGAAAGATGAAGCCTGGTGAGAACTTCTGACATTTCAGACTCAAACATGAATCCTTAAAAGCAAAACACTGCATCTCCCAAAGAAACACCACAAGCAGGGCCTGACGAGCAGGCTTTGGAACAGGCTGCCTAGGGAGGTGGTGAAGTCACCATCCCTGGAGGTGTTAAAAAGATATGTGGACATGGCACTTCAGGATATGGTTTAAGGGCCAAGGTGGTGTTAGGTTGATGGTTGGACTTGGGCATCTTAGAGGTTTTTTCCAACCGAAATAATTATCTGATTCTATGACAGAGTGCTTTAGAAAAGACTCATAACCCAGCAACTCCATTCATTCAGCAGCATGGCTCCCCATGATCTCAGTACAAATGAGAGTAATGACAAGTCTCTCAGTCTCTAGAGGGAGGTTTAGAACTCCTCTCTTTGAAGACTTCTTATAACCAAAGCCTCAAAGTTCCATTTTCTCCCCAGTTCTCAGTCGGCCGCATACACAATATTAAAAAAAAAAAAAGAAAGAAAGAAAGAAAAAAAAAAAGTAAATAAAAAAATCCAGCACTTGCATAAATAAAAATATAAATGGCATCCTGTGTTCTCTCCCACACCCCATTCTTCCTCCCTCCTCTCTCCTCATTGTTTGTTCAACAGGATGTTGGCTTCGCTGCGAGGTACACCAAGCCATCTGTCAAAAACGTGGAAGCAGTTACCAGGGCGCGCGCACACACACAGAGGCTGGAACGACATGTTACGGCGCCTGCTCAAGGTTGGCATCATAGCCTGGGCCTTGGGAGAGCAATTCAAGCCCCAAAGCTGTGTCTGCTTAATCCAAATTACAGCTTTCCCCCTTATTCACAAAGGCAGCGGCACTTTGCTTGAGTGGGTAGCTCATGCGGGATGCTCCAGAGAGGAGAGGATGGCACTCCGGGAAAAGCTGAGTCTTGACGGGGAGATCTGACACATATAAGAGCAACTGAAGCAGTGTGGTCTACTGGAGCTCAAAATTAGAGTGCTCTACTGGAACCTAGAAGCAGAATGGTCTACTGGTACCCAGCTGCAGTGTGGTCTACTGGAACTCAAATGTGGTGTGGTCTACTGGAACTCGAAAGTAGTGCGGTCTACTGGAACTAAAAAGTAGTGTGGTCTACTGGAACTAAAAATGGTGTGGTCTACTGGAACTCAAAAGTGGTGAGGTCTACTGCAAGTCAAAAGTAGTGTGGTCTGCTGCAACTCAAAAGCAGTGTGACCTACTGCAGCTCAAAAGTGGTGTGGTCTGCTGGTCAGAAACAGAGTCCTTCTCATAGATATGTGAAGGTAGAAGGGAATGGGAGTGAGATAGGAATGTTTTTGGAAGTGTTTCTCCCAGATAAGAATAAATTATTAGGGATTTCTGAACTTCAACAACCTTCTTGAAATCTCTCTCCTAAAGTTAGAGCAGCTCTTCATACATTTTTGCTCTGGGCCAGTTGTTCAGCTGTACCTGTGAACATCAGAGACCTGACCTTCTCACTTTCTACAACTCTCCCAAAGGACATTGTGAGCAAGATGGTGGGTGGTACCTTCTCCCAAAGAACACATGACAGGACAAGATTAAATGGCCTCAAGCTGTGCCAGGGGAGGTTTAGGTTGGACTGGAGGAATAATGTCTTCCCTGAAAGGGTTGTCAAGCCCTGGAACAGGTTTCCCAGGGCAGTGGTGGAGTCTCCATCCCTAGAGGGATTGAAAAGTCCTGTAGATGAGCTGCTGAGGGATATGGTTGAGTGGTGGACTTGGCTGTGCTGGGCTAATGGTTGGACTTCATGATCTTAAAAGGTCTTTTCCAAACAAAATGATTCTATGATTCCTAACAGATCTTGAACTGGCCTCAAGAAGGGGAAGAAAGATCTGCCAGATTTTGAAATGAGTGGTTTGAAGTCCCATCTTGGTTCACTAGATGCTTCAAAGGAAGCAGGAAGGGTAAAATGCCTGATTCAGAACTGAAATAATGCATTAGGTTGATTTGCTTGGCGGAGCTTCCAGCAACTTAGTACATCTAAGTCCTGGGTTGAAATATCCTATCTAGAAAGGGACCAGTAGTTAGTTCACTCTGCATTTTTTTTAGCCCTTGACCCTGCTGAGAGCATCCAACAGAGCTGCCAAATAGCAAGGGTTGCAGAAGCATTTGTTCTTTTCCCTTTGCAGACAAGGGATCCCCTACTTGTTCAGTGGTAGGAGAGAAGAGGCCACATTGCTGGACCTGAGCAATGCACGTGACAGCAGAGGTGGAGATCTTGAGGTGAAAGGTTCCATAAACCAATTGCCAGGAAAACACACAACTGGAAACAAGTGCTGATAAAAATTGCAACATTCAGCCATCAAACACCTTGAATCATCACAGCTCTTCGATGTAAAAATGTGGGATAAAAGAGACTAAAAAGGTTCTGTAGCACATTTAACCCAACCCAGTGTTTTCTGTCATCTATTTCACAGCACAGGTCTAAGAAAGCAATTATAGTCTATCACTAAACAAGGGCAGAAGACTTGATTTTAGAAGATGAAAAATGCCATCAATGAAAACTGCAGCATTGGAAAATGCATTTCATCCCAGAGCTTAAGTTTAAGGTATTCACATCAGAGTATAGCCATTTATTTCTGGTAGATTTCTATTGGCTTCAAACCTAGACATCACCAGGAACCACAGCCGCTCATTATTAAAAGGGTCTTGTAAGGAGCAGGCCAAGGAATACCATAGATTTGACCTAGGGTTGTTCTCCAGGCCAGGGTTTTGTCTCTGTTATAGTCAAAACAGTGACAAAAAAAAAAAGGGAGACAGACCTTGATGTTTCATTCACCCACAGAAAACCTTCTGAAAGTTTTAGCAAGGCATAGAACCATCAAACTCCCTGGGCACCTTGGAGCCCATCTAGCCCAAGCTCTCCACAGTTTTGGGGGCTTGGCAGGGATGGCCATACTCTGTTCATCCCCTCAGTGCACAATCATAGAATCATATCACAGAATGGCTTGGGTTGGAAGGGAACTTAAAGATACCCTTGTTTCAACCCCCCTGCCATGGCCAGGACACTTTTCACTAGAGCATGTTGCTCAGGGCCCCATCCAACCTGGCCTTGCACACCTCCAGGGAAGGGGCATCCACAACCTTCCTGGGAAACCTGTTCCAGTGTCTTACCACCCTCACTGTCAAGAATTCCTTCCTAATATCCATTCTAATCCTACCTTCCTCAAGCTTCAATCCATTCCTTCTCAGCCTATCACAACAAGCCCTTATAAAAAGTCCCTCCCCAGCTTTCTTGTAGCTCCCTTCAAGTATTAGAAAGCCACTATAAGGTCTCCCTGGAGCCATCTCTTCTCCAGGCTGAACATAAACATAAACATTTGTTGCCATAAACAAAACTAAGGCAATGCTCTCAACACTAGCACTGAATAGAATTAGTTGAAATAAAGTTTAGCAAACAAAAATACAACCAAACAACACAACAGCACAACTTGGGGCTAATCAGAACCAGCTCCCCTCTACTTCCAGCTCCCACTCAGTTTTCAACCACTGGAAATGAAAACCTTCCTGGTTTTAAGAAGCTACAATACTCTGACAACTATTTGACTCAAGTCAGAGTTTGCTTTTCTTGATTATTTCCCCCCAGAAATACTACGCTGCTCCTGACCACCTTACAGAGCACTTGTGAAGAAAGAAAAAGGCCCAAGTAAAAGTAGAATCTCTGGTACCTGGCCAGGATGTAGAGCTGAGCACTGCTACCTGGTCCAAGCTCCATGCAGTCATGTTTCTACATGTGGACTGACACCTAAAGCCCAACACAGGCTCCTGCAGTACTTTCCTGCCCTTACACCAAGAGACTTGTAAGGCCTTTTAGGCCCCTGAAAATACTTGCTAACACTGTAAAGACAGATTTACCCTGAAATGAAGAAGACAGATAGACCACATCCATTTGCTCTGCAGAAACATATACATTTGGGTCACTGTTGAGAAGCAGCATGGCTCATTTATCTTCTTTAGGGTTTCCCAAGGAGCACACACAAAGCTTAGCATGGGCATAGCTTTATATAGAATTGTTTTGTCTGGAAAAGACCTCCAAGATCATAGAGTCCAACCACCATCCAACTCCACCAAGCCTGGTGCCAAAATGTGTCACTTAGCATCCACCTCTCCACAACCTCCATTAAGATAGTTGTAAAGAGCAATAGGGTCTCCCCTCAGCCTCCTCCTCTCCAGACTATAGAGCCTCTGTTCCCTCATCAACACAAGTCAACATGAAACAAGGTCAGACTCCAACCAGTGCTCAGGTCTGCACTCAAAATGCATTCTAGATGTAGCTCACACCTTGTCCATCACCTAAGCCTATATCTGAGTATTGCCTCTCCCCCTCATATCCAGCAAGAGCATCAGTGCAGTAGAGAAGGTCACCATTAGTTCCAACATGACTGGAATGAGGGAGGCTTTGCCTAACTGTACCCAAAACAGCCCAGTTCTGGTAACTGCTTGGTCTTATCTCTCCTGCTGGCCTTTGTTTGCAGATGGAGATGATACTTGAGGACTTCCAACGTATGGTTTCCCAACCAGTAAATTATGGTCTTATTCATGAATCCTTCCAGGCCCTTCCACATGCCCCAGGAGGATGGCAGAAGTTCCAAGACCCTCATTTGTCATTTTTGTCATTTGTTTTTTTCCTCCAGTGGCTCCCCTGCCTCTATCTAATCAGGGGGACGTTTCCTGTCTTTGTTCTCAACCATTCATCCTGCGGGAATGATGATTATCATCAAACAGCATTAAAATAGAAAGCCTGGAGCCAGCACCCAATTAGGACAGCGTTAGGGAGTCCTGGCAGAGAGGAACGGAAGAGACCACGGACAGTGCAAACGGCAAGAAGGGGCTTCAACTTACGTGCCCTTCAACCACAGCATCATCCCATCTCCAGAAATAACCCCAGCTTCAAACCCAGCACGGCCCAAGCCTGAAAGCAATGTCAAGTACACTCTGCATGTCACCAGCAGGCCTGGAGAAGGGAACGAGTGCCAGGCCATCCACCAGCTTAAACCACCCACGGGCTGGGAGACCGCCGCTCCAGATCCCACCACGTGGGAAAGCATTCAGGCTTCCTTTGTGCATCAAATCTCTGCTGCCAGATAGCAATGGTGAACCTCTCCTGAAGGAACAGTGAGATAACAGAGAGGTTCTCAGGGTGGAGGGGTTATTTTAAGCCTTGGATCCATACTAGATAAAAATCTACTTCTTCATGCTGCCTGTTCGAGTTCCCAATATATATCTCATCCTTGTTAGAGCTGGAAGAGTTCATACTTATGTAACAAATGTGAGTGAAGGACCAGTGACAAACTGGAAGACTCTTCCAGGCTGTAGGGAGTTTTGGATGAGTTATGACCAGAAATTTGGCTGACCAGATAGTTTTCCCTTCAAAAGTGTTTCTTTTAGATAATTATTTTGTTTCTAAGAGAATAAACCCCAACATTAAGGATTTTTCTTTTCATTTTTTTGCAGAAGGACCTATCAGCTTACATAAAACCTCACTTCACCTTGATTTTCAACTGGATATCAGATCCAGTAGGTTAAAGAAGTTGGTAGGGTTAGACCTAACACCTCTAGCATTGAAAATATTATCTGAGATGACAAATGAATATTTTTGAACAAGGCCAGTCTTTAAACCCTTGAGAAAAAAGAATTTTCCCCATTCTTCAGCAAATTATTTTTACCTCAGTCATCCAGGGTAGAGCAAGGAAAGCTCAGTAGGAGCAGAGCTCCTGCTTCCTGGTACCCAGATTACACCCTCTAGGCACAACATTATGGGCACAGCTGATAGGACATGGTGTTCTGCTGTCTCTCCTTGCTTAATGACAACCTGACCAGCAACACACTTGAGACATGCTCCAGGTCATAAAATCCATCATAGGTCATGTACATAGGGGCAGGTACAAGGTTGTCCCATCCCTCCTCCTCTTCTTCCAAAGTATCTCTGATTTAACCTTAACTCCCCAGCTTCCTCACCTGTTCAGTAGGGAATATATTTCTTTATATACTATAAGAGAAGGGAAGTTCTTATGAGTGTGACTATGGTGTCCCAGAAGAAGGCCTGAAGATTTGATTGGATGGAAAAATCAGAAGCAGCTGGACAGGACAGCTGTGAGCTGGGATTCTTTTCTGATTTTGTGCCTGGCTTTGACAGATTCTCTCTCTTTCTCAGAGATATTGGTCAGGCATTGGAACAGGCTGCCCAGGGAAGTGGCAGAGTCACCATCCCTTAAAGTGTTCAAAAAATGCCTAGACATGGCACTTCAGGACATGGTGTAGTAGCCATGGTGGTATTGGACTGATGGTTGGACTTGATGATCTTAGAGATCTTTTGCAACCTCAATGATTGTATGATTGCATATTTTTTTTGGTAAACCTAGAGTCACTTTGTGTCAAAGTGGTTTTAAGGGTAGCTGCTGGATGAGAGCCTTAAAAGCATGGAGTGCTGCTTCTGATAGAGTTGGCTTAGCCTCCAAACAAAGTTACAGTAATTTACTGCAAAGATCCTAGAACCTGGAGATCACAAAGGACCCTTCAAAATTACCTCAGCAGAGGTCAAAGCTGAAGAAAAGCTTTTCCTAAAACCCCATATGACAAAGCCAGCACAATCGCCATGACCCTCTGCATCTCTGGTTTTGGATCTGAATCCCAGATAGTGATTTAGGTCTTTATAGGAGGCAAATTCCAAGCATTGACCTCTAAGGAGTGGGGAAATTCAGACCCAGTCATTGAGCCCATCACTCTGCTGCTGGCTGGAAAAGAACTGAGTCAGGTTTAAAAGTATAAATACCTTCATAATTTGAAAGTTTGCTCTTGTCATTATGTTTGGCCTATTTTTTTTATTTTCCCAATAGTGTTTTTTTTTTTTCCCCTTCCACTTTCTCACTTGAGGGTAGTAAGAAATGCTTGCTTAAAAAGTACAAGGCTGCAAAGCTGAATTGTTTTTGTCTTGCTCATCTTTATCCACCCTGGCGCCAAACCCCGCGCTGGTGTAAATCATGTACTCGATGGGAACGTTGCTCATTTATATCCAAAGTGAATCCGGTCTCCAGTGTCTCCAGATAATGATCTTGTTGTGTTTAATACTGCATAAACACATTGGATGATGCCTTCCCTGCCTTTAAAAAGCTTGTTTAACTTTTTTGTGTCTCATCTTCAGTCGGAATAGCAAACAACAGGAGGGAAGGGTGGAGGAAAGGGTGAGATCCTAGCAATGAGATCATGCAGAACAGAGGCTGGTAAACGTGAGGGTGAGAAGACTTTCAAACACAAGTCTACCTCTGCAAAATCAATGGGAGGGAAAAAAAAAAGAGAAAATACAGAGGCTAAATTTAACCCTTATTCTATTTAAAACCCGTATGCAGCATCTTGCACAACTGCATTACATAAACACAATTGAGTTATATTTACCGTTTGAAACAAAACACAGAACCCTCCGTTGCAGGACCAAAAGTCCCACCCTGCTATGGCATTTGAATGGAGAAAGAGTCATGAGGTGGGAGCAGTCCTGAAGCCCAGCGTTCT
Source organism: Indicator indicator (assembly GCF_027791375.1). Classification (NCBI taxonomy): domain Eukaryota; kingdom Metazoa; phylum Chordata; class Aves; order Piciformes; family Indicatoridae; genus Indicator; species Indicator indicator. The sequence continues at coordinate 13,783,502 of NC_072035.1, forward strand.
GCTGGGCCTCCACCTTGGCTGTGCTGGCTGCCCTCCTTGACCATACAGCAAATTCATCTGCCAGGAGCAATCAGTTCCCAGTTTGCTGCATGAAATCAGCCTTCCCTCTAGTATCATGTGATAGAGGGAGAGGAAATGCCCTGAAGCTGTGTCAGTTAAGATGGAAATTAGAAAAAAATGTCTTTGCTGCAAGAGTGGTCAGACATTGAAACAGGCAGCTCAGGGAGCTGGTGGAGTCACCATCCCTGGAGGTGTGCAGAGATGGCACTTCAGGACATGGTTTAATGGCTGTGGTGGTGTTAGGCTGACAGTTGGACTCAATGACCTTAGAGATCTTTTCCAACCTAAAAAATCCTATGATTCTAGTCCTCTTTGGACCATCACCCTGCTGCTGGTATGGCAAAACCTGAGATTCTGACACTAAGCTAGTTAGGTGGTGCCAAAAAAGTCATCCATCATCTGGGTGGCACAAAGGGAGCACAAAATAAAAGCAAGACAGCAGCCTGCAATCAAACTGCTAGGTACGACCCTTGCACAAGCCACTCAGCAGAGCTTCCAACCCTTCTGCAAACAGTGCTGGAGGTTTATACAGGAAAAACACCAACTCCCCACCCCACAACAAAATTCTTAGCTGCCCACTGGAACATCTGCTTGCCAGAGACATCTGATCCCATGTGTGTCACTGCTTTCTGTGTCACACAGTATCACAGTATGGTAGGGCTTGGAAGGGACCTCTGGAGATTATCCAGGCCAACCCCTCTGCCAAGGCAGGTTCACCTAAAGAAGGTCACACAGGAACACATCCAGGTGGGTTTTGGATGTCTCAACCGCCTCTCTGGGCAGCCTGTGCTCTGTCACCCTTAAATTAAAGAAGTTCCTCTTCCTGTTGAGATGGAACTTCTTATGTTCAAGTTTGTGCCTGTTAGCCCTTGTCCTATCACTGGGTACCACTGAAAAATGACTGGTCCCATTCTCCTAACACCCACCCTTGAAGTATTTGCAAGCATTTATGAGGTCCTCCCTGAGTCTTCTGCTTTTCAGACTAAAAAGATCAACTTTTCTCAGTCTATCCTCATAGGACAGATGTTCCCATCCTCTAATCACCTTTGTAGCCCCTTGGGCACCTGTACCAGTTTCTCTGCAGAGATCGCAGAGAATTTTAGTGCACAACAGGGTGGGAGCATGGAGCACCCAACAGAACACAGATGCATACCACAGCCATCCCTTAAGTTCCCACAGTGCCCTTTGTGCTTGGTGCAGAGCTTGAGGTCACCAAGGAAGGGCTTCCCAAGGTGGCTGCAATGTGGGTTTGGCTGTTGTGCAACACGTGACGCCGTCTGCGGTTGTATCAAAACAAACCTTGACCAACATGACGCAACAGGCTTGGCACAGAGCTGGAAGGGGTGGTAAATGCTTGCCCTGCAGGCCACAGAAACACTACCCAAATGAAGGAGAATCTCTTTAGGAGAGGTCTACCAGGAAACCCACAAAGCCCTATTTCTCCATACTGCTGTCCTGGTTTCCCCACCCCAATTAACTCACAAATCAGGTTGGATTTATAGAGGACTTTCGTATTCAGGCTCTGGCACAGGACAGAGAAGTTCCTCGCTCTGGATCACTGGCACATGGACAATGAACTCCTTGTCCTCATGCCTGCTTCTATGAAGCTCTGCTGTGGGCTTGATCCACATTGGGTTTTCTTTTTTTTTTCTTTTTAAACTGAAAGATGACTTTAATTTTGCAAACGCTACTCATTGCGAGCAGCACTTTGGCTCCACAGTTGCTCCAAAAATAAAATAAAATAAATAAATCAGGCTTCGTTTCCTTTCTTGGGGGTTTGACACTGTTCAATCTCAGTCCTCTCACTTTTTTTTTTTTTTTTAAAGAGTGGATGGGACCCAAAAGCACAACAGTTGTGTTCATTTCTTTGCAGTTTGCCTCTGCAGTCTCGATTTGAAGGAGGTATTTTGCAGCTGATGCTGAGCTCTGCTCCAGCTGTTTCGAGGCGAAAGAAGTGGCTAATGGGATCAGGGACTCGACCTTGGCACTCCAGGCATGTAAGCATTTAATTCTGCCACCCGATTTATAACCTACCAGACACTCCTGTGGTGATACCACTTTACAGCAGCATTGCAGCCACCAATGCAGAGGTGAGAGATGCTGCTTTGTAGAAAGACATCAGCTCTTCAGGGAAAAGTGGGAATCCAATTACGGAGAAAATTAATTTCTTTTTTTTTACCATCATTATCCTCAATCTGAAAGAAATCTCAGACAGAATGACTAATCAGGCTCCAGCCAACACAACCTCAGCTGCTGGCAGCAGGGGAGGCAGCTTGGGAGGGGTGAAAGCAAAGCAAAATGCTCATGGATCTTCCCCCACCAAGCAGGGAGATGCTGCCAGAGCAGAGGAGCCTATGCAAATGGCTGGAGGAAAGGGGGGAGTGCTGAGCCCTCCCCAGAACACAGAGAAGAAGAATAAAAGCTGCTCCCTGCCAGCGGAAAAATCAAAGGAAGGGGTTCCTCATGGCTCCACTGCCTTAGAAGTGCATTATTGGAGGGGTCCTGCAACATGGGCTGGTGGCAGATGGTGTGAACTCCAGCTAGAGGAACCAAGCCCAGAGCAGGGAGGACAGACAGACGGGCAGCTTGAATCAGTGTGTGTTTACACACGAGAAGGCAGCGAGAGCTTCCCGAAACACTGCTCCCTCCTTGACTTTCGGCTCTGGCTAAATAATGCTGCATTGTTTTGTATCAGGTTCTGCTCCCGCAGCCCTGCTGTGGCTGAGAAACAAAGGGGGCTTCATGCAGGACAAAAGGGAACTGTTCTACCTAATGAGGACCAGTTGAGAGGTATGGAGACAGCACCCTCTCGCCATCGGCTGGAGTGCCACGAACAAGCCCTATCCCCTGGCTAATGAAGAGCAGTTGAGAGGTGCGAGCAGGAGCCGAACAGGAAGGTCTCTTAGCCAGGAGGGGGCTGGTCTCCAGAGGCGCCAGCGCTGCCGCTCGCCGAGGGACAGCCCGGGAGAAGGGGACACGTTTAGGTTCATCTGTCACCGTGATGGCTCCTGACCCCCCAGCCTCCCAGGCCTTGCTCTCTGACCTCCGAATGTGACCTCTCCAAAGAGGCGCTGGTGCTCAGCCAGAAGTCCTCTATTGACTACCTGTCAGAGGGCACCTGCTTGAGGAGCCCCATAGAAATTAAAGTCACAAAATGAGTCACGAGGGACTGTTTGAGCTGGGAAGCCAGCATTAGTCCCTGGCTGGTAAACCAATCTCCCTAATTATCTGTCAGAAGAATCTCTCTATTTTCTTTTCTTTCCCCTTTCCCCCCACCTCCCCACCACCCCCTTCCCAGTCCTCTCTTCTATTTGACTCATTATCTTAATTTCACATTAACTGAAGGGATTAAAAGCACCTTGGGAGGGGAATGGGGTGGGGGAAGGACAGGCAGAGGCTGAAGAAAGAGAGAGACTTCAAGGCTTCCATATTGGGTCCTTGCAGATGCTCAGGCAAGGAGAGAAGCAGCACTGTGAGCCAAAGAGTTGCTGTGCTGGATGATGTTTTCATGTACAGCCCCCATTGCCATGATCTAATATAGGATAAAAGAAAACAAATCCTCAGTGGAGCAGGGTAAACCAAGCTCTGTCCAAGGGAGGATGTATGGCTGTTCCTCATTTCCCCACCCTCCTCCCCTGCAGGGTAATATTCTACAGCTGCACTGGAGTGTCTCTGCTGTTTGCTGGTGTTTCTCCTCTTGGGCATGTTGAAAAGGGCTCTCGTGGTGCCTGGGGCAGGGCTGCACTCGAGTGGTTTCTCCCATCTGAGCAGGGCTGGGCAGGACTTGGTGGCACCAAGGCACAGCCTAGTGAACAACACCATCCCTTCCCTCACTGAGGCTGTTGAGGTTGACTCCTAAGCATTCATTGAATGAAGCTTTGTGATCCACAGCTGCTTATTAGTTCTGTTTTTCTTAGACACCTCTGAGGCAGAGGAACACCATGGTTCAGCAGGTCTGGATCCCTTTTGCTTTTTGCAGTGTTAATGCTGCTCGCAGCCTGACCTGTGCAGAAAAGGACCAGCTGATCCTCCCTGGCTCTGATGGGACAAGGCTGGGAGTGCTGCTGTTCCCCATCCCTCAGTGGGGCAGCTGATGGCAGGGAAGAAACCAAAATGTGTTCTGTGGAAGTGTGACTCCTGCGCTTTTTGGTCCACTGACAGCCAGGAAAGCACACGATCAAATATCTGTCACCAAATGCACCCCCACTTTGATAAGGGCTAAGCTGGAAGGGTTTTCTTCCTGCAAAACTCTTGATCCAGCACTCCCAACCTCAACTAGTGTTACAGCAGGCACTACATTATCACTATACCATTGAGACCAATAACACTGCTGCTTTTCCAAACAACTATTTTTTTGTTTTGTTTTTTTTTCACAGAATCCCAGAATGCCAGGTTGGAAGTGACCCCAAGGATCATCTAGTCCAACCTTTCTAGCTAATAGTGTAGTTGAAATGAGCTGGCCCAGCACCCTGTCAAGCTGAGTCTTAAAACTGTCCAATGCAGGGAAATCCACTGCTTCCCTTGGGAGATGATTCCATGTCCGGCTGTTCTCATGGGGAAACATTTCTTCTGAAGTCCACTGGGACTCTCCCAAGCAGTAACTTGTCCCCATCACCCTTTGTCTTTTCTATGGGACTCCTTGTACAAATGGAATCTCCATTCTCCTGGCAGCTTCCCTTTCTGTACTGGTCCATGGTAATGAGGTCTCCCCTAAGCCTTCTCTTCTCAAGACAGAACGACCCCAGTTCTCCCAGCCTTCCTTCAGATGGCAGCTCTTCCAGTCCTCTTCCAGTCCTGATTATTCTGGTGGTCCTTCTCTTTTTCCTTTTTCTCTTTTCACACAGGAAAATAAGACTAATGTTACTCACTCACCCACCCACCAAGGAGGTAAAAACAGAAGTCTACACATCACTTCAGAAAACTCCAGCAAACCTACCTAGAATTTAAGTAGAGACTTGAGCAATGCTCTCCTATAAATAACCAACAGCACCACTGGATCCAAAATCTCTTCTCATCTCATGGGGCTGCATCTCCCAGCAGCCCACGATGTGAGGATGCCCCATCACATCCAGCATTAAAAAGCTGTAATTCTGGAAAGACAATTACTTATTACACCCTGAAACATCTTAATTACAAGAACAGGGAACAGATGAAAAGAATAAATTGAATACCCTGACAAAAAGTCCCAATCTGGGATGTATTTGCTCCCAACTCGAGCTGTTGCTCTGAGAAGCAAGGCCAGGTGGGCTTGACTGCTTGTCCCCAAGGATCACATCTGAGGCTTTACAGTGAAGCCAGCTCCCAGGGAATTTTCACATGGGTCTAGGTTTCCTCATGAAAAATGTTGCCCTATACTACTGCTAACCCCTCCCAAAGCCAGGACTACATTTCAGTTTGATTCACAAATCTGGCTGTAACCCATGACTCTGTTAAAAGGCCAAAGATTTAATAGTATATAACTCCACACTTAGTCCCATTGGATTCCATGGGATTACTTTTGCAGCCAAGTACTAGCATTAAGTGTGAATAAAGACATCATACTATGGCCTTAAGTGTTGATGATTCATCAGCAGCATTCCTAGAAGAGAGAGAAGCCACACAACAGCCTCATAGATGTGAAGTGACCTAACTAATATGTTGTTATGCAGATAGGAAAGCCGCATCCACTGGGAGAAATGGGAAAAATACATTGCCTAGTGGGGAAGGGAATGTCCTCACTGAAAGTGAGAATGTTCCTTGCTTTGTTTCTGTGCAAGACAGTTACAGGCTGTCAAACAGCCCCCTTATTCCTCTGCATGCCTGCTCATATCAGAGGCTCCTGTGCAGATAAGAAGAGACAAGACTTGCTGCTCTTTCCTGTTCCAGTGATGGGGGAAAGGAAGAGCTCAGCAAGGTGATCCTCTCATTCATCTATAAGCAGACCTGAGCTCACCCCACCATAGCTGGCTTCAGCAGGAGAAACTTATCTCTTTATCCCTGCCTCAAAACACAGAATCATTAAGGTTGGAAATGACCTCTAAGATCATGGAGTCCAACCATCAACCCAATGCCACAATGACTACTAAACCACGTCCCGAAGAGCCATGTCTACATGGCACCAGGAGTGGTGACTCCACCACCTCCCTGGACAGCCTGACCACTCTTGCAGGAAAGAATTTATTCCCAATATCCAGTCTAGCATCACTAGTAAGCAAATAAAAACTGAACTAAAGCTGATGCTCCTCTTGCATCAAGTAGCTCCAGTCACCCCTTGGTGAACCCATGGGGGTTTGGCCTCTCTTTTATTGGGTGAAAAAATTTTCTCATGGTCGAATGATAAGGAAAGCTTGATGCAATGGGCTACAAAGGACTAAAACAAAAAAGCAGCCCTCAACAGTGGTGAAAAGACATTTTTCACATATTTTCTCCCTGTCATTTTCCTGGAAACTGATAAAACTGGTTTCATATGTAGTTCTCATTCAAAATGCAACCATATATCTTTGGGTTGAGTAAACCCAACCCTATAGCTCAGACATCGAGGGAAGGTAGCATGTCCTGCTTAATGGCCCACAGCCGTGAGAAGAGACTGGAACCAAAGCCAGGAAAGCAAGCAGTGGAGTTGCCCTTTCCCACCAGTAGATGAAGGAGATAAAGTGTCTCCAGAGAACTGTCTGTGCTTTCACAGGTCTGTAGTTTAAGCAGCAGTACCTGCTGAGAAACATTGATAGCTTAGAAGCAAAGACACACAATGAATTTGGGATCACAGGCAAGCAGTTCAGCTTCATCAATGAGAAAATCATCCTCTGGGCTTTAGTTTGGAAACACCAATGGGCCTGAAATCCAAAGACTGAGCAACAATAAGTCATTCCAACTTCACCTGATCTTCAAGCATATTTGTCTGTTTGGTTCCACACCCCCACCCCCCTCTAGAACATGGGGGAAAGATCTTTCTTTATTCTCCTAAGGAAACTTCATGCATTTAAAAAAGCGTCATTTAAAAGAAACCCCTCCAAGCAGAGTGTTAGGATAAAATAAAGGATCCTCAGCATCACCCACAGGACTCTCAACATCCCCAAAGCTGGGGGAGCTGTGCTCCTCAAAGCCTTGGAAGTATCTTTGTTCTGAACATCTCTGTGGAATTAAAGCCAAACAAACACCATTTGCTGTAGTCAAAGGCAGCTTTCCCGAGGAGCATGTCAGGGCTTTCAACACCAGCTGCTCTTGGGCACTGCAGCTGGGCAGAAAGCAATGTCCCCTATCTGTCACAACCTCCAGTGTGACAAAACTCACTTTAGAGTCCCTTTTGGAGAAAAGCAGCCAAGATTTTGAAGTTTTCTACAAAGTAAAATATCCCAGAGTTTTCCATTAGGAAGAAAACCACATCATGACTGTTCTGGTAAAACCAAAGCCCTCCCATGGATGAGAACATCTCAGCTACAGTTTGGTGCTGAATACTAAAGACTGTAAAGGCAACCAGCTCCTCCCTCCAGTGTTCTCTTTCTAAGCCACCAGTGGTGGGAAGTTCTACCCTACCTCTAGTCACCCTACGAAGCCGTGGTCTCTGAGTCCCTTTTGGAAGAGGTATGCAGACAACATCCATCACCTTTAAAGGTCTGTTACACCTCATGTGAGGTCACCAACTCCCTTGCTTACTGTAACACTGAAAAGTTTATTTACTATAATAAAGCAAGCAAGAGGAAGTGAAATGCTAGTGCTGAAATGACAAGATCCCATTCCACTGAAACAAGAGCCTTTTGATATTATCCAAACAAAACATGAAAGCTACAGGAAGCCATGCCAACTTCATCTGTTGGAGAATTTAGTTGAATCTGACAGTCTTGGAAAACATTTTGATTTTAGCCAAAATCTGGTTTTCCTTTTCAGTGTAACCTGTTACACAGAGTGGAAAGGGAAGAAAAGCTGGAAGAGTTTCACTGAGAACACACTGAACAGAGACCCATAGTACTGGGTACTGTGTTGAATTTTGCCATAGAAACATGAATACAACTTGGAGGGTACCTCCAAACGAAGACAAGGGTGCACAGCCCCAAGTTCCTCTGCCCATGACCAAGTAGGTTCACATCCAAAAGTCTGCAGTGGGTCAGGGGCACCTTTTGCCTCCTTACACCACCCTACATGGAGATAGTTTGCTTGCACAACAGCAATGAAATCAGCAGGAATTTTGTTATCTCCAACAGTTAGATGCTGAGAATAATCCAAATACACATGGTGATGCTGACAGTCACACACCTTAAAACTCATTAGGAAAGCAAATGCTGCACATTTTTGTACCCAAGCATCCAGGTACTTGCTTCCCCTTCAATATCTTGGAGATGAGGCAATGCAAGAGATAAAGAAAGAACCAGCAACAATATCTCTTCTTTGAATGCACAGCAATGATAAAACAACAACTACAAATCCCCCAAAAAACCCAAGTCCAAGTTATAAGAAATCACACTCAAGTGGACCATTCACAGAATCATGCAATGACAGGGGTTGGAAGGGACCTCAGAAGATCAAACACTGGAAGAGACTCCCCAGGGAGGTGGTTGGCTCCCCGTTCCTGGAGGTATATAAAGCTGCAGAGGGAAATGGGTTAGACACAAACTTGGTAGAGTTAGATAATGGCTGGACTCAATGACCTTAAAGGTCTTTTCCAACCAAAATGATTCTAGGGTCATCATCTAGTCCAAACCCCTGTCAGAGCAGGTTCACCTAGAGACGATTGCACAGGATAGTGTCCAGGTGAGTTTTGAATGACTCCACAAATGGAGATTACACTACCTCTCTGGGCAGCCTTTTTCAGTACTCCCACCACCCTCAACATAAAGAAGTTCCTCCTCATGTTTAGATGGAATTTCCCATGTTCAAATTTGTGCCTATTTGCCCTAGTCATAGAATCATAGAATCATAGAATCAACCAGGTTGGAAGAGACCTCCAAGATCATCTAGTCCAACCTATCACCCAGCCCTGTCTGGGGCACCACAGACTGGTCCCATTCTCCTGACACCCAGCCTTTAAGTATTTATATAAGCATTGACAATCCCACAAACTCCCTTTTCTACTGAAGCATCCACCCAGCCAAAGTGTATGTGTGTGGAGCAGGTCGGGTCTCAAGTTTAGTGCAGCTCCCAAGTCAGAAATAGCCAAGTGTCAGGTTTTACACGTCGGGAGGCAAACAAGCGCAACTAATCCCGCGGGCCAGCGAAGCAGCGGAATTCATGATGCCTCAGCCCATCTACAATGCCAAGCTTCCAGGCTATGCAGCTTGGGTTTCCTGGCCTTCATGTTGCATTTCAGCTTCTTTTGCAAATGGAACTGGCCAGAACTGTCCCCTGTGCTCAGAGATTATGCATCCAATTTGGCTGTTGACTGCACAGCCTGAGCTGTTCCTTTAAGTTGTAGAGAGGAGACGTGACCAGGGAAATCCCTGACACGTGGCACCATGCAAGGAGGAATTCACTAGAGAACTGAATTGCTGAGGGGCTCTGAGGTTTGAGGATGACTCTTGTCTTCTGTCCAGGACCACATGACTCAATGCTCAGTGCCTCCAGAGTCCTGAATTTTTAGGACATTTGCAGAAGAGACAAGTTTCCTGCCCTGGCCATATTCTCGTATGTGCTGTGCTCCAGAGTATCTTGACTCTAGTTCAACTGTGCAACCAAAGGGAAAAGTACCATGTTAACATCTGCACTGGGACCTTTCTAATCCCTGTTCAGAGTGTTACAGAAGAAGATTTCCCTGCTTCTGGTGTCCCAGATATAGAATTTACATTGCCTCCCTCCTTGCCTTAACCACTGTGTTCTTCCTCCTGGGACTTCCCAAGTCTCACAGATGAAATCTGCTGAAGATGTGGAGCCATCTCCAGCCAGAGAAGCAGTGGCTCAACCCAGAAGCAAAGCCCCTGGGTATCATTATGGATCCTGCCAGCCACAGGGATACAGATATACCCGACTGCAAGGAGAAAACCAGTCCAGAATCATGAGTTTCTTACTCAAGAAAAAAGCAAGATTCCTGCTTAAGCATTTGAAGGATGCCCCTGAACCACTGAAGTCCTTAGGTCCAAGTCCTCCACCCACGTCCCTTCAGATGTTCCTCTGCAGCACTGCTCTGTGTTGTTTTTCATTTTTTCACCCAGACTCCTCAGTCATCTCACTGATGGAATGAATGATTCATGTTAAAGCACTGAAGTGAGTTTCAAGCTAACTTGTACTGTAATGGATCCTCTTTCTGTGCTGGCTCCCTCTGCAGTGCTGGCTGAGCTTCCTGTGCTGCTGCTCAGCAGCTGCTGTGCTCCATCTCTGGGGCAGCACTGGCTGCCCGTGCCAGAGCCATCATTCTTGTGCCCACTGCTTGGCAAATCATTCTGAGCTTCAGGCATGCACTTGAATTCCACCAAAACCTTTTGAATCAAGGCCACACAGGGTCCCTCAGCTATCTCACCACGTGTACAGTGGCTAAGTGCTACAAAGGTAAACTGGAGTTGGGTTTGTTTAGCCTGGAGAAAAGAAGACTCCTGGGAGACCTTATAGTGACCTTCTGGTACCTGAAGGGCACTACAGGGAAGCTGGGGAGGGACTTTTTGCAAGGGCTTGTAGAATATGACAAGGGGGAAGGGGCTGAAGCTGGAAGAAGGGAGATTTAGACTGGATATTAAAGAGAAATTCTTTACAGTGAGGTGAGACATTGGAATAGGTTGCCCAGGGAGGTAGTGGATGCCCCCTCTCTGGAGGTGTACAAGGACAGGTTGGGCAGGGCCTTGAGCAACCTGGTCTAAGTGGGAGGTGCCCTTGCCCATAGCAGGGTGGGGGTTGAAACTAGATGATCTTTAAGGTCCCTTCCAGCCCAGACCATTCTATGACTCTGTGACAAATGGTTAACAGAAATCTGGGACTTGGTGTTATTTTTCCTGTACTCAATGCCAAACGATTGCTGAGCTCCTCAGAAAAAATTAAAACTAAACCCAACCCCCCCAAAAAACCCAGAAGAAACCAAACCAAACCAAACAAACAAAAACCCCCAAACCAAACCCAAACAACGAAACAAAACCCCCAAGCCCCCCCACAACAGGACATAATCCAAATCAGCCACACAGCACTGCAAATAAATTCAAACACAGAGGATTACTCCCCCTCAACACTATAAATAATACAAACAATACACCAAGACTGCAGAGACAAACCTGAGGAAGAAACAAACACGCCTTGAGCCATAGATTGATCTGCACATTGAAGTATCTATCATCCCTCTGTTTCTCCTCCTGTCTACTTTGGCATGTGGCATTAAGCAGATTTTGAGAGACGACCTTTAATTTGCTCACTCTAAAGCAAGTCTGGCGTGCCAGAGACTTAACAGATGATATACTCTGGCTCCAAGGAGTCAGCACTCCAGAGCCTTTGAGCGCCCCGCTCCAGATCCGGGATGGAGCAGGACTCAGTGCAAGCACGTAATACTTCTATCACTCCCCTTCCATCTCTGGGACTTGTGTGGTTATTTACTACCTGCTCTGGCTGCTGGGAAGTCTGGGGAGGACTCGGAGCCTCCTGTGAGGACCCTCTGGAATTGTGGTATGCCCCAGGCTATCTCCTGGATTATGGAGTTTCCATTGTGTTTTCTGGGGGAGGTGGTGGGGGGAGATTAAGAGGAAAAATGCTGTCACAAACCCCAGCCGCTGCTGGGACTCGCTGCTCGGCCCCAGCAAGTCCTAGCATCCCCCAACAGGGCAACAGCTCAGAAGCTCAGCTCTGTGCTCTTTGCTCTGGTGCTTTGAGATCAGAGAATGGGTTAGGTTGGAAGGGATTTTAAAGCCCATCTAGTTCCAACCCCCCTGTCATGGGCAGGGACACCTTCCACAAAACCAGGTTGCTCAAGGCCTCGTCCAACCTGTCTTTGAACACCTCCAGGGAGGGGGCATCTACAACCTCCCTGGGCATCCTGTTGCAGTGTCTCACTACTCTCACTGGAAAGAATTTCTTCCTTATCTCCAGTCTAAATCTGCCCTCCTTGAGATCAAAGCCATTGTCCCTCATCCTGTTACTACAAGCCCTTGTAAAAAGTCCTTCCCCAGCTCTCCTGTACCCCCCCCTTCAGGTACTGGAAGGCTGCTCTAAGGTCTTCCGGGAGCCTTCTCTTCACCAGGCTCAACAGCCCTGACTCTCTCAGCCTGTCTCGATAGGGGATCTTTGGGATGCTAGCCATGCTTAGCTGCAGGCTCCCCTCCTTGGCTGGCTCAATCTTGCACCACCTCCTCCAGCACCCACCTAAGCCAGGTGTGATGGTGGGACCAGCTGGGCTTTACAAACTCCCCTTCTTCCTTCCATCCCCACTTGCCACCCCTCTCTTCCCCAGACCTGCCCAGGAGACTTTGTTCTTCTCTCCAGGTAGGAGGGGAACTCTTCGATCTGTGCAGAGAGATGGAGAGAAAGAACATGAAGTCCACCCTAAACCCCAAACCCTGGGAGTCATCTGCTCTGGCCAGGGATCAAAGGCTCTGTTCCATTTTTAACTGCTGCCCTGCCCCACCTTACTACTGCAGTGCATCCAAGCATGTTTTCCCATCATTTCATTGTGTGCCAGAGGATAAACAAAAGCCACCCCCTTGGTCCAAGGGAAGGATGACTTCTTGAGAACTGCTCACCCTCCCTTGACAGATAAGTGCCTTTCCCACCATGGGCTGCCACAGCTACTGTAAACCTTGACCCAGGCAGTTTTCCTGAGCTCACATGACACAATGGCAGGCCAAAGGAGATGGATGGCTTTATTTTTGTTAAGAACAAACCTACAGATGTTGGTATTAACCAAAAGGAGAAAAAAAAAAAAGCTCTGTGGGTGATTGTGAGGTGGTGGGAGGGGGAAAGACAACAGCCCAGGGATACATATAGACAAGTAATATACACAAAATGCTTAAAAACAACACCCCTGGGAACTGACATCACTTGTTTACTAATGGCTTACTTGGGCCTGAATCTGTCTAGCTGTGGAAAGGCCAGCAGGGCACCTGGGGCCTCACTCCACCACCACTTTGGTCCATAGATTCTTGCAGGGGACAGATGACATTGGATTGTGCCTGTTCCCCATGGACAGGGCCAGGCGAGCCTCCTGTTAGGGTTCATAATCCCTGCAAATGTACTGCAAGCCCCATGGGGAAACCAGTATCCTCCATGGATCACTGGGGTGAGGGAGTCTCACCTGGGAACCACAATCAATCCCACAGCTCCATCATCTCTTGGTTCTTCATCTCATCACCATCCCTTACCATGACTTTGAACAGAACCAACAAAATTGACACTTGGACACTTGCACTGGGAGTCACCTTGTCCCAAACTATGCCCTCACTTGAAGTCTCTAGGGCACAAAATAGTCAAAGAACACGTTCTCAAGCAACAGCCTCTTAAGTTTCATCTGAAGGGCCATTTTTAGATCCACGATGGAAAAAGCAAGGGCAGATGTCCAGAGGGAGAAGCAGAAAATGTTCTGATGGTCTAAATCCATTATCGGACCTGGCTCAGGGCCAGCACCCACAAACTCCTGAATCTTTTATCTTGGAATATCTGCTTCTTCGTTTGGTTTCTCTCTCTACCTCAGTTTCCCCAACTGGAAAAGGGAATGATGGTGCAGCCCTGCACTAGAGTCAGATCACAGACACATTAATAACCTAATGGTTGTAAAATGAGCTCCAAGTTCCACTCAGAACCACTTTGGGAAGCAGTGGGGGAGAAATGCAGTGACATTATTTCAGACAGAAAGCCCTCGGCCATGATGCCTTGGCTCTACCAAACAGAAATCTCACATACATCACAGCTTTGCTGGGGGCTGAACATCTGTAGAGGTGGTCCTTAGCTTGACGGTTGGTGGACTTTGGTGACAGCTGGACTTGATCTTAGAGTTCTTTTCCAACTGAAACAATTCCATGGTTCTATGATCCTTGCAACAAAACATGATCCCATCTCAGCAGAGATGGAAGATGTCTACATAAACTCACTGCTCTAAACTGCTTCCCCGCTTGACAAGTTTCTCACATGCTGCACATGCCAGGACACTACCTGATAAAGCTCCAAGCTAGAAGCAACTGGGATATTTCACTCTTGGACTCATCCAGTCACGGGCAGAGGCTGCCAACAAGGCTGGCAAGCAGCCAGGCTTTATGGTGTGTTTGTGTGCGTCAGCCGCAGGCAGATACCTGACTACCAGGAAATGGAGTGAGACCATCAACTCATTACACATAAGCCATCAGATGGTAACAACTTTCAGTTGCTGGTATTGACTTGAGCTGCAGTTGAAAAGGCACTGGTGAGATGAAAGGCTCTGTATCCCATTACTAATCCCCTGAGCTATCCAGTCCCCCAAATTTTGTGGAAGTTTTAAGTTTCACCATGAAATGTTCATAAAATGAAATGCACATTTGTTGCCAGCTCTACTTATTCCTATCCAAGCATTTCCTCAAAATCCCTCCCTGAAAGCATTAGCAGCAAAGACTCTCTGCTCCTGCTGGAAGCTGCTCCTCCACTCCCACCTCCTGGGAGCCCAGTTCTCCCTTGGTCTTCTCTCAAGAAACCCTTGGGTACCTGTCAGATCGTGACGGCCTCCATGAGCTACCTACAGAAGAGCAAACATTTCTCAAAGGGCTGCCAAGAAGTTAAAAGCCTTTCCACGAAAGCACTCAAAGCCGTAGAAGGGTCCGAGTCAAACATCTGCAGAAGCCCAGGGTCCAACTCATGCTGCTGGTTAAGGCCATGCAGCCCCTGGCACCCGCTTCCCCGCTGGCAAACGTGCTCTGCCACCCAACGAGAAGGCTGCCGCCTTGTCCACGCAAGCGGCGAGTTGCGATTGCCTGCGTCATTCATCGGGGAATCTCGCTTACATTTTGGAGGTTTGTGTCATACAGCTGGACTCTGGCAGAAGGCTGGGAACAATGTGGGAACACAGGCAGAAACATTCATGTCCCACTGGAAGGTCTTTTTTTTTTTTTCCCTTTTTTTTTTCCCCTCTTCTTTCCCCAAATTTATCCCACCCCCAAAGAGGAAGGCAAACACAATGCTCATTAGCAGCGAGGAAATCTCTCACACATTTTCTGCAGCTACAGACCAGGGGGCAGATCCCATGTAACATTGCTCACATGGTGCAGAGCATCTTCACACCCATGCAAAAGCTGCTTCTAAATAAGAAACAGTCTCATTAAATATGGACACGGCAGAAACTAAACTGGTTTGGGGATATTGTTGCTCAAGAGTACAACCTCTTCCCAGGGAGATAATGAAGAGCAAAAACAGCCACAGGAAGAGCAACAGTTGTCAGAGAACCGGATGAATACGGTTACATCCGTTGGGAGTCTTTTTTGGAAACACAGCATCCTCCCTCGAGGAAGGGTGAGAAACCTTCTGATAGTTGTTCAGCAAAGTGCTGTGGTCACTCGCGGGAATTCTGCACATGCCCCAGTGATGTGTCACTGCCCACATCCACACACACACCCCCAGCTCCCCAGCTTCTCCCTGTGGACTAACAGCTGAGTGAGCTCCAGGACAGGAACACTGGCCCTCCCTCTCCAGGGAGGAAGCCCCTCAATAGTCCTTGCAAACCAAAACAAATCCTTGGGTTTTGCCCATGCTGCTCTGTCAAAAGCCACTCTGTGGGCACGGTGTGCCTGGAGACATGGTTTTTGCGGTTAAAAATACTACACCTACAAATTACAACATTTTAGGATGCCTGCAAAGAAGTGGGCAGAGCTGATGACAATGTTGGAGTGAAACTGCCAAGAACCAAGTGCCGGCATGCTGACTGCTGGGGTAGTCACCAGGAAAGGCCAGGCTTGCCCTCCTCTGCTCACAGCACACATAACTTGTCCCTGCTTGGGAAGAGCTCACCACTGTTTGCTCACCTTTCCGCTGCTCTGCTTGGCTTCCCTCGCTCTCTCCAGGGTCAGGTCTGGCAGTGGTGAACGTGCAGAATGGATCAGATCAGCAAGTTGATCCAACAGGAGAAGTTTTCTTTTCACTGGTGGGCTAGTTTTCCATGGGATTGGCTAATTTATGCAGCTCACCCTGTGGCAGAGAGAACAACATGAGGCAGAGAGTGGGAGTGTGTAGGGACATGGCACCCCAAACTGGATGTTGAGAAATCAAATATTTGGGATGCCATCTCACAACCAACCAAAAATGGTCTAGAACCTGTGCTTCCATCCCTTGCTCCTCCTCTCAGGACTGTTTTTTCCACCCTCTTTCTTCTGTTGACATGAGCACCCAACAGACAAAGCATCAGTGTGAAGCTAGGAACTGATCCTACCACTGACAAAAGGGTTACTTCTCTTCTAGATTTGGTTATGGAGTGAAGTCTGAATTCCTTAACACTTTAGGCAAATATTTAACACAAAAAAGCAGCCAGTAGGGCTCTCTACCTTGATGTCAAAGATATTTAGAGCAGTGTCACCCTACAGACTTCAACAGGATCCTTGTGCCTATTCCTGTTCCAAAGTGACTGCTCCATGAGTTAATCTACGGGTACAAATATCTGCACTAGGTCAAAGCCAAAGCCAATCCTCTTGGAGCAATGATCATAGAATCATAGAACTGTTGAGGTTGGAAGAGATCTTTGAGACCACCACTACTGCTAAGCCATTACTACTATGCCATGTCCCTAAGCACCAGGTCTTTGTATGTTTAAATACCCTCCTGGGATGGTGACTCCACCACCTCCCTGGGAAGCCTGTTCTAACGCCTGAGAATCCTTTCAGTGAAGACTTTTTTCCTAATATCCAACTTTAATCTCTCCTGGCACAACCTGAGGCCTTCTGTCCTGTCACTTATTTCATGTGAGAAGAGCAGACCCCCACCTCACTGCAACCTCCTTTCAGGTAGTTGTAGAAGGCAATGAGATATCTCCTCAGCCTCCTCTTCTCCAGACTAAACCACCCCAGCTCCCTCAGCTGCTCCTCATAAGGCATATATACAAAGTCCTTCACCAGTTTAGCTGCTCTTCTTTGGACATGCTCCAGTACTTCCATGCCCTTCTTGTAGAGAGGGGCCCAAAATGATGATATCAGCATCTGGCCCAGAGAGCAGGGTTTCACTCTTCCAGCCATTGTAGCCTTTCTCTACTTCTCCGATAGACTTGTGGCTCCTTGTGGAAAAGCCGTGGTTCCACAAACATTGCTCTTAGTGGTAAGCCCAGTTTATGCCATCACACTCCCCCTCCTTTCTCAATCACCAGCCACTCACTCCCAAATCCCATCCACCCCTCAATTATGCCAATCCAAGTATTTATGGAGCCACACGGTGAATCAGCCAAGGGAGCTGATCCTGCAAGAAAAATAAAGTAACCTTGCAGGAAAGGAGACAGAAAGGGAAAGAAAAAGCTTTCAGAAGGAAGGGGCCTTAACAAGAGCTGTAAAAATCCATGGGGCAAGCTGGATTTTTAAAGGGTAACTCAGGATCACAACTACTGCCCTCACATCTGGTTACTGTTAGCCCAGCACAAGTGAGGTTCCGGATATCGGCACTACAGAGGCTGAGGCATAACAACACGCGGCACTTGGCTTCTCTGCTCTTATTAGAGCTGATTACAACTGTCTGAATTTTGGTGGTGTTGATCAGATTTGGGGGGAAGGGAAAAGGAGAGGGGGGGGGGGGCTTTCAAAGTGTTTAAAAAGAAAAGACTTGGTAGAAGTGAGCAAGGAGCTTTCAAATGTCTAGTTTTAAATAGCTTGCACCTCTCAATTTCCCTCTCCTGTCCTGATTCTCTTCCTCCTCTCCCATCCTGGTTATCCAAGTAGGTTTAACTTGAAGGAAAAATACTGGGTTCATAAAAGTTTGAATTCTGTGTGTTGCTGTGTCCCCCAAATCTGTACAGGCAAAGGGACACTTTTGGCCTTGGCGCAGTAGGGAAAGCAAGAGGAATGGAATGGAGCTTGTGGACAAAGGACATTTTTCTTTTCATGGGAAAGCTTGATATAAACACACAGCTCTGCCCCACCATCCCTGGTCTCCACCTCCCTGACACAGACCTTATTCTTCCACAGTAAAAAATAATAGATTTATGGAGTCATAAGGTTGACAAAGGCATTTAGGGCCTAAAGTCTTCTACTGCCAAAGATACAGATCTGCTCAGGTGATGATCCATCATTCTCATCCCACTCCACTCAGCAGGAGCACAAGAAGCTCACTCAGCGGTAGGCAAATCTCCCTTCTGCTTGGAATTGGCAGGAGGAATCTGACTGTGGAGAGACAAGGCAGAAGAAGGGAATTTCTGTGTTGTGGGACACTGTCAATTTACTGAGTTTGATCTCCAAGTTTTCGTGGTTGTACTGAAAAAGAGCATGTTTGAGTTTCACAAATGACTAGAAAGGGAAAGCTCATTTGTTCTTCTTTATTCTGAGCCCAAAGGTTTACCACGGAAATCTATGGCTACAACACAAACATCAAGCAGCCAGAGGAAAGGAACAAGCCAAAAAACACCACCACATATTATGTCCCACAACAAACACTGGTTAGCAGGAAGCCACAACAACAGGAGGCAGAGCACAGTGGTGGTCTCCACGACTACATGATAACCAAAATTCAGAACATGAAAACACAATGACCACAACAAATAAGCAGCTGAAGACGCAAGAAGCACAAGAATGAGCCCACCACCACACATCACAGGGAGAAATGATGGCTACAGCCTGCCAGCATCTCCATCACTGACAGGCACATCAAGTCACTGTAAGCCAAATCCACAGCACATCCCAGGAGAGAACACTCTCAGCAACTCATCTCAAATGACCAGCCAAGAAATCATCCAATCTTATTTGAGAATTACAGTGAAATGACATTTACAACCATGATCCTATAAAACGGGAAACAGACACAGCCTGTGATAAAAAAACATCTCGTGTGATTGATCACATCTCCTGACCAGCCCAGGAATCATAGAATGGTTTGGGTTGGAAGGTTAAAGATCATCTAGTTCCAATCCCCCTGCCATGGGCAGGAACACCTTCCACTAGACCAGGTTGCTCAAAACCTCGTCCAGCCTTGAACATCTCCAGGAAGAGGACATCCACAACCTCCCTGGGCAACCTGTTCTAGTGTCTCACCAACCTCACTGGAAAGAATTTCTTCCTAATCTCCAGTCTAAATCTGCCCTCCTCAAGCTAAAATCCACTCTCCCTTGTCCTATTCACAACAAGTCCTTGTAAAACTTCCCTCCCCAGCTTTCCTGTAGGCCCACTTCATGTACTGGAAAACTGAAGGGAAGTTAAGGACATGTCAGTCAGTAAATGAAGAGATTCTTCTTCCATTCTGCCTATGTGCCTTTGGATTTTGAGGAGAGCTGGCTGACAGTCAGCTGAGGAAACTCCTGAAGAAAGGAAAAACTGTGAGATTAGTATGGGGACCACCTCCAGGAACATGGGAGGAAGCCTAGGTACAAAAAACCTGACTGGTTGTGCAAAGGACTTGAAATCAGCATCAAAATGGATGGGTGGAAAAAGCTCAGAGGTAATGGTGAGTAACTGGGGAGAAGGTAGGAATGAAGAGCATGAAATATGGTTCTCTGCAAGAAGGCAAGTCTGGCTGCTGAATATTTTAGGTGTCTGCACAGTCATAGAAGTTTAAGGTTAATACACAGGGAAACAGAAAATATCTGTACACTGTTAAAATTATACTTTCACTATCAATCAAAAAAAGAGGAATTGAAATAGTAAAGATTTTTTTTGCACCTATTGAGTCTTGACAGTGGGAGAACAGGGCTGCACATGGTACATGAGAGGTACCACCAAGGCTCACAGGAAGCTTTTTTCCCTTCAAGAAGAACAACCCATAAGAAAGACTTTCTGAAGTGCAACTTATCAATGCATCTTTACTGTGTTCTGTAGACTGCATCTGTGCCACCAGTCATGCAAAGTCTTGTTAGATCTGCTCCACAATATGGCCCTGTCCTGCTGCAGGATGGAGGTGGCATGTCCCAGTGGCTTTGTGCTCAGGCATGGCAGCAGCACTGGCCAAACTCAAAGCTTCCCTTTGCCACTGCCTAGCTGATGGAAATGGAAAAGTCACTCAGCTGGCTATTGAATGAGAAGAGCAATATGTACCCAAGCTGTCAAAATTAACTAATGAACTGCTTCAGCTAGGACTTCGGTTTATATCAAAGCCATGAACATGTATGGCCAGGCAGTCTCTGCTCCTACATAAAATAAACCACAAAATCTTTTCTCTGACCTTTGATAGAGCAAACCAAAGGTCAGAATGGTCCAGTAACCTATATAAACTTTTCCTCTGTGGGTTCAAAGGAAAATGCCTGACAGCAGAAGCCGGGCGGCTCACACTGAGCCATGCCCAGAGGGGTTGGGCAGCAAAGCTGGGTCTGGCTGTCTCTGTTCTTCCTCCCTTTGGGGCTGGGAGGGTTGATGCTACACAAAGGGTGGCAATGGTGGGTTGGTCTCCCCCTTTTAACTCCAACACTGGCATGTCCTTATTCTCCATATTTGTGCTTTCCAACTAGACCAAACTTTCCTTTTTCCTTCCTCCCGCTGCAGATTCCCTGCCTGGAAGAAGGGGTGTGACTCATACTGGCATCAAAAGAGACCAAGAAGAAGATTTCTTTACCATGCTCAGCATTTCCCAAAGTTCATTGCACTGTTCACAAATTGATCACAGAGTCCCAACCGGACCTTGGCAACAGGTCACCAGCTCCACCCTACTGACCAGGACACCTGCTGGAATTTCTCCCCTTTATCACCACAGAGACCTTCCTCCACTTGAGATCAAGAGCAGTCTCAAGTGCTAAATCTGGTCTTCTCATAGCAGGAGCTCAGTCACAACTAAAGGAAAGGCCTCAGCACTCTGCAGGCTGCAACACTGCACTCTCCCCAGAACATGCCCTTAGCAGTTCCCAGTGCTGTGCTTGCAGGCACCACCTTGCTTTGGAGAACACCAGCACCTCATTCCTCAAAAGCATGCCCACAGTCTTACTTCAGCAATTTCCTGGTACCATGCTCTCCCCAGGAGCATGTCCACAAACTTGCTTCAGCACTTCCCAGTGTGTATTCTACCCAAAAGCACATCCAAAAATTTGATTCTGGAATCCCTGGTGCCAAATCTGGGTCCCAAGTTCATGCCTTGCTTTGGTGAACAATAGCATTAGTGCTCTCCCCAAAACCATGACACAGCTTTGTTTTAGCACTTCCCAGCACCTCTCTCCCCACAAAAGCACATCCACAGCTTTGCTTTTGCAACTTGTGGTGCTGTGCTCTTCCCAAAAGCATTCCCAATGCTTCACTTTAACAGTTCCTGTGCCATGGTCTCACAAACAGCATGCCTGCAACCTTGCTTTAGCAGTTCCCAGTGCCATGCTTTCCCCAAGAGCATGCCCACAAAACTTTGCTTTGGCAAATCTCAGTGCTATGCTCTTCCTAAAGCTCAGGCACCACCTTGCTTTGGTGAGCACTAGGACCTCACTCTCCCCAAAACCATGCCCACAACCTGGCTTTGCAGGGAAGACACTGACCCCATTCTGTGGGGAGCTAAGAAAGTTCTCAGCTCCCTTGCTCTGCAGATAGTAGTTAGCTTCCCAAAAGTCATAAGCAGTTTAAAACAGGTGAGTCACAGACTTAAGACTCCACCAAGAGACTCACTACTCAGCAGCCTCACTACTACAGCTGAACATTTGTTAGACATTTTCTTTATGACCTCTGGTTTTATGGAGGTTCCCAGCAACCTATGCCAGCCAAATCTCACGCTGGAGCAGTCAGTGGTGCAACACAGGCAGCTGGGGCAGAGACTGGAGGTGAGATCACAGGACTGCAGTGACTGCTCAGGATGCTCTTGCTCAGCTGACAGCTTGGCAGCAGTGTTGGCTGTTACCGGAAGCATCTCCTCACACCAGGTCTCAGCCCTCTGGCTGTGGGAACATTTCATCTGATTTTCCTCTCATCTGGAGTGCTGGTATTTCAGGGTAGGGCAAGCTGTCCAGGACAAACTCATAATCCAGGCTTATAAATGAAGCGTGGCATGAAGTGAGCAATGTCTAGTCAGGCTCTTGATACTGCTTTATATGGCCAGAATGAAATTGGCCAAGAAAGACTGGGATGCTGGAAGTCCGTAAACAGAGACAACAAGTCACATTCTTTTTCTTCTGAACGAGGTTTCCAGGTGCTGGAAGAGGCCCCATTCTTTATCTAGATTTGTGTAAAGTCCATAACAGAAGTCATTCATGTAAGGAAACCCAGGGCAAGTGGGTCAGGATATAGACCCATCCCCACACCTCTTTGTAAGCTTGGCATGGCCACATTTCCGAGAGCCTGGGAAGAGATCCCAGTGAACCAGGGACAAGCCCTCAAGCCAGGCAAAACCAGAGGTCTGGGGCCAAGTTTCAGTTTAAGGTCAGAGCTCATCCCACCTCCAAATTCCAACAGAAAAGCCAGGTTTCCGAAACTTCAGAAACAAACCCAAAGGCCTGCTGAGGATAACCACAGATCTGAGTGTGTTCCTCCCTAGAGGATTCCAACAGCACAGACTGATAGTTTTCCTTTGTGATCAGAGGGCTAGAGAAGAACAGTCCATTCAATATAGGTCAAGACCTGGTCTTTGAGGCAGAGTGCCTGGAAAGCTGCCAGGTGGAAAAGAATCTGAGGGTGCTGGTTGACAGCTGGCTGAGTATAAACCAGCATGTGCCCAGGTGGCCAAGAGCATCCTGGCTTGTATCAGCAATAGTGTGACCAGCAGGACCAGAGCAGAGACTGTCACTCTGGCACTGGTGAGGCTGCACCTCAAATACAGAGTTCAGTTTTGAGCCCCTTGTTCCAAGAAGGACATTGAGGGCTTCCTCACTACCAAACCATGTCCCTCAGCCACCACATCGATGCAGATTTTAAATCCTTCAAGCACCACCACTGCTCAGGGCAGCTTATTCTAAGGCTTGACAGTCCTTTTGAGGAAGAAATTGGTCCTCATGTTCAAAGTAACCCTCCCTTGTCCTATCACCTGATACCAGGGAGAAGAAACCAACCCCCACCTCACTCCAACCTCCTTTCAGGGAGTTGTAGAAAGCAATAAAGTCTCCCTTCAGACTAAACTAAACGTTCCCTCAGCTGCTCCTCACCAGACCTGTTCTCCAGACCCTTCACCAGCTTCGTTGCTCTTCTCCGGACTTGCTCCAGCACTTCAATGTCCTTCCTGGGGTAAGGGGTTCAAAATTGAACCCAGTATTTTAGGTGCAGCCTTACCAGTGAAAAAGGAACTGGCCCAGTAACATTTTGTGATTTTGACAGAACTGTCAAGACTGTTGTATGTACAGCTGCATATCATCTGATTTTTTTCCGTATTTCATCTATTTTGGAGTGTTCAGGTTAAGAAACAACACAAAATAGAAGGGGAAAATCTTTTTTCCTAGTATCTGAGCTTTTGGAATGTGCTATTTTTAGATGTTCTCCTGCCACTTGCAGCTTTCTAATATAAATGATTGCTCTGGGCATCTCGGAGTAAAACAAATTAATTTTGTTTAAAAAAAAAGAAAAAAGAAAAAAGAAAAAAAAGAAAAAAAAAAAAAAGAGAAGTGATTTCCAGTGACTTAGTAACAGCATCTGACAGTCAAATAACTCAGGGCTCAGAGTCCCCAAGTGCCCATTGACACAGAAGTCAGCTTCCAGCACATGAGAACTCGGAAAGGCACAGAATAACGCCGTAAAACCATGTTTTTTCAAGCTAAATAAATGACATCCTGTAATGCAAAAACCAGTTTTCAACCTTCCACACATCTGCCCCATTACTCCCCTTGCTCTCACACTCAACTCTCCCTTCCAGAAAATCTATTTATTTCTCCCACTGGTCTCAGGATGTTTTGTTTCTTGTTTATCTCTGAGCATATCCATTAATAGCTTTGGGAGATCCTGTGATTAGACCTGGGTGATTTTTTTTTTCACACTGTTTTTTTTTTGGGGGGTTGGGAAAGAGAGGTCTTTCAGCATGACAATGTTTCACAAATGCATGGTGCTATTGCTGACTTAGAGGCTTTGTATTTATTATTTTCTGCTAAATTCCCAAACCATCAAATTGGTAAATTTCAGCACTTTCAGAAATACGATTTCTGTTTAAGGACTCCTTCTTTTGTATCATTTTTTTCCTCCTTGAATAGCATTAAATAACATTAAAATGTCAACATGCTACTGTACCAGGCACAAATGAAATTTCACTCCTTTTTGCTTGTTTTTAATTCCAAATTAATCACTGCTCAAGTTTTTTTCCTTTTAATCACCAATCATAGAATCATAGAATCAGTCAGGGTTAGAAGGGACCACAAGGATCATCTAGTTCCAACCCCCCTGCCATGGGCAGGGACATCTCACACTATATATTAATAAAGAGTTTCATTAACATAAAATTTTAGAATCATAGAATTGTTAGGGTTGGAAAGGACGTCAAGGATCATCCAGTTCCAACCCCCTGCCATGGGCAGGGACACCTCACACTAGATCAGGTTTCTCAGAGCCCCATCCAGCCTGACCTTAAAAACTTCCAGGGATGGGGCCTCTACCACCTCCCTGGGCAACCTGTTCCAGTGTCTCACCACCCTCATGGTGAAGAACTTCTTCCTAACATCCAATCTGAATCTACCCATTTCTTTAATTGTTTGGTGCTGCCCAACACCAGCTATAAAACCTAAGCTGAAGGCTTTGGTACTGAACTCTGAGTTTGTCAAAGTAACAGGTAGAAAAATGAACATTAATTAAGAATGTGGAGCAGTATCTTGCCCTTTATAAGTGTGTTGCACTGCTGTTAGTACCACATCCTCAACACAAGTAAACCAGGCAGGTGATCCCATTACCAAGGGGACAACTTAGCTATTTCCTAGCTTATATCAGCCCTAGTGTGGCCAGCAGGACCAGGACAGTGATTGTCCTCCTGTATTCAGTACTGGTGAGGCTGCACCTCAAATACCAGGTTCAGTTTTGGGCCCCTCACTCTAAGAAGGAGATTGAAGTGCTGGGCTGTGTCTAGAGAAGGACAGTGAAGCTGGTGAAGGGTCTGGAGAATAGTCTGGTGAGGAGCAGCTGAGGGAACTGGGGTTGTTCAGTCTGAAGAAAAAGGAGGCTGAGGGGAGACCTTGTTGCTCTCTACAACTGCCAGAGATGAGGTTGGAGCAAGGTTGGGGTTGGTCTGCTCTCCCAAGTAGTAAGTGATAGAACAAGAGGAAAATGACCTCAAGTTGTACTGGGTGAGGTTTAGGTTGAATGTAAGGAACAATTTCTTCCTCAAGAGGGTTGTTAAGCCCTGGAACAGGCTGCCCAGGGTGGTAGTGGAGTCCACATCCATTGCTAGAGAGGTTTAAAAGCCATTTAGATGTGGTGCTGAGGGACATGATTTAGTGGTGACCTGTCAGTGCTGGGTTAATGGTTGATGATCTTAAAGGTCGTTTCCAACCAAAAGGATTCTATGATTGAGATATGGGTCAGGGATTCAACATCTGTCATTGCAGCAGGAAAAGCTCAACATCCTGGAATCACCCCAAGCATCAGCATGGTCAGCAAACCACAGTGCAAATAAAAGCCCTGATGAGGAATACAGAAGGGCTGCAGTGAAAACTAGGCTGGACACAAACTGGCAGTATGCTCTCCATCATACAAGGCAAACCATTTCTTCCAAAGTATGTGGCCCACAGATCAAAGAAAATTATTATCCAACTCTACTCAGCACTGCTGAGACCATATTTGGACTAGAGCCTCCAGTTCTTGACCTGCTGTGAATAGGACAACCCAAGGAGTTGGTGGGGTTGTACCACCCAACATTTCTACAATTTCTGGTCCTTTCCTTTAGCCAGGCATTGACTACCATGCAGATACAGCACTGCCACAGAACTCAGCAAATAAAGTCAGGGACACACCAGAGGGACTGAGGCCAGGCTCCAAAAGTGGAAAAAGGGGAGGGGAAAGAAAAAAAAAAAAAACAAAGCCAAAGAATGTACCATGGAAAACGATGTTTCAATTAGCATGAGCAACCAGCAACTGCATGACATGCACGGAGCACATGGGCTCTGCACGCAGCCGGGATCGTGGCACAGCAGGGGAGATTAAAGTCACAGCAGCTGGCACGGCAAAGGGTGCTCACCCGTGACAGCGTGGGCATAGACAGCACATCCCAGCACCTGGCAGAAGGCTGGCCATGGCTGCCTTCTATATGCAAGCTTTCCCCACTCCCCTGCTCTCTTGGGCTTCACATGTGGCTTTGACCACCACACCAAATGATGTGGAGAAGCTCCTGCCTCTGGTTTTGTGGTATTCTCTGTCTCGCCCCTTTCTAAAGAGGATCAGGAATTTCTGAACCATGAAAGTCTTGGTTTTGGTACCTATCATCCCTTTAAGTTCTTCCACACCTGTGTTGGATTAGATGATCCTTGGGGTCCCTTGCAACCTGGTATTCTGTGATTCTGTGTTCTAGTCTCAAATCAACACAAGTCTTCCTGGCTTCAAGTGCCACTGGACCAGGGTGTTTTGAGATCTTCCACTGGACATTTTGCTGGGTCAGAGGAAAAAAAAAAGAAGAAAGAAAGGCAGATGCAATAAAAACAAATAATGGACTTGGTGGTTTTGTTTTGGCTTTTTTTTTTTTTTTTAATTCAAGATTGAGAAACTTCAACCACAGCTGGCAGAAAAGAAAATAAACAGAGAAATACATGTGCATTTTATCAGAGAGGTGTCTATTTACCCATGGCTTTCAAAACATCATCAAAATAACACCCCCCCCTGAAATTTAAACTCTCCAACTCTCCATGCCTTTGATGTAAGTGTCCCTTCTGGCCTTACAAATCCATGGATTGCTACCTCTCACTTCTCTGCCTATCAGTCTTGCTCCTGCACCCATATACATACAGATGTTATCTATCTGTCACATGCACTTATGTGTCCAAACACACGCAATATTCTTTCTTCTCTTTTCACTGGGAAAGAGATAGCAGGTAGGCAGACAGACCAACACATGTGGAATATTAGCTCTAGGTCCCCATAAGCTTATCTTATCAGTTCAGTCTAAATCTTGACTCGCAGCCTTTTGCTGGGAATTGCATGGGAGCTGAAGGTTTAATTTGGAAAAGGTGACACTGGGACGGGAACCCTGACATTGGGGCTTAAGAGATCAAGAGCGGTGCTCTCGGCTCCCAGCCACCTCGCTGCTGCAAGCATAGCCCAGAGGAAAGACAAAGCTGTCTGTCCCCCCCCAGAATCTAGGGGAGAAACAGAAAGGTTGAAAGGGAAAGAAACAGCTTGGGATAAAAAGGGAAGTTTTAGATCTCGCAGGAGGAATGCTGCCGAAAATGAGAACCATTTGAAAGCTCTGGGGGTTATAAAGTGGAATTCCCACTCATACAGTACACAAGAGTTATTAAGTGTGTATATGAGACTCCTGTTTTACTTCATGTACATGATTATTTTATACAGGGAAGTTTGGAAAGAATTATAGACTGAGCCTGAGGCCAAGCCAAGAAGCAAGATGAGCAGCAGCAGCAGCAGCTAAAGGAGAAAGGTTGAGCTGGCAGTGGAGAAGCAGCCGGCCAGACAAGGGTTATTTATAGTGCCTGGAGCATGGGAATGTTAATTGAAATCAATCAGTGGCCATGAGGACACGAAGTTGGAGTGTCAAGCTAGAGCAATTAAAGAGCCCATCTCAGGGGACCAGCATGTCCTGAATATTTTTTTTTCCATGGGATGGAGATTAAACAGCCATTCACTTTGGAGTGGAGAAGACACAAGACGGTTGCACTGCACATATCTAAGCCAGGAACTGAGTCAAGTTCTCCCACTGTTTCAAATCACCCACTGGGAGCACAAACAACTGTGCTTCCCCATGTTGGGTGTTTCTATTGGGAAAATGGGGGATAGAGGACTCAGATATTGCTGTAATATAAAGGAAAATGGCCAATTTACCAAAAATAGGGGAAAAAAAGTTGCTTTAAATTCTATTTAAATCCCATCCCCAACCCTGTTTGGCAACGCTGACATTTGGCAGCTCTGACATCTGACCTAGGGCAGACAAAGGACAGCCAAGCATTTAAGGCTGCTGTTGTTGTAACTCCATTGTGTCATAATTAAGCAAAAATTGTCTTCAAATAATCAGTGAGGACACTGGAATGCCCTTTATTAGGGCAAGGAGAAGAAGATTCAGCCATTCAGGCAAAGGACCTTAAACTGAGAACTATCAAGAAGAGAGTTTGCATAAGATCATTAAAGACGCAGAGATGTGGTGCTGAGGGACATGGTTTAGCATGGTTAGTAACATGATAGTTAGAGAATGGTTGGGCTTGATGGTCTTAAAGGTCTTTTCCAACCAAAATGATTGTGTGATAAAATGATTAAGTGGCTGAGCAGAGCTGCCTGGAGTTGGTACCTGAGGTTTCACCAGGCAAAGGAAGCAGGAGAACACTTGGTGCTTTAAGAATGGACACCATCATCATGGCTAAGCTGGGTGTCAAAACCAGCTTCAGCAGCACCAGTGTGAAAGGAGAGCAAGTGAAAAAGGCATCGATCTGCACTTTAACAGCACTGTTTGAATTGCTGACAGAACGCTTCCCGTGTCTTCGCCTTCAGCGAGGTGAGGCGAGCCCTCTGTTAGCTCTCTGATAAGACCTCTGTGTGCTTTGTGTCCTTTTATTTATCAGGGAGATAAGTCCTGACTGACGAGGTTACAAATATTGGGAAATCCACAAACTGTATTTTAAGTGTTGCTGGAGAGGGGGAGGATGGAGGCTTGGCAGCGCTACAGGTTGTTTGGACGGAGCAGGAGAAATTATGTAGCTGGGTCCCTCCAAGAAGGAAATCGACTGCAGGAGTCCTGAGGGAGGATCTCATCCACACTAATTTCACTTCATGCCTTTGTGAGAAAAATCTCCACTCTTCAGCTGAATACAGTCCATCAGTTCAAGGAATCACAGAATAGGTTGGGTTGCAAGGGGCTTTAAAGATCATTTAGTTCCAACCCCTTCCACTAGAAACCTTCTACTAGATCAGGTTGCTCAAGGCATTGTCCAACCTGTCCCTGAACACCTCTCCAGGGAGGGGGCATCCACAACCTCCTTGGGCAACCTGTTCTGGTGTCTTCCCACCCTCATTGTAAAGAATTTCTTCCTAATCCCCAATCTAAATCTGCCCTCTTCAAGCTTCAATCCATTCCCTCTCATTCTATCGCAACAAGCCCTTATTATTTCCCAATGCCAAAGAAGTCCTACAACTGTAAAGGCATCATGTAACCATGCAAAAAAAACCCCAAAGTAATGAAAATGTTTTGCTTTTATCCCCAAGATGACTTCCTTTTTTAAAAGAAAATGTCTGTAATGGCTGAAAATGGCATTCTCAACCCTAGAAAGAGTTGAAAAGGAACCAGATTAAATCCAGAAGGATCACAGCTCCATCCCTGGAAATGCTAATCCCCCCACACTAACGTGATTTCCTTTGAAGCAGGACCTTTTGCAGAAAGGAAAGCCCCTGCCAGAGTCTGCCTGCTCTCCCCCCGCCTTCACCGACCCCATACTAGGAACAAACCCGTCCCAGAATCCCTAGGAACACGCAAACATTGGCCACGACAATCACCTCTGGATCATCTCTCCAGCACAGCTGGATCCCTGCATGCCAGACCTCAGCATTGGCCAGCACTTTGTACATAATTAACCCTCCTGATGTTGCAACTTCAAGGAAGTTCAATCCGACTGCTGGCAGTAAAACACCCGGAATCTGCTGACACCAACAAATTACACGGCGAAGAAAGCTTCGGGATTTTAGGTTCGGCAACAAAGGGCGATTCTTTTCTTCCACCCACACTTTGGAATCTGCATGATGCTGTTGACTCAGTTGTGTTACTACTCCTGCCCATCAGAGGAGCCTCGCTCAGGGAAAGGTGTGGTGGTGTTCAAGAAATGTGTGGACACGGTGCTTCTGGACACAGCTTAATGGCCGCAGCGGTGTTAGGTTGACAGTCGGACTTGATGATCTTACAGGTCTTTTCTAACTGAAACAATTCTGATCCTATGGAGGTGCCTTCCCAAAGCAAACAGGTGCAAGAGACTAAACACAGCAATAGATAAAAAGTTGAGGCTCAGGTTCTCATCTGCCTGCTAGAAAAATCCCTTAATATAGCTTAATGTTTTCCCTCAGTGCTCTGCAGCGACTGAATCGAGAGCAGCAGCAGAGTGCAATTTGGAACTGCTCACACCAGGATCCTGAGGACTGAGTCAGCAAAAACAGTTTGTAGCAAGAGGAGTAACTGGTGTGCTAGAGCTCACCCTGCTCCTCCGAGCCTCACCAGAAGCCTGCTAGCAGGAGATCAGCGCACGCATGTACGTACGTGTGTGTGTGAGAAGCTCTCGGACAGAGGGCTCTCTAATTAGGCTGGGCTTTGGTTCACCATGGCACCCCACCTGCTACCCCTTGGCCACCCGAGTTGTAAAGCTGCTTGGTTGACTTTAGGCGTTTCCACAACTATTGGGTTTCTTTGTTTGTTTGTTTGTTTTCCCCAGCAGACTAAATTACAGAGGAATTAGAACAGTGCCACAGCGACAGCAAAGTTTGGGGTCTCTTAGCAGAAGATGGGAACACACATGAGTTTGGAGGGCACATCAAACAAGAATATAGAAGTGGGGGTAACAGAGACTGAGGGGAGAAAAGCAACACAGAGCAAGGGAAAGGCAGAAAACTGCGTGGCTCACTGGGAACAGTCAGGCTGCAACTGGGTTAGTTTCAGACCAGTTTACTTTTCCAGTTCTTTCAGTCATATCGGAATCATCATCATTGAATCAACATAGAATGGTTTGAGCTGGGAGGGACCTTAAAGATCATCCAGTTCCAATCTCCCTGCCATGGGCAGGGACACCTCCCATTAGCCCAGGTTGCTCAAGGCCTCATCCAACCTGGCCTTGAACACCTCCAGGAAGGGAGCATTCACAACCCCCCTGGGCAACCTGTTCCACCCTCCCTGTCAAGAATTTCCAATCTAAATTTATCCTCTTCCACCTTCAATTCATTTCCTCTTGTCCTACCACTACAAGCCTTTGTAAAATGTCCCTCTTCAGCTTTCTTGTAGCCACTTTCATCTACTGGAAGGCTGCTCTAAGGTCTTTCCAGAGCCCTCTATTCTCCAGGCTAAACAGCCACAACTCTCCCAGCCTGTCCACACAGGGGAGGTTTTCCAGCAGTTTGATCATGTTTGTGGCCTCCTCTGGACTTGCTCCAACAGTTCTGTGTCCTTCTTGTGTTGGGGGCTCCAGAACTGGATGCAGTACTCCAGGTAGGGTCTCACAAGAGCAGAGTATAGGGGAAGAATCACCTCAATCCAAGACTAAGGAGCTGACACAGATGCAGATGGGCAGTGCTGCATCTTTGTTATTTCCTCACCAACATTCCAAGACATCTCCATGGCATCATTTAAGAGCAGCACATTTGACATTTCTCCCTGGTGTTTGGACAATAAAAAGAACAAGCCAAAATCCCTCATCAGGAGTTCCTGGGATCATCTGATTAAAATTCTACTACCAAATGAGGGACTTTGCCCTGGCCTTTTTGATACTCCTCCAGCCCTGGATTGTGAGATTAATTAAGGTCACCACAGATGTCTTTGTCTCAGCAAAGATAGAGGTATCACAATACTGATCTGTGCAGTCACTCTAACTGGACACCCAGATATCTGGAAACACCATGGAGCCATCAAGCAGATCCTTCTGTTGGCACACACAAGATCCAGAACACACATGCTGGGTTGCCAACCCACGCCTGCAGTCAGCACATCTTCGTTGGACTGATTACGCACACATCCCTCCACATCTGCCTGGGTAATTCCATCAGGAAACCAAGGCAGAAAGACACAAGTGCTGGGGTTTATCACTGCTGTTCCCAGTCACTAAGTGTAGACGGATCATAGAATAGTAGGGGTTGGAAGGGACCTCTGGAGATCATCCAGTCCAAACTCCCTGGGTCACCCAGAGCAGGCTCCCCAGGATTGCAATGTATGGGTGGGTTTTGAAAGTCTTCAGAGAAGGAGACTCCACAACCTTTCTGGGCAGCCTTCTTCAGTGCTCCAGCACCCTCAAAGGAAAGAAGTTTCTCCTTAAGTTCAAGTGAAACCTCCTGTGTTCTTGTTTGTATGCACTGTCCCTTGCCCTATCACTGGGCAGCACCCAAAAGAGCCCAACCCCATCCTCATGACCTCCATGCTTTAGATGTTTACATCCATGTATAAGACCCCCTCTCAGTTTTCTCTTCAAGCCTAAATGCCCCCAGGTTTCTCAGCCTCTCCTCATAAGAGAGCTGCTCCTCTCTCATAATCATCCTCATGGCCCTCTGATGGACTCTCTCCAGTAGTTCCCTGTCCTTCTTGAACTGGAAAGCCCAGAACAATAATCCAGGTGCAGCCTCACCAGGGCAGAGTAGAGGGGAAGGAGAAACTGCCTTGACCGGCTGGTCACACCCTTAATGCACCCCAGAAGACCATTGACCTTCTTGGCCATGAGGCCACATTGCTGGCTCATGGGGAACTCCTTGTCCACCAGCATTCCCAGGTCCTTCTCTGTAGAGCTGCTTTCCAGCAGGTCAGCCTCTCACCTGTGCTGGTGCAGGGGGTTACACTTGCTCTTGCTGAACTTCATGAGGTTCACCTCTGCCCAGCTCCCCAGCCTTTCCAGGTCTCACTGAATTCCAGCACAGGCTGACAGGGTGTCAGCCACTCCTCCCACTTTTGTAATATCAAAATTGGGATATTTCAGGGAACTCTAAAGGGCAATTCACCTCCAGCACTGCTTTCCAAAAGTGACTTTCAGGGAAGGACATACCTTACAAACCAACACAGACAGACACCCTCTCTGGCTGCACAAGCTGAACTCTGTGCTACACTATCGATGCACTTTGTCTGTTTTTTGGGACCAAACATATAAACACTTCCAGCAATACAGACTTCATTTAGGCTTGTTTACCAGGTGATGCTGCCTCCTTCTTCACTTGACTCTCAGGGAAAACTACATTTAAAGAGGAGGAGAAATGAACTGATACACTGCAGCTTCACTCCTTTACCCACACAAACCTCCAACTTAGGATTCAAGGTTCCCCAACAGATAGGAAAGGGTAGAAGTCCTTGTAAAAAACACAGGCTCAGAGAATGGTGCCAGAGGCTGTTGTCCTACCTCTGTTTACTTGTTCTGGGATGCCCTTCCTCTACCTTGGCACTAAAATAGGTCCTTTCAAAGCCTTTTTGACTGCTGCAACTGCTGCAGTGATTTGATTCCACGTTTTTTCCAATGCTCTACTAGGACTATGCTGGGTTTTAGTACTAGAAAATGCCAGCAACCAGCAGTACTGGAAGAGCAGCAGCCTGCACCCAGTATGGCTGGTAGCACCCAATCTGTGCACAACCTCTTTCCTTACCCACACAACTGAGCTCAGACTAAGGGCAATGTTGGTCTCAGCCTTCTCCCCTTTGCTGGAGAAGCACAAAACTCATCACCTCTCCAATTTGGAGAGCAAACCCACACTCAGAACAGAGACAGCTAGTTTGATCTGAGCACGGGTTTGGATCTGCACACAGCACAGGTACATCCTAAGAGTGACTGGACAGATTTACTTCTGTGATGTGCTCCCCAGAGATATTATTTTGTGCAGGTAAAGGCTCTGAAGACGGACAGTAACTGCAAGGTAGCTCCTTACCCACCCTCACAACTTCTTCAGATGCCCATCATCTGCTGCACATGATCAGGCTTCTGCTTACATCACTACTAAGTGGTACAGAATGGTAGGGGTTGGAAGAGACTTCCAGAGTTTGAGTTCAACCTCCCCTGACAAAGCAGGATCACCTAGGGCAGGTCACACAGGAACACATCCAGGCAGGTCTTGAAAGTCTCTAGAGAAGGAGATTCCACAACTTCTCTGGGCAGCCTGGGCTCTGTCACCCATACAGTAAAGATTTTTTCCCTCACATTGAGGTGGAACTTCCTGTGTTCTAGTTTGTACCCATTGCCCCGTGCCCTATCACAGGACACCACTGAAAAGAGGCTGGCACCTTCTCCTTGACACCCACCCTTCAGGTATTTGTAAACATTCATGAGATCTCCTCTCAGTTTTCTGTTCTCCAGACGAAACAGCCCCAGGTGAGTGACACACAGCCCTCCTGTCCCTGCTCTCAAAGTGCAGGTCCTGCTGCTGTTGGTGGGAGGGAGCAGGCTCCCGGCAGCACACGCACGCTCGCTGTAACCCAACGCCCACCGTGGCAAGCTGCCTGCATTCAGACCGTGCCTCTCCCCCTGGGCCATGCCAAACCCAGCAGGATCTCACTCATAAGCACAGGGCACCGCAGAGGAGCTGTGCCAAAGAAACTCCTTTGTATGTGTAAATAGTAAATGAAGTTAAATGGCTATTAACCCTCAGAAGAGAGGTCTGGTGAAAGCGGCACACCTCCTGCTAAGGCAGGTTCTGGCTTCTGCCTGCTTTTGCTTAGGAAGCCCTTGAAAAGGCAAACAGCAGCTGCTCACTAAACCAGATAACTTGCTGGCACCACCAGTGCACCAAAGGTTTACCATTCCCATCAGGATATGTTTTGTGGAAACAGGCAATGGCAGAGAAAAAGTGCCAGGAGAAGGTTAATAGGTTGCATTAATGCAATCTTTATCTAAGGAAACTGCATCCTTTCAGCACAGAGGGAGTGGAAGCAGAGAGCACTGCAGACTTGTTCCTAGAAGGACACTGAGGTCTGGCTAAGCCCCAAAGGTTGGTAGTGCCCCAAACCAGCAAAAAGCATTTATTGGAATTAGCTTTACTGTTTCTTAAACCATGAGCCTCTTCAGGCATTCCCAACCTAGGGATTAGCCTGACCATGAGAGCCAGTGGCCATCCAGCCCATCCTTGTCTGGATCTGAGGGTCCAAGCTGCTTTGCTAAGACCCCTTCCTTCCTTCTGCAGATGAGGTACAGAGCAACAGCCACAAACACACCCCAAAACATCTCAAAAAGCTGAAATCCATGATTACCTTGGAATTATTTCACTCCAGGCTGGGCCAACAGTGTCCAAGACACAGCCCAGCATACCTGCTCTCACATGGAACTCTTTGGGACTGACCCAGAAACTCCTTCCAAGCAAGCTGGCTCGAGAACATGCTCCTCAGTATATACTCCTGGGCAGTATTCAACATCAAAAATACTCAAACAGTGAGCATGAAAATCTTCCCCAAGGCCCAGGGCAGCTCCTCCACTAGGGACAGTGGAGTCCAACACCAGAACTGTGGTGAAGATGCCTTAACAGGAAGATACTTTCCTCCTGGGCTTCACACAGACTGGAGGATAGTGGGAATAGCCAGCACGAGGCCCCCCAGCATTGGCAGAGGACACACACTGCACCTGCCTGTTGAGATCTCCAGTGGGCAAACTCCTTTAAGCCTCAGAGAAAGAGATGTGTTGAAGGAATTAACAGGAAGAGCAGCCAAAGTGAGGGATCTGAGGGATCACCATTCCCTGGTGTAAAGCCCAGCCTAGGGACAGGATTAAGCAGGGGGATAGTTGGGTTCATCCCTTTGAGAACTTTCTAAGCCTCTAACTTTTTCTGTGGTCAGGGAGAAGTATGCAGAGGCAGCATGGCACACTGTCCTCACACAGCACCACCAGCATGGCAGGGTCCTCATCTGGAGAAGAGCATCATGGCCCCAGATTGAATTATCTGCCAAGCCTGGCCAGGCAAAATGCTGCAAGCCTTTCTCAAATGAGAGATCGAAGGCAAATCAGCTCTTCTGTCCCAGGTGGGGGACATCCCTGGATGTGTTGAGACTCACAGAACATGACATGGGACTAATTTTGGAGTTTGACTTCATTCCAGAGGAGAGTTTTAGCTGAATTCAAGTCAAAGCAGTACAAAGTCTCCAAGTCCCATCCTATAGACTGCATTAGGATTGCTCCATCTTGGTCTAGAGGAGGGGTGGAGGCAGCAGAACCAAGAACCATCTCTGTCCTGACCTTGGGTTCTCATTAGCTTTTCCCACTTCTGTCCCCACACGAGGAAACAGCTGAGTGACCCTGTCGAGGGATAAATCCCTGAATTTTATGCCTGAAGGACAATTTCTTTCTCTCTCTCTGCAGTTTCCTCCCACTTCCTCCCTCCTCCCTGAAAGAAAAGATAAATGACTTTGCTGGAGGAAAGGGTGAAATTTCATCCTGGATCAAACCCCATGAGCAGAATACCCACGTGACGGGCCGCCGAGTGTGTTTTGCATGCAAATAGCACACATGCAAAGTGAAAATGAGTCATTTCACAGCACCTCTGGCTCTAGGCACTGAGTGACTTCTCCTCTGTGACTCCTACACTTGTCTGCTTCCCCTCATTCACCAGCTCCATCCCTGTCAGCCCCAGCTCCTGTGGTTTCCTCGACCTGTTTGCCTGCTCAGGCTCCAGTTGCTTTCGATAGGATATTAGCTAGGAAGGAAGGAGGGAAAGGTTGTTTTGTTTTTCTTTTTTTTTTCCTCTTAGATTTGTTTTACATTCTGGTTTTTACAGCTTTGAGGTTTTTGCTCACTGCTTTTACCATCAGCTTCAGTCACTGTGTGTTGGCTTTCAAAATCCAGAGAGGCCAAGAGTTTCCAAAACACAGCAGTGGTATTTGTATTGGCTTCTGAACTTGCTTGGGCATGGACATGGCTTGGCTTGCTCTCCTCACATACATGAGCTGTTTTCTTTCATTAGGGCTGTTAATTGTTTGCTTTTGAGATCTGGACATGGGGGCAAATCCATTTTACAGTAGGAGTGATTAAAAAACAGGAGGAAAAAGTTAAGTTCACCACTAGGTTTGTCTTGAGTTGATCACACAAGCTTGGAGATCAAGGGCGGAAAGAACCCTCTGCACTCCCAGTCTGTGAGCAAGGGAGAGGGAAAGCTGGAGGTTTTGGCTGCCTGGATGGAAAAACAAATACCATCCCACAAATGAGCTATTCTCACAGCCTTGAGTTAGTGCTGGTAAAAGCCACCTAAGAAGAAGCCTCACCCAAGTAACCAGGTCTGAAAAGATCAGAGCAAGACTTAGGGGCCTTGAAGAAGATCCTTGTGGAAGGTTTGCAGGCACACCTGGGACAAGAGGCACAAGTTCCATGGAGGACAGTGAAAAAGCATGATGACAGAGACATCCCCTCCCTTCCCCAAAACCCCTATAAACCAAACCAAACCAAACCAAACCAAACCAAACCAAACCAAACCAAACCCAACCCAACCCCTACTTCAATGAAAGCAAGCAGTAGCTAAATCAGCAAAAGGGAACCCAAGTTTCATGTTAAAAAGCAGAGCTTTAAGGCTACCCAGCCATTTTCCTGGCACCCCATTGCAAACCCCAAAGCCAGTAAAGAGCAGAAAGGATAAAATCCAACTGTAGGAAGGAGCAACGAGCCCTGGCTCCCATGTGGGTGTCCAGCCTGGCTGAACACACCAGGGGGCCAGAGCAGCCATTGCCTTCAACCACCAAGCTGAAACTATTTGTCTGCTGTTTTCCTCCCCACCCCACATCCTCCCCCCTTTTCCTCTGCACCGATTTCTCCTCACAACTGACCTCCTTCTCCTCCTCGCCTCCAATCAGCCCAGCCTGCCAGCATAGGGGTTACAGCATGACATAATTGCAACATGCATAAACAACATTTGCCATTAAGGGATACTTCTAATGAGAAACAGAGCTGCGAAGGGGAAGCATCAAAGTGGCTCACGGAAGGAAACCGCCTGGAACAAAATCCTACTTGATGCCCCAATTAATATGTTCCCTAATTCTATTTCCTGCACTTGTGGTCCCGCAGCCTCCTTGCTTTAATTTCTTTGGGAGGATGGAGAGGAAGGAACCTGGAAATGCAGCGTCTTCATGGCTGACTTGATGTGCAGGCAATGAGCATATTAGGACAAATTAGAGAATTAAAAAATAACCGACGACAGACTGAGGAAATGTCATCCCCAGCATAATAGTATTAATTGAGACCTGGGTTTTGCAGGCCAGGCCAGCTTTAGAAGACAAAATAAATAACAAAGCTGAAAGCTGGAGTAATATGACTGGATTAATGACAGTGGGAGGCTTTTCACTTCCCCCCCCTGTGTTCTGCCCAGCTTCCATCTCTAAACCTGGTGACACCATCGTGAGCGTTTGCAGCATCTTCTCAGCACAGCCAAGGCTTTGTCAGCTCGCAGGCATGGCAGGAGAGAGGTGCACAGGGCCTCTGTGCTGAAGGATGAGCAGGACAGCCAATGCATACTACAGCCTACACAAATGCAAGTGACTTGAAGACAACATCTCTTGCAGATCTGCCAAGTTGTGAAGGAAGTGCAGCTGAGCACCTTATGTTCTCCTGACCTTGACTCTGAAGAGAAGGGTAGAGCCTACTGTTTACATTAGTGTTTAACATATGTAAGTTGTATACATCTGACAGACTCTTCATCCAGAAACTAACTATGCACAAGGTATCACTCCAGCAGGTAGGTCAAATGATTCCCTGGATCCAGGTGGAATCACAGGGATACATCCAGAGTGAAAGGAATGAAAACAGTCCCTATCAGGTAAACACCCCAAAGCTGAGCAGGGAAGGAGGAGTGAAAGAAACAAATATTCTTGTGAAAGGAGAGATACTTGGGAAGATGAACCATCTGGTGAGCATCTCTGTTTAACCTTCACCAACAACTTGAAGCTAAACAGAGGCAGAAGACTCAGAAATGATGTAAGCCTTTTTTTTTTTTTTTCCCCTGGATTCCTATGGAGACAAGGCTGGTGCAATCAGAGCCTGTCCACCCACAGTTACCTCACCATCTTCAAGCCACAATTCTTTATTTATTTGAAATACTAAAAGTTTTCAACAAAGATCTCAGAGCTGTACAGATCCTACAAGTATCATACTACAAGGAAGCCAGGTGGAAAAGATTTCCCATAGTGATGCAAAAGAGGAAAAACCCAAACCCTTAGCAGTCACCAGAGAACCCTACAAGCTAGAAAATCACAGCAATTCAGGCTCAATTTGCTCATTAAACAGTTCCTTTTAGAAAAGCTCTTCCTTTCTCCATGAGTCCAGGCTATCCCTTAAATGAGTGCACTTAAAATTAGGCCAAAGACAATTATTGCCTTCAAAATGCTAGCAGAAAGGTGAGGGAAAACTTCTGAGCCATCTCACATGGAAGTTTGCTTTCTGCAAGTCCTCACAAGAGGCACAAGCAGGCTGAATAACTTCAGCTAAAATCCCTGTTTGTGTCCACAGACATAGAGAACACCTTCTTCCACCCATGCAGCACTGCCCAGGAGCTAACCAGCTTAGAGGATCTCCACACATCTATCAGACAGAACCAAGAGCAATGTGATGTAGCCATCAGCACCTGGGCAGGGCAAAGAAGCAAGCAAGCTGCATAAGCACCACTCAAGATCTTCATCCACATTTCCAGAGCTTTGGTCTCAGCACTACAAAAAAGAGGATGTGGGGGGATACTGTCCCCCACATTCCAGGCATATCATCAGCTAGGGCTAGGGCTTTTAAGAAGGAAAACTTGAAAAAGGAAGAAATTGGGAGCAAAGAGGAAAAATCTCCTGGTTCCCAGCTGTTAAGGAGTTACAAGAAGATGTTCAAAACTGCAAGATGATGTTCAAAACTGCTTACACATCATACTGCCCAGTCTCCTCCCCAGCTCTCAAAAGTAAACTGCTGGCTAGCTATGGTCCAACATTTGCCAGCAGGGCTGCATCCTGCATGGCAGGTTCTCTCCTGGTCTAAAGCACCCATCACAAAACTGCATCCCCTCTCCTCCTTGGTTTGAGTTTGAGTTCTGCTCCCACCAGGTGCTCTCATCAGAGGTGCAGGTCTCAAGCCTTCAGCATCTCTCTGCACATGCAACAAATATCACAGAAACAGCCCCCAAAGGGTGTCAGACTCCCTGGCTGCTGGCTGGCATAGGCACTGCAGGCAGAAGGTCCTTACTTTCCTCATTTTACTCATTTGAGATTTGTTAGGGAGACCAAAGGATTTGTTTATGGATACAAAAGACAATGACAGCTGGCTTAAATTCTTGGCATGAGAAGTGTTTTATGTTGAAACCAGGATTTTTTTTCTTTTTTTTTTTTTGTTTGTTTTTGAACCCAAGATTTTTAGCCAAAATTTTTCTTTACTGTCGGCATTTTCAAAGGTCTGTTGGATTCTTTTGGGATCATTCATCAATATTTTCATTCAACTTCACCAAAAAGGCTTTGCAAAACACGAATGCTTTTTCTCCTCCTTACCACAGCTGCTGTTTTCAGCCAGGGAAGATTGTTGTAATCAAAGACACAGTGGCTGATTTGTGAAATTAGTTTGCTAAAGAGATTAAAAATGGATCTCACTTCTAGAGCACTTCAAACCCCGCAATGCAGAAACAATCTGAAATGACAGCTTTTAAAGTATTTTTCATAAAATCTGTCACCAGCTCACACTGGAATTTGTTTTGTTACCAAGAAAATACTTCTCCTTGTGGAGTTTCATGTTTTAATCTCTTCCACATTGAAAGCGATGGAAATTAAGTTTCAAAGTGCATTTTACAATCTGGGCTCGAGTCTTTGCAGGGAATCTCAGAACACAGCCCTGAGCATCAGACCTTAAAAAAAAAAAAAAAAAAAAAAAGCAGTTGCTGAACATTTGCAGACTCTGCTATCCAGAAATCATTTCAAAATGGCTTTATTAAATATCAGGTTCACTAGCAATAGTGAATTTCCCACTTACTGAGAAAATATTGAACATATGGGAAACCATCAAAAGGGTACATGAGGAATTAAGAACCTGGGTAAGATTTATCCTTGGTTGAGTCTTTTTTTTCCTCTCCTTCTTCCTTCCCTCTTGAGCTTTGCAAGGCTCTTGCTGTAGATTGATATTCCTAACAGAGCCATGTTATTCAAGCACTAGTCAAACATGGAGAGCAGCCCTGTGGAAAAAGACCTGGGGTCCTGCTGGACAACAGGATGACCAGGAGCCAGCAATGGGCACTTGTGGACAAGAAGGGCAATGGTGGCTTGGGGTGCATTAAGAAGAGTGTGGCCAGCAGGTCAAGGGAGGTTCTCCCCTTCCCCTGCTCTGTCCTGGTTAAGCCTCATCTGGGGTCCTGTGTCTAGTTCCAGGCTCCCCAGTTCAAGAAGGACAGGGAACTGTTGGAGAGGGGACAGTAAGGATGGTTTTGGGGCTAGAACCTCTCTCTTGTGGAGAAATGTTGAAGGACTCGTGGCTTTTGAGCCTGGAGAACACTGAGGGAGGAATCTTATCAATGCTTATGAATACTTAAAGGGTGTGTGTCAGGAGGATGGGGCCAGTCTTTTTTCAGTGGTGCCCAGTAGCAAGACAAGAGGTAAAAGGTTTTGTCCTTAGTTCCATCTAAACATGAGAAGGAACTTCTTTCTGTTGAGGGTGGTGGAGCACTAGAACAGGCTACCCAGAGAGGTGATGGAGTGTCCATCTCTGGAGTCATTCCAAACCCACCTGGATGCCATCCTGTGTAACCTGCTCTGGGTGAACCTGCTCTGGCAGTGGGGCTGGACTAGAAGACCCCCAGAGGTCCCTTCCAACCCCTACCACTCTGTAAGGTGGAGACAAAGACTATTAAAACACACAGTCTCCTTTCAGGCTTTGGATCACAGGCCAGGCTGGCCCAGACAGCACCCAGGTTGCACACGAATGATGCCCCCCAGAGAGATCATCTACATCCAAGTTTGGTCCCAAAGAGCTTTCTTGAACATTGCTATTTAAGATGCTTCCAGTTGTGGTAAGTCTGCTAGGACTGAAGTCAGCTTCCTGAGGAAATTCAGAAAAGTAATCTATTGTTAGCCTGGACCTTGGGAATGTCAGTTAGGGTGAGATTTGAATTGTAGTGGACTCAGTTTTGGAAGAAGTCAGGTCAGATTTTCAGAGACATGGACCACCTAAGAAAACCAGTGCTGTTTCTCACTACAGTTTTCAGATGAACACAGAACTACAGGGAATTCAATTTTCTTTCATCACATACAACCAAGTGAGATTAAACTTCACTACTGTGAAGTAACATTTCCAAGCCTGTTTTTTCTTTTTCTTTTTTTTTTTTTTTCTAGTAGTCATGGAGGTATTGGGTGGAACATTGGACTTGATGATCTTGGAGGTCTTTTCCAGCCTTTATGATTCAATGATTCTGTACTTCACCTTAGGACAAGAGAAACACTACCACACTTTTTAGACAAGACCTCCTGCTGCTTTTTCAGTTCCCAACCCCACCCATTCTTTCCAATGAGAGTGGTGAGACATTGGAACAGGTTGCCCAGGGAAGTCTTGGATTCCCCCTCCCTGGAGGTGTTCAAGGCCAGGTTGGATAAGGTCTTGAGCAGTTTGGTCTAGTGGAAGCTGTCCCTGCCCATGGTGGGGAGGTTGGAACCAGATGATCTTTAAGGTGCCTTTCAACCCAACCCATTCTATGAATCTAAGGAGAAAAGTCAGCAAGTTAAAGGCTTTGGGAGTAGAAAACCAAGTCACGAAGGAGAATACAGATTATAGACACTTCCACCACTACATCAGCATTTTCCTTCAGTGATTTTCCTCTACCTTGCCTATTGCTTGACACATCATTACCTGGTAATAGGTCTCTCAGCTCTGGGTGGGAATGGGAGGGGAATCAGCCGCTGGGAACTTAAGGACCACGGCAAGCCTTGTACTTAATAAAACCAGAGATGCATGTCTGGAAAAGGTAGAGCAGACATATAGAATTGCAAAAGAGGCCCTTGCTCACATGGTCTGGGGCTCAGCCCTGCAAAACTGTCAAATACCTCCTGCAAGGAGTGGGAGTGAAAGGTGCTCACATGACATTACTGGATCAGCCTCTCATTCATTACTTGACTCCTGGTTTTACTATTCTCCTTAATGGACTCCACTTCCTCTCTTTTCCCTGTATGTGTGTACTAAAAGGACTGGACCTCCACATGTGCTGCCTCTCCATTGACAAACACCCCATATAATCACAGGGAACTTTATCTCATCTGCAGCCTGCGACACCTTTCCACAGAGGATGTGCTTCGTACTGTTGAATCTGGATAAAACCAAACCAAAACAAAAAGCCCCAAAAGATTGCAAAATACAACAACACCACAAAAGACAATAATTTTCCTTGTTTAGATTTCACTGGACCTGCCAGAAAATCCAGCTGGTTGAAAAGTACTAAATGTGTTTTGCAACTATTTGCCTTAAAGTTTTCTTTTGCAAAGACTTGTGAACGTTTCTGTTGATCACAAAAATAACCCCAAAAAACCCAAAACACAAAAACAACACAACAAGCAACTCCAAGACAGCAAAATTCAAAAGCTTAAAACCATTTCTGGTTTTCTTATGTAGGCTTAGGTTTCAGCTGAAGGTCAGGGCCTTTTTAAAGGTCTTGACTCTTCAGGTGAGCAAACTTTGATTGCCAACCTTTGATGAAGTATGAATGAATGAAACTATTTTGTCTGGGTTGCAATCTTCCAAGACACCAAACTCACAGCTGAAAAGTGGGTTCACCTACTCTAACTTACTCAGACCACATATTTGAGCTAGTAACCATGGCTGACTTGGTAGCTCATGAAAAGAACTGAACAACTCAAGAGGCACACAGAGGAATCGCCCTCCAGAGCCACCTGCTTCCCTCCACTGGTACTTGTGGGAGATTGACACTGGCTGGTTGATGTTAGCTGCCTACTACTGGAGGATTGAAGCCTATTAATCCCCTTAGAAGTTCCTGGCACATAGACAACTCAATATTCCACAAAAGCCTTGCTCTTTCTTTACCTTGAGACAGAAATTAGCTTCCAGAGTAGCTAATTTCATTGTTTTCCACAGCCCCTGAAAATCAGAAGGCAAATTTCCAACCCCACAACCCAGACTTCAGGGGTCACTGCCTAACCTTTGCCATGTTATCAGCCACATGGTCTGGTCTCACCCAGCAGGTAGCTCCACCACCAGTTAAGATGGCTTATTGCACTGTTTCCAAGGAACAAATTGATCCTCTGGAGTATGCAGTGAAGCCATGTGACAATCAATTCATTTTTATTACTAGCTCACCTCTAGTCCTCTGTGTCTCTCCTGACCCTCCAACAGCAGTGGGGTGCACTTTCTCCCAATGAAGAGCTGAGTGCTGCTTGCCTTCATGGTTGGAAGGCTGAAGCAGGGATCCATGCTCTCCTCCTCAGCCAGGGTTAATATGGCTTCAAAGAAAGCATTAATATTCCAAAGAGTGAACCCACAAAATATGGGTAATTCAAGTCCAACCAGTTTAATCTGAAAAAGCAGCAAGAAGATCCAGGTTATCAGATTCTACTACATCTGGAGCATGGAAGCTCTTATTGTGTGAGCTTAGTGTTTCTAACCTGTCCCCAGTGGCTTGCAAGAAATGTGGTGCCCCCTCCTCGGT
Source organism: Indicator indicator (assembly GCF_027791375.1). NCBI lineage: Eukaryota > Metazoa > Chordata > Aves > Piciformes > Indicatoridae > Indicator > Indicator indicator. The sequence goes on from NC_072035.1 coordinate 13,827,880, forward strand.
TTCCCCCACCCAACAGCTTGTTTGTAGTCTAAGGCAAAAGCTTCCATCATTGCTCTCCTCCAGTTTCAATTCATTCACTCTTATCCTGTCACAACAAGCCCTTTTAAAAAGTCTCTCCCCATCTTTCTTGTAGGGCCTCTACAAGAAAGGGCCTTGTAGGTTCAGTAGATACTGAAAGGTAGCCTCAGGTACTGAAAGGCTGCTAAAAGGTCTCACTGGCACTTTCTCCTCTCCAGGCTGGACAACCCCAACTCTTGCAGCCTGTCTCCATAAACGAGGTGCTGCAGCCCTCTGATCATTTTTGTGGCCCTCCTCTGGACCTGGATTTTGCTGTCTTGGTGTTGCTTCTTGTGTTGTTTTTGTGTTTTGGTTTTTTGGGGTTATTTTTGTGAGCAACAGAAATGTTCACAAAGAATGATCTTTAAGGTCCCTTCCAGCCTGAAGTATTCTATGATCATATGAGTAATGTTAGGAATCACAGAATCACAGAAACATTCAGGCTGGAAAAGACCCTCAGGATCACCAAGTCCAACTGATAACCCTACTTTGCAAAGTTCACCCCTAAGCCATATCCCCAAGCATCACATCCAAACCACCTTTAAACACATCCAGGCCTGGGGACTCCACCACCTCCCTGGGCAGCACATTCCAATGCCTGACCTCTCTTTCTGTGAAAATTTTTTTCCTAATGTCCATTCTAAACCTACCCAGTTGTAGCTTGAGGCCATTCCCTCTTGTTCTATCACTAATGACCTGTAAGAAGAGACCAGCACCAGCTCCTCTACAACCTCCCTCAGGTAGTTGTAGAGAGCAATGAGGTCTCCCCTCAGCCTTCTTTTTTCCAAATGAACCATCCCCAGCTCCCTCAATTGGTCCTCCTAATATTTATTCTCCAGGCCCTTCACCAGCTTTCTTGCCTTTGTTCACATGTAGGAGCTCAGCTGTTTTGCTAAGAGCTTTGCATCATGAGAAGACTATGGAGTTGGGTAGACTTGGCTGGTGAGTGAGAGCACGTGTCTCTCAACAATGGCCCAATGTCAGCTCCTTCTGCACTTGAAAGCGACGTAACTCGTACAAACTTCCTCCCCAGTGCCTGTCAAAATCCCTCCCAAGTAATAATGCCATGCCTGCAGATGCTAACAGCTCTTTGGGTTTCCACCGATTCAAACCTGATCCTCCTTTTGGGTGGCCCACATCACTCACATGTATTTCAGCTGCCAGCTGTTGGAGGCAAAGAGCTGGAACGTGTCCACCACCTAAAAACCTGCAGGTGATCTGACCTCAGTCTGTGCATCTGTGCTGTTCTGCAAAGAACTGAATCAGGAATAATAAGGGGAAATGAAATGTCTCAGCCCTACGTGACTCAGTTTTCCGACCTGGGATCACTTTCTCCTTCCTTTGTCCTTTACCAGTTTCTAACACTGCACCAGGAAGAAGAGAGAAGGAGTTGAAGGAGTGAAGTTATGTACAAAGTAAAACCTTTACTTTGAGGGTGCTGGAGCCCTTGAGGAGGCTCCCCAGAGAGATTGTGGAGTCTTTTTCTCTGGAGAGATTCCAAACCTGCCTGGGCATTGTGATCCTGGGCAAGCTGCAGTGGGTGACCCTACTCTGGCAGGGAGGTTGGACTGGATGATCTCCAGAGGTCCCTTCCAATCTCCACCATGCTGGGATTCTCTATCTTCCTTTACAGTCACTGGGTGTGATGGAGCTGAAAGACCCCAAGAAGCAGCCACATGAGTCAAATCCCTGTGTCTAGACACCCTTGAGCTCAGTCCCAAGTGCCATGGGGCAGCACCCTGCTGAAGGTCCTTGCCACCATCCTGGGGTACCAACCTATTGTGGGGGTTCTACGTCAGGCCAAGTCCCATCACCACCACACAGGACCTTGGCTGCAGCTCAGTGCATCAGCTGCGAGTGGCTTTTGCATTAGCAGATAGGAGACCTGCTCCTCCACCCCCCACGCCCCATGTCCCACCCGCCACTTCCGCCCCACAAGCCTCACTCCAAGCCTCCTGTCTGCTTAGTGTCTTCAGAAAGGAGGGGGAAAAGGAAAGAAAGAGGCTGGGGGAAGGAGGGGGAAGGGGTCAGGATGACTAAATCAGTAACTTGTCTCTTTAATTTCTCTGCTTCCCCCACCCCACCCCCCCAAACCATCCCCTGGGGACACAGGCTTCAAAGTGAGCTACAAATATTTACTAATTCTATTAACAGGATACAAATTGTTTTCAGGGGAGCATCAAGCACACAAACCCCTGTCAGCCCCCCGCTACCCTGCCACAGCCTCATCCACTATCGAGGCGACCGGTCCTTCCCGCCTCCCCAATTTTTCCCTAAGTTCAAGATGAGTTGAAGGGTCAAAAAGGCAAAGGGTGTTTCAGAAGTTTAGCAGACAGCATTTGGTAAGGGGAAGGCAGCCGGAGGGGGGCGGGGGGGAGAGAGGAGAGAAGGAATCTGGCATGCATTAGGCTGAACAGTTCCAAACATCCATCCTCCACAGACTTGTTACTTTCTTTCTTTCTCACAGGATTTCTTTTTTTTTTTTTCTTTTTTTTTTGGTAATTTGTGGTTTAAGTTTTGTTGGGTTTGTTTTTGTTTTTGTTTTGTTTTTTTTTCCCCCTATCAGCCAACAACTGTATTTTAATCACAAGCCCCCTTCCCCCTGCCCCCCAAATTGCTGCCTGCTGGCCTCCAAAAGCACATGCTCACTTGTGATACTCAGACTGAAGAACTTGGACATATCCTGCATGCTTTGGCCAAGTAGCTGCTGCAAGGAGTTGCTGGAAAACTTGAAAGGTGAATAAAATGCCCCATCATGGACCAGAAAGGGGCTTAATGCAGGGAGATGCTCTGTTCCCACTAAAGCACAGCAGAGGAGGAATGGTGCTCAATCACATGGGCTTGTGTCCCAATGTATGTCCCACCACTCAGAGGCAGTGGTAGTGGTGAGCTTCCTAGCAAGGAGAGTAAGTTCTTAATCAAAGGCCGCAGTTGCTGCTCTACACTTCAACAGAGTATAATTAAAGTTAATACTAGCTCAGGCTTTGGCTCCACAAAGTCTTCCAGGATGCAATTTTCCACAAGGCTTAAATGTTGACCCATATCTCGTTATGTTTTATGAGCCCAAAATAAGAACAATACAAGCTATGTATTTAAAAGAAATAATCCTTCCCAAATGTCCAGCTACTTAAAGCAAATCCAGCTGGCTGGCTGGACAGATGACCAAAGCCCTCAGAGATACCTCAGAGAGGGACTGTGGCATAACGTGGACCAGATCTGACCTCACCCTGGAGGAGAGTGGAAAATTCAGTCAGGCAAGACACACTGGGGGACAACAGCATGGGGAATGACTTGTAGCAGATATGTCCCTTTGCTGTCACCAGGCTGTCAGGTGTGACTAAAAAGATTGTTCTCTCACATCAAAGTGATGTCATGGGCGGGAGAAGGCTGTGCATCACTTTATTTGTTAACCTTTTCTGGCATGCCAAATATTTTCACTTTTGTTCTGGGTCAAGGAGTACTAAAGATGGAGTAGAGTGTTCAGCACATTGTGAAGGAGCTGTTGAAGAGGACCTGCCTTCTGCCAACCAGATGTGAGAGCTGAAAGTCATGGTACGTGGAGATTAAAAAGAGAACCTGACCAAAGATTTCCTCAATCTTAACTACAAATCTTGTTTCTTTGCTTCTCATAGGATATGACCCTGCTGGGGCCTCCAGACTTTTTTTTTTCCATCAACTGGCAACAAGTGGATAAAAACCTATATTGTAGTAGAAATCTCCCTCTTCAGAAAGAAAACTAATCCTAACCTAACTCCCTCAACTATCAGGAGAAAGATGGAACACAAAAAACAGGTGAGAAAAAGGAGAGCACTACACCCTGTTGCATGCCACCCAGCTTCAAGTAGTTATCTTAGACACACATGTAAGAAGTCACATTGTACCTCTCTTATCAGAGAAAGAAATAGGTACCTCCAGAGGGCAATTTAAATCTCAGGTGGATTAAAGTGCCCTTTGGCACTAAGCAGTTCAATAGTGCCTGAAATTAGCCAGGATGAATCTAGGCCTTAATCAGCAAATGGACTTTTCATTCCATGAAAAGTGTCAAGATTGCAAATTAGTTTTCATTTCAAATGAGGACCAAAAATCCCCTCCCCTCCCCTCAACATTTCATTTCTCCCCCATGATTTATTTTTAAATTCTTTTGAGTTAATAAAAAAAAAAAGTATTTTCAGTCCCTTCAAAACATTCCCATTTAATTTTACACATTTTTAATTTGTCTAACTACAAACTGCATTTTAAAGATTAAAAACTTCTCCCCACCCCCAAGGAAAAAGAACAAACTCCTTTGGTTTGCAATGACTACAGACCTCTGACATTATTTCCCTCTTAGGTTATTTACAACAAGAATTCCTGAAAAAAAAAATCCCTTTTGCACATAGGAAAACAACCTCTTTTCATCAAGGTGATGACATTTTCTTAGTAGGAACTGGTAGAGTGGCATTTTCTGAACCATTTATGGATGGCATGACTTACCTACCTGACAGAAGATCAGAGAATGGTAGGGGTTGGAAGGGACCTCTGAAGATCACCGAGTCCAATTCCTGATCCAAGCAGGATCAGCTAGGGCAGGTCACACAGGAACACATCCAGGCAGGTTTTGAAAGTCTCCAGAGAAGGAGACTCCACAATCTCTTTGGGAAGCCTGTTCCAGTGCTCTGTCAACCTCACAGTAAAGAAGTTTTTTTCTCATGTTGAGGTGGAACTTCCTGGGTCCCAGCTTATTCCTGGTGTTCCTTGTCCTGTCACTGGGCACCACTGAAAAGAGCCTGGCACCTCCATCTTGACACCCACCCCTCAGATATTTATAGACATTGATAAGATCCCATCTCAGCTTTCTCTTCTCAAGACTGAACAGCCCCAGGTCTCTCAATCAAGATTATAAGTCAAGGGCTGGACAGGACTTTGGCAAGTCCTGACCATTTATCCCAGTCCAGCTGAACACTGTTTGCTTTTCCTAGCAGCAGATGACAAGGTACCTGTCTTCTCCCTAATATGTACTATTACAGAATCACAGACAGACTGGGATTGGAAGGGACCTCTGGAGGTCACCTAGTCCAACCATCCCTGTCAGAGCAGGTTCACCCAGAGCAGTTTGCACAGGATGGCATCTAGGCAGGTTACCTCTTGTCCTGTCACTGGGCACCACTGAAAAAAGACTGGCTCCTTCCTCCTGACATACACCCTTGAAGTATTGATAAGCATTGACAAAATCTCCCCCTTAGCCTTCTCTTCTCCAGGCTCAGAAGCCATAAATTCCTCAATCTTTCTTCATAAGAGAGATATTGCAGTCCCCTCAGCATCTTTGCTGTATCCTCTCAAGCAGTTCCCTGTTATTCTTGAATTGGGGACCCTGGAACTGGACACAGGACTCCAGATGAAGTCTAATCAGGATAGAGTAGAGGGAGAGAAGAGCCTCCCTTGACCTGCTGGTCACACCCTTCTTGATGGACCCCAGGATGGCATTGACCTTCTTGGCCATGAGTGCCCATTGCTGACTCCTGGTCATCCTGTGGCCAGCAAGACTCCCAGGTCTTTTTCCACAGAGCTGCTCTCCATGTTTGGCTGTCACTTGAATAACCTGGCTCTGTTAGGAACATCAATCTACAGCCAGGTCCAGAGCCTTCCAATGCACAGCTCAAGAGGGAAGGAAGAAGGAGAGGGAAAAAAAAAAAATATCCACCACCGAATTAGTTCTCTGATAGCTTTCAAATGTTCAAAACGTCAATCTCCTGGCAACACCTGCATGTGGCACATAGACCTTGGCTTTCTGGAGTCCCTGCAGCATCTTTTCAAGTAATCTACAGGAGAATAGAAGGATGTGGCCTTGAAAAAAACCCTTTAAGTGCATAAACAGCTGTGGCCACATTTCCTATGTCTGACATCTCAAGGTTGCTGTAAGAGGGGAGAATAAGGACAAACAAGGCTCTATAACAGGCTCTCCAAAGAGAAGTATTTCCCATGTGTTAGTTATTTAGTTCAGCAACCAAATTTGTAGAAAGATTTGACTTGCTTCCTGGTAGCTGCTTTTTGCAGCAGCAGTGGAAGGGAAGGTCTCTGTGCTGCCTATCTGCAAATACCTGTGGGTGTAGGAGTACATGCTCTGTGGATGTGTGACCAGATAAAGTTACAGATGTGGTAAAATGCAGTCAAACAAACAACCTTACTCATATGAGTGGACTTAGAAGGATGATGAGCATTACACAAAGTGACCACAACAGTCAAAATCATTACTGAAGCGTGGGCATTATGCTAATAGAAGATAATCCTGAGGATAATCTACAGCAGTTTCAATTACTGTCATAGCTACACCATGTATAACACTTGGTATTACACCAGTATGACCCAAGAAGAAGATACTCTCCAAACTGGGAATGAAACAATCCTTCTCCTGAGCACATCTGACACCACAGTGCTCACCTATGAAATGGTGCAGTGATCCAAGTGGCTGGTGTAACCATTAGTACTTTCTGGTTAGCTCATCATGGCACAGAAAGACCTGAACATCCATCTGAGAAGGGATGTAGGGATGTCTGTACAATGCATACTAGTACTGAACCAGGTCTGCCTGAGGGGCTGGGGACCCATCTTAGACCAGGAGCAATCTCTACAACAAAAGCTGTAAGGCCAAGCAGAACATCCTCAGTGCAGAGGGAGCACAGGCACTGGACAGCCTCTCCTGGAGCTCTAAGCTGTGCTTCCTCCATGCCTGGCTGGAGAAGGAAAATGAGAACCATCTATCCACACATCCAGCATCCCCAGGCATCAAGACCTTGACCCTCTCCCAGCCTTCACTGTGGCCTCCTCAGTCAGTCCCTCAGGCAGCAGAGGCTAGAGAAGCACAGTGAAAACATCAGACAACATTGACCTCCAAGGAGCTGCTACAGCAGCCAGCAGTTGCTGAAGGGAAGCCTTGTTCCTTCTCTCAGGCTGCAGGGAAGGACAGTGACAAGCTGGAAGGGATGGCACCAGAAATAGTGCCCTTAGCTGACACAGAAGCAATCTGCCTGCTGAAGGATGAGCTTGGACTGACCACACACCAGTGAAACTGCTCTTACAATTTTTTGTCTTGTTACAAACCCAAGCCCTGTTTTGCTCCTGGTATTCCACTGACTAAAGCCTGCTCTCTTCATGGTATCAAACACAAAGATAATGCTGAATCTAGGATGCAGCTCATAAGCACAGCTGCAAATAATCCCTTCAGTAGATGCAGCTTTGACCACTGTTTGGTCAGCACTTCATCAGGGAGCAGCAGAGCTGGTGGGGCTTTGACAGGTGAAGCCAGCTATTGTGGAAAATGAGCAGACAACGAGAGGTTGAGTCTCCATCTATTCCCCTTGCTGAGCTCAACTCTCCACAATCCTTAAAAAGGGAGGAAACAAACCCAAACCTCTCTGCATCAGCCTGTTTTGGCCATACATCCTCCCTACTGCAATGGCACTCAGACCATCACAGCAACCCAATGAAGTGTTGCTGTAATTAAGGTTTAATGGAGCTGCAAGGCTGTGTCATAGCAAAGAGCCTTATAACAGAGGTGGAATGCAATTTACTACCCACCAGGTATAGAGCAATAAATCTGCAATATTTATTGGCAAGAGAGAGAAACGTGATCCAGAATTCCATATGCTAGGTTGGGGGAGGAGATGAACATCACTTCTAAGGGGGGAAAAAACTTCCTTGCCTGCTCCTACCCTCTCATCATTGTGTTTTGGAACTGGGATAGTACTTGTGCCTGTAGCCCATTCCCCAGGAGCCCAAAGCACATCCTGAGCTGCAGGCAGGCAGCACCAGGGAAGCCTGGCTGTGCTGAGGGTAGGGAGTGGCAGCTGGTACCCTGTCAGTTCAGGAGGGGAGGGGATACTGGAGCTAGCACATCTGGCCAGCCCTGCATTCTTGCAATATGAGCCCCAGGATAATGTGAACACAAAACCTTGGGGCCAGCATTGCAGCTGGTGTAAGGCAGCATTACTGATTTGCACCCACTGAGTGGTTGGCCTCAGGGTTTTCTTTTCCCCCTCCTTCACCTCTTTCACTTGAAACTTGCGGGCAGGCAATAAACTGCACGTTATTCCATTTATTGCCCTCAGAAGGGGGAAAGGCTGAGCAGACCACAGAGCTCAGCCTGCTGGTCCCCAGGCATGGAGGCATTCCTAGCCTGCTGCTCCAGACCATTAACCTATCCCTTCTGCTGTAGAAACAGACTCCAGGGAAGCATCTGTTGCACTTCCAGTGCAGTGGTAAGTTTGGGTCGAAAAACCCTCCCCAAAGCCCCCAAAACTCACACTTCAAGTGGCGTATTGAACACGTTGATGCTATATGAGAGTGGTGGTGAAGGATGTCACTGGCCAGTCCTTAAGGCACAGAGGTACAGAAGTGACAACCAGAGAAGATCCATGTTTCTGAAAGTCTTAAGACTGCACAAACATACCATCAGAAAACACATAAAGAAGCCATGCATCCAACACATTCAATACATGGTTTTATACATTCGTTTTTAAGCTGAGAAGAATCACAGAATCATTTTGGTCAGAAGAGAGCTCTAAGATTGAGTCCAGCCACCAGCCTAATGCCACCATGACCACTAAACCATGTCCCAAACTGATGTGTCTACACAGTTTTTTGAACATCTCCAGCAGATGAATATGAGCTAGCAGTGTGCCCAGGTGGCCATGAAGGCCAACAGCATCCTGGACTGTATTGTGTGGCCAACAGGAGCGGGAAGGTGATTGTCCCTCTGTACTCAGTGTTGGCGAGGCTGCACCTTGAGTACTGTGTTCAGTTTTGGGCACCACAGCACAGGGAGGACATCGAGGCACTGGAGAGGGTAACTGAGCTCATGAAGGGACTGGAGAACAAGTCCTGTGAGGAGCAGCTGAGGAAACTGGAGCTGTTTAGTCTACAAAAAAGGAGGCTGAGGAGAGGCCTTATTGCTCTCTGAAAAGAGAGCTACCTGAAAAGAGGTTGTAGAGAGGTAGGCACTGTGCTCATCTCACAAGAAACTATTGACCGAATGAGAGGGAATGGCCTCAAGCTGTGCCAGGGGAGGTTTAAGGCTGGAGATTAGGAAAATTTTTTCACAGAAGGGGTTGTGAGGCACTGGAACAGGCTGCCCAGGGAGGGGGTCAAATTGTCATCCCTGGATGTGCTTAAAAGCGATCTAGATCTGGTGCTTGAGGACATGGTGTAGTGACAGACTAGGTGGAGTGGGCAACACGGCTGGACTTGATGATCTCGGAGGTCCCTTCTGGCCTGGGCGATTTTGTGATTCTATGATGACTTCACCAGCTCCCTGGGCAGCCTGTTCCAATGCCTGACCACTCTTGCAGGAAAGAATTGTTTCCTAATCTCCAACCTAAACCTCCCCTAACACAATTTCAGGCCATTTCCTTTCCTTCTATCCTTGATGCTAGCAAGAAGAGACCAGCCCCCACCTCACTCCAACCTCCTTTCAGGGAGGGATGCATGTGTGGGAATAGGGCACACCATAATTTCCACTGTTCTGAGGTGGACAGCCAAATGTCAGTGTCTGAGCAATACAACCATTAGATAAAACTACTGTCTGTAGACAAACTAACTAGAAAACTACTGCCAGGTGTTAAAACAACCAGAGAAAAGCCCTAGTCCTGGAAGGTGCTGAGTACCTGTGCTGGAGACTGTGGGAATGACAAATGGCTAGTCCCTCCCAAGGGACTGGATTAGTTGTTTCCTATGTGTTCAATAGACATTTTCTCTTTGAGGAAAACAACCAGCAGGTGGTTTGGTCCTGCCTTCTGAATGGGCTGTGGCAGATGCAGTGCTGTGCTGAAGGGGAAGATAAGGTTTCACGTCCTTTAAACCCCTGCTAGCTAACTGGGTTGTAGGGAGGGTCACCAAGATTTGTTTGCGTGCATGTGCGAGTGTCAGAGACCAAGCAGGGGACAAGAAGGAGTTTTCCAGCAAGGTTAATCCTTTACCAGAACTGGCTGTGTCCCAGGAATGACTCTTGGCAATGCTGGCATAAATCTACAATTAATGCTGCTTGCTTCAATAGAGCTGCTTGGGAAGTAATTGACAGCAGTGCTTGGCCCACTTGGTGCTGATCCCATGGCTTATGGTCTCATTTTCCTTCTCTGAATGAATTTCCCACATGGATTTCCTGCTTCTCTCCACAGTTCAAGTATTTAGGGCCATGGAACTACATCAGCTCTATGGGACAGGTTCCCATTGAAGGCCTCAAAGATGTGTTGGCAGCAATACAACTTGTACCTGGCACCATCTGTCATGACTTCATGGTGACATTAGTGCTCTGGCTCCTTCCAGCCAGGAGGAGGCTGACAGGGCCACAGAAGCCCTTCACGTGGTTTCAGCATTTCAGCACAAGCACATTGCAGGCTCTGGCAGCATTTCAAGATAGCCTCCAAGTTCACTGTAGGCATGCCAGGATGATAACCTTGGCCCTATCTGCTGAGACAAAAGTTTCAAAGGCTCCTCACAGGTCTGACTTCCAAGTTAGCTGGAAAAGTCCATCATTTATTGACTTAAGGAATAAGATTGTTAACAGATAGAATGCACTTGAGAGGCTACACCCTTCAAGGAACCCTGAGAGACTCTGTATCTACCCAAGATGCACACTCCTGTCCTAGTAGGTGTTGGGTTAGCAGGCAGCTTTTTAGTTCATCATGGCAGCATGCCTCCATGGTGCTGGTAGCTACCTCCCTGCCTACAATGGCAGCAAAACCCAGCAGCTTTCATTAGATGTTTCTTGAACAACTACTCTGAGCAAGCTTTCCCTCTCAGTCTGCATGTCTGAAGGTTTTTGGTGGCCCTGGTGTCTTCAAGTGCCATGTGCAGATGGGACACTGACAGCCTGGGTGTTGTATTGACAGGGTTCAGAGGGCAAAATGAGGGTTTTCCTCCATCCTCAGGTTTAGACCATAATTCTAAGATAGCATTAGATTCCATGTGGATGCTCCTGTGTATCTTAAACTGCTGTTGGCCAACCTAACATAGCTTTGGGAAGTCAAGCTTGTCTAGGAAGGCTGAAGCCTTTTTTCCTTAGCATACAGGAAGGGAAAACACAAGGAAGGCCATATCTACCATTTCTGTAACACGTTCTTTGCACAGATTTCTTTGGTTGTCTCAAGCTTTCCACCCTCATCAGTCCCCACACTTTCAAAGGAAAGAAGCTTCTTTTGAAGTTCAAGTGAAACTCCTGTGTTCTAGTTGGTACCCATTGCCCCTTTTCTTATCACTGGCCACCGCTGAGAAGAGCCCAGTCCCATCCTCATGACCTCCACCCTTTAGATATTTATATGGATTTATAAGATCCCCTCTCAGTCTTTCTTTCCCAGGCCAAAGAGCCCCAGGTCTCATAAGAGATGCTCCAGTCCCTTCATCATCCTGAAACAAGCTATTTCTGCTTCAAGAAGGTCTGTCTCTGGCTGAGGGCAGAGACAGTTCCTCCTTCCTTGAAGGCACTCTTGAAGTGCTCTGTGTGCTGCCTAAACACAGCAAAGATTTTATTATTGGCTTTGTTGTTTTCTTTTTCCTCCTTCCTTCTCACTGCCTCCAGAGCCAAAGGGCCTGTTTGTTTTCCTGTTCCTTATCAGAAAGGTTTATTTGCGATTGCTTGAGAGAGGGGAAAAAGCCCTCCATAGCCACAGGCAGACAAGCTCAGTGCTCAGGAAGGTAATGGCTGGAGCCCGTGGGCCCATATGCTCGCCATCGTGTGAGGTGGAAGGCCAGCTCTGATCACATCCAGCTGCTCAGGAGACCACTGATCAGGTATGGCTGGATGTCAAGCAAACAGGATCGGCTTGACCCGGGGTTGTGCTGCGGAGGGGAATCGGCAAGGAGCTATTTAAAGCGTGTTGCAGAACTGGGAATTTTGCTCTTTGGGGATGTCAGGGCTGCAAACACAGACACATATACAATACCCTGAAGGAAGGGAGGCATGGAGGAGGAGGAGGAGGTTATATTTTCCCTGTCAGCTGCTATAGCATCCTTGGAGCTTCATGAGAGAAAGAACCAAGCTTTCATACTGTACTGAATAATTCCTGTGTTTGGAGGTTCCTATTTCCTCCTCCCCGAAGAATTAAGACCTAGGAATTCAGCTTGTTTGTTGTTGCTTTTGTTACTGAATATCCATGAAAAGCTCAATGTCCCTGGGAACTAATTAGGTATTAACCCTGCATTATTGCTGCATATCAGCCATGGAAACATGCCATTTGGCTAAATCTCCTTGAAATATGAAAATATGGAAGGATCAGGTGGAATGGCGAAAAAATGTTAAAAAATAGGAAGACTTCTGATACAGGGAAGGAAAGGAGGAAATACTTCAAGCAAGAGCAACTACACAGTATTCTTTCCTACAGTTGCTATCAAATTCTAAACAAAACTACCAGGTAGAAACAGATCTGTTTGCAGAAGGTCTCAGCCACCCCTAGAATTATGTCTGGGAGAGATGTGGGTGAGCGTGGGACCTATATGGGATCTATTTCAGCTTTAGTTCAACTGCTTTACTTGTTTTTTTAGTACCTCACTACATCCCCGATGTTTTTGGGCAAGGAACTTTTGGAAGACCACCTCTATTAGATCACATAGAGAGGAAATGGACAAAATTTGTGTCAAGGGAGGTTTAGGTTGGACATTAGAAAAAAAATTCTGTACTGCAAGAGCGGACAGACATTGGACCAGGCTGCCCAGGGAGGTGGTGGAGACACCGTCCCTGGAGGTGCTCAAGAAACCTATGGCCATGGCACCTGGGGACGTGGCTTAATGGCCATGGTGGTGTTGGGTTGATGGTTGGACTTGATGATCTTGGAGGTTTTTTCCATCTGAAACAATTCTGTGTTTCTATATCTTCAAAGAGCTAAGCTTTCAGTGACAGCTGGCAATAATGCTGTGTTTTGGAGCATCTTCTTACTTCCATGCATTGCAACCTCTCACAGCATCCTACTGCCTGACACAGAAGCACAGACCACTAATGGCATGGTATGAATAAGTGCATACAGATCTATATTTTATTACTCAAGCCACTGCAGGAATCTGCAGATAATTAACTCTGAATACTTACTCATCTCTTTTCCCCTCAATACCCTTCCCATCTGACTTAAACCTTTATTTGTGGTCCAAGCAGCAGCAGGCTTAATCACACTGAACTGGGGCACAGAGAAGCTTTGAAGAGGCCTTTAAATACCTGAAGACTCTGAAAACAAGCTATCAAAAATAGGATTGCTCTCATCCAGCCTTACCACAATAAGCTACAGAGTCCTCTCCTCTGTTTATGAGACACAGCAGAGCTGCTGACCCCTACAGTGAGATCCCTTCATGGGATGGTATCCTCAGACCTCAATGTTTCTCCAACATGGTGTCAGCACAGACAAACAGGGCCTCAAGTCAACACACCACTGAACCAAAATATTGTGATTTGATAAAAGAAGCTCAACAAGCGCTTTTACTTTGGTTGACCAGATTCACAATGAACATTTCCTTTTCATTTTCCTTTTTCCTATTTATTCTTATCTCTGCCATCAGGTGATTAGGTGACCATAGCCAAATCTATTCCCTTCTCCTTTCTCCTGAATCTTCTGCTCACCCATGTGGATAGCCAGCTCCCCTGGACTGTCTCATGAGTGCAGGGAAACAACACAACAGGACTGCAGACTTCTTCAAGACATCCTACACATGCCTATAGTGAGAAATTATTGTTACAGTTCTTTCAGAATTGTTGTACAAGCACTTCCCACAAAGTCAGTATGGAAGTGAAAAGCCTCATTTCAACTGTTCATGGGTTTACAGAATTCAGTGGTCCTCCCAAAACCACCCTTGTCTCCCCATTACAATAAAATAACCCTGCCCCTGATCACAGCTACATCCAGCCTCCAGCTTCCCTTGCACAGAACAGACTCTGGGGGGCTCACAGTGGGAGGTCTATTCTCACATCAAATTAAAGCCAGACAGAATCAATTTAAGCACAAAGGATGGGGTCTGCTGAGATGACAGAAAGCATTTGGGGCAAAATCTCACAGCTGAACACAAGAGAAATGCCATTGCCCAGAGTTTCTTGTTCCTCCGTGGAAGCTGGGGCCCAACATCTCTCCAGCTGACTCAAAACTGCCAGTCCTCATTTTATTTGCAGTGGTTCATGGTGCTAAATAGCAAGAAAGACAGAAGTTAGAGATGGACTGAAGAGGATATGAACATAGGAAAGTATCAGAGGGGGGAATTTTAGTAACTGAGAAAGAGATGAATAATGGCTCTGCTTCCCTCCATTACTCAGAGATGACTAATTCCCAGGGCGGGGGACAGGGGGGAGGGCTGCTGAGATAAGAAAACCAAACCCAGATTTTGTATGTTGGCAAAATCCCCACAGATGAACATAGCAATCCTGCTTCTTAAGATTCATTCTCCACCTTATGCCCCTCCACAACCACTGCCTGAGGATCTATTCTCTCTGTTTATTCCCACAGTCCCCCAGAAACACCCGCTGTGCTTGTTCCTGCCTTTGTCCTCTGGTGACCCAAGGCCATCCCCTGGCGCCTTTCTGAAGCCAGCCCTGCTTGCTGAGGGAAATGGCAGAACACTGTAGGCCATACCCTGAGTAACAGATGTTGGCTTTGTAATTTTAACCCCCCTTTAAGCCATCCCCTCTCCCCCTCATTCCTCATCCGGCATCTCCAGCCTACATGCCAGCCAATTTGTTACCTCCAAGGAAGGTCAGGGTCCTGCTGGGTGCTGCACATCTCTCAGCTTGGAGCACTCAGTTCCAAATCTTTTTTCCCCACTAAACAAGATGTTGAAGCAGAGAAAGAATGAATCAAAGAAATTGGTTTGAAAGAGGGACTGGTACAGGCTGTGTCTGGCTGGGGAGAACTTGAATTTGCTTCCCCTCCTGTAAATTCTCCAATGTCCTGGTAAGAGGCACACATTTCAAGGGGGGAAATGCCTCTGGAAACTCCTGAGATCTTCAGCTTCCACAGGGAGCAAGTAAGCAGCATTAACGCTTAGGCGTTTGCCTTGTTGGGCTGATTTGTGGTGTGAATATGCTCTAATTAGTCATTTAACTTAAGAACTAAGAGTCTCAAGAGAAGATTTCGGAAGGGAATTCAGAGCTCTTCAGATTGAAATGATCAACTGCCTAATGCAATGCTTCTGCACCTCCTTTCCATAACCTCTGTCTCCCTCTCTCCATTTGGCTATCTGTTAAAAATAGGTGATACAAATACTTTTACATCTTTGCCAAGCCATGGCTTGTGTGGCATCCCCTGAAGTCATCACATTGTCTTCTGGACCTGGGCTGGGAAAAGGAAAGGGTCTCTGTTGAAGAATGTGGAGCTTGTCAGTAGCAAGTGCTGCTTCACATCTCTGATACAATGGAGTGGAACAGAGAAGCTGCTTAAAAATGCTAACCCTCCAGCATGCAAAGGGATTGTTAGAGATGGATTTTCTGAACACAAGATGCTGGACTGAGTTTTAAGGATGATCTCAGTTTAAATCCTCATCAAAGCATCAAACCTGAGCCTACATCTTAAAATGATTCTAATGTTAGCTGAACGTTCCCACTCCCCTGAGATTTACTGAAAGATTCTGTAAAAAACCATGATGGGGTGATAGTGTTTGTTACCTTCTTAACATACATCCCAGGGACTGGAAGACTTAGGCCTATGGTATTCCCAACTCCAGTACTGCCACACTGAGTAACCTCAGCACAGTGGTTTCCCCAGCTTGTACTCTTCCTGATAGGAGTGACAAGCAAGTGACTTTATGCTTGGTTTGGAAAGCTCCCAGCTGGTGTAGCAAGGTTCTGTTGAGTGATTTAATCCCCTGAAAAGATGTAGACTGTGTAGTTTTGGGCTTCACATCAGATTATCATCCAATGTGCTGGCTGTTAAAGCAAACTGACTCCTAGGCAGGTTAGCCTAGTAGGGAAAGCAGAATTCAGATCACCTCATCAGGTACCCCAATTACAACACTGTTCAAGCACCCAGAATATTGACTCTCAAATTTTATGTAATGCAGAAGGGCCTCAAATCCTATCAACATCTACTTCAGGCTGTGGTACTCTCCCCTGAAATTGTGCAGAAGCTCCTCTAAATAGCTAAGCGACAAACATCATCCCATGCTCAGCCTCAGTTAAGATCTAGAGAGCCACCCAGAGTTCCCAGGACCAAACCAGATACAACATTCACCAAAGTGGTCACCTCCACATATTCAGCCACCTATCCATTTCTTTGAGGTAAACATTTCCTTCTGGCATCATGCCTAAACCAGGTACACAAAGTAGGTATCATGGTACATGGGCCTGGATTGCCAACCCTGAAAGTGCTACTGTCCAGCTAGAGCATTTGAACAAGTTGCTTCACCTCTCAGTGCCTCACTTTCCTTCTCACTGCCTTCTCTAAGGCAGTATGAACGGTAACATTATAAGCACACTGCAAAATGAGATACCAACTAGTTCTAGGTGGGTGTAAATAAAAGATGCTTTGCTCAGACACTGAAAGGCTCAATACATGGGTTGCTAAATGAAACCAAAGCCCTAAAAGACACTAAATAACATGGCTAAATCATGTGCCAATATTTAATGGTTAAACGAAGCAGAAATCTTGGTCATGACTGTGATTCTACAGAGTTCTTAAGTCTTGTTTGCAGTAAATGATAGCCTCCCATGCCTCTCACCCCAAGAGAACCTTCCTAGCACACACACAGAAACCCCAAAACCCCAAACCACAGCCATTAAAATATTTTTGATGTTGCCACAAATGAAGTGTGAAAAACATGCCATGGGATCATTTCTGCCCCATCATCAGCCAGCCAATTGCATGTGCAATGGCAGCAGAGACCTGACCTGAGCTGCAGATTTTCATCAGTCCTTGCACTGTGCACACACACAGGGATTGACTGATCTAATAAGCTCCAGTTACCACTGCCTGGTACCTGGAGAGGTGATAAAACTAGTCCAATGACCTGAAAACATCAGTTTCCTCCCCAACCCTTCTAATCATAGTAAAAGCGATCATTTTACAAGTGAGGAGATAGATCTCCATTCTCCTCTTCAGGAGAGCCACCCTCAAGAGGAGGTCTTGCAGAGATGTACAGTCTTTGTTTGTTTACATAAAGGCTGTCAGATGAATCCTGCAGCTCTCTGCTTTCCCAAGACACACGTGAAACCTCCTCTCACATCAGAATCTCTTGGAACTCTAAGCTGAAATCTAAGGCAATAGGAAAGACTCTTCAGAGTGCAGTAAGCCAGCAGCTCACCTCATGTCACCTAGATAACCTGTTCTTCCTGTTCATTATAGTCCCTAGAGTAGCTTAGTTGACTCCTTCTACAGTTCAGAGTTCTCCAGGAGTTCTTATCCCAAGCATACCACTGAATTTAAGGAGCATGGATAGTACCCACTCCAAAAAAAAAAAAGCCCAAATTAAATCCTTGCATGTCCTTTGAAACACTCTAATGTCACATTAACAATGTTTTATTCTGAGCTCTGGGTTCCCCAGCATTGTAAGAGGCTACTAACAGCAATTCACACAAGCACACTCTGCTCAGCAACTCTGACACCATAGCTCTGGCCAGCAGAAAGCTGAGAAGCTTAGTGAGAAAAAAGAAATCATTATCACTACATGACAAAACCCAATTCCAACTGATATTGGAATCAAATGAATCTATAGACTGGAAAAGAGCAAGCTTTGCCTCAAACTTATGTTTTGAGCAAGAATTCCTGTGCTAGAAATGTCTAAACTCAGAATTAGGCTGCAGGAGGTTTGCCACTGAGGAATCCCTTCTGTCACTGGTAACAATGGTCCAGGATTTTGTCCAGAGATTCATATAACATTCAGGAAATGATCCAGCATATGACAGTCCAGTCTCACTGGACAAGAAGAGTTTTGCAAGGCTACAAGAACCCTCTTGGCAGGTTGGACTCGATGATCCTTGAGGTCTCTTCCAGCCTTGTTGATTCTATGATTCTATGAAAGGGTTAGTGTGAGTAATAAGGAGGGCCATTTATCACTCCATGAAGAACACTGCTCCCCATCCACACATGCTGGCCAACAAGGAGCTTGTTCTGCAGGATTGAGTCACATTGGTTTGCACAAGAAGGAGTGAGGAAGCTGCACCTTTCTGCAAACCCCCAAGCCTGAGCCACCCCTTCCTTCACCAAGCCCAGACCTCCACCTCTGGCCACCTAGGACCATGGACAGCAATTCCTCTTCAGGCCTCCAACATGCCAAATTTCCAGCTCTCTCCCTTAAAGAGGACTCCTTCAAACAGCCATAACAGATTTCTGCAGGAAGCTTGGTTCTCTTAGATACCCTGGACTACAAGTTGAAAACACTCCCATCAAGTATCATGGACTAATTCTGCTCATCCCAAGTGCTGGAGTTCTTCAGTGAGTGCACATTATCCCAAGGAATGTCACTGTTTTTGCCAACTTCTGATGAACACCTTGGTCAGAACTGCAAAGAGCTTTAAATGTTTCTGCTCTGTTGCAAACAGCAGCCTGTTCTCTAGAGTCCATATCCTGATAACAATGAAGATGTAATGGCAGCATTCAGAGGAACATCTATGAACCATTCTCTCAGCTTTCCCTGTTAAATAGCCCCTGGATTCCAAGATGCACTTCTGTGCAAAGGCCAAGCTGTTACACACCCACATACTCAATTTTACTCCACTTACACCACATGAATTCACTAAACAAGCCAGAGGGAGTGTGCCATCACCTCATTCTCCAAGGTGCCACTGTTCTTTTATACAACTCAATTTACAACCCCCCATCATTGGGTGGGTATGTCCTTCCATGAGGAAAGAACCAGCAGTACCTTCACCTCTGCCATAACACTGCTGCAAAAGGTTTCAAACACCAATGTCACTGTATCAAGAAGTACTTATTCATTCCCACACATTGCTAATTCTACGTTTGCCTCAAAATCAGTGAACCACTGGCCAAGTTTGGTTAGTGATCAGCAGTCATTTGGGCAAGGAGCGCATCACTAAGATACTATGAGACCAGTAAGCCTATGAGATGGCTTCATTCTCTCTCAGCATCTAAAGTTCAGCTGGGAGGATAAGAAAAATGAGAGAAATGACTAGTGACAGTAAGTCTTGATAGGGTCATGGGCTTGGCAACAGCTTCAACATGCAGGCGGGTGAAAACATCACTCACAGAGTAAAGGGACAGAGGAAAGAAATGAAGAAGGGGAAGGGGGAGAGGAAAGAAAAGGAAAGGTTGATGGACAGTTGGACTTGTTGAGGGTGAAATCAATTAAAGTGCATCAAATCTAGAATTCATGCTTTTTCAAAGTGACAAATATGTGTTGGAAACTGAGAAAGACGAGGGGAAAATAATGTCTTTGACCTCCCGGAGACCGGCTGTTCCTTCCGTCAGAGGAGCCAAAAGTGAAGTGAGATGCATTCATGATAAATTGTAACAGCCAGGCAGCCACCTTAAAAAAGAACGAGGTGAAAAGGTTACAGAAGGGACCCAAAATGCAAAGAATTCAGCCAAACATCAAGATAAATCAACTCAGGCCCTCGTGTATGCATACCCAGCTTTCACAGAGCTGCTGCGGCTCATCTCCATTTGTTAGCCTTACTTAAAGTGTAAGAGACACACACGCAGCTTGTTTACAGGAGCTTCTGAAGACATTGCTACAAAGGACTGATGCACTTCAGCACTTCCAAAGCCAAGGGGTGCAGACCATGCTACCTGCCACCCTCTTTTTTTGGGAATGTGGACAACTAGAACATTTCTTTGACACACACAAATGTCACTGGTGATCCTGTGCTCAGCTTGATTTGGCTGTGTTTTAGGTGAAAGCTTCCAAAGAGTTGGTCACCTCTCTCCTCTTAAAGCAAACATGGTCACACTTCTGACAGTTTCAGAGTCTTAGTACATCTTATTTTCTCTTAGATATCATTTTCAGGTATTGAGCTTCAAGCACTGGTACAAATGGATGCCTCTATTAGCGTGGTAACTTTGGATCTTTTCCCTTACTGACACCCCAAAAAAAAAAGTAAAAAATAATTATGATGGTTGCTCTCCTGCAGAACTGTTGAATGCAAAGCTAAACTGTTAAAAAAAAAAAAAAACAAAACCAGCAAACTGGAAAGATTCCCAACTGCAGCATGGAACTTTTCATGCCTGGGATCCCATCTGGCAAATGCTCTCACCAAGGGGAATGAAGTCCCCATTGACATTGTTGCTGTGAGGAAGCTCAGCTACCAAGTCCTTGCTGGCATCCTCACAGCTCTGCCTTCAGAAAGTGCTGGTGAGCATCTCACCAACTCCTCCTGACACAGATGCCCACCCTTCTGCTGTTGCATTCCTCTTCATGACAACCTTCTCTGGATGGTCCCTTCCCTGAAACAGCATGATTCTCTCAGGGAGACACGAGTTCACATCAACAAATTCCTCCCGACACTGCCCTGAAGCACTTTCGCTATGATCAGCTATTCAGAGTGATGGGACACACTAGTTAGATCTCTCTGTGTGTTTATCAATCCCTTCTCAGCCATTTTGCTCTCTAAATCCGTCACATCTTTTTCTTCAAGCTCTGTGGGAACAGTTAGGAGCTATCTCCTCAGAGGTGCCTGCCCTGCCACTTGGATTTCATCCCCTCCTCGAGAAGTTAGATGTCAGCAGTTGGAGTACTGGCCCACCCTACACAGACACAGCAGCAGCACCACTGCTGCCAGCACTCTTGGAGCAATGATGTCTTTATGAAACACCCTTATAAGGTCCCTAGTCCCTGTGCAGGGGGCTGGGAGGAATCCTCTTAACTTGGGACAGAGAAGGAAGAAGGGGAGAAACCCAGAGATGAAGTCACAGGAGTAAAAAGTCTGTAACACCCCAAACTAGACACAAACAGCTTGTTCTAAGCTGAGCCAAGGCAGGATTCAAGCTGTTCCACAGGACCTTACAAGATTTTAGGGACACAGCACTTAGAAGTGTCTTGAACTTTCCACATGTATCAGTATTCAGTATTCCACATGTATTCAGTCTTTACTGAAATGACCCTTTGCCAACACAGTGGAAAATGGTACAAAAGGAGGAAACCCATCCCTTACAACCCTGTGATGAATGTAAATGAAGCCATACACTGCCACCAATAGATTTGAACCTTACAAGTTTCCTTCTATCATAGATTTATAGAATGGTTTGCATTGGAAGGGATCTTAAAGATCATCCAGTTCCATCTCCATTGCCATGGGCAGGGACACCTTCCACTAGATCAGGTTGCTCAAGGCTCCATTCAGCCTAGCATTGAACACCTCCAGGGGAAGGGCATCCATGACCTCCCTGAGCAACCTCCTGCAGTGTCTCACCACCCTCACTGGAAAGAATTTCCTCCTAATCTCCAGTCTAAATCTTCCCTTCTCAAGCTTCAATTCATTGTCCCTCAACCTATCACAACAAGCCCTTGTAGAAAGTCCCTTCCCAATTCTCCTGTAACCCCCCTCAGGTACTGGAAGGCTGTTCTAAGGTCTCCCCATAGCCTTCTCTTCTCCAGGCTGAACAGCCCCAGCTCTCACAGCCTGTCTCCATAGGGGAGGTTCTCCAGCCCTCCCATTCTTCCATGGAATTTGATGCCTGAAAATTTAAAAGTCCCTTTTTAAACAGGGAGGATCAGAGAGGCTGTTTGCCTTGTAGTGATGCTTGTAACATTCAGGACAGCAGTGAATTGCCAGGCAGTCTAAATCTGCAGTGATGCTGTCCTGTGGAACTATATTCTGTAGCCTATATCCAGTTTGATTGTGCAGATCTAGGTCAGCATCCTGCATCCTGACAAACGTCACATGAGGATGCTTATTTCTCCTTTCACACTTGTCATCAGCTGAGCTGGTTATCATCCCCATTTTGTGGTTGGGGGAATGAAGCACAAAGCAATGAAGTGACTTGGCTGAAGCCACTTAGCAGGCCAGTGCCTGATCTAGTAATTAAGCTCCAGGTTCTCCACACCACTAACCAGAGTGACATTATGTTCATAAGATTCTAACTTCTGGTACTTTTGGGAAGATACTTGGTGGAGGACTGTGATGGTTTGAAACTGTCTTTTTAATTCTCACACTGCTCACACTGACACAAGGGTCAACAAAACCTGTTTGTAGAGAATACAGATCTGCAGTACTGGGTCCAGTTCTGAGCTCTGCAGTTCAAGAGAGACAGAGAACTACTGGAGAGAGTCTGTTAGATACTACAGAGACGATGGAGTGACCAGAGCATCTCTGTAAGGAGAAAAAACTGAAAGCCCTGGGAGAAGAGCAGTCTGAGAGGGGATCTGATCAATGCTCAGTAAGAGCTAAAGGGTGGGGGACAAGAGGATGGGGCCAGACTCTTTTCAGTGGTGCCCAGGGACAAGGGGTAACAGGCAAAAACTGGAACCCAGGAGGTTCCATATGAGCATAAAGAAAAACCTTTCTGTGAGGGTGCTGTAGCCCTGGAGCAGGCTGCCCAGAGAGATTGTAGAGTGTCCTCTGGAGAGATTCCAAACCCACACTGGACACTGCAACCCTGGGCAAGCTGCTGTGGCTGAACCTGCTTTGGCAGGGGGCTTGGACCAGGTGAGCTCTAGAGGTCTTTTCCAACCCATGCCATTCTGTGAGTCCATGATCACCAATTATATTTTCTTCAATCATCCAGCCTAATGAGTTTACCACATAGTTTTGGGTGCTATGTACAATATTCCTACTAGTGACAGACCACAATTTAGAACAATCCCAAGAAGATATCTGTTCCTTGCTTGCTCACCAGCCAGAATAAGCACTCAGGGTTTTGGATCCTTTCCTTTAAGCCCTGCAAAATGGGGCAGGAATCTCACAGAACAACCCTTCGTGCTCTATTTCATCAAACTCCCTGGATGGAAGCACAGTGACAAATATGAGATTAAATATACAGAACCAACAGTACATTTTACCATCCAAAATATGGGGTCCTGTCACTATGATCGAACAGTTTCTGCTCCTGCTTCTGATGTCTCATGTCAGAAGGGCAGATGAGTAAAGACCACGTGGCAGAAACAAACAGCTTCACTAAAGAGAGTCTGGTAACTAGCAACCAGACAGCTCCACATCAGACACATCCATGAGGAACAACAAAAAGTTCCCAAGAGCCAGACAGCAATTGTTATTCTTCTAGGACTGAAATGTCTTTCTTTGGCCAAAAATATTTGCCATCTGAATATCAGCATTTCTATTTTGGAGTTTTTTTTGATTTTCACTAAATTGCTTTCATTCATTGCATGAAATCTTCCATTTCTGCAGTATTACAGTTATTTTCTTACCATCTCTTCTAAATTATTCCCCCCCCCTCCCCCTTTTTTGTGTGTGTGTTTCAAAGTAATTTGGTGCTGAAATATTTTGGATGAGGTTGGAAAGGAGATGAAGCTTCTAATTTTTTAGGGAAGAAAATAAAGAAGTCTTTTTCAAGTTGCTGGTCCATTACATGTCATTATAAAAATGAACCAAATGTTACCTTTCCATTCTATTTATTTAATTAAAGAGGAAAACCATCACTAAAAGGCAAGTAAAGGAATGCTCCTGCTTCTTAATCCTTGCCATTTGTCTTCACCACAACTGCTACCACCCAAAGTCAGGCTGCAACTCTGGGATTTAGGCTACATAAATGTCTATTTTTAGAAGAACAGTATCATTGAAAGAAAAAAACAACCCACAACCAACCTTTTTCCTCTTTAAAGGACTACCTCTAGAGAAGTAATAAAGCAGAGAGACACTTATGGTTTGGAGTCCAGCCACTAACACACACCACTTGCCTTCGCACATGATATGTGAAGTAGGGCTGGGAAAACTTGCTGCTATGGTTTCATCTGTCCAGGACAGATTCCAGCCCAGAGCTCCTGCTTTCCCCCAGAAGATGGTCAGCACATTCACCAAGTCATCACCTGCCTGACTTGATGCAGGCTTCCTGCCATCACACCTCAAGATGACTTGCAGCAGAAGCTGCTGCACTGCTCTAGACTCAAAGAGTTTTAAGACTTTCTAAGACATCCTCCAGCTCTCATTTTTCTCCACCCACCTCATGCCTTACTTAAGCACAGAACTAATGATTTGCACTGGGATGCCAGCCATGCCTACACAGTCCTGATACTGTGCTATGCTACTGACACAACAGTGTGTGTGTCACTGGCTGCATTTGCTGCTTTTTGAGCACAGCCTAGCTGAAGGATCACATCCAATCCTCATCCGTGCCCTTCACTGTAAGGAGTAGGTTGAGCACAGCACTTAGCTTTGAAGGAACTGGAGAGTTATGTTGGACATTAGGAAAAAAATTCTTTCCTGAAAGGGTTGTCATGGCCTAGACCAGGCTGCCCAGAGCAGTGGTAGATGTGGTGCTGAGGGACATGATTTAGTGGTGACCTGCTAGTGCTGGGTGAACGGTTGGACTCTATGATCTTAAAAGGCCTTTTTCAACCTAAATAATTCCATGATTCTATCTCTGTATATCATCAGTCCAACACATAGAGGGGGCTTTCATCTGATGCATTTTACAGAAGGGTCAAATCCAACTCTCCCTGGAAATCATTGAATGGTTTGGGTTGGAAGGGACCTTGAAGATCGTCTAGTTCCAACCTCCCTGCCATGGGCAGGGACACCTTCCGCTGGACCAGACTGCTCAGGGCTTCATCCAACCTGGAATTGAACACCTCCAGGGAGGGGCATCCACAACCTCCCTGGGCAACGTGTTCCAGGGTCTCACCATCCTCTCTGTAAATTCCAATATTCAAGTTTTGCTGTTGATAGCAAGACCTTATTGTGTGTGACCCCAAAGCAACACAGAGGAGTAGATGGCAGGTTTTAGCATGGGGTTGTCTTTCCTGATCACCAAGCATTCTGTATTGTTAAGTGAAATCCATCACTGGCTGAAACAAGGCCATTTCCTCCAGAAGTAAATCTTAGAATTACTGGTAGGAAGGGGAACTCAGTGAAGGTGCTGTAACACCATGCCATAGATGTAATTCACAGCTTTCCAACCTTTAGAAACCTTGGCTTGCACAGATTTGTGAAGGACCTGAAGCTTTAACCCTCACCTTCTTCCCTCTGGTACAACTTCCTACATTAACCCTCTGGGATATTAAATCTTCCACTTGCCATTTTCTCCTAGGCAGAGAGGATATGAATTTCATAACTCCTCAGCTGAGCTGCCACCAAGAGCCATGAAATACGACAGGAAACCAACAGCTTGGACTTGTGAGCTACCTATGCAGTCACACAAGCTGCAGGACTGGACAAGCTATTAACAACTACACGTGGTGCAGCTGCCTGGAGCACTGAGGTCCATGGGGTGGGTCAGGAAGGGCATCAACACACTCAAACACATCAGAGAAGGGTCAAACCAGAGCAGAACAGAGCCAGCATCTGGGTCAAGGTTGGATGTACAAGAAAACCTGTGCTTAGCACAGTTACTCTTACGTTTGTCTCACTTGGGGGGGTTATGAAGGCTGCCTGTCACTCAAAAGCCACACTAGCTGGCTGCCTTCCAACAGCACAGGCTCCTGATCACCCCTCACTGCTACCCAGGAGTTCAAACCAGGTGACTATGCTAAAATTGAATTTGATGAAGCCTATGGACTGGCACAGCTGCTGAGGATGTAACCTAATTCTGCCCCTGAAAGATCCTGACTGCTTTTCCTTATAGCCAACATGTCCTCTCACACTTTGCAGAGGCAAAATGGACCCAAACCGAGGCTGGCAAAACTGCCTGCCAGACAGCACTTGTGTGAAACCCTCCCAGATCACTATAAAACCAAAGGAGAGGCAAGTCCAGAAGGTCAAGGAGGACAAGAGCCAGAGATTTATGTTCCTTACCAAGGTGACAGTTCTCTAAACTCACCTTCAGACAGCTCAGCCTGGCTGAGAAGCCATGCCCCATCTGGGCTGCAACATCTCTGGTTTTTCACTTGCTATTTTCTTTCTTTCAGCCTTCTCAATTCCCTTGAGTCCAGGAGATGAGTTAAGCACATGAGTAAAAGGAATTGCCTTTTTACAAGATTTTTTTCATTTCCCTCACCCCCTCCTTCCCCCTTATCCACTCCTGCACCCTTCCACCAGCTGCCTGCAGACAACTCTTTGGCATTTAGTACTTCTCCTGGCTTGCTCTTCCGAGTCACCAGTAGCATCCTCCCCCACAACTCTGCTGTGGCAGCATTTCTGCACCAAGAAGATAATAAATACATCAAGCCTGTCAAAGCCACGTTGTTTTGGCTGGGAAGAGGTGCTCCCCTGCTGGGTGAGATTACTTCCCACCACGATGTATGGCCTTCTCTTCACTGACAGATCTCCAACAGGGAGCAATCGGTGTCCAGCCGAGAGGAGCAGACAGCTAACTGTTGCTAAATAGCACTCAGGACTGATGAAGGCAAGGAGGAGGAAAAAGGAGCTTAGTCCTGCTCACACACAGCCCTTCTCTTGCTGGAGTAGTGTGCTGACAGAGATAAACTGGATCTCCTTGCTGGCCTTGCCTGTGATCTCCCAGGCAGGGGGTGGCAATGAGAAATGGGAAACTAACATTCCTGCTTGAGACTCAGAGAAAGTGTCAGCCTTAATCCCACACAAGCATGACACTTGGAACCAGCAGCTCTTAGTGCTTAAATGATTAGTGAAGGAGAAAGGACACAATGAAGGCCAGAGAAGAATCTTTTTCCAGAGGTCAGGCCATCTGTGCTCCCCAAGCTCTGTCAAAGACTCATCCTGAGCTGTACTCCTGGCACAGGATGGATTTCTGGGACAAGAACCAACACGGAAGTTGCATTCACTTGAAAAATGGATTTCCCATGAGAAAATAATCCTAAAGAAATGAGTTTGGCTTGCTGGCATTTGGCAAATGTCTGGGATTTTCAGCAGTCTCTGAGACACACAGGCAAACTGAAGGGCAGCCATTTTCTCACCTGCAGGTCATCTGCTTGCTTCACAAACCTGTCCTCATTATGGTGTTGGTTTTGATGATACCAGATAAATAATCTTCATATTCTTGGCTTTTTAAATTAAATTTAAATTAATTTAAATTTAAATTAAAGAAAAGAATAAAACAATTGTTGAGACCCTGTGACGAGACTAAGCAGCAATCTAATGAGTGACCTGGAGTTTCTCTGCTTCTAGATCAGCCTCTTCAAAGACACTTAAGGGAATCAGTTGCCCATATCCCACTAAAATCCTCTCTGTATGTGGTTCATGAAGCTTTAAGCCCCTTTCCCACCCCTCAACCTCCATCCCTCACCTCCAAAGTCTCCTTAGTCCATTATTCTTGAGGCTGATTTGTGAACAATGTGTTCACTTTCCGTACTGCCTAATGAAGATGTTCCTGTCCCTGAATATTAGATCTGCTGCACACTTAATGGAAAAAAAAAAAGAGCTATTATTATCATTGGTGGTTCAGATGAGTTTCTTGGCAGTGAGGGTGGTACAGTTATGCGGACAATCAAACAAGCCAGTGATTATTGCCAATGCATTTTTGAGGAAATCATTGCTGTTTAAACTCTAATCACAGCAATACCTCATTTAAAAGCATAAAAGCTTTCACTCAGCAGACCTACCTCTTTTTTTTTCCTTCTTTTTTTTTTAATAGCTAGACAATTAAATAAATCTCCTGACACTTAACCATCATTTACCCACCAGTCAGAAAATGGATTTGATGCCTTTGCATTAGTTAGATTATGATATTAAAGCAAGAACTGATGTACAAGCAGGTGAACAAAGATCTTTGAGGAGTGTGTGCTGCACTGCAAGTATATTTTGCAGGGAGCAAGGGGAATTTTTGTTTCTTTCCTTATTCAGATACCGACATAGTTCTTAACTTTCCCCCCCCCCCATAGATTTTAATGTTCTTAGGTTCTTAAGTTTTTAATTTTTCATAGATCTCAGTGTTCTTGGGAAGGCAAGGCAGTTCCCCCTTTTATAGACTGGAAATTGCACAGATGAAGCCACCCTAAAAGTCTGTGTCTGAACCAGGAACTGAACCTGGATGTGGTGAACTGTTCAAAAAGTAACTTTTCTACATTTAACAATGACCCAAGCTGTATTTTGTTAGCATTTCCATTAAAATCGATACCTGGAAATTTCAGTTCAAGTGTGGATTGAAACTCAGCAGGCAAAAAAAACGTCTGAGATGTTGTGTATTTTTGCTGGCATCTAAGGAAAGTCTGCATTACCTTAAAACACAGCCCCCAAACTAACAGTGAAGCAACTGTGACTGACCCTGCACTGGTATGAGCATCAGCCACTGACACCTTTTATTATCTGTGATCCCAGTGGTGCTCTTAATTCCTGGCTCTAGCACTTCTCCCTCATTAGCTTCCTCATGTGAAGAGCTTGTCCTTTTGATACCATTATTCAGAAGCTGATGCTAAATAACTCCTAAATTTATTACCTTCTGCCAGCTGTCAGCTACCAGGAACTGTAATGGGAGTGCCTTTCTCCTTTTCAGGTAACAACAGCCATGATTCTTGTCTTCCAAGCAGTGTTTGAGTTTCAGATGTGTTATTATATATTCATTAATCTATGCTGAATTTCAAAGTCTCCTCTATAATATGTAGTACAGGAAAAAAAAATTGAAAGGCAGGTAATTGATCCAGTCTCATTCCAGACTCTAAATAACTGACAACTACATTGACAGTTAATTGTTTCCTGATCTCTGCTCACTCAATTTTTAAAGAGTTCCCACAGATAAATTTTATAGCCATGGATTTTTATTTTTCCTCCCTCCCAGCCCTCCTTTTTGGCAGACTAAAATACCTCTTACTTCATAAAGGTGTTTATGATGGGCTGGAAAGAGTTAAACCCTCCTCTTCCACTCCTCTCTCTTTATCGTTTTAATTGGCTGTTCTGATGACCTGACCACCTCTTTGATACGCATCAAACGCCTGCCCATGAAATAGGGAGCATGTCAGCCTGCTGAACAAGGGTCAACCTGATTGTCAATATGGCCATCAATCAGCCCTGCTGGCATGATGGATCCAACCCAGACCAAAAGCCCCAGATGGAGGCGAAGCAGCCTCTCTGATGATAACACGGTGTGTGCGGGGCAGCCCGACAGCTCGCAGAAGGGTCACTGGCCCGGGGGCCAGAAGGCGGCAAACTTCAAACTGGAGAAAGGCAACAGTGAGCAAACAACAACCCCCCCCCCCCAAACCAACAAAGAGAAGCCCTCTTGGCCAACCCAACGCTGCTCCAAATCAAAGCAGCTAAGCGAGGTGAGAGAGATGGGAGGACACGCAGGGAGTCAACAAGGGAGAAAGTGGGGAGGTGCCCTTAAAGGGTAAAACAACACATCTCACCTAGCTGGACCTACCCTCCTGCTTCTCCTCCTATGCAGCCCCACAGGTGAAGAATGATGACACCACGAAACAGCATAGTTGCACAAAATATGTTTTCCATCATGAAGAGAATTAGGGAATAGATCTAAAGTAAAACCAACCAAAACTCCTTCCTGAGTTTCTGGGGACTTTGTCTTGGAGCTGTAAGAATGTCTGTCCTATGAAGGGAGGAGAAAGCATGGAAAGGCAGCAACTAAAGCAAGAAGGAAAAGTGGAAATATCTTATTCTGGCTTACGCTGACCTTAACAGTTTGTGAAAACACTGCTTAACATATCCCATAGTATGATGGCTGCACTACCTGTAGCAATGATTTCTTTCTCTTTAGACAGGCACCATCACCACAAGCTACTGAAATTCTTCTGTTTATGACTGGGCTGTAAAGTAGGAGAGATATTCCACATAACTCTGCAATGAGAAGTGGTTCTAAGATGCCAGTCACTTTGGAATCAGGATGTTCTGAAGATGAAGCAGCATGAGCACACCACAGACAGTGGGGAAAAAGATTCAAACTAAGAATATGCTTCTGCAAACCTGAAGAAAGATTGCTTCATTCCAATAAGAAATTAATTGGGGTAGAAAGGCCTAAAGACACTACACATGCTGAGTATTTTTATGGCTCCATCATTCCTTCTATGGAGGGATAAAGCATGAACCCTCAGCAGATAGAAGGTGCAGCTTCAAGGGCAGAAAACTCAAGATGAAGTGCCTAGATTCACCATCCACACACAGAGACTACTTGCACCCCTGTACACCAATGAGCCTCCCCCACATTGAAAACACAAAGAAACTCAAAGGCATACACACAGGATGTGTTATAGAAGCCTGGGAGAAAGATGGATGGAGCCAGAAAATGGCCCTTAGCTTGGAGTGCCACCCCTGTTGTTGTACCTGAGAGGTTGACTTGCTGGTAAACAGCTCTGCAGAGATGGACCTGGGGGTGCTGGTGGAAAAGGTCACCATGAGCCAGCAATGTGCTGTCGTGGCCAAGAAGGCAAATGGTATTCTGAAGAATACCATTAAGAAGAGTCTGACCACCAGGTTGAGGCAGGTTCTCCTCCTCCTCTGTTCTGCCCTAGTAAGGCCAGATCTGGAGTACTAGGTCCTGTTCTGGGATCCCCAGTTCAAGAGAGATAGGAAACTACTGGACAGAGTCCAGTGGAGGCTAGAAAGATGCTGAGGGAACTGGAGCATCTCTGTGAGACACCTGTGACTATTCAGCCTGGAGAAGAGCTGCCTGAGAGGAATCTTTGCAATGCTCAGCCAGAGCTAAAGAGTTGAGGTACAAGAAGATGAGGCCAAGCTCTTGCCAGTGGTGCACAATGACAGGACAATGGACACAAACTGGAACCCAGGAGGTTCCATCTGAACAGGAGGAAAAAATTCTTCACTTTGAGGGTACTGGAGCCCTGGAGCAGGTTGCTCAGAGAGGTTATGGAGTCTGCTTCTTTGGAGAGATTCCAAACCTACCTAGCCATTGTGATCCTGGGCAGCCTGCTGTGGCTGCCTCTGCTTTAGCAGGGGGTTTGGACTGGATGATCCCCAGAGGTCCCTTCTAACCCCTATTGTTCTGTGATTCTGAGAAACTACTCATTCATTCACTAGCTGAAGCTCTTCAGTGTCCCACACACAGACCTCAGCTCACAATCACAGAGTAGCCACGTATACACTTGGCCCCCAAAGCCAAGTCCCCTTTTTGCTGTTGCTTTGAAGCCAAGGAAAGCTTTGCTAAATGCTGCAGGCCAACCATGACCATGCTGGCTGCTGTGCGCTCGTTTGACACCCTCTGGCCTTCCACCCCTGCCCTCTGCTGCACCTCCTCGTGTCGCTGCTCACGTCTCGGGGCTCAGAGCCTGGTGTGGTGCAAATATTTGCCTGCTCCTGGGGAGGAACAGAGTGCACTGGCCTCCAGGGGCAGGCAGTCTACATATTTAACCTGGACTAGCAAACAACATGGAGAGCAAAGAAGAGAAAAAGCCAGATAAGATACAAGTGTCTTACCAGGTCTAAGATAAAATCAACAGAGACTACAGAGAAAAGTTATCTGCAAAGAGCAGCAAATCAGCAGCAAGTGAGTGGTTCTGACAGAGAAGGCCTTTTTGCAGGACAGCTCACTCAGAGGACTGGTGAGATGATGCTGTTTGTTTCTTGGAGCTGTGGTGAATCACTGTTTGTGTCTCAAGGCGATTTACCATTAAAAAAATGTTTTCCTGGTCTCTGTCCTGCCTGCCCACGTCATGAACCTACAACTGCAACCAGCACCTTTATAATACAGACCAGAACTAAAAGACTTTCCCACACATAATATGATTAAGATTCTTCCAGAACAAGCCATGGGCTAATATCTGACTGAAAAGTGGCCTGAAACACTGCAGCAGTTCATTTCCAGTATGTCATGGGACTGGGTTTTTCTTTTCTTCCCAAAGATAGATACACCCAGCTGTGAATGTTCCCTCTGTCATTTAAGAAATATCCACATTTGCTGAAGTTTTAATCCATGCATGTGATTAATTTATAAAATGAAACAAAGTGTATTTGTTAAACAAACTGCATAATGATGAATCCAAAGGAGGGGGAGGGGGGAGGAGTAGCAAGGAGGTTCTAGGAGAACTACATGTGAAAACCATATGGAAGGGTGTTCCACCAGCTTGGAACCAGATGGAAGAAAACATTGTCCCTGGACACTGTACAGAGTCCTACTGATAACACATGATAAATCATTCACTGAGTGTAAGCAGCAGAGTGAACATCACCACATACCAAGCTGTGCAGGGACAACAGGACCACGAGCTGGAGGACGTGAGATAAAAGGACAGCATTAAAAGCTCAGATGTTACCCTCTTGTGTAGATCTAATCAGAGGTATTATCAGCAGGGACAGCCAGAAGAGCTGCAGAAAGAAACAAAAGCACAACAGCACCGTTTGAATGCACTGGAAAAAACCACAACACAGCCCAGTCTGCCGTAATGGGAAGCTGAACAAGGATGTTAGAGCATTGTCTAGATGTTCACCTCAATGAAGAAGATATAAACTTAATCCTGCACCCAAGCATTGATTTCTCTGTGTGACCTTTGACTTGTCATTTAAGGTCACCTGAAGTCAAAGGACGCTCTCTCATTCACTCCAAAGCACTGCTGCCTTCTCAACTATGCTATGCTTCCCAGAGAGTCCAAATCTTTTCTCTCACAATCCTTCCTCTTTGACTTAAGGGTTCTCTGTGACAGTGTGAGTCTTCTTAGGAAGCACAACTGTTCCTGACACAAGAGGACTCCAAGTTTGACTGACTCAGAGGAAAGGATAGCAAAATATATATAGATGGCCACTTAGAAGTAGGTTAGACAGAAGATGGCTGTGCCAAATAATCAAGAATTCATTTATAGTCACCCATAACAAGAAGCAGTGGTGCCTGCAGTGGTCCTGCTCAACGGGCCACTACACAGCCACAGAGCTGCAGATCTCAGACTGACAACTGGTTAAATTCAGATGAACTTTCCAATTCTGTTCATGGCCCAAAAGGACATTCCTGGCTGTGACTCCTCTTCTCTTGCCAGTATTTTTCATTTCTTGTGCCACAGGGAATTTTCCTATCAGGGAGAAGGAAGCCTAATGATAAACATGACTGCTTAATGCCCCCGTGTGCACAATTACCCTTGCAAGCACCAAATGACTTCTTGCCCTAAGAAAGATCTGAAATCTCTCTTCCAAGTGTAGTGAATTTCTTTTTTAATGGTACAAACCTGTGTAACAGACCCCAGAGCAGGACGGGTCGTTGTGCACAGAGAAGAAAGCTGACCAAAACACATCTGCAGGACCACCAAGGATGGCCCTAAATTAGACCACCCAGTCACTGTGTTGGTCCTATTTTGAGGAGCCAGAATCTGAGAGCATAAACCAGTGTCCTCACTTGGGTTCCTTGGCCTGTGTTTTAGAGCATCACATATCTCCAGCGACTTCCTGCTACTGACCTCTTACAATAAATCATCCTAGCCAGCCTCCCTCCCTCCTGGCAACATCCTGTTCCTTCCTCAAGAAAACCTCCCACTCACAATTCCAAGATTTGATATCAATCTTAAATAAATGCCTCTGGACTCAGCTGCATTCCCTAAGCCACCTTATCTCCTGTCTCTCCAGAATGGCTGTGGTTCAAGAAGCATAATGCAGAAGCCTCTTAGGCTTTTTAAATTCCACATTTATGTCTTCTTTCTTTTCCTCAACTATTCTTACAGAGAAGGAAAGTTATCTTCAGGAAAATGTACACTGCAATATAGATGTGTGCTTACTGTGACTTCCAAAAGGGAAAAATGATAGTCCAAAAAGGAGACAGCACTGCAGTTTTCGATATGAAATAGAGTGAGAAGAAAATCTGGGGCACAGGTTCTGCTCCATCACCTCCCTTGCCCTGACTTCCTTCACTTCACACTTCAGGTGAAGGAAAACTGTCAATACATCTATCCACCAGAGTCCCTTCTTGAGCACCCAGCAGTAGGTAACCAAGTGTCTTCATATGACCTTGCCAATTCCCATCCTAAATTCAGGTTGAACTAGGGTATGCAAATCCGGAAAGCACCACTCTTCACTCCTTAGATCACCACTGCAGAAAGCTACAGACTACTACAAGACAACTACAGAACAACTACACTACAGACAACTATAGAAAGTCAGCACAGGACAACAGGGCTCCTAATCACATCCTTCATCTAAAAAGCTAATTAGGATGAATCCAGGTCCTGAGACTTCTTATGGCTCTGAAAGCACAAGGAATAACTCACAGCCAAAAGGAAGAACATTTATTCCTTGGTCCAGCAATGCCTCTTTAACTGTTTGTCTTCACACTTTGTCAGCCACAGTGAAGACTGGTTCATGCTGGACTTCATTTAACTTTCACTCAGGAATTCTTTTCCTAAGTATTTCATTATTTCATCACTTCTGTTACCTTTTCTGTTAATGTATTTATCCCCCTCCTAAAAATGTTATGCCTGGCTCCTTGCGTGTCACAATCCTTCCAATGACAGGGATCACTCAAAAGCAATGACATTTGCCTGCTTAAATTTCACCTTTACAAGGTTATATGTGGTGCTGGTGCTTACCTACTCTTCTTTTTATCTTCCTCTTCTCTGCCCTCATCTCTCCTTGCCTTTACAAAGTACCACAATGCCTCTGATCATCTAACCACCTCCCTGGAGTCCATTTCAATAAGGATCTGTTTCTCACTTGAGAAGAATTCCTTGTTTCTCCCCAAACTGTTTTTTAAATGTAAGAGTAACTGACTAATTCATTAGCAATTCACTTGATAACGAGCCAGTGATCATCTTTAAGAAAAGCAGCAGCGAACTAGCAGATTTCTAAGTCAGAAGTCAAAAGCTGGAGAAGAGGCAGAGAAAGCAGGGTTTAGTCTGACAAACAAAGCAGGGTGAATAAGATGGCATGGCAGTCTCCTAAAATGCCCTTAGAGTTTATAAAGTAATCTTATTCCAGCACACACATCCCTCAGATGCCCTCCCTCTCCTTATCATCCAGCTCACTCAACCATGTCACTGACATATGTACTTAGCAGCAGTTATCATCAGTGGCACATAAATAAATGGCAGGTATCAAAGAATCAAGGTCGTCAACTTGTCATGAATATTTCAGAGAGAAGGAACATGAAAAGCTGGAGTGTCCCAGCCTCTCAGACTTCCAACAGAAGGGAAAAAACCACACACCAGAGGCACACACACACATGTGGTCTGCTGGCTCGGCCATCACACGCAGGCAGCTCATTTCAAGGCAGCACTACATATGTTCTGAGACAATCTGTCACAGCTTAAAAAATATATAAATATATATTATCTATCTCCTCTGTATAATGTGCAAACTCTAAGCAGCTGGCAAGAGGGCAGTGGTGATTTAATGCAAGGAAAGCGTGCTTTGCTGAAGGGGCTGGGGAGTAGATGGCTTGGGCTGTAACAAGAAGCCTCTTTGACGAAGGCGCAGAGTGGCATCTTTTCACACAATTATATGTGGGTCACATTAACCTCTGCTGTGCAGGATTCCCTTGAGCTGCTACTGTCTGCAAGTTGCTGCTAAGAAATCCAAGCAGAAAATCCCTCTTCTCTTTCTTGGACAAGGGGTTTGTCACACCAAGATGCAGGTTACTAGCATAAGCTTTGCAGTGAACTCAGCAGCAAACTCCACACATCAAGGCCCAGCAGCTCCATTAATGAGATATATTAATCAATGGACAGATCTCAGAGTTCAGGTTGTGTCCATGCACTGTAATATTTGAATATCTAGAATTACAGAATCAATAAGGCTGGAAAAGACCCTGAAGATCATTGAATCCAGTCATAACCCAACTGTCATGACCATTAAACTATATCCTGAAGTGCCACATCTACATGCTTCTTGAACGTTTCCAGGGACAGTGACTCCCAGCAGCCTGTTCCAATGCCTGACCACTCTTGCAGGAAAGAATTTTTTCCTAATATCCAACCTAAACCTCCCCTGGCAAAATTTAAGCCTGTTTCCTCTCATCCTATCGGGCTAGTTACAGTCATAGCTTAGGTTTCACTTTCAGCATGCTTTGCAGACACTTTTTGGAAACTATTTGAATATCATCCTGTGGATGAACAGTCAGAAAGCAAACAGACAGTTTTTTCACAGGCTTTGGAGATACAAATGTTCTCCTGTCAAGTACAACTCAAATTTGAAAACTGAAATATCATCAAATCCATTATCATTCATTAAGCAAAGCAAACATTTATTTAACCAAATGGTTTGGGAATTCCACCCTTCTGGGCTTACTGGGAGTTTTTTAATGTTTGCAGGATATTTATTTATCTAACCACTACATTTCTGGGAGCATGCTGGCAAATTTTCCATGAGATTACTTTCCTGCTTTATAAAGCTCTGAATGCTTATTCTTTTTATAGATATTTTTTTTCCCCAGGTACCTCATCATATTCTTCACAGTACCTCTGGACTCAGATGGTTTGATGTGGTATATGGCAAATGATCTTCATGTTCCATGGCAAACTGGATTTCAATGATCTTCTAAATCTGAGAAAGTCACTGTGGACACCGTGCTTTCATTTCTATTAGAACAGGTTCTTTCTCAATGAACTCATTATGGAAATGAAGGAAACATTCCTTGCAGTGACAACTGATACTCACACTGTCATTCAGCTCCAATTATTTGGTTCATTCACACATTTTCAATACCAGTGGGCTGAACAGTTTTGAAATTGCCAAACACAAGAAGCTAGAAAAGCCTCTGAAGTCTGTGAGATAATTATACAAATGGGAAGTGTCTGCCAAGACACCTAAAAGCAAAGGTTAAACCCAACTATTTTAAAGTTATTTGAGCATTTTTTACATGTTGAGATCAGTTCCAGGTCATGGTCTGATATTAAAAAAGAATACTGTGGCATTACCAGAATCAGTAATTGCTGCTCACCTTTCACCCTCTGTCGCTCATTTCCCCTCCATGCCAAAGTGCTCTTTCCACTCACTTGTGCCAGGAAAATTCTGTGTGACCAGGTGCTGAACCAGACAGAGGAACTTTTCCTACTTTAAACAAACAAACAATTACACATACTACTTTTTTTTTTTATTTCTGCACAACCACCCCTCCCCACCTCGACTTGAATGGCTCCTCCCATCTGGTTCCCAACCCCGGGAGTAGTTCTGCCAGCATAACAGCAAAGAGACAAGAAGTGCCTTAAACCAATGTTACCACCAAGCAATTTGTAATGTCAAACCACAGGCTAAATCTCAACTAAAAGCTTTTTGGGTTCGGAGTGAACACCTCTACTAAGATGAATTAAGCAATTCACAGTGTTGAGGGCTACAGTTTCAAGTGCAGTTTAAACCTTTATTTTCAACATTCACTCCTGTAGCAAAAGAAAGAAAGAAAAAGGCCTGAAAGAAATCAGATAAGGCAGACCATTAATTCCAGGTTTCTGTAGAAGAGGGTGCTTGTGTATATTTTGTTTAATACAAATGCATATATCTGCACTGCAGTCACTATCACTGTGACTCCACTCTGACCAGATACCAGAACTACCTTAAAATTCACTAGTGCAGGTCCTGATAACCATCTTGTCTCAACAGCACGAGCTCAGCATGGACTAATTTGTCCTGACAAGATTATTTGCAAATTAGGTGAGGAGGTCAGACAGCTGCCCTGTAACCACATAAAATGCAGTAAACATTGGCTTCAAGTTCATACCCTACCTACTTTCTAAATGTTTTTCACAGGGCATTCACTTCATGTGCCCCCTCAGTGCCAAGTTTCACTCACTCTTAGACCCACTTTCAGCTAAGAAGATGTTTAAATGCCTTGCTCAGGCTGAAACTCCAGGTGTGTACTCACCTAAGTCAGGCATCTTTCAGCTGAAGGGTGTGAAATGGATCCTCAGATGGGAAGACCCAAGTGTGCTGGTTGTTGATGCCATGCACAAACTGGATCACTGGAACTGAACACAAACTGAGGAGGAATGGACCAGGTTTTGCCTTGAATGAACAACAGAAATAAAGGGTTTCTACTTGTTTATACATCATATCTGTGCTGGATAGAAAAGCCTGGCCCATTTGGAAGGCTAAACTAGTCAGATGATGTTACTGTGAGAACAATTTTGGACCACAGTCAGAACATCCTCCTCCACTAGGCTTTGCAAAAGATCTGTCTCTATTTTGTGGTGCGGAGGCACGAGCTGCCTGTCAGTGCAATGAGCAGAGCACCGAGGGATTTCATAGAATCATAGAATCAGTCAGGGTTGGAAGGGACCACAAGGATCAGCCAGTTCCAACCCCCCTGCCATGGGCAGGGACACCTCACACTACATCAGGCTGGCCACAGCCTCATCCAGCCTGGCTGCAAACACCTCCAGGGATGGAGCCTCAACCACCTCCCTGGACAACCCATTCCAGGCTCTCACCACTCTCATGGGGAAGAACTTCCTCACATCCAGCCTGAATCTCCCCACTTCCAGCTTTATTCCATTCCCCCTAGTCCTATCACTACCTGATAGCCTAAAAAGTCCCTCCCCAGCTTTCTTGGAGCCCCCTTCAGATATTGGAAAGCCACAAGAAGGTCACCTCAGAGCCTTCTCTTCTCCAGACTGAACAGCCCCAACTCTTTCAGTCTGTCCTCATAGGAGAGGTGCTCCAGTCCTCTGCTCATCCTGGTGGCCCTTCTCTGGACACCTTCCAGCATGTCCATATCCCTCTTGTAATAGGGGCTCCAGAACTGGACACAGTACTCCAAGTGGGGTCTCACCAGAGCTGAGTAGAGGGGGAGAATCACCTCCCTTGACCTGCTGGCCACAAAATGGTCCCACGCAAAATGGCCCACGAACTCAGGTGAACCCATTCCAGATCTCTCAACAGTTTGTACTGGCACATGGCATGAGCATGCCCAGCTGACAGAAGTTGCTGGGAGAGGGTTCACACTTGTCTTTAATTCTTGGCTTTTGTAGTCTGTTTGGAAATTATTTCTGGAGTTTATTCCCTGCTCTGTATTTTTGAAACGTGGGAAGGACTGCCAAAAGCAAGGCTGCCTGGTCTGGGCCACTGCATGCCCTGTGAAACACAAGAAATGGTGTATGCAGGCAGGACACTGAAGCAGGCACATACACTAGACTGACCAAAACCGAGTGTAACCTTCTAGCATCATCACAAGGGCAACAAATGCTTAGAACAAGAAATCTCATACTTGGACAGGGCAGATCAGTGCCTGATCTATACCTGAAGGCATGGACAGACTACTTAAAAGAAAACACAAAATCAAGGTCCTTCTAGATTGGATCTTTCTCTGTTGTACCTGGCTATCATAAACTCATAGAATAGTTTGGTTGGAAGGGACCTTAAAGATCACCTAGTTCCAACCCCCTGCCATGGACAGTGACACCTTCCACTAGACCAGCTTGCTCAAGGTCACATACAACTAGAACAGATGTGAAGCCCCTTTTTCTCCTTCCCAGTTCTGTTCTCTTATGTGCAATTCCTAATCACTTGAACTTCAACTCCCCCAAATGTGCTTCTCCAGCTGAGATCTACCTGCCTTCCCCAAACTTATTTCTTCCTGATATATCCATATCTGTTGAATATGGTTTTGCCCTACTACTGCAGTGAGGTCTCTCTCATCACTCACACCGTGACACTAACTCTCTGTCCATGACACTGTGGGGTCTAATTCTAACAAAGTACAAATTTCTTCACCTGAGCCTTTACAGTCAGTAAGAAATATACATTTCCAAGATTATTCTGAAGTGAATCACTAAACTGGACTATGGTTGACTAAATCATGTGAACATCTACAGTGTAAACAGCTAAGCTCACTTAAATAGAAATCATGCCTTCTTTCTTTGCTAAGGCTCCTCTTAGCCACAAGAGAAAGTCACAAAATCCAATTTGTTCTTTGTCATGCTAGGTGCTTTAAAAGGAGGGGATACTCTCCTCTCCTCTCCTCCTATTATCCTCAATTTCAATGGCACTGTCTTCTGACCATCCTTCTTTTCTCTCTCTTTTGAATGAGCTTGTTTGCTACCAGTCACATAAGCTGGTATCCCACAAACCTACTACCCAGCAGTTCTGCTAGCAGGAGTAGAACTCTTGTCCCAGAAGAAAACTCTGCTAACACTGCACTACCCTGACCAGAAGCCCCTTTGTGAAAACCAGCCAGAGGTGTTCTTAAATGGCTATAATTAATTAGCTTGAAATGACACACAGTGTTGTCTGTACAGAACAGAACATTCAGGTGCCTCAGAAATTAATTCAACTTTTTGACACGACCGTGACCTCCCAGCACCAAAACATAACAACACACACAAATAAGAAATTAACTTGGCTACCTACTATATCAAAGCTGTGGAAAAAGCTTTTTTCATCACTTCAGGAACAAGCTTTTCTTATAACCTTGTCATATAAACAGCTTTTGTAAGGCTCCTGTTCACTGACTTGGGAGTTTTGAAAGGATGTGGTGAAAGAAATGGTGGCATGAGCCCAGGGTGCTCCCTGAGAACACCTCATGGCCTCAAGTAAGAATCTGACCCCTAAACTCATTGCTCTGGTGCTAAAATGGCCTGGGGATGGGGTGGTCCCTCAGGCAGGCTGAAGCCATTTAGGACAAAGTTATCCTTGGAGCAATTCTAAAAGCTTTTGAGGCAAAGGGCTGAATTGGTTTCTGTCTGAGCAAACCACACATATAAAGAGGTAGCCCCATCAGAAGGTGACATAACCCAGATGCCACAGTGACTTGACACTGACTTTACAGCACTCCAGAGGGAGGAAGCAACTTCCCCTTGATCAGGCAACACCCAGGACCCCTCTTGCATCAATGAACACTCAGAAACGCCCCATCCCACTTACCACCCGCTAGACAAAATGAAAACTTGTCCCCTATGCATCATTCATCAAAGCCAGGCCCTGTAATTAATAGCACCATTTGTTCAGGGGATTTCAACAGGTACTGAAACCCAAAGCATCAAAGCGTGGACAGTCTCATCCTGGTGTAGCAGATATAAATATGCCAGGGAGACTTCCACAGACGTGACTCAGGAAAATACCCTCTGAAAAGGGTATGCAGGTCCTTCAAAGTGCTGAGACACTGCAAACTGGGTTCTCAGCTCTGGCATAAATGACACTAAGAAAGCAGAGTTACAAGAGAGGACCACAGCTAAGGGTGTTTTGAGACAAGCTTTTGGGCTCTTACAGCCACAGTTCCAACAAATACCAAAGCTCCAAACATGCAATGAAGGTGTAGTGAGGAACAACACAGGCCTGGTTTTGCTGCCCTTTCCTCTGGCAACACCTCCCATCCCAGCAGCAGAAACAAGAGAGTAGTGGTTGTGAAGAGGCTATTTATTATCCTGTCTGGTTCAGTCCAGACCTTAGCAAGCCGCCAACAACAGACTTGGTTGAAAACCCTTTCTCCTAGCCCTGCAGCACAGAATGGCTCAGCCCAGCACAGGATCTCAGCCTCCTTCTTAAAACTTCTCAGCTTCTCTGGAACAATTTTTTTGGGACCTGTGGTTTTACAGCAAAGTGGAATTTAAAGAACAAAACCTTGGTTCATTACATCATGACTCCAGTAATGTCTAGGAACATTTTACATTTGATAAAATCTCCCCAGATTACCTTCTGAAAGCCTTGTGGTCAAGTCACACGGCTGGAAACACAAGAATGATGTAAGTAACCACTGAACAGCTCATAGATCAGTTCTCTCACCATGCCTACAGAGAAACTTGGGAGAGGCATCACTCTTCCTTCAAAGGAAGGTGGTCAAGGAATGGCTATGCCTATAGAGATACAGAAATAATGGCCTGGACTCAACACATTCTTAGTCTCACTTTGTAGGAATTCTGCATCCAAGGCTGCCCACAGTACCTACTATATGAATGAGTATTGTCCCTCCTTATCTATTCCTCCATGTCTCAGTTTCCCCTAGGTATATTATCCCACCCCTTGCCCCTGTGGTTTGGAAGCTCTCTGGGAAAAGAAGGTGAAAAACCCACCTCTCCCTGTGAGCTTGTATGGTGTGAGACTTGGCTCTTAGTCTTGGTTCTTTAAAGAGAGGAGAACTATCCTTAAAGTGAGGATTCAGAGCTTATGCTGATCAATATCTAAAGGGTGGAGGGCAAGAGGATGGGGCCACTCTCTTGTCAGTGGTAATCAGTGACAGGACAAGAGGCAATGGGCACAAACTGGAACCCAGGAGATTCCATCTGAACAGAAGGAAAAAATTCTTTGCTGTGAGGGTACCAGAGCCTTGAAGAAGGCTGCCCAGGAAGATTGTAGAATCTCCTTCTCTGGAGAAATTCCAAACCCACCTGAACCTTGTGATCCTGGGCAAGCTGCTGTAGGTGCCTGTGCTTTAGCAGGGAGGTTGGGCTAGGTGATCCCTTCCAACCGCAACCATACTGGAATTTTGGGATTCCTATCTGAAGGCTGACTGTATGAGTGTCAGAGGACATCCCTTCCACCCTGAAAGGTTTACAGAGCTTACCTCAAACACAGACAGAAATGGCAGAGCTACCAAAGGAGAACCAGAGGGAAACTTTTCCAAGAGACAAACACTTTAAAGGGAATCTCTGTTGCATCCTGATACGTTCTGCCTTCAGAAGGCAAACAATTTTGCAGTCTATTATTAACTGGAGAAGCCTTGTGCCTTGGTGGAGTTCCATACTCTGCCTTTCAGAGACACAGTGTGAGCCTTAAATCTTCATGTAAAGGCATGAAAGCACGATTTGTATATTTAACAATGCAAGCATGGGCAGCAGGCAACCTTAAAATTCTGTCCTCAGTTGACTTCTCCTGTGTCATTCAAGTCAAAGACAAATTGAGACACAATAACCAAGAATT
Source organism: Indicator indicator (assembly GCF_027791375.1). Classification (NCBI taxonomy): domain Eukaryota; kingdom Metazoa; phylum Chordata; class Aves; order Piciformes; family Indicatoridae; genus Indicator; species Indicator indicator. The sequence continues at coordinate 13,870,577 of NC_072035.1, forward strand.
CTGATTCCCACACTTTACTTGCAACCACGAGTCCATGCTGCTTTTCATCAGAGCAATGTCACCATGAGAGTTTTATTCCACTGAGAAAACAGAAGTGACAGCAGCTCTTTGTTGTTATTGGCCCCTAAGCTTCCCTTGTCACACCATAATTAGTGAGCTGGATTGCTTTATTGAAACCGGGGTATTTCACTCACAAGTGTCTTTGGATGGCTGATTCAAAAATAAGTCTCAAAAGCAGAGAATACTACGACATTACAGCCCCTGAGAATGAGATGTTTCTCTTAATTAGGTGGCTCATCCATTTTTCTTGCTTTCTCTTATGGCCTTATCAAAAGAGTTGCAGTACAAGAATCAAGGGTGGCCCCAATCCCAAAGAGCTGACTATCTAAACCAGGCAACAGATAAGAAAAAAAATCAATAATAATACCTGTTCCTTGAAAATCAGGAAACCAGCCCTGAGGAGATGAAATGACTTGCCTGGCATCATTTCAGCTGAATCAGAACTCCTGGCACTGAGTGGTGACTCAACCAGAAGACCACCCTTCCTCTTGAACAGTGGCTGCAGGTCTGAAGGTGAGTAGCCTGGCAAAGAAAGGATTACATGGTTCACAGAGCTGCAGATTTCTGGATACCCCGAGGCTCTGCCACAAACTACCCCCCCTCCACGCCTTGGCATAAGACCTTTAACAAGCAGCTGGTGCTGTTCCCAGTGGCCCATCCGCCAGCTTTGGCACTAACTTCCTGGTAGGTGCCTCCCTTTCAAACTGGAATCCAATTTACAAAGCCTTTAATTTTAAACTTTCTCATCACTGCCTTAATAAAACTAAATGACAGGTAATGGTCCCAGAAGCCAGGAACTATTATATCTTTCTCAACACTAATCAGGGCTGATCAGATGCTTGTGCACTCCTTTTCCAGCTCATGAAAGCCCAGCTCCCCAAGGACTCTGCGACTGGGGGAGGAACAGGAAACCAGCCCATTCACAGGCATGGGAAGAAGGGAGAGAGAAGAAAAAAGAAGGAAAAAACCATCTCGATGTGATCACTTAAAGCTGAAAGCGGGCAGCAGGATGACTGTGGATAATGCCTGCCCTCTTCCTGGAGTTCATCCGGGGCCCACGTGCTCGCTCCATTTCCCCAGCAGGGCACGGGAGGCTCTCGGAGGCTCTCCAGGCAGCGCAGCGACACAGGCATGGAGCAAACCGGCTCTGATTTCTGCCCAAAGGCATCAGTGTCAGACCGGTCGGGATGTCAGCTCAGGAGAACGTCACGGCAGCAGTCACGGTGTGCTGTCACAAAGAGAAATAGATACCATTTCAAACACACAGCTCTGGAGAGAGGAGGGAGAGGCAGAGAGGAGAATCCCATCATGCCCTTTTTTTGAGGGGAGAGAGGGACAAGGAGGCTTAACTCTGCTCTGGCCTTACTAGAGGAGGCAGTAGAGGATGCTCCAGATCTTTACAGATGTGTCACAAGGCTGGGAGGGAGAGGTGGGTACTCCAGAATGGACCTGATTCTCATCTTGTTAACTACACTTTCAGTTAGGAAAAGTATCTGGAATCAGTCTCCTAAGACTGTTTCCCAATTTAAGATGTTCCCTGGCCAGCACAAAGCTTTAGTCTTTGCCTCTAGCACAAAGGAGAATGACAGTAGTGTGGTTGTAAAGAACAGGGCTCCACTGTTTTTCTGTCCTTCTCAACTTACGCCTCCACACTTTAGTGATTAAAGAGGCTTAAAACCCAACCTCACTCCTACCCCAATTACCTCAGGTGTAAACAGGCCTTACAGTCTTTGCACCCCAGGTCTAAGGCAAGCCTGGCTCATGTACATTGCACTACTCCCTCTTCCAGGGAAGGGTGGCTGTTACACTCCTATCTTCTCCCAGTAGAGAAAACCAACAAAGCTGCTGGAAAAAAAACAACAAAGCTGGAGACACTCTACCTCATCTATCTCACATCCAGGTGACAGAAAGCAGCTGTGACACAGTCAGAACTGAAAAACACATCATTAGACTCTCCTTCTCCACTACAAGACCATGCTGGGGCAGCTCCACCCTCTTCCCTTTTAGTTTTGTCAATATTGCCTGGTTTTTGCTTCACTCTTCTTCAGGATGGCATTAGATCTGCTGCTACTCCTCTTTCCCAGATCACACTTTTTTCATGCTGATTTTCTGTCCTTGCATAGTTGTATGCTTGTCATCCAGTGCACTGTGTTGGAGATGTGGAAAAAGAGGGAGTCTTAACGCTGGTGCCTCTCCCATGCCTAGGAGGAGAACTGAAAAGAGCAAGTTATCTGTTAGAAGATCAAGGAGTGAAGGCTACTATTGCCATTTACATCAGCATCCCTCAGAGCAGCTGATGTTACTACCCTACAAGGAAAATAAGATGCTCAAGAATACAGGAAACAGCTAATGACAGTCCTGAAGGAATTTCAGGCCAATACCTTTGGCTAGGTAGAAGAAACAAACACAGAAGGTACTTGGGATTTAATGCAAATCCAGGTTCAGAATGAAAGTTGATGGATGCTGCCATCCATTCACTTTAGGTTTTGGGGTCCCAGGTGGAAGTGAACCCTGCACACCAGCGGCAGCTGCTGTTCCTACTGGTCTGAACAGATAAAATTTTATGAGATACCAGCCAAAAGTTCTGCCACAACAAACAGTTACACTGTCACAATATTTCTATTTTCTTCACCATTCCCATTTTCTTTGCCTAGGTTTAGGTAACCTTGTTTTCAAAGGAAGAAACACTCCAAGTAACACCTTTTTGTGTCACAAAAAATGCCATCCAGGAGCGTGCATGCTTCAACAAAAGGGGATGGAGCTAAGATTTGAGATACACATGACATTTCCAAGAGCTGATTACTCCTCATTCCCCATAAACCATTCACTCTCTGTCCATGTGCACAAAGGAAGAGCACCAAGGAGTCTCAGGCTCCGTCTCTGAAAGCATCCTAGTAGAAGATTTGGAGACAACACAAGTTTATCTTATTAACCCCCCCTCCCCCCCAATATCTGTGCAGCATTTCTGATGTACAAAGTCTGTATCACAGAAAGCCCTGGAGCCTGTTGCAATATAATTAATGTGATAGGAAATCTTGTACTGGAGCACAGCCAGCATTTTCATCACACTCAAGCCTCACTCAGTAACCACTGGATTTTCCATTCCTCCCTCAGCCACCCACCTTATTTGTCTTTGCTTCCCAATTCCTCTGAAGCACCTTTTAAACCCTATTGACATGATTGTTAGCTATAGCAGCATGCAGAATCTATGAAGGACTCTCTGTCTGGAGCAAATTCCTTGCCTGCTGGCTCGTCTCTAGCCTAAATCAAGGCTCCCTTATCCTTACATGTGACACTTGCTCATATAGCCTTGAAACCTCTCACTTTCCTATTCCCTTCAGACAGTTATGTACTTAAAGTGGTTCCTCCTTCCTCAGCCCTGTCCCTTTCCTCCCAAGTTTGGCTTTCCATATGAAAATCTTTCAACTTTTCTGAACAGTGAGAAATCTCCCCAGACCTTCTGTTGTTCTGGTGACTCCATACTCTGCCCTGTACTCTGGATCTCTGATAATAAGATGCATACACTGTGCACATTACAGCTGTAGAAAGAAGGGGGATTTATACACATGGCCTTTTCTAATCCTAACACACAGGCCTGGAACCTCTCCCAACATCTGCTCTTAGTCTGGACAAAAGGAATGAAAGATGTTACAAGGTTTGTAGCTTGTGTAAGAAGGATCTCATGAAGAATTGCAATAGTATACTCCTAACCCAAGGGCAATGGGTATGGACAGCCTCTTGGAACAAGGTGTAGGCTTGACAGGGCTGCTTCATCTAACAACAGCAGATTGTTCACTGCATTCTTCACTAGTAAGTAGCATTTGTATTGCTTCTTAAGATGTTGCAGCATAGGACAGAGGAAAATATCCATAAGCCCATAACTCCAACAAGATTAGTAAAGAGGCTTGCCATATCCATGCAATAATTGGACAGCAGAGTGGGGAAGCTGGTGTCTTTGAGCCTGGGGTTGCACGTTTGTTTATCTGAATGTTTTCTTATTCTTTTGGGAAAACATGAACTACTGCTTTTGCCCTGTTTCTACTTTCTGGTCACCAATGGGTTGCGGAAAGCTGCCATGGCAAACAGGGTGTTGGTTTACTTCACCTACAGTCTCTGTCCAAAGGGAAGCACAGGCAACCCCAGGTAACCCAATTCTGTTCCATGTCTCCACACTGAAAGCATTTCTATTCCTTATGATTACACAAAGGTAACTGTGGATCTTCTCACTCTCCATGTAGGGCCCAGTACTTAGATAAATTGAAAAGGCTCTGGGATCCCCAGGGCAAGCTCCTGAAGTTTGTTAGTCATCAGGATAAGATGGCAATACAAGGTCCACTATAAGGCCACAAGTTTCACAACATCCAGACACCAAAAAACCCTTAGATGCCCAGCTCCCATGGGAATTCTGAATATCATCCCTAACACATCTCAGGTGAGGTGTCCAAAAGTCAGGGTTACCCTAAATCTATTACTGAAAGTCTGACTAATTATCTAATTCTGTCAGAGGTTTATCTGTCTTTGGCATCCCTGCATGTGCCCTCTTTGTCCAGCCCATAGGTTTGTTCTCATGTGATTTCACTGCTTCAGACATGCTCCCAGGATTTCAGTTTGTTGGAACATTAACTGTGGCTGGACCTGCATGAAGAGTCAAAGCAAAAAACTCACAGGAAATCTGAGCTGTCAGAGGTGCACTGAGATTTCTGAGTGAGAACTTAGAAGACCTCACACTGCAGCATGCCTATGCAGGAGCAAACCCAAGGACAGTAGGACTTCTGTCATAAACACTAATGAGCCTTAAAACAGCCATTTCTCAGCCAGCCTTCAGGCTGTCATGGAAAACAGAAGCTTTTCAATGCAGCTTTTCAAAAAAGTGCTTCTATCTTGAAGGAAGAAGAGCTGAGTTGTTGTCTGCCACCACCTTATTTTACATTCAGAGTAAATTGTTCAATTTCCAGAGCTCAGCTCTCCATCTTTGCACAAAAAGGACACAACAACTACAAGTTTCTCTCTTCTCCTCTCACCATTCCCTGTCTTGTTTATTCAACCATTTCACAGAATGAACTAGCTAGGACTTAGTGCAATGACTTCATCTGGGGTCTTAGAGGAGTGACAACAATAAATAATAAGAGAAGATTGTTCATCCCAACAAACTGAGATCAAAAGATGAGATGTTCTCATTTGGATGAAAACTGAATACTCCTCACCCTTGTGCTATGGCCTGCTGGGCTTTCAGAGAGCTGTGTAGCACATGCATGATGCAGCTGGAGTCTGGGGTGTAAAGCACAGCCCTGAGAAGAAGAGTTTTGTAAGAATTATTAGCATCACTGGTTGTTACAAGCTGTGATCTCCTCTTCAACTATTATTTTATTAAGGAAAAGCATATCTTTTAGAAATCCCCCTCTCTGTTCCTCTCCTGCAACTTTCCTTCTTGAGTTCCCAGCATTCTTTAATAAGACATGGCTTTCAAAGGAGCAGAAACATGACCAGATGGTCTAGCAAAGCAGAACTCATTTAAAAAAGCAAGCTTGGGATGCATACATCTCCTCTTGAAACAACTCTGAATATGGATTTTGAGGTGCACCATTGAAGGCAAGACTGAGGGCCTCCACTGATTTCTAACTGGTATCTACCCAGTCACATCCATGACAGACACTTATCCTTTTCACTGCTTGTTGTTTTTTCAAGCCACACAAAAGTGTCATTGTTCAGATGGCAACCTCACAGCAAAAGGCGATCGTCACATCCCTCAGCTGGAATTGGCTGCAGTTCAGGTTTCAAAGCCCAGAGCAAGGTTTTTTTTCACTGCAGCTTTTCTTCTGGGAGCATGCTGACAAGCTGAATGGCTTACCCTCAAATGTGCCAGGCTGTAATAAAATCACCAGTCACCCAGGATCTTCTCCAGACCAGACAAAGGTACTGCAAGGGCAGGCAAAACAGATGCCCTGCAAATACCAGAAATCATGTGGTGTTTACTAAGACTCTCAGCCCTGTTCCTGCCACTCAGCTGGACCAGTTCCAGGCGTTCAGGGTTCACACTGGACTGACTCCAGATTAAATGACAATATGATAATTTATGTATGCCTCCATGCTTTGGTTTTAAAACCTACAATTAAAAGGATAGAGGGACACAGAAATTGCTTTGCTGCATCAGACCTGTGGCCTGTTAATGCAGGATGCTGTCCGTGACACTGGTCGGTGGAAAGTTGACAACCTAATGCTCTCTGCTCTGGTATTTGGGAAGCTGCTTCTTTAAGAAGGATGACAAAGGAAACCTGAATAACCAGGAGTAAAGAAAAATGAAACCTTGCTGAGAAAAACAGGCAGCTCCCTCTGCAATATTACTTCTAGAATATTTCCAAACCATGCATGGCTGAGCCTGGGTGTAACAGCACTGCTGGGATGAGGAAAAGAATGGAAGTTCCATTTGGTACATAGGTTCATGTTTTCATTGATGTTTTGCTTTGGAAGAGAATCCTCAAAATCTAAATATTCCCCTCCCCCCCCTCCCCCCCCAATTTAATTTTGGAAAAACATCTGAAATGGTCTTATATACAACTTACAACTACTAGAAAAAGAAGCAAAAGGCAAAAGGTCATCTGGAAAGAAAAAGAACAGCTCAATAAAACCTATGGCTTAACTCGGTCAGGCTCATGTCTCTGTTATTCCTCCAAAGACAAGAAAAAGAGCCAAATCATTGTGATTTCCTCAACCATTTCAGTTTTGCCAAAAGGACATTTTCCAATGAGAATCAGACTATCAAGGGATTTCTGACCAATTCTATGTACAATAATTCCCAGAGGGTATCTATGTGAGCTGGGATAATTAGGATAAGAATAAAAAAAAACCAAACACATTACATTGCTGTGAGGGAACTGAGTGCTTGGAATGCCATGGAATTCACCTTCAACTTTCAAGATGTTGGCTAACAACAGCTATTAGTTTATTGTCAGCCAAGGGAGAGAGAGTTTTTGCAGAGGAAACACATGGATCAGACAGCATCTGCCATGAAACTTGATTCTTATTCTGTTTTCTTTAGCTGTTTTCTCTTAAAAAGTCATCAGAGTGAAAGTGAATGTATCCTGAGCTCATCAGCACAAAGATGACAAAATGTAACAGTATTTATCTTGTCTAGATGCCATTTAAACTTCTGTAAAAGTGAAATTATTCTGGAGCCCAGGAGAATCCCTTTTGTGGATTTTCAGTGCTAGCACCTTTTGCTTACCTGAAAAAAATCATGGAATCATAGAATGGCTTGGAAGGGACCTTAAATATCATCTAGTTCCAACCCCTGTGCCATGGGCAGGGACACCTTCCACTGGATGCAGGTTGCTCAAGACATCCTCCAACTTGGCTTTGAACACCTCTGGGGAGGGGACGATGTGCAGAGGCACTTTCCCAAGGCATCATCATAACCCAGCTGCCAGTGCCAGCCAGTCTGAGGAACCTGAGAAGGGAATGAACAAACGTGTAAGCATTCGTGCTAGATGGTGAGCTCTGGGACAGTCTGAAGGGAGCAGGAGCTTCTCCACAAAATGCTTCTTCCATGACATTTCCTACCAGTGGCAAGCTCCCCCTGGCCTACAGCAGCAAAACTGCTTCCTCCACCCTGTACCTGCACTGGCTCAGCTTCTTGGCCAGAAAGCAGAGGTGTGAGGCTATCTTCTGTCTCTCTTCACCCTTTTACCACCCAGAAACTCTTTATGAGCATTCTCACCTGCTCCTCCACACTCAGATACAAGGTTGAGATACTGTGTGTAGGAGTACACATGTTATTCCAACTCTCCAGAGCAGATGCTTTGCTTGACTCAGACTGGCTGGTCCTGGAGTACAGGGAGATATGAACACATATAAATACAGTTCCTACACATGTGATCCCTGTAAATATAATTCCTGTGAATATACTTCCCACCTTCCCCAATCCATGATTTTTGAAAAATTTTTCACAGGCCTTTCAATCCTCCTCAACCATTCGGGTTTGGTCCTCTTTAGAGCTTGGTTGAGATGCTGCCAGCTCTTTACCTGACACAGCAGCTCAGCCAGTTTGCTCCTGTAAGTCCAACTGAGCAACACGTTCCTCTGCCAGCTGGAAATGGCTTTCATACATGACCCAAGGTTAGAAAGGTCCTTATCTCCACACTTCAAAGAGCCTCCTCCCAATTGACAACTTGGTGTCTCCCTCTGGATGATGTGAAAAGCTTCTTCTCAACAGTTTTAAGCCTTTTGATCTTCATAAAAGCCAAGTCACAGAACATCTTATACTGGATGTCTTGAGGAATGTCATAAACCCTGAGCCACAGCCACATTGGGCCTCAGAACCTCTAATCTCACAGTATTTATGAGCTCATATTTTCTTTGAAAGGACACAATCTACTTGAAAATCTGACACTAAAATCACAAATGTCATTACCTGTGTCTGCAATTTACTCTTTTAAAAGAGGAATAAAATCCATAACCTACTAGTTTTTCTCCCACCATCAGCCATTTGAATTTAGGTCCTCTCCAGTATCAAAAGCAGATGAGGGAATTTCCAGCCAGTTTCACTCTCTGGGCAGTATTGCACATACCAGTACCACAAATATTATATTGCAAACACTGTGGGGGAGTATTTTAATCTAAATAAAGATAGTGCCTAATCTGGTGTCTACAAAATAAATGCATGAATCCATTTATTTTATTAAGATTTTGTACAGCTGCTAGAAACGCAGGACAGAAGCTCACTGATGGGCTTCAGAAACTCACATTAAAAAAATTCCTTATATTTAAGAAACCCAGAAGATCAAAAGCAGAATGAGAAGGATTTATTTCTACACACTATTACTGCATTTTCTTTTATCTGTCTATGTGTCAGTAGTTCTGAAAGGGCTTTTCATCACCTTGTTATCTTTGGGCCTGATCTTCATCCATAGCACTGAACACCATTGAGGTGCTGAGGTCCCTCACAACTTCACTGGTGACATTTGGAGCCAAGGGAGCTCATCAGCCCTGAGCTGATGTCATCCTTGCCAGGTGTGGCCACAGTGTCACACATGCTGTCAGGAGCTATCACCAGCCATCTCCCTATGCATTTTTGAAGTCAAGGCACAGAGAAAGAGGGAACATATCCTTAACTCACAACATTCCTGAATTGAAGAATTTGCATGGCACACTGAAGGAATGTGCTACAAGTATAAAAGCAAAGATCCCAAACAAGAGATGGGTCTGACACCATAGTAGCATTCCCACTGACTCTAGAAGAACTAAAACCCAAGTTTTTTCATTCCCAGTTTTGCTATCAGTGTATTCCGGTACAGATAAAATAAAGATAATTTTTTTTTTTATGTAGCCTTTGATTCAGAAAGCAAGCAAATATCCCTCCTTTTCTGGACCTGTATCCATGCAAGATGTCCAGATACTTGAGCCTTCCTTTTGTCTCTTAGAAGTGGAACGTATCCTTCCCCCTCTAAAAAGAAGAGTGAAGCATGAAAACTCATGGCATTTCTGCTATTTAAGTCAAGCATAATACAGATCTCCCTTTTGCAAATTATGTCATGGAGTGAGATCAATACTTGTACCCAGACAGAAGGGTTGATTTAGTTTATGGTGGTGCTTCATGTTTCATGGAGTATTCCCCAAGCCTCATCCACAAAAGTGACAACAAACTACAGACCCCACATCATGGGGCAAACGCTGATGAACGTAAAGGGAATCTACTGGAATGATTTTGCATTACAGAGTAACAGAGAAATGTCTCCAGTATCATTAAATTTCTCATTTGTCCAGATCACATCAGGGAAAACAACAACAAGAACAACTCAACACAAAATCAAATAGAAAGGGATGAAAGAAAGACTGGTAAAATTAATGCTACCTAAGAATTAAGGCTACCCAAGATGGCAAGTTTGACAGCTTCTTTTTCTTTCCCTTTGAAGGGTAGGCTAAGGCAAGTAATCAAATTTTATATCCAATACAAAGACAGCTAATGAAGGAAGATTTTAAAAAAAAAAAAATCAAAGGAAAGAAAAAAAATCCCAGGGCCTATGAGATGAGAATAGAAAAAAAAAACATAAAAAGGGTATTCCCCCACCATTTGTCAGAGACATGAAGGCACCTGGTACAACCTTCATCGACAAAGGCTCAGATCCGTATCATTAGGAGACAGCTCCCCAGGTCTGAGGCTTAATTTATGATTTTCAGCTTGCCAGCTGTGATATAACTCACTGGGCAGCAAGACTGAGGTCAATACACGTTTAAGTAAAAAGGTTTTTGGTAAGCCTGCGGGGTCAATCAGGAAAAGCTGTCATTATGGGATGGGAGGGGAGACGGGGAGAACGGATGGGCTGGCAGGGGGAGGAGAAGTGACCAAGCAGTCAATTCCTGTTAAGTAACTAAGACCATTTTATTGCTAAACAGCAATCCAGCAACAAAGCACATCCTGAAGCACATCAGCCAAAGGATCTGATATTGTATGAAGTCTCCTGTCCCTTCTACCCTGTTATCCTTCAACCAACCTCAGCCAGGACTCAGATTCAAATTCTTCTTCCCAGAGACAGAAGATATAAAACTGAAATGATTAAGCCACCTGAAGAGAGTTCAGCAATCTGAGGACCCCGTGCAGAAGGAAAGCATGATACATGCCCAACATCATGGCTTCAGCACCCTGGCCAATTTGTCTTCCACAAACTGAAGTTCCCAGCTGTGTCTGCTACTCTGTCATTCCCACTAAGACAAAAAAGTCTATTTAGTAACCATCTGTATATCTATATAGGAACTTTAAGATTCCCTGTGGACTACTCTAGGGAAAAAAATGGTGGCATCTAAACCAATTGACATAGACTAGCTCATGTCCACTCCTTGCAAGAGAACACCTTTTGTTGTAGAGAGGGTTAATGAACCATTCCCTAGCCAGGTCTGAAACCTACAATGCACATTTCTGACCCAAGCCAGGCTGCTCTCTGTGATCAGTTCCTACTTCCTCAGAAACCTGGGTCTAGCAGCTCGTGTTCAAGATGCCAAGATGAGACCTTAGTCATTAAAGCCAGACTTAGGAGACTGGAGTGTCTCCTCTCCATTCTGCACCACCACAAAGCATCTGAACCCTTTGCTCAACATGAAAAACCTTGCCAAAAAACAGGGCATGGAACACAGAGAACAAAGTGCCCTGTTTAGCAAGAAGGGTGGGACAGGCTGCCAAGGTTGAGTAGGTAGCTTTGATAGCTTTTACTGCTTGTACAGAAGCACAAAATGGTGAGAAGAGCTGAGAAGCAAAGATAACCCAGCTTGAAATGTTCATTGCATGGCTTCAACCAGAGAAAGTAAATAAAGAAATCCATCTGCCTACAGATAGAGTCGGAAGCTGGAACAGAGCTTCCTGGTAAGATCTATCTGGCTCCCACACAAAAAAAAGCCTGGGAAGCTGCTCTCCAGCCAAGAAGGCTTGGAAAGCAGTGTTTACTTACCAGGGCTGTTCCAGAGAGCAAGGATGGGGCCACCCAGTCCAGCTTGGTTTGGCACAAGAAGGTGGCTGCATAAACAGTGGTCAGAATGAGATCTAAACCCAAGGCCATTGCTGCCACAAGTGAAGATGGCAGGACACAAGAGACAGGCCACTGTGGGCTGCTAAATGAGGCAAGGAAGGACATAAAGTTTGCTGTTGAGGTCCAGGCCATGGGTGCTGATTGGGCTAGTGTATCCTAAGAAGGCACTGAAGAAGAAGTTCTGGTTTCACCTGTGAGCAGAAGTATGTGTTCTGACTTTTCAGTTCTAGTGCTAGACCTCACTCTGAGCCACTACAGAAGCTCTTTACTACTTAGGTTGTTTCATGTTGACTTTCCCTCCAGCAAACTTGTCTATGTTTGTAGTAATTTATTTTCCCTCTTTAGCTGCTTGAATCCATCTCTTTACTGTATAGAACTGACCTTTTTTTTCCATACTTTGAGAATTCTCTGTTTGGTGTAGGCCTTTGGAATGCCACAAGCCTTCTCCAGAAAACCCCTTTCTGCCCACATTGTTGGAGGCTTTTCCAGCTGTTCCCTGGGGCACTCCTGTTTCTGTTCCAGGTAGCTACATCACCTCTGTGGAAGTAACAATTTATAAACCCCTTAGGCATATTAAAGAAAAATACCATAGTACAGCCATTTCAGATGTAAGGTCTCCTAGGAATTGTAGATTATAAGGTTGGACAAGACCTCTAAGACAATCAAGTCCAACCATCAAACCAATGCCACCATGGCCATTAAACCATGTCCAAAATTGCTATGTCCACATGATTTTTTAACACCTCTGGGGATGGTGACTCCACCACCTCCCCTGGACAGCCTGTTCCAATCCATGACCACTCTTGCAGGAAAGAATTTTTTCCTAATAGCCAACCTAAACCTCCCCTGGTGCAACTTGAGACCATTTCCTCTCATCCTATCACTAGTTACTTGGGAGAACAGACTGACCTCCAACTTGACCTCCAATTTGATCCAATCTTTTCTTCCCAGGGAGTTGTAGAGAACCAGAAGGTCTCCCCTCAGCCTCCTTTTCTCCAGAATGAACAACCTCAGGTCCCTCAGATGCTGCTCACAGGACTTGTGCTCTAGATCTTTCACCAGCTGCATTTCATTTCTCTGGACCTGCTCCAGCACCTCAATGTCCTTCTTGGAGTGAATGGTCCAAAACTGAACCTAGTATTTGAGAAGCAGGTTTGGGTTGTTGCTTCTGTCCTCTGCTTTGAATAACTGAAACATGAAGCAGTGTATGGGGGTTAAAAGCATTTTCTTTCAGCAAGGTACTCAGGAACCCAGTTCTTATATGTCCATGACTGAAGATGAGCTACACCTCCCATCTCTGGGCTGGCCACTGCCATTACACAGCATTATAGGCCAGACTTGAAGAACCTCAGCTGCAAGGTGCACAAAGATTCAAGTCCTTTTCTCATTATTATTGCAGAGGCCATAAGTGGCAAAAAGCAGCTCATGTTTTCTCCTGGTCTCTAACTTGCGGGAAAGCTCGTTATCAGTGGGGCATCCTTGAAACAGCAACCAAGAGCATTAACTTTTAATATTTAATGTAATCCTCAGGCTCTGGGAGAGCAATGTGAGAAATATCCCGTAAAAATCTATTAGTGTTAATAAAATACCACCCAACAGGTTGTCCATTATCAGCAATTAAAGTTTTCAAAGCAGGTCGGATAACTCCCTGGAATGATTTGTGTGGCCTTTACATCCGTTCTTCTTCCATTCCTTATTTCTTTATTAAACTTTCTCAACTCTTTTTTTCTTCTTCTTTTTTTTTTTCCCCTGCTTGCCTCCCACAGCACAGTCTGAGCCCTAACCAGTGAATTATAGCACTAATGAGGTGTTTATACTCTCTGCCCATCAATCACAGATGTGTGTGAGTGAAAGCGCCAGCCGATAGTCGGGAAGTGCTGCAGCCTTTGCTGCAGCCAAAGGAATATTAGCCTGCAGCTAGATAAATCCCCTGTTCTTTCCCTTTCTTCCTCTTAGCCTCAGGGCAGGAGCAAAACCACTCCATCTGATTTTCTGTCCATGTAAGAATGAGGATATCCTTGCAGCTCATGTCTGCTACTTCTCTCCCTCTCATTTGTCTCACTTGACCCCTTACAGCAATCACAGAATAGACTCACAGAATGGTTTGGGCTGGAAGCGACCTTTAGAGGTTATCTAGTCCAACCACCCTGCACTCAGCAGGGACATCTGCAATTAGAGCAGGTTTCTCAGAGTCCCAGACAAGCTGACTTGCAGTGGTTCCAGAGATGGGGCCTCCACCAACTCTCCGAGTTCTCACCACTCTCAGTGACAAATATCTGTTCTTTTTCTCCAATATGAATCTCCCTCTTTCAGTTTCAAACCATCACCCCTTGTCCTGTCACAAGAGGCTCTGCTCAAAGGTCTGTCCCCAGATTTCTTATTGAACCCTTTCAGCACTGAAAGGCCACCAGGTGGTCTCCCAGCCTCCTCCAGGCTGAGCAACCCCAACTCTCTCAGCCTGGCCTCACAGCAGAGGGCTTCCAGCCCTCCCATCATTGCTGAGGCTTTTTCTGGCCCCTCTCCAAGAGGTCCATATCTCTGCCATGCTGAGGACTCCACAGCTGGACACAGTACTCCAGTGTGTCCCTGGAAAGTGACAGCCCTAACAACCAAAGGAGCAGCTAACACAGGGTGCCATCAAATAAAGCAGTAACTGCTCCTGAGCCCTCTTATTTCAATGCTTTTCTCACCTTTTATTTGTTGATGTATGGCTATGGGTCCCCAGAACACAGATCTGCTAATGTGCTGGTGGTGGCACTGAAGGACCAACACCAAGACCACAATTAGAAATCAGTTAATTCAAGATTTGTTTCATTTCATAAACACAAAACAAAAAACAACCAAACCAAACCAACAACAAAAAACCACACAAACCAAAACAAAAAAAAACCAAACCCCCAAACTCCAAACAAGAGGCAGACTTAGATTTTTCATGGTGAGGCTTTGGCTTTCTGACCGGTAACAAATTCATCTTAAAGAAAATGAAATCTAAATGAGTAAAGATCCATGTTTACGGAGAACTCAAAGAACTTTACACCTACAAAAGTGGAGCAATTAAATGAGGTCTCAGTGGTCTCAATTTAGCAGAAACTGGCAGAGAGTGAGACAAATTCAGATGTAATGCTCACAAGGAACTCCTCAAGGTTTCTAGGAAGGAACCTAGTACCCAGGAAAGAAGGAAGGAAGGAACCTTTGCAGCCTCAAGGTTCCTAGGAAGAAGACAAAGAGCTCATGACTGGTGTCCCTAGAGCACACATGAAGAAGTCTTCCATGTGATTTTTAAGACCAGGACTTAGAAGAAGCTAAAGGGACTCAACCATTGCTGGAGGGGCTAAAATTGGTTCTTGAAAGCAGCTGCTTCTGTTCTTGTTTGAGATCAGGATCCTTGCAAGCTCAAGTGCCCCACATGTACTCATCTGTGTTGAGTGCAAAGCTGTGTGTGTGTGATGCTGGCAATCTCCTGCCTGAGGAGCTGTGGTTTTAAGCTCACTTAAGCACATACTAGGACAGAGCAAGCAGTCTTCCTCATTCTTCCTCATCCTGTTAAATGATTGGTAGGTAGGGCTTTTTCATTATTCTTAAAGACAATTATGCTTTAAATTTGAGGAAGAACTTCTTTACTTTGAGGGTGGTGGAGCACTGGAACAGGCTGCTCATAGAGGTGCTGGAGTCTCTCCCTCTGGAGTTATTCAAAGCCTGCCTGGATGCTGTCTTTTGCAGCCTGCTCTAAGTGAACCTGCTTTGGCAGGGAGGCTGGACTAGATGACCTCCAGAGGTCCTTTCTAATGCTTGCTTTTCTGTGCTTCTATAATGTGGCTGGCCTCTGTGGTGCTTTTCGGAGCAGCATCCTCTCAAATCATAGTTTTACAAAAACAGCTACCAGCCATCCCTTCTTCTCCCCATTCCCACCTTATTTATCTCTTCTCCTCCACATAGAACCCTCTTCTCTCTCTCTTTTCTGGTTCATGCTCCATTCCTGCAAGTAAAGGTCTCCTTGCATTCTGCTCCCTCCCCACACCATCAGGTGCAGACCCACCAGAGGCTGTTCTCTCGTCTTGCTCTGCAGCTGCTCACCCCCTGCCACATCACCCTTAGAGACAATGACAGCACTGGGGCTACCATTCCACTTCATTTGGGACTCGTGGTTTCTTGTCATTACCCAGGTTCAAGGCTAGGGGAGAGATTTTATGCTTTTCTCAATCTCAACCATTTTTGCAAGGAATCTACAGGTCCTTGTGCAGCCAATTCACATCTGCTGACAAAAATTATTTTCTCCTTAGCTACTTATCTTGAACCTCTTCCCATTTAACCAAGGATCCCCTCAGCCTACTGGTAGAAAAACTTTATTACATTTTCCAGTGGAAATAAAAGCCCTTTGTCTGCCCAAATATTGGGTCCGATCCCCACAACAGTTTCTGGAGGGATATCTCTGCTGGAGATGGGGTTAGCTCATCTTCCAGCAACCTTGATAAGCAGTATTGACAACAACCTGCATGGTCATCCTGCTTTTGGTACTCAAGAAAATGCATCTGAAAGTATCTCAGGTGCCTTGTCCTCCCACTCTGTCTGCTGGATAGACATCTGAATATCTTGGTGGGGAGGAGGGATGAGAAGGGGAGAGAAGGAGACAAACAGACACTGGGTTTTGTGGTAAGCAGTGGGGAGGGGGGACTTGGCAGCTCTTCACAGCAGAGCAGGAAGTCTTAATACTTGGAGCCAGTTGACTAACCTCACTGGTGACCTTCCATCATAGGCGCCAGTGCTCTCACGCAGGGGAAAAAAACAGAAGAAGAGAAAGAAACAGAAGCTGAGAGAAAACGGCACAAACAGTCACTGAAACAGGAGGGAAAGGGATATCATGGTTCAGGCACTTGATAATGGCATCTATGAACATGGGGGGAGCACTGGGAGGGGGACATCAGACTGACTTTCCTGATGCACCTCACAGAGTTGATTTCTGTTCTTAAGGCTTGTTTCTATTTACACATCAAAACAAGCGGCTGGATTTTCTCAAGAACTTGGCATGTTGAGAAAATGTGGCTTTGAGTGTCCCCAGGGGTAGATGGAAATCATGGGGTAGGTGTGTTGTGCAGTCTCAGCCCTGAATCATTCAGACTGGTGACATGACCAGAGTGCACTACAGCTCCCTGACTCACATGTCCAGGATTCCTTCCTACGGAAACCAGAGCGTGGGAGGGGAGAAGAGAGAGATGGTGCCCAGCCACATCTCACATCTGGGAAGAGAGGAGACGGTCCTCAACACAAGAGCTGGGAAACATTCAGTATCCCACAGTTTAGCTACAGCCCAAGGGAGCTGCTGGGTGAGAAGTTCCCCTAAGAACTTCAGTTCCTATAAATTTTGTCTTCAGATATCCCAAGAAATAACCAGATGGAGAGAACAGGGATGCCCTGTCCATGTCTATGAATGAGGCAATCTCTTTGCAGGTGCTTCACATACTCTTGTTGCTAGAACTGAGCATACAAAACATAATTTGTCAGTGAAACACTTGAAATGTCTCTTGTTCCCCCTTACTCCTGTGAGCAGAAAGACCATAGCAGATTTTAGCAAATGACTTCCATCACAGAGGTGCAGCCATCTCCAAGGAGGACTCAAGCAACTTAACACAACTTCTACAGTGGAGCACTACATACAAGCGCTACACAAGCGCTACACACAGCGCACTACACAAGTGCTACACACAGCGCACTACACAAGTGCTGGTGATGCCTGTGAATATTCTGAGACAATGCATGCAAGCACATTCAAGAGAGACAGCTCCCAAGCACCTCTGGTGAATCTTACTGTCCACAACTAGCCCACCACACCTGTCTACCAGAGCACTCTAACTCGTAGCAGGGTCATCAGAGAAGAACATGCCTGCATGCACACCACAGCCTGGGAACGAGGGAGGAGAGCGTGGGCAGCACAGTGGTTTATGGGTAGGAATTCCATATTTAGGACAATACTAGGAGTCATCTGAAAATCATTAAGTTTGGTCACTTGAGTGCTTTTGAAATCCATGGCCGAGACATGAGTCTGAGGCAGCCCTGCTGCAGAATGACTCATGTGGTGAGCATGCAAGGATCATACATGCAGAAGGACCCATCCAACAGATCCAGCTGTGTAAGGTGTAAACCAACAAAACATTTCTAATTAAGAACACCCTTACATATGTTACGTCTGACATTAGCATTATTTCCACATCATTTCTCCGTGCACTGTAGCCAGGATGGCAAAGGATGTACCCTCCAAAGTCAACAAAGGCTTTTTTGGACAATGCCCAAGAATCCCTGTGTTTGGCTTGGTCCAGTAAAGCTGGGGAGAAACAACCAGATCACAGCCAAAGTTTGTGTTGCCACAAGAGTAGATGAAGCATGGAGCCAGCCTGGGCAAAATGAGTGAAAGGCATTGATTTTATACTGCCAGTGTCTCCTCTGTGAGACTCGCTGGATTTCCTCTGCCTGTTGGATTAGGCTACATATGAAAACAAGAACCAGAATGGGAGCAGGGAGAAGAGGAGGGGGAAATCATGCCCCATAATTTTAAGCCCCTAAAAGGTAGGGATTCAGTTCAAGCTAATTGTTTAAGTTCACTTTATATTCAATGGAGAAAGAAACTCCTTGCCAGAACAGAATTTCTCTCATCTAAAATTAGGTGGGATACAGGTTCCTCCTTACTGTTCTCTCCTAACAAGGAAGGAAACCTAGACATCTAGTTTAGTCTGGATTCTTTGCTTGACACGACTAAAATTAGGTGAGATGAGTCCTACCCTACATGATATCCAGGCAAGTGTGACTTGTGAACCATAGAGCCAGGAGTACAGATTCATTCCCTCATGCACTGGCATACTGTCTTCTTTTTCTGCCACCTTTACTCATGTTTACTCACATCCAGTTATGGGCTCCCCAGTTCAAGAGAGACAGGGTTCTGGTGGAGAGAGTCCAATGGAGAGATGCAGGAATAACTGGGGGACTTGAACATCTTTCATGTGAAGAAAGACTGAGAGAACTCTGGATCTTCAGTCTGGAGAAAGGAAGGCTGAGAGGGGACCTTATCAATGTCTATAAATACCTGGGAGGTGGGTGTCAAGCTAAAGGTGCCAGGCTCTTTTTGCTGGTGCCCAGTAATAGGACAAGGAACAACCGGGATAATCTGGAACCCAGGAAGTTCCACCTCAACATGAGGAGAAACCTCTTTACTGTGAGAGTGCTGGAGCCCTGAAGCAGGCTGCCCAGAAATGTTGTGGAGTCTCTTTCTCTGGAGACTCTCAAAACCTGCCTAGATGTGTTTCCCTGTAGCCTAACCTAGGTGATCCTGGTTTGGCAGGGATGTTGGACTTACGATCCCTTCCAACTCCTGACATTCTATGATTCTATGATTGATTATTACTCAACCATTCGAGAAATCAAGGCAACTCCAGACATGAGGATGCAAAAAAGTGGTAAATTCTTACTTGCAGCAATAAAGGTTGGAATTTTAGGCACACAGGGATATGAGGTTGTTGGCATCACAGTTACATCAAACGTCTCAAGCTGGTCATGTGAGGTAGGGACAATTTCTCTCTAAACTGTCTTATTTCTAAGGTGGATGAATTAGTGGACTCTGGCATTCCTCCCAGAGCAGCTGAGCTTTCTTCCCAGCTTCCTCTCACTAACGGGCACAAAAGCTCAAGCCCATGAACCCTTTCCCTCCTTCACCTTGATTTGCTCCCAGCTCCCCCAGCACAGACAGACCCACACTGAGCAGAGCTCAGCCATTCTGCGATGGAAAATGAAGGTGGCTGCCAACACGCCAGGCTGCCATCATCTCCTGAGCGCAAAGGAACTGCAATTTACCTCCTCTGTGCCAGGTTACACCAACTCTGCTGTCCACGACATCCCTGGCCTCACTCAACAGCACCAAGCAAACTGCACAGACTTCCACTGATACAATTAGTCTGCCTCAGTCCTGGAAAAGGAGAACCCACAAGAAGCTACACTGAATCCTGCCTCTTACAAATGCTCGCAGTTTCTTTCTTTCTCTCCTTCCTACATTTTAATTTTTGCAATTATTTCTTCCCCTTCTATTTTTTTCCCTCCTCTTCTCCTATTAATAGGAGAAAAATAGAAGAAAGAAACCATAGGCAGCCAAAAGCTCATTAACATACATGACCTTTCTGAGGAAAATTAATTCCAAATTCGCACATACCGGCTGCGCTGCTTGGTTTTGTCAAAACGGTGGCATCATTAGAGAGGAGAAGAGATGGCTCAAGGGGACGGGGTGTCTGCCACCTCGATGGAACTTGCACCGAGTTACTGAGTGCTGGCACAAATAAAGCAATGACATGGGCCATTCTGTCAGCTTTTCACATGAAATTAATCTTCGTTTCGTTGGCTGTGTAAATTTTTATCACCATGGAGTGGGGGGTGATGAATATACCAAAGCATCCTGACAGCTATGGCCTGAAAACTCGAGATGGTCTCAGCATCTTTAACCGCAGTGGTGCTGGAACAATTCTGCTCTCCTGGGGGTGTCCCCGTGCGTGTGCCCGCGTGTGCGCGGCTGGGTGTCGCTGGCTGCACGTGAGAGCGATTCGCTGGCGCTCGCTTTCGACTCCAGTGTGCTCTGACCTGGGAAATGCTTGGGGTTTGGATTTCCTGGCTTGAGGGCAATGGCAAACAAATTACTGCTTCTCTTTCACTCTCCGAGTCCCGATCCAAAAGCCAGTTTGGATCCCGGCATGCATTGCTAGGGCTGGAAGGATTTCTTCACTGATGATCAAAAAGAGCAGCTCTGCCTTCTCCTGTGGCTCTGGAGCTTGTTGTTGCTGTTTGTTTTGAAGGTGTATGTCACATTGCAGTCCAGGTAGGGACGTGACATTGTTTGCTGCTAGCAAGGATGTGAGAATAACACACACCTCCACAGTGCTGCATGCACCTTCCTCCTCTCCAGACAGCTCACAAACACAGACACAGAGGTTCTCACATGAACACAGGCTCAGCCCCAGCACTCCCAGCTACACACCCATGGCAACAGGCAGGACACGCATAAATCCACCCTCACTGCACCCTGAGATCCACATGCACAGGGCAACACCTGAACCTGCCAACATCCCCTGGGTCACAATGTGCTCTGGACTTGAGCTGAGACAAATGAGAAGCTTAAACATCAGGTCCTTAAAGGTTTGGAGGACTTTCTGGTGGCCTTTCAGTAGTTAAGAGGCCTGCAAGAAAAATAGTTTTTAGCAGAATCTGTTGTGACAGGACAAGAAGTGATGGTTTGAAACTAAAAGAGGGAGATTCAGACAGGAGAGGAGGAAAAAAATTTTTACACTGAGGGTGGTGAGACCCTGGCCCAGGCTGGTCAGAGAGGTGGGAGATGCCCCTTGTCTGGAACCATTGCAAGTCAGGTTGTTTGGAGGTCTAAGCAACCTGCTCTAGTTGCAGTTGCCTGATGTAGTGTGAGGTGTCCCTGCCCATGGCAGGGGGGTTGGAAGTAGATGATCCTTGTGGTCCCTTCCAACCCTGACTGATTCTATGATTCTATGTCTCTGCTGACTGCAGGGGGTTTGAAACAAGCTGACCTTTGAAGGTCCATTCTAACCCAGACCATTCAGTGATTATGATTCTATTGAGCAGCAAAGCACATTTCATAAAGAAGCTTGTCTCTAAAGTAGTCTGATTGATAATGGCCAGAAACAAAATCATGGAGGGTTGGCTGAGATGAATGACCAGGCCTCTGGCCACTATCACAGATGCTGTGCTTGGCACCCCTTGCTAGTCAAGGGCATCGACTGCTCTTTTCAGAACAACAGAGAACAAGGCCAAGCACAGCCATCCCCACTGCACCCGAGCTGTCGCTCAGAGGAAATACGCTCAGCAGGAATTGTGTTGCTTACACTTTTGGCTTCCCCAGGAAAATCAGGATTTGGTCTCTGGCTGTAAAGCATGTGTCACTTCCCAAATGAGCCAGTGTTCATTCAGTCCTAAAATACACACATGTGGAAGTCTGGACATGCTGTGCAATGACAGAGGTTTAACCTGACATACATGAACACAGACTGCAACCCCACCCATGAACATCCCTGCATCCAATAATGCTCAAATGCTTGTGATGTCCTCACACACATGCCCACTGAGGGCACCCACAAACATAACAGAGCTGGATATCCACATCTGTGTACATTTGAAGACAGTTCAGTTACTGAAGTCCTAGAAGTAAACATATGAGGAAACATCAGATAGAGCTCAACTGCTATTTTTAGTTAAGATATTATCAATCTTAAGCCATTCCATCAAATTCTGCTCTTGAGCAAAACTTTAATTAGTACCAGATATCCAGCCTCTCAGACACTGAACCACAGGTAGCTATTTAAAAAAAATATATAAATACATATCCCTGCACAGTCATGTCTGAAAGCTTTCACAGGTCACCCTTCCATGAACCTCTGGTTAACCACCAGCATCACATGTAATTCTACACAGCAGTGGCCCTTGCACTGTGAAGAGTAAAAACAATCAAAGCCATTTCAGGCTGCTGTGCTTACCTCAAATGTGGTCATTGCCTTCATGCTTTTCTGGGACATCTTAGATCTTTAGCTCCTTCGGTAGCACTGGAGAGGTTCTGGAGAAGTCATCTCCCATGCAGGCTAACTTATGGGCAAAGAGAAAGCTATAAATAATCACAAATAGTTGGCTAAGAGGAGTAGCCAGGTCTTTAGCCTTTACCATGATCCCCATCTATGAAGCAAGAGCTAAATGTGAAAGATTGTCCACAACCAAAAACTACACTCTGCTCCAGATTCTCTCCTGGTCTGAAACTGAGCCAGTTGTGACAGCTGGTTCAGTTGGTGTTATGTGAGAGTATCACAGAAATGGAACACAATCCCATGCTGGGATTTAGATTGGACATTAGGAAGAAGTTCTTTACTATGAGGGTGGTGAAACACTGAAACATCTTTCCCATGGAGGTGGTAGAGGCTCTTGTCCCTGGAAACATTCAACGTCAGGCTTCGTTTGACTCTGTGCAACCTGATCTAGTTGGAGATGTCCCTGATGACTGCAGCGGGTTTGGACTGGATGGCCTCTAGAGGTCCCTTCCAACCCACTGCATTTTATGATTGTATGATCTTATCCACCCTGTTCCCACAAAACTGGATCAGCTATTGTGATCTGAAGATGGTTATGGAGCTACTTGAGATCTCAGACCCACTAAACTTTAGCCCAGACCATAAGAAGCAAAGCTCAGTGTTTGGTTTTCTTATTTACTATTTTGTTACCAGTCCAATTCCAGCCAAGAGCATCTGGACATCCATCTGACAGGTACCTGGGAGCAACAAAAACTAGCAGCACACTGTGCTGCACCAACAGAAGCACAAATCAAGGGAAATGATCATTCATCTGTAAGTTCTTAGTTCCTTAGTTCTACAGGTATAAGGAAGATGCTGATAAATTTGAACAAATCAAACTGAGAACCACTAAGATGTTTGGAGAGCTGAAGTACAGGACCTATGAAGGTAAGCTGAGAGAAGGGTTTGTCTGTCATGTGTAAGTTTCAGGGGCACCTAATAGAAGCCATACATGTACACGTTGTATGTGTATGAAGGCAGACTCAGGCTCTCTGCTCAGGTGTGTGGCAAGGGAGCAAAAGACATAAAAGCCAAAACAAAAGATGAAAATTGAAGGAGTAAAGGTTCTGCCTGGACACAAGGGAAAAATCAAAGGACTATTGCATCTCTGACCAAGGAAGTTTTAAACATCTGACCAGACAAAGTCCTGAGCAAACCTTTCTGAATCAGTGTTGACCCTGCTTAGACCAAGTGGTTGGACCTCAGGAAGACCCTTCAGGACCAATCTACTCAACTCCCCCTCCAAACCTTTGCAGGGTGTGTCAACGTCCCTGTACTCACGCATGCATTCTTGCAAGAGAGAGCACACTGGGGAGATGATGTGCATGCATCACAGATCAGGTTGGAGTTTGCATGGGTGTGACTGCATGCACCCAAACAAGAGAATTTCTGCCTCTACATGTAAGCATGAGCACAACAAAAGACAAACCTGTGTGCACCCATAAGCCTGTGTGCCTGTGTACTTGCACATCAGTGAAACTGCTACAGGAGGGCACGTGTGCACATGCACACAAGTGAGCTCAGGAGAGTCAGAGTACGTTTCCAGCTGCATGGAGCTCACAGAAAAGATCTCTGAGGGAAGCTGCACTAACAAGAGCATCCTTCTCCCTCTTGCCAGCCCTTTGTGGCTTGTTGAAGTAATGTATTTTTTGAGGGGGGAAGTCTTATATCTTGAGACAAACCACATACCTCCAGGGTGTGCATCCAGCCTGGAAAAGAGTGGAAGTGAGACAAGAGAACAGTCCAAGTCTCTCTGAGGTGTCATTGTGCGCACGCTGAATGCAATGACTCGGTCCCATTGGAAGCGATGGGGTGAGAAGAGAGAGCGAGCTTCAGAAATAGAAATAGGACAATCCAAACACGTTTCCACTTGAAGTCATTCCCCATGCACATTCCCAAAGCATCAGGGATCCTCTAATACGATCATAGTTGGAAAAGGTGTTTCAAAACCAGGCATAGAGAGGGATGTGAGGTGCAGTATTACAGTGTGGTGTCGAGTACACACGTCAAAGAACGTGTTTGGCATCAAGTGCTCTTAGCCGAAATATCCACCAAAGGAGGTTCTGGTTAATCTCTGGTGCTTTAATAACACTCTTGCCAACCTGGGTAGGAGCAGAGAAGCAGCACTCCCAAATTCCAGAGAGATGAATCACTGGGTAACCTGGGGGACCCTGGTCATGCTGAGGTGAAGGAGAATTGAAACAGACTGCCAAAGAGCAGGAAGGCTCATGGTGGGAGGAGGGAGAAGCAGAGGGGACCGCAGGGCGTTCAGCAGCACGCAGTCCGACTGCAGTCTGCAACACGCCGTAACCTGAGAGGGGAAAAATCCCATCCAAAACCTCCTGCTCCAGTCACCCTCTTTGTCAGAGGAATTTGAATTTCAGCTCTGACTTGACTGAAGCTGCTCCTGACCAAGGAGGTTTACCAGGCTGCTCTAAAGTTCTGCGTTTCTGCAGTTCATCTGCTGGGTTATGATCAGCAAGCTCTGTACACAAGCCAGGGAGCTGAATACTGAACACATTTCATCCGATAGAATAGAGGAATTTGTAAGCTGTTGATCAGAATAAATGATTTACCAGGGCACTAAAAGATCAAGGCAGTTGTTTCTAAATGATCTCTCAGCATCAGAGCCTAAAGTGTTATGGCACTTTTAACTCTACCCCCAGGCTGTCAACCTTGCTCCAGCTTCTTGGAATAAATAATTGCCCCACTCCTCATTAGCCAAAAAGTAGAAAACCTGTTCCAAAAGTTCCCTGCACACTGCTCCAAGGAAACAGGCATGTGATAAGTATCTGCTGCTCAAGAATACAGAGCCATAAGGAGTATAAAATTTCTAATTCATATTTTGAATGAGATTCCCCTGGGCAGTAATATGAAAAGAGCAAGAAAAGAAGAAAGGCTTCTGAAAATGCCTTTTCAATATCAGCTCAAATTCTTACTCCAGGTTTTGTTGTAATTCACTAGAAGGTTAAACATCTCGATTCACACTGTTTCTTTGGTAATGGAGATGTAATACCCCAAACATCACACTTCCCTTAATGAACCTTTGGGCTAATGGGAATGTGACTGGGGCCATACCTCCACCCCACTATCAGTATGGATTGTTTCAGCCTTAACCACTGTGAACACTTTCCTGCTCCATAAGAAACCCCACCAAGCTGGAAATATGATGCTCCTGAGATGGTTGTGAGCAAAGGGGGACAAATTCAGCATGTCAGGATTGTAAACGCCACTTCTACCTTTTAAGCCATTTACTGCTGGAGTGAAAATGGCTGTTTCTGACTGCAAAAAAAGCTTGTAGCTCCTTCACCAAACTCCATGTGGCCAGTCACTAGAGGGGGCCAGAAAGCAACCTTGTAACAACAGGGGCTAGAAATTTCATGGTAAGGGCATGGACCTACTCTGACTAGTCCACTGAGATGAGAAAGGCAGGTTCCAGTGCCTTTGCTTACTGTAGATACCATTTACTCCATGTGTAGTTCCATCCAGATGAATGGACATCTTCAAGAAGAAGAGTACTAGCCCCATGAGTAAATGTGACACAATTTGGTCTTTAAATAGCGCTACCCTTTTGATGACCTTCCACAATAACAAAATTAAGGCTAGAAAGACCTCCAGGGTAAAATCAAACTGAATTTGTCAAAATGTGTCAGAAAGACCATACTACGTATCCAACCTAAGTAGGAAACATGTCTGCAAACAGGAAAAAGTTGGAGGTCATGGAGGAAACACAGGAAACCAAGAGAAGTCCATGGTATCTCATTGCTCCCCGAAGGTCGAAGAAATGTATTGGGTTTGTTTCTCAGGAGCACTGAAAGGCTTCAACCTGACATAAGGTCTTGCCACACATAGGTCAAGCACACTAAGAATATGGCAACTGGAAGACTTGATGGGCCAAGCACATAGAAGATGTGGTAGTGAAGAGCACCGAGATGAAGAGCAGCTGTGCCAGGAAAGGAGAGGAGCTTTTTGAAAGCCACATTAGTGCTGATGGGAACTTGCCATGTAGATGCATTGCAGGACACTGCCAGTATCTAATTACCTTCTGGTTGCAATGATAGCAGACATTCTGTAAACTACTGAGCACCACACCCGCGTCCCCAACAGTGTCTTCTCCTGCCTGAACTCAGTGGATCAGCATTAAACTTCAACTTTTTGATTACTGGATGTACAGCCATGGGCTCTGCTGAAGAAGGATGACACCTTCAACCATGTCTCTTGGCATGCTGATGCCAAATCAGCAGTTTTCACAGACAATTTTCTTTGCTGACTGCCACCTACAGCATGTACCCCAAAAGAGAATGAAAACTGAAGATCCACAAAGGCACTAACCAGGCTCTCTTTACATGCAGGTCTCAGCAAGCATGCTGGAGGGAAGGGGTAGCATTTTGGCTACTTTGAAGTCCACAAGGGCTTTTGTCAGCAGCTTCTAAGTTTTTCACTCTGCAGCCCACACAGACAAGGGATGTTCCTGGAGAACTTTGAATTTAGACAATGTTTAGAAATCCACAAACTGAAGAATTGCTTTCTGTTTAAAGCCAGCTGTTGCTCTGAAGGTCTGACTTGTGCAAGGAAGGAAAAGGCTCTCTGCTCTTCTGCTGGACAACCTCTCAGTCCAGTCTTTAGTTTGCATAACACCCATACAGCAAGGCTGTGCCATAAAAAAGGTCTGATTTAAGTTATGAAAAGCTGTCAGTGATGAGAAAGATAAGACTGGCTTTTCAACTCTTTTCTCTTCAACTGTCACTAAAAGTGATTCACGATAAAGCCGAAGTCTAAGCAACGACACGATCAGAACTGAGACCCACCATAAATTCAAAGGCTTTTCCTTCTGTTCCTACCTCCTTGTGCTGTATCAGGTTACCAAAACAGAATAACCATATGAATCCAGAGACAGCCAAATCTGATGACCAAACCTCAGCTGCTACTTGCTTAAAAGGTAAGTGATATCTCAAGAAACACGTGTTGGTTGCATGGCCTAAAACAATGGATCCTTGTAGCAAACCATAAACCTCTAGTTAAAAAAAGGAGTTACATTGTAAGATGACATTTACCATAAGCAGCACACTGTCAGGGCACTGATACCAGGGGCTGCAGGACTTCTGTGGAGCTGCTCCACAGAGGAAGTGAGAAAAAACCGAGCTGAGCATTTCAGCATTCACGAAGTATTGAAAGAGGATGAACAGAGATTGTTTTTAATTCCTGTTTCTTTCACAAAGAATACCCCAGTGAATATGAAAAGTAGGGAGTAAAGGAGACAAGGGAAGGGAGAGAGAGATTGGAAAGTGTCTTTTTTTTTTAAATCAGAAATCATGAGGTTTTAGATAGAATTTAGAGATTATAAAAAGGGGAAAAGGGGGGGAAGAAATAAAAAAGAAAAAGGGATAAAAAAATGAGAAGAGGAGAAAAGCAAAAGGGAAAGGGAAAAGAAGAAAAATCATAAGCAAGTGAAAAAGGAAAAGACAAGGAAAAAAACAAAGAAAGAAAGAAAAAGAAAGAAAAATATCCAAAAAAACCCCACAGAAAATCTGGAGCTTGAATAGAAACTTTAGATTTGGAAAGCAAAACCTCAGAAATATCCCTGTAGTGAGAAACAATAAATAATAATAATGTTCTATTACGATAGCTCCAGCACAGCCCTATGCTTTTTCAAATGCCAGCTGCATACCCACAACCATTAGGCATCTTGGCTGACATTAAATGGGTTGGCAAATGTATTTTGCCAAAAAGAAGGCCTTCATGTTTAGTTTAAGGAACATTAAGCCCCACCAATACTAAATTGCATGATCCTTTTAAGCAGAGAGATACATAGACACAACAAGTGAGATGGAGACAGTTCAGACTGAACTCTCCTGCTTCTTTTGCCCAGACTAAAACCAAACACAAACCTCAACTACAACAAGTTCAGAACCATTTGTCTCAAACGTTCTCACTTCTTTCTTTTACCTGAACTGGAAAAGGCAAAACCAAGAACAACAAAACCCTGTGCGGAAAGGATGTTTTTGCTTTACACTTCTACAGAAGAGTCAGGAGCTGCTCCTAAAGATGTCTTTGCATAAGATCAACACCACAAGTCAGTGAAGGTTGGTAGAGTTTTGATCTGCATCTGAATTTCACAGAGACTGCTTATGGTACCCAGGGCATGTACCTGTACAGTAATTAATGGGGTTTTCTCTACTTACAGCATGCCTGCATTTGGCCCTCAGCCCCTCATCTTTCCGATTTTGGTACATGCTGCCTTCTCAGTGGGTGCACAGGGCAAAGGCTTACTGGTTCCCTCTGCATTAGCTGCCACCGCTGAATCCCTGTTGCCATAGATACTGCTACAGTAACATTAGAGTTTCCACAAAGATGCTTCAGCAATTTACTCTGGTGATTAAACTGCAGCCATTTATTGCACAGAATAAATAACAGGGCAATGGTGAATTATGGGGCTATGACTCCATTGATGGGTCGCGGTGACATCATAAACCACAAGAACCAAGCTCGAGTCATCAGAACTCCCGAGATGGAATTATAAGCTCCATCATTCAAACTGTGCTCTTTTAAGATATTTGATATAATATATGGAGCCAACAAAATGAAAGAGAGAGCGAGGCAGAGACAGACCGCCAGGCTCTCAGGCCAACCACGTACTCTCCTGGCCACCACGAGTCTCCAGCCAAGATTGGTAACAGCTGCCCCAGACTGCCCGGCCTTCAGCACAGCCAGGTACACGTCTTGTTTGGGGAGTGCTGCTCCAGATCAATGCTGCCCATGGGGCTGCACGGCTCAGCACGCAAGCAGGGCTCTGAACCTCGCAGCCTGCCAGGAGAAGCTGGATTCCCAACAAAGGTCTCTGGGAGCACTGGTGCCGCAAACTACAAAGAGAAGAATAAACACACACAAAGTATGTGGCTTTGTTTTCTTTGCTGGTTCCTTTTTGTTCTGTTGGACAGAGTGGGGTCACCTCTCTCCTAAAGTCTGATGAACTCCAGGGAGAGATGGACCCCCAAGCTCAGGTTGAAAGAGTCAGAGCAATCTGGCTTCTAAGCACCGAAGAAGCATAATGATGTTTGCCTGTGGCTCTGCATCCTGATGGTATCAATGAAGGATCTTTTTTTAGAACAGACCAAGACTATTTGCTGGCCAAGAATTTTCTTTTCTCTTAGAAGGCGATAGGGCCAGGTTCTGAGCAAGTTGTAAACTGCTGACATTGATTTAAATGAGCTGAGGCTCTGGCTCCAAGCCTACAGTGCTGGGGTAGCGTGTACCTGCCGCTGACGACTGCAGGGTTTGAGTAACATTGATTGCTTTGTACGTTCTGGCCCATTAGATGTTATTTAAAACACTGAAGTATCAGAGAACAGAACAATCTATAAGATTAGTGATAGCAGATGGATCTTCTCACTCATAAAAGTTGTTTGTTTGACTTCAGTGCAGAGCAAAAGTTGTATTTAGCAACTACCAAACATACAGCTTTTTATCCCCTAGTCTTTTGAAAGCCTTGTGCAGGCATTTTTTGTTTGTTTGTTTCTTGGGCAT
The DNA here is from genome assembly GCF_027791375.1 of Indicator indicator. Classification (NCBI taxonomy): domain Eukaryota; kingdom Metazoa; phylum Chordata; class Aves; order Piciformes; family Indicatoridae; genus Indicator; species Indicator indicator. The sequence goes on from NC_072035.1 coordinate 13,900,281, forward strand.
TTGATAAGAGAGAAGCATGGAATCATAGAATGGTTTGGGTTGCAAGGAGCCTTGAAGATCCTCTAGTTCCAAAGCCCCTGCTACCTTTCACTAGACCGGGTTGCTCAAGGCCTCATCCAACCCAAACCTAAACACCTTCAGGGTTACAGAAGCTGTAACTTAGGCACTGTGGTCTCATTTTCTTTCCTGATCAGCCCCTCCAAATCACTGTTGGGAAATCACAGTGGAAATGCCAAAGCAGTACTAGACTGGGATGGGTGCAATGGTGAGCTCTGCCTTGTCGTCTCCTGCTCATCACCTTTTCTCAAGCAGAACTTTAGATTTGCTCTTGCTCTACTGATTCCTCTTTAAATACATTCTTAAGGGTAGTATTTTAAATATCACTCATCATAGACCTAAAATGTGATGCTATTTGAGGCATTATTATGTTTTCCATTGGGAACAGTTTGACCAATGTTGAGTACTTTTAAAATTCCCTGTACATACATACAGAAAGAGAGAGGGGAGTGGACAATGATACATGTATCTTAATGTACCATACTAGACAGCAACAAACCCACATTTTTAATAGCTTTCTATATTGATTTCAGAACTATTTATCGTGTGACTGCAAGAATTGCAGACTTCAAAAACTAAAACTCAGCTTCAAAAATGCTGGGCTTGACACTAATTGTGAAACAGACACTGTTGTGAAACAGAAGCATTGCCAAGAAAGATCATTACCCAAGGGAAACCTGATCAGAAACAGGTCATTTTGTCTCACTGTGCTCCTCTTCTCATCTTCTTTCAGATAGCAAGTCATGTGGAGATATAATTCAGAAATGTTCATACTTTTTGCAAGTTGGCAAGAAGAACTCTGTGGAGATGCCAGTGGCTGCATCAGATCTGAATTTATTCCCATCTACCTATTTCACCTCATCTCTCTCTGTCACACGCTAATTTTAGGTTCTGTGTCTCCTGCTTGTCTTTCATCCTGTATTTTGTATCTGTTACAAAAGGAATTCATCCACTCAGACAAAGCAAAGATCACGAGTGTCATTACCTTCTGCTGAAGAGCTCAGAGATGGTGGAACACTTCTCTTATGGTACCTCCTCAGAAAAAAGTGTCCCAGCACAAGCTGTTTAAGCTGCTCTGAAGGGCAGACTTTGGTCTCCTACTTTGCTTTAAGTAGACAGAATGACCATTCCTGGAAGTGTTTAAAAACCACATAGACATGGCATTTTGGAAGATGGTTTAGTGGCCATTGTGGTGTTGGGTTGATGGTTAGACTTCATCTTAGAGGTCTTTTCCAACCTCAATGATTCTATTTTTCTAAGTTTATCTTTATATTGCCTTAGAGAAAGGTAGGTTTATGTAAAAAACTACACAGCAGATGGATGAGAGCAAAGAGAAGGAACAGAGTAAAAGTTTGCAGCAGCACTGCAGTGGGCAAGAGCTTAGAAACACCATGGAAAGGGTAATTTTACCAATGACATAAATGCAGATAAGATAATGATGACAGCAAGATTGACAGCACACATTCCCCCTTCATGTAAGGAAGAAGTGGCCACCTGTATAAGGTGAGACATTTGTCCACGTCAGACTTTGGGCCCATTTCTAAAGGGATCAAAATTGTTACAAGACAACAAGGCAAAAAGCAGAATAACAACCCTGAAATTCAGAACAACAATCTGTGGCCTTTCCAAGGCTCTACTTAAAAGAATTCCATGGGATGCAGTCCTGGAGAAAGAAGAGGTATGGAAGATTTGCAAGGATTACTTCCTCCAAGCTCAAGAATGGTCCATCTTGACATGCAGAAAATCCAGCAAGGGCAGCAGGAAGCCTGCATGGCTGAACATGGAGCTACTGCCAAAACTCAGAGATACAAGAGAAGAACACAAGAGGCAGGAGCAGAGCCTGCTGATCCAGAAGAATTATAGGGCTACTATCAATGTACTTCTGACTTATTGAAGTCTAAGCCTATCTAGACTTTTATATGGTGAGAGAAGTGAAAGACATCAAGAAAGGCTACTACAGGTACCTCAGAAACAAGAGGAAGATCCTGGACAATGTGGGCCCACTGATAAATGGGGCAGGGGATGTGCTGGAAAAGGAAATAGAAACAGCCAAGTTACTCTACACTTTCACCTCAGTCTCTCTTGGTAAATCCTGAGCAACCAGATCTAGACGACCCTACTTTGAGCAACATGTTGGACTAGAAGATCTCCAGCAGGCCCTTCCAACCTCAAGTATTCTGTAATTGCATGAATGGAGCAAAGGAAAAACACCACATTCAGAGCACTGTGTATTCTACTGATAGTGAGGAAATCAGGCCTGAAGAAGGAGATGCTTCCACAGAGAACGGTGCAGAACTTGAGAGATGTGAATCATCTTTTCCTCAGTTCCATGCACAAACAGGGAAAATCCAGCAATGGGTCTAATCAGGCATGCAAAAGGCATCTCAAGCTGACTTGCTGTGTACATGCAATGCAAAAGGAAGCTAGAGGAACTAGTGAAATATGACAAATATGTCTTTAAAACACAGAGTCTATTGTCTCATCTGATTAAATCTGCCTTAATCAGGTGCTGGCTTCATTTTTACCTCTTGAACATGAGCTCCCAGATTTGCAAGGCACACAGTGAACTTTATCAGCAAGCAAACACAACAAAAAGGGAGGGGAAAAAACCCCAAATCTAAATTTCACCTTACCTGAGACTGCTCTTTTACTTTAATCCCTTTTCCCAGGTGACAATATTCTTTCACCTGGCTAGTAAACAAAAAAATCAGAAAAGAAAATCAAACTGACCAGGAGGAAGTGGGAGCAAAGTAAACTGCCTGTTGTTCTCTGCATGCTTCCCTCTTCCCCCCTGCCCCCACTTCTTTAATTTCAATTTGCAAAGACAGTGAAATGGAAAATGTGCCTCTAATTATTACCCCTCTGTGCTTCCTAAAAGCCTCTCTCCAAACTTTTAAGTCTCCTCAAGTTTCAGGTCCTCTTTTTCTCTTTCTCTCTTTCTCTCTCCCCCTTTTTTATTTAAACTAATCTAAAAAAGCTATAAAAAGCCTCTGACACTATAAATTCCCTTGTAAACCCTGGTTTTATAGGTTTAATTGCCTCATTTTACTACCCTGCATGCTTTGTTCCTTCAGTATTTTAGAGAGCTGCCCCAGTATTTAGTACAAGCAGGCAACCTGGGGAAAGAGAGACCATCTCAAAGCCCTCTGCTAGAACTTGGATGTGGGCAGAGCTTTGGCTGAGTTAGCACCCTACGGAGCCTGAGCCTTGAAATGGCTCCACTCAGACTCATGCATGTGGGAAGCTGACCTAGACAAAAATGGAGAAAAACCTCAGCACTAGGAAGTTCAAGTGTCCCTTGACATGGGCTAAAATCAGGTTCACAAGACTTGAGGGTATGAGAAAACCCACAAAGAATCTCTCACAGGGGAAGGGGCACTGGGGAAGATTCTTCTTGTTATTACTGTTACAGAAATAGTTTCTTCCCCAAGCACTGCTAAAGTATGGTACAGAATCCCAAAGACTCTAGGGAAGTAATACAGACACTCTTGTGCTTGGTGCTGCACAAACAAGGACAAAAAAGTGAAAGCCCAGCTCACGGAACTCCCTCTCTGAAGAACCATCCTTTTTAAATAAGGGCAAGAGAAGGGAGTATGGAAATCCCACCAAGATTCCCCCTTGGCCCTTCATGGTCTCTTTGTCACAGTTTTGATCCCAAAGCCACAACATAAGCAATCCACAAAATGCTGGCTTCCACACTTCTTAACCAGACACTGTGGCTGTCCTGTGCCTCACCTTGAGAGGTGCAAAGAGAACAGATGCATGAAGACTTCATGTGAGGAGCTAACAGGAACTTCTGGTTTATTCTGAGGATTAGAATTGTCAAATGGACTTGCAGAAACTGGCCACATTCCACATGTTTTTTTCTCATTAAAGAACATACACAGCATACCTCTGTGCAGACGTTGCATACACACAGCCATCCTGCAGCAATGCTGTGGAAGCTTCTTTCACTTCTTTGAATTTTGGATCCAAGACCTTGTTCTCTGGCAAAACTGGACAGCACAGCCTACTGCAGACCTTTCAACATAAAGGTAGGGTGTTTTGCCCCTCAAAGTTTCCAGAATCCATTCTTGGCTCCAGAAAATAAGATGACACCCTTGTTTTCATCTGAGTCTGGAGATTCCTTTGACTAGCATATCCATGTGATCTATTAAGAAAGACAGACTAGGCAGGATTTTATTCCCAGACTCTTTCCTTTACTGGTTCTAATTCAAGCATAGAAAATATTAGAAAGAAGGGAGAAATAAATGAAAGCCTCAAATCTTTCAAACAGTTTGGTTTTGGTTTAACTGAGGAAATGGTGATAGCATCCTAACATGGATTATAATGGCAAATTAAGTGTTTGGTTTTTGTTGTTGGCTTGCTTGGGGGGGGGGGGTGGGGGGGGGTGGGGGTGTTAGTTTGTTTGGGCTTTTGTTTTGTTTTGTTTTTTTCAGTTTTCCCAAAGAGGTGAGGTTTGTGAATCATGATGTGTATGCATCATGCACAACTACTCTTTGGTTTATGGTAGCTTCAAAAAATGTGAGTATACTTAACCAAATATATCAGAAAGAAAGAAGTCTCAAGATTATTAAGTGTCTGTAAGCTTCATAAACACAGGTCAGCCAGCACAGGCAGATATAAATGTTTCCCTGTTCTTAATCTAAACCATACAAGAACTTCCATTTCTTGGTACTCTTCAAGTTACCATTCTCTGAAGCATTTCCCCCAGCTCTGGTTACAAGGGAAAGGGACATAGATGTTGTATGAAGAACTGAATCTGCTTTTTGTAGCAACTGAGATACAAGAGCAACAATCTATTTATTTTTCCAAATCACTTACGTTTTATAGACCTCTCTTGTATTGCTCCTCAGCCAGCACATAGATGGACGATTCCTGGTCTGATACATTAATAAATACAGAATCACAGAATGCATTGGGTAGGAAGGGACCTCTATAGAGGCCATCTAATCCAAACCCCTGGCAGCAGGCAGGGACATCCTCACCTAGATCAGTCTGCTTAGAGCCCCATCAAGCCTGACCTTGAATGTCTCCAACAATGGGACCTCCAACATGTCCTTAAGCAACACATTGTAGTGTTCCACCACCCTCATAGTAAAGAACTTCTTCCTAATGTCCAATCTAAATCTCCCCCTCTCCAGTTCATGATGTTTTCCCCTCTGGATTTCTTGTCTTAGCTGGATCATGTGAAGAAGGAAGAAACGTTCCCTGTTCGTGGAAATAGTCTGTGTTCACACACCCCCTATTCCCTGTACGAAGGCAGATCCTGAACAACCACATTGCTTGTTTGAGCCATTAAGCTGTTGGCAGCAGGGCAGGCAAGAGGACCAATGCTGGAAGCCTCAAAAAGGATGGGAAGAGGTGGGAGAAGCACTTAGAGGATCAGAATCTGGAGGAAAAGTATGATGATAAAACAAATGAACTGAAGAAAGAACTCCTTGTTGGTGAAGTTGATCCTTCATGCTGCCCTGCTATCTTGTAAAAGGAGTTTTATTTGCCTTTTTGTGGGAGTCCTGGGAGGAAACTATTAAAGGAGCAGGCTTTAGGCAGTTTGTGGGGATGTGTAGCTGGGCGTATGCGTGAGCGCGGGTGCGTGTGTCTGGGCGTGCAGGACTCTGTGTTTTCTCCCTCCCTTTTACAAGGGCCGGTTAGGTCACAAGGTTAAAGCCAGGGGGGACTTATTTTGTGTTGTAAGAATTTTTACAAAGTGTAAAGGATCAAAGTAATTAGCTGAGGGTGAGAGCCTGAGACTGTCAGAGAAGTAATGCAGCCCCTGCCCAGGAGTCTTGATTGCAGCTGGCTGGACTGGAACTCCAGATACTGGGAATAAGTTAACCAAGAGGTCTGCACAGCACGGGGTGTGTTGCTAGATATGAGACTTGTCAGGAAGAAGAAAGACAAAATTTTGGATGGAGCGACTGGAAAATGTTCCAGAAATGTGGCCAAATGAAGCACAGGAGCTTTTAGGTGTGAACATTTTAAAGCCAGCTGTCTGCTGCTGCAAGAGCTGCCAAACCATGCTGGCACTCCTCAGGGAGCAGGTCATTGCTTCCTGTTTCCAGCTGGCCTGGAAAGATTACCCAAAAGTGAGGCAGGACTCTAAGTCCCTTGATTCAGTCTTTCAAAGCAAGTGAGCAAGAAGGGAATAGGCACAGGAGGTGATGAAGCATCAACACCAAAATACTGGATCCCAGGTGGGCAGGTCAAAGCTACCTGAAGTGTTAGCCAAGCCCCTGAGTCCTGGGGTACCATTGTTTTCTGTGCTGGCTCTACTGGTTGCCCATTGCTTTGGGGATGCCCTTCCTATAAAATTCAAGTCCATCCAACAGCACTTCCACTAAGAATGACCAACCTATGGCAAGCATCCGTAGTGCCAGAGCCAGGAAACACCTCCCAGCACACCCCTGTCCTGGGCTTCCTTATCAAAACATATAGACCAAGAAGCATCTGAGGCACTCAATTCCAAATCCTTGCAGAAAGGAATTTTGTCTCTAAGCTCACATCACTCATCTTGAGGAAGAACCTTTGATGACACAGATCTTCTATGTCTACTAAAGTATTTTTTATTCCTAGAATGGCAGGGTATAGGTGCCCAGCATTCACTTCACAGCAAGAAAATCAATTGCTATTGACATTACACACTCTATCTGGCCATCTGGTGTTCCAGGTTCCTTTTTTTTCCCTCTATTGTGCAGACAAAGATCCAATATTGGGAAACAAATGCTTTATGCAAGATTTTTGCAATACAGGCATGAGATAAGATCTCTAGCCAAAGAGACTGCCCTGCCCATGAATGCCCCAGCTCCAGGGCTTGCTCAGGGGAGGCTGGACTTTAGGAACAACTTCTTGCCCAAAAGGGTTGTCGAGCCCTGGAGCAGGCTGCTTGGGGTAGTGGTAGAATCCCCATCCCTAAAGGGCTTTCAAAGCTGTGAAGATGTGATCCTGAGGGACATAGTTTAGTGGTGACCTGGAAGTACTGCATTAATGGTTGGACTTGAGGATCTGAAAGGTCTCTCCCAACTAAAACTGTTCCATGATTCAGTATATGTAAACTGCCAAACTGCAAAGCACATAAGCACAGACTCCACCACTGGAGAGCCTGCAAGTCCCTGAAATCACATTTTTGATTGGCAGTAGTAACTGAGAAGAATGAATTATGTCCTGTCTTGGAAACAGAGATCAAGGTCTTCCAGATAGCCACGGAACAACCTGCTGGGCACTATAGACTTCATCAGGCTAGGCCAACAGATCCCTCACCTCTCCAGGATTTGTTCAGCAAAAAGCTATGGGAATTCAGGGAGATAGGAAGAAGTGAAAGAGAAAACTCAGCTTTCTCCATTTAACAGCTGGTGCTAAACCATCCTCTTCACCCGGAGTGCTGGCATAGCAGCAGCAGGCAGCAGCATTTCTGCAGCTGCTGTGTGAAAGGAAGAGATTTACTCATGGAAAAGCTTCTTTTTAAAACTACTGCATCAGTTTTATTAAACGTTCATAACCCATATCTCACCTTTCCTCCCCAAATCATGTTCAGCTCTGTGAAAGGGAATAAATGAGATGCCTACCCGCAGCTTTGGCTCCAAGCCGCCTTTTGTCTCCAGCCCCTGTGAGGATGAGTTAGTGCTTTGGAAATGTTATTGATCTCCAGGCACAGATTGTCTGGCTGCACGGTTCTTGTGTCTCCTACATAGCACCACTCCACCCATCTGAGATCTTCCTTCCCTTGGCATCCCCCTGCTTTGGAGCCTGTTTGAGACACAGACTGTAGAGCTGGCAGGTGTGGCTCCATGATGGCCCACAGCCATCTATCACACACTTCTCAATAAGCTAATAGCCCTAATGTGTGAAAATTGATTTCTGGGGTGAATGGAGAAGTCCCAGTGATTTACACTCTATTTCCAATTGATGAGGCTCAATTGATTTCAATAAGTACTAAAATATTTACCATAGTGAAAGGCAGGGGAAGGGCATGTGGGGAAGGGCTGGGAACAGGGTCATCACACAGAGAGAAGTGTCTCAATGATGCTGATACACAGTATCCACAGCCTGTGGATGGGTCCATCAGGAAATGAAGCATTTGGTGTAGGAGGAAAACTACTTGGTCAGCATTGAGGTGCGAGAAGAAGGAAAGCATTGACCAAAAGGAGAAAAAAATGATGTGTCCTAAACACAACCTTCCAGCTCTGTGGTGAGCCAAGATTCTCGTAACTCCTCTGACTTCTGGAAGAAATAACCTTGGGAAAACACCTTTGAATCTGTGTCCTGCCCACGACAATTCGAACTCCAGCTACCTTTGCCCATTGATTATTATAGGCTCCATAACAGCAAGGCCATGTTCAAGGTTCATGTGAAAATTAGGTCCAGAGAGCTTCCCAAATGCCTAACCACAACTGCTATCTACTCTGAAAGTGAAACCTCTCTAGATACAGCTTCCTGTAACACACGTTTGTGCTCCACAGTTTGATGTCAGGACATCCCAGTGGCAGTCACTTGAGTGGGACACACTTCCCACTACCTAATCCCTGAGTATCAGTGTCCACTTCCCAGCTGCCCAAGCCAAGCAGCAAAGTGCCCTCAGGAGAAGATGGAGGAGGGAACGAGGAAAGCTGATGAACTCTCGGTCTACAAGCTTGCCTGTGTTTTCCTGAGTCCCATGGAGGATATATTACCCTTTTCACCAGTCTCTCCTTCCACCTGAGCTTGAACCAATAAAGCTAGCTCTCATCTTTCCCAAGTCATTCTACCCTTCCTCTATTTATCAATCCTCCCTTCTCCTCCCCTTTCCTTGCCTCTATAGAGTAAAGTTCTCATTTACTAGATCAAAGGTTAGCCCTTGTCAGACCAAAAGCTTTGAAATACATCTCAGCAACTAATAATTTCCAAGTTTGGAGCTGCCCCCATATCTTTCTTTGTCACTCAAAAGAAATTCAGGGTAGAGGCTTTCAAGCACTTGACAGAAAATGCTGAAAACCCATCCTTTAGCAGTAAGGCCAAAAACCCAAAGTTAGATCAAAATCTAGGTATGAAACTGCCAAGAGTCACTGGGTAGTAACTTTTCTGAGGCAAGAGACAGCTGTGAGAGGTTTCACCCATCACACATTTCCCCTCAAGACCTTATTGCAGGCAAGTTGAACTGCTGTCCCATCACAGCCTTCATAACCTTGCCTGCATAGGGACTACATTTGCACCTGTAAATGTGATCATACATGAGTCCACCTTTCCAGGTCAACGATTACATGTGGAGCTGATACCCCACAGCCCTCGAGTTTTTCATGGCATGACCTATGAGCTGGGGCTCATCCCTTAGCAAGTGGTGATGTATTTCCTGCAGAGGTGTTTCATGAATTTCTGAAGACTCTGGCATAAGCAGAGTTTCTCTGTTTCTTGTCATCCATCTACTCTGGCTGCTATTCACTCATAATGTTCTGGGTACTATGAAACATCATAAATAAAGAAAACACATTCAGCTAAACAAAATAAAATCCTGTTTCTACCAGTTTCCCAATGCAGCAGTGCCAGAAAATGATGAGCATGACATGCACCAAGCTCAACACACAGAGTGCCATGACATGGCCCCTGCCCAGATATACCACATTAGATCACTGATAGATGTGGTTCTGGGTCCTCAGCTGATGAAGTGCAGAACAGGTTTGCTCAATCACCCCAATGAGAACCTGCTTTATGAAGATTTGTTAAACCATCCAAGGGAACGGTCACATTATGAGCCCTAGGACAAGTCTTCAGCTAATGCAAAGCAAGAGGAGCCAGTGCAGCTCTATCAGTTCAGAGCAGGTGGCTCAGTGAAACTTGAATTTCAGAAATTCTTAGCAAACTCACCATCTGCCAGCTGCAAAGGAATTTACTGACCACTGTTCACATTATTCACATTTGTTATTCTGTTCTTCTTGGAAAACACAAATGAAAACACCAGCTTTGCTTTTCAGCAGTTTTGCTTTCCTGCCTCAAAGCACTGCCCAACCTGACAGCTAAGTTTTGGGACCGAAGGCTCAGAGCATCTCGTTACCATTCAGATCTTTGTACTAAAATTAAAGCCTAGCACTTCACCTAACAGAAACAATTCCTCTCTTAGCTGTTTCCTTCTCATTCCTGGCACTCTATGGCAGATTTTTCAGCAGATCAAAGTTATTTGCCCAAGCAAAAGTACTTCTTGCTGCTAGTAAAAGTGTCTTGCTCATGTGTACCCTTCTTACCTCCTTGCATTTGAAACAGCAGAAAAAGAGAGAAGGAGCTGTTAATACTGTCAGCAAGTGGGTTTTTGTCAGCTACAGCAGTGATGAGCTCAGTCCAACAGCTCATCTCACTCAGCCTCTGGTTTTCCAGGTCCCTGTTTTAGATAATTCCTTACCCTTCTTAGTATATACAAACCAAATCATCCCTCCCATGTGCAGCCAAGAGATAAGGATGTGTCAAAAAAAGTCAAATCCACAATAACACCCACATGTCTAATAGGAAAAGCCAAACCAATTGTGATTCCAAGGTTCTTTCTTCCTCATCACTGACCTACTCTGTGACGGGTAATGGAAGTCACTTCATCTGCCTCTGCTTTCTCTCACCTTGCTGAGAAGCAACAACTGTGTCACACTTGGAGAACCTGGTACAGCAAGCTCTCAGCAGTGTAAAGCAGCACTAATTGTTATCCACCTTCCCAAAAAAAGATGACATAGTGTTTCATCAGCAAATGTCTCTGTTTGAGCTCTCTAGGTGAAAAATGATATGCAAGTGCAAAGTGTTTTTTAAAAATACTGGAAATACATTTTATAAATAATAAAAGAGGAGAAACTTCCATTTTATCCTATGTCTGTTCTTCTGGCCAGCCCCATTCCTCTTTCTCTGCTCACTCTGCAGAGCTGTATAGAAAATCAGAATCCAACCTCAGCAAATCCTATTGACTGTCTCCTGTCACTCACCTGATTAAAGGTTCCACTTACATCCAAATGGTCAGAGCCATGACTCTGAGCCATTCATAAAACTCGTATTGAAGGATTAGCTTTCACAAACTTTGCCTTAATGATTATGCATTCTATTGATCAGCCAGGGAAACTATAAAAATTGACACCAGAATAAACTTTGAAGGACTGCTCTCGCTCAGCAGAACCAGGATCAATTTGAATCGACCAGGATGATAGGGAAGGGGGGGAAACAACCTCTCTCCATTAGCTGGGTGTAATCCTGATTAGGTTTAAGTATTTTTCTATGTCTCTATTTGACTGCTGAAATCCAACAGCATTTAAGTGCGATGCAGATTATCAGCCCTTGAGGTTAGCTCTCTGAAATGCATTGGTGTATGTTCACTCCACCTTTGCTCCAAGATAAGCCCTCAGTAAAGACTCCTTTGATGTTCACATTTTCCTATCCTTGTTCCTCTGTTTAAAACAATCCGAAGTCCCACAGTGATTATTTTGTTCATAGAGAGAACAGGTACTAGCCAAAAGGAAACAGAATGTTAATGTGACATACATTCCCAAAGCCAACCAGGAATTCTTTGGGTTTTATCCTTAGAATTCTTTTCCAAACCCACTTGGGAATGCAACCAGGAATTCTTTGGGTTTTACCTTTGGAATTTTTTCCCAAACCCTTTTGTGACTGCATGTGTATACATTCAGTTACTCATCTTCAATTAGCCTGCCTGAAGTAGGAAATGGCTTAAAAAAGATGTGTCCAAATTTTTAACTACTTTTCTAAGTATTTCACTTGGTTCAATAAAAAAAAATTAAAATCTTCTGCCCATAAAATCTGCCCCTCTCAAATCCCTAAAGCATTATGGCTACACCAGTAATAAGGATTTCATTGCACTGTACTGAGCAGTGTTTTCCAGCTTCTAGCCAGAACATATAAACATGCATACAGCTGCCCTTCAAAAGGCAACTACAGGTTAGCTGAGGATACCCATTTCCAGTCCCTCATAGTCTTTGTGTTTTACTGCCTAATCACAAGCATTAAAATGTCATTCCAACATAGCCACCACCAGTTTATCCCACCTGAAGGTTCAGCATTGCCAGTTCATGGTACTGAAGTTGAAATCGCAGCTGTGAAGAGCAGTGAATGAATCCTCCCAGTGTATTCCAGTTCTAGTGCCTGCAGAGGAAGAACAGCAGGAGCTTCCTGAGAGACTTAGAGCTGCATCCAGAACTTGGCTAACGTCTCCCCACGAGTAGCTGTCCTGTTCCAAGAACCATGGATAAGATCCAGCCCAGGGAAGCAGATGTTTTTGATCACAGAAGGGACCCTATCTGCAGCCCAGCCTTCATGGAGTACAGCTAGAGTTTACATTATGCTATGATATTTTCCCAGACTCAGTTCCAGGTGCTCACTGAAATCTGGGTCTCCATTTTATTATGAGGTTACTCACCAAATGATCAGTTTGTTTGCTCTTGTTTGACAATAATACAAACTTTCTTACATGGTATCCCAGGCAGCTGGGCTAGTCCGAGCAGACAGGTAATAAAAAAAAAAAGAAGAACTGAGAGTGAACCCAATAAATTGGCCAGTTTGAAGAAAAGTCCTTCAGCAAAATCCAATGGTTAAGATAGAACATTCCTAGGGCTACAGAAATTAGGTGGCTGTGCAACTGGAGCAGGATTCATCTCCGTTTCAGTAGTCAGAAAATTATGTCTACTGTAAATAATCTTCCAGACACAAGCACCTCCCTGAGGTTATACAACCCATCTGTTCTACACATCTTTTGGGGGATGAAATGGTTCACCTTCTAACTAGCATATGCTGGACACCACAAGTATGGCCATCTGCATGGACCCAGAAAGAACCAAAAAGTGTAGTCAAGACAGGAAGCCAAAGTCCATGTGATGAACACAGCATTCAGAAATAATTCTCAGGTGTGTTCAAAGGCACAGGCTCAACAAAAAAGACAAGATAAGGTCCTCAATAAAAATCTGCTCTACCCCAAACATAAAGTCAGAAGTTAAGCTGGTAAGATGAAAAGGTGGACTACTGTAAGGTAAAATCACAGGTGTCTTAGGTTGATCAGAAGCCAGTCAGACATATGCCAATTAGCAGTGAAACACTCAGACACCATGGTAGGAAACTGTTACAAGGAGCTACTGGGAAATGTTGTGCACTGGCTACTTCTGAAAGTCTGGACACTCTTCTGGAAGGTGTGCCAGCCACCAGAAACTAAAGAAACATAACTAATTACAAAAAGCCAGGAAGAGATGTTTTACAAGGGCTTGTAGTGAAAGGACAAGAGAATGGATTGAAGCTTGAGGAGGGCAGATTTAGATTGGAGATTAGGAAAAAATTCTTTACAGTGAGGGTGGTGAGACACTGGAACAGGTTGCTGAGGGAGGTTGTGGTTGTCCCCTCCCTGGAGGTGTTCAAGGCCAGATTGGATGAGGCCTTGAGCAACCTGGGCTAGTAGAAGGTGTCTCTGCCCATAGCAGGGGGGTTGGAACTAGATGATCTTTAATGGCCCTTCCAACCCAAACCATTCCATAAATCTATGAACTAACAGACTGCCTTCCTTTACAGAAAAATTCAGGCCATGTGCTACATCCCTTTGACCTTACATCTTTGAATCTAGGAAAAGAGGCTTACATCCATGATTGGAATAGAAAAGCCAAGTGAGAAAAGTTATCTTCTGATATGCAAAATTTAAATAAAGATTAAAAAAAGAAGTTATAGAACACTTAAAAATAAGAACAAGATTTATCACAAATAAAAATATTCACAGGATTAACTGCATGCAAGTTGCAAGTAGAGATCAAGTCAGTGACTTTTAATGCAGTCTTTGAATGTTCTTTATTTAAACAAGTGCTGACCAGTGGCTGTTTACTCTCAGAGTTCTCTAACAGTTTCTAAAAGCTCTCCAAGTGATGAATTTGAAGTAGATGACATTCTCATTTAGAGTGGAGGTCTGAGAGAATATATGGAAATTCACTAAGTTTTGCAGCAGACCAAAGAAACAAATCTATGGCTGAATTTTAAAATAACAAAGGCTACTTCTAACAGAAGTGATCCATAATGGATGCAAGTTGAGTAAAAATGACTTAATTGCTGAGCTAGGGCAAATAAAAGTGATAGCAGAAGTGTTCACTCCACACAGCAAAGCAGAAAGAAAGAGATATATAGGGATGATAAACTGATTTGGCAAAATTCATTCCAAATCCATACATGATCAATAAGTCCTTGTGGAAATTGTTGGAATATGAGGCTGCTGGCATTCAGTAAAAAGACATTAATAGACATCTAAGTGGTTAAAATCATTTATTAACAGCATAGTTTTAAAATATGATGACATGACTAAGGCAGTTACATTGGAAGCACTAACTCCATACTGGCACGAAGTAGCTGTCAGACTTTTAAAGTGATTTCCAATAGTGCATCTTGCCTGAGCTCAATACAGAAATGACAACAAAGTGTGCTGAGCTGGCAGGCAGCATTATGGTGCCCTGGCACTGCCTTGGGCCTGTTTGTCAGTCACAGATCACAGAATCACAGAATGGTAGGGGCTGGAAGGGACCTCTGAAGAAGATTGAGTCCAATGCTGCTGCCGAACAGGGTCACGCAGGGCAGGTCACATCGGAACCCAGGCAGGTTTTGAAAGTCTCCAGAGAAGGAGACTCCTCAACCTCTCTGGGCAGCCTGCTCCAGGGCTCCAGCACCCTCACCATAAAGAAGTGCCTCCTGTGTTGAGGTGGAACCTCCTGTGTTCCAGCTTGTATATCATTCCTTGTCCTACCACTGGGCACCACCAAAAAGAGGCTGGTACCTTCGTCTTGACACCCACCTCTCATATGTTTATAGATATTGATAAGATCCCCTCTCAGCCTTCTCTTATCCAGACTAAACTGCCCCAGGTCTCCCAGGTTTTTTTCACAGGAGAGATGTTCAAGAGTCTTAGTCATCCTTATATCTCTCTGTTGGACTCTCTCCAGCAGATCCCTGTCTCCCTTGAATTTGGGAGCTTAAAACTGGACACAAAATTCCAGCTGTGGTCTCACCAGAACAGAGTAGAGAGGGAGGAGAACCTCCCTAGACCTGCTGGACACACTTTTCTTAATGCATCCCAGGATGCCATCAACCTTCTTGGCCAGGGAGTGCTCCAGGATATGAGATTCATGGGAAGCTGGACAACATAGATGCAAAAGTCCTTCTAAACTCAAATGGCTTCCAGGTCTTTTGGGAACCTCAAGAGTTCTGCTCTTGAACTCCAAGTAAAACTCTTTAAGTAGTTCTATACTTTGAACCTCAAATGTGTTTTCTGTTTCAAATCACTCCTTGGCTATTCCCTGCTCACCAGACCTCAAACTACTGGAAAAAAACATATCCAATAAGAGCTGAGATGGTGACCACTGAACTAAGTGCCAAGATAACCCCTCCAGACTCTTACCCACACCACTGAATCATTTTGACCAAGAATGAAAGTTGTTGGGGAATGGTTCCCAAGGAGAGGCTTCATTTGAGCTTTTGAGTGGATAGTGAGGTGAATATTTATCTTTCGAAAGAGCAACAAGGTAAAAAAAAAAAAAAAAAAAAAAGTACATTCCCTTTGCAGTTGCCAGTGATAATGGATGCTGTGTGAGCTAAAAACCCAGCAGTTAAAAGCTACATTTATTATCACTCTATCTCACACCAGCAAATTTATGATCCCTTCCAGACCTAAAACATCAAAGCAGAGCAGCAGTCAGAGCCTTTTCAGACTGTTATTTTTTTTTCTCCTTCTTTTCACATAGATTGCTTTATTTATTTTTTAAGAGGAGGTGGGCATTAAAACCAAAATCTGACCTTTGATCCCCTGAGGCAACTCATTACTTACAAGGGCAAATAGGGAGCTGAAAGTTTTTCCTGCATGAAACCGTAAATAATTCTTACATACGTCCACAAATCACTCTAGGTTGGTAAAGTAAATAGTAATTGGTGGGTTACTCCCTAGAGGCAGGTCTGAAGGGGGTTGTAGATTGGAGTTAGGGATTTTTTACTTTAAAAAAACCACCTTAAAAACCATGTTCAGTGCTCCAGATGCTCAGGTAACACGTGAAGTTTTGGAGGGGGGGGGGGGTGTGTGATAGGGTTGTGGGGAGGGGAAGCGTTTGTGGTTTCTCTTATGTTTAGTAATTTCTCCTGTCGGAATTTAAGAGATTCACAACTTCAGGGCAAAGGGGAGTATTAAAAAGAATTAAATGTCACATATATACAACAGCCTTTTTTGTGTGTTATCAATAAGGTTTAAAAAAGGGACTTTCTTCACGCCTCCTCCTGTAGCTCCACTGATTAGCTGGAAGAAGCAGGAGGCTAATGCCTCCTGCCCTGCTTTTTCAAGACTTTTTTTGAGACTTCAATATGATACACACAGAGCACAGCTTCCACTGTTAGATAAGTTTTACCCCAAACACCTGAAGTTTACTCCAAATATCTGAAGTCTACCCAAGTCCAAATGTCTTTTCAGCCATCACTGACTCATCTATTACCAAAACTACTTTATTGAATGTCACACACAAATATCTAAATAAAAGGAACATACCCAAATACCTAAACAAAAGGAACATACCCATGCTTGTTACTGGAAGAACACAGCTGTCACAGCAGACCAGCCAACTGAGTGAGAAAGTACATCAATATCATCAACACCAGTTGAAATCTTCCTACCAGACCTGCCTGTCATCAAAAGATGACTGTCCCAGTGCAGTGATTTTCTTTACTGGCAAATTATTTGAGAGCTTGCTAATGACATGCCAAAGAAAAGCCACTAAATGCAGATTACTCCTGTGCAAAACACAGAAATCCTTCCCCAAAAAGGGATGTGCAACTGCCAGACATTGATGAGAAAGGTCAGAGTCATGAGGACAGAGAGCAAGTGGAGTAGGAAAGTAGATGATTATAAATGCGATGGACACATTTCTACCTGCATGAACTGACTGCAGCCAAACACAGTTATTTGCAAGGAGAAAACTGGTCCCAAGCCTGGTTCTATTTCCAAGAAAAACAACAGGTCATAAATCTGTATTTAATAATTGAAACAAATGGCCTGACTTTCAGCCAGGCTGAGCACGAGGCATTGAAGCAACCTAAAGTATTGATTAAGACATGAGATTTTTCTACCTGGCCTCTGACTTCTCTGAAACCTTCAAAGTTCAGTGCTGAAGCCAGAGGGGGTTTCATTTTAGACAAGATTATGTTTGAAATTTCTGGTGTTTGCCTTCCAGCTGCCTCAGTCCCAAGATCCAAGGCTTGCTGCACTCTGCAGCACGTGCCAGAAGAGCCACCAAGGGCCAGAAAACATTAGGCTAAAATATGCAGGAGTTGCACTAACCTTCTCCAAAAGCAGCCTCTTTCATTACATCCTCTGTATCTGACATAATTGGGATATAAAATTGTGGTAACCTGTACTACTGAAAAGCAGAGGGAACATTTGGTATTCCCACCTACAGCTTGCCCTTAAAAGATTCCCACCCTGGAGTGGGAATAGCAAAGCTGGTCCTGTATTGCTGCAGTTTGCACACAGAATTGCTAAGGTAAACCAAACCAAGAGTGGCTTCACTTTTAATAAAGTGGGTTGAACAACACCATCCACTCAGAGTGTGCTTTACAAGGAGGTCAATCATCCCTTCGGAAATCATGGGGATCTGGGCCTTGATTTTTAAAAGTCTTTAACAACGAAGTGATGTATTTTCGATCTCCCAGAGAATCAGGAAATTGTTGCTATTCCCAGACAGGGAACAGAGACAAAGGAAGATTAAACACCCAAATATCATGCTGGAAGCTTTTGGCAGAGTAGGATACTGAACTCACCCCTCCTTTCTGAAATGTAGCTCAGCTTCTTAACCATCAGGCCATCGCTCCAGCCCCCACGTGATGCAGAGACACATACGCCTTCTGCAGGGCTCAAAAGCACAAAGGCAGCAGCTAGTAAAAGATTCCTGCTGGCCCAGACTCAGATCCTGTCTGGACTGAGGGAACAGGTTTCTGGTTTCAAAAGGAGCTGAGCTGAAGTTGCTTTCCATCAGTTGCAACCTTTTTAACAAAACAGAGATTTTTCTTCAGCAAGTAAAGCCATAAATCAGGACATCTCCTGAGGTTCGTTCTTTCTTTTTTTTCTCCTTTTTTTTCCCCTAGTTAGTGTGCCCTCCCTCCCCTTTCCATCCCTCCAGACTTACTTCATAAACATTAGCTTTCAAGCATCTCTTGCCCCAGAGGACATATCATAAACATCATGTTAAATATTTAGAACAGGAAACCACCTCACTTTTCTAGCTACATAAAAGCTATCTTGGGAGGGTGCATTTTCTGTTCTTCTGCCTTTAATTTATTTATTTCCTAGTGTCAATCACTCCAATAATCAGCACATCTGCCAGGGATATTTGACAACAGTGTTGAAAAGCCCCTCCTGTACCTGGGCAAAGGAAAGTGCTCCTAAACACTTCAGGGAGAGGTAGTGTGTCTCCAAAGCACCCTGCTCCTGCTAGTACTTCTGCAGGCCATGTAGTGTGAAACTACAGAGCTCAGAAGAGGGACTTGACTACAATAAACTAAGATCACTTTGCAACACTCCCAGAACCCACTTTACTGCCCAGCTTCCAGCTTGCTTACCTGAACTTTCCAGAGTATTCCCAGCAACCACTAAGTTCATATGCAGCAAAGACATTTAATAATGGCCAAGCACTGAACACCTCTAAGTCCCAGCAAGCTCAGCTGTAAACAGTGGTGGTTCCAGGCTTGGTTCAAAGCCAGCAGGAGTCAGAGGCATAGGGCACAGAAGTCTTTTTGATTAGTGAAGTGCCCCATGCCCTCACTGTGCCCAGTTTCAGGCTGTCTCTTCCTTATCTGCACCACTCCTCTGTCCCTCTCATCATAGAATCACAGAACTGTTTGGTTGGTTGCCCAGGGAAGCTGTGGATGCCCCTTCCCTGGAGGTCTTCAAGGCCAAGTTGGATGGGGCCTTGAGCTACCTGGGCTAGCAGAAGGTGCCCCTACCCAAGCTGGGGGGGTTGGAACTAGAAGGCCCTTGTGATCCCTTCCAAACCAAACTTTTCTATGAATCTATGAACTGTTGAGTCCGACCACCAAGCTAACACCACCATGGTGATTGAACCATGTCCCTCACAACTCAGGGCTCTGAACATTTCAAAGTTTCTGCTCCCGAATACAATAACCCTCAAGCATTTACAGGGCTATTTTCTCTTCCATACCTTCCTTCAGCAAAGTGGTGGCAGCAAGGTAGGGCTCTTCAAGGCCACACATTGCTGGAGCATGTCCAGAGAAGGGCAACAAGGCAGGTGAGAGGCCTTGAGCACAAGCCCTATGAGGAGAGGCTGAGGGAGCTGGGACTGTTTAGCCTGGAGAAGAGGAGGTTCAGGGGAGACCTCATTGCTGTCTACAACTACCTGAAGGGAGGTTGTAGCCAGGTGGGGGTTGGGCTCTTCTCCCAGGCAAGCAGCAGCAGAACAAGAGGACACAGTCTCAAGCTATGCCAGGGGAGGTTTAGGCTGGAGGTGAGGAGAAAGTTCTTCACAGAGAGAGTGGTTGGCCATTGGAATGTGCTGCCCAGGGAGGTGGTGGAGTCACCATCCCTGGAGGTGTTCAAGAGGGGATTGGACATGGCACTTGGTGCCATGGTTTAGATAGTCAGAAGGTTTAGGGTGACAGGTTGGACTCGATGATCTTTGAGGTCTCTTCCAGCCTTCTTGATTCTATGATTCTATGATTCTATGTGTGCCTGCACTGTGTGACAGAGGTGCAGCCAGTGCAGCAGGACTGGGAGCTGGCTGTGGTCAGGAGCAGGCTGTGTAAAACAGCAATTTCCTTGCTTTTCTGAGAAAAAGGGGGGAGGCCAGATGGAGTTCTCAAGTGAGAACTCAGAGAGCAGTCAGCTGGATCACTCTGGCCTGAAGGTGCAGGGACTCTACCACCCTACCATGCCAGTGCCACCCTACCAAACAAGGGCCCTTCTAGGACAGTACTGCCCTCATACACACACTGACTGTCACTGATCTACAGCTGAGACCCTAACCAAACACCCAAAGCTCCAGTTATCCCAATTCTTTATACACTTAGGAGATTTCACAAAAGACCCTGGGGCCACAGAATCATTAAGTTTGGAAAAGACCTCTAAGGTCATCAGCCCAACACCAACATGCCCACTAAACCATGTCCTGAAGTGTCATGTCTATGCATGTTCTGAACACCTCCAGGGATGGGGACTCCGCCAGGCTGCTCCCTGGGCAGCCTGTTCCAATGCCAGGTCAGTGTCCCTTTGAGTACTCCCAACCACTACTCTGTAACAAATCTAGCTGACAAATCCATGCCCAGAAAAATCTCTCCTTTTCACCTCTAGTCACTGTTCCCAGCTATTCCTGTAGCCCACTGTTCATTACTCTTTTCTCTATTTGATGTGTATGCCCATCAAGTGCTGGCATCTTATTCTCTCCATGTTGCGTATTACTCATCTCAACTTAATCTACTGAACTCAAAACCTTTTCCCATAAGTTGGTCTCTGTAGATCTTTAACACTAATTCACGTTCTTCCAACCTTCCAAATTCTGATAAGAGGCCCAAAATGGGAAGCAATAGTCCAAGCAGCCATCTGAAGTACCAAAGTCATGGAGAAAAGAAAGCAAAAAAATCAGTCCTGCAGCCCCCAAAGTACCTTTTTCTTCCACAGAACATTGCAAAGTCACAATATTTCATTCTCCACCATCACTCCCTTCATTCTGCCTGGCTGAAACTCAGATCAGCTTCAGGGGGAGGCAGTGCAACATTTTGGCAAACCATAATGTCCTCCTTCAGTCTTATTTGGAAGATTTAAATGGTGCAAAGGGCTTGATGTTGGCTTTTCAGATGTGGACAGATCTCACCCATTGTACACAGGTGAATCAAATTTTCAATGATGCAAACTGAAAATCCTTGCCAAGTATGCATGCAAGAGAAAGAAAAACAAAGATCACAGAGATTTATAGATTGCTTGAAAATGCACTCACCCTAAACCATGAGCTGCTCCTAAAAGCACTACCAGCCTGGCTGAGAAGTTGTACATACATGAAGGACTCATTCTGCTGGAACGAGTGCTTCAGTGAAGATCAACAGAATTAATGAGCTAAAAACTTCAGAGTATTAGTTCAATACCTCACAACAACAATAAAATTAGAAGTTTTATGTCTTTGATTTATATATTAAAACTAAGAAGGACATTTTAGGCTCTAAAGACATAGGGGACCATAGTGGTCTACCTGTTTATGCTTGTGCATAACACATCCCACAGAGTTGTATGAGCTGGTTTCTCTGAGGTCCACGACTCTGGCTACTTCAAAACATGTCTCTTGAAAAAGGGAAACCCACAAGTGTAAAACTTCAGTTGTGCAGGGGTCTAGATTCATGGAATGGTTTGGGTTGGAAGGGACATTAAAGATCACCTAGTTCCAACCCCCCTGCCATGGGCAAGGATACTTCCTAGTAGCTTGCTCAAGGCCCCATCCAACCTAGCCTTGAGCACCTCCAGGAAGGAGGCATTCACAACCTCCCTGGGCAACCTGTTCCAGTGTCTCACCACCATCACTCACCTCACCCTCTTCCTAACATCTAGATCTCTAAGCAGACTTTAACCAGAGCATCCAAACTCCACGCTGGCAAAACAGAGCTAAAAAATCCCCCTGCCCCAGTCCTGGTGCTTCCTGCTTTTACTTAGGCTGAAAATAAAGAGAAATAGTTTCTGTTGGGTTAAAGCATGTCCACCTCCGTCGAGTCAGAGGTGGGATCATGACTGCAAGTGTGTGAAAAGAAAATGAGCAACCATCAAAAAATAACAACAGATCGTATTTTGTGATCAATTTTGTTTCAGGCAGGAAGGCTGAGGCTGGTTCTAATTTGAATCTAACCAGTTGGCCAGGCCCTACCTTATATATTATCTTTGGAATGTGAGTCATTTTGTTGGCTTAGTTATTTTGTCTTCTGTAACATGGCACTCCTGACTGCAGTGGTATGTGGGAGCTATTTTTATTGGGTAGTAGTGAAAGGAAGTGATGGATAGAGCTAGTTGGGAACATTTCAACAAAACATTTTTTCATTAGAAGTTCCCAGTTGCTCAAATGTGAAGTTGTTCACACTGAAATGGCTGGGTCCAGAATATTTTGCTGTTTGAAAACACCACCAGAAAAAAAAAATCAATTCAAATTAGCCCATTTTAGTGTTTCTAAAGAGAAAGTCCAAATGCTTCAGCCAAAATAATTTCATTTTGGAATCAAAAGACAAAATCTAAGTCAAAATTTTATTGGAGAAAGAGCAGCCAGGCACCATCCAAAGGCAAAGCCAACTCCATCTCCTGCTTAAGAATGTACTTGATTTTTTTTTTTTTTTTTAGATTTTATGCTCTTGAAAGTTTTCAAAGCTTTGGCTTTTCATCTCAGTTCAAAACAGTAGCTCCCTTTTTCACAGCCTCTTCAAGAATTTCAGGAGCATCAGAATCTTCCAGTTTTTCTTTTGTTACTGTTGGCTTGGTTTGGGCAGAACAAGACATACACTGCACAAGCAAAGGCTTGGAAAGGCAGGATCCCTGAAATAACTCCTGGGCAGGGTCATCTTGGTACTGCAGCACTCAGTCCCTACATGATGTGCTGTGGTCAAATGGAGCTGGTAAACCACATGCTGGAAATCTCCCCAGTCCCAGGTGCCCACAAAAACCAAAAATTAAAAGGGTGTATCCTCAATGGATGACCAGCCACTCCTGAGACCCTGCCTTTCCCTCTGGGGTTTTCGTAACAGCTTTCAAAGGCATGGCCAGCTACATCTTAAGCAAAGCTGGCCAGTGATCTAGGAAACTCTTCAATTATAGATGAGCACCAATAAACAGCCAGTGATTTGCTGGAAATTATGAAGTATAAATAATTGAGAAGCAGGGAGTTGGCCCAGAGGTACCCTTTTCTCTTGCTGATTCGTCTTAATGCATTTCCTTGATGCAACTCCCTGCTGTGTACCTAACGTTGTAGGGAGCAGCAGGATAATGGCCCTTGAAGAATATGCTGACCTGCTTGGACAGAGTTATAAATATGTGAACATCTACCAGACTGAAAGGTGCAACTAAGGAAAGAGAGTTAACCCAGCCAGCCCAACTGTCAACCTGCTTCCAATATGGAAATGGGAAATTTTACCTGAGCATCTAGAGGTTCTCCAGTCCCAGTGGAAAACAGTGTCTGGCAGCAGTTTGTGTGAAAGAACCTCAGCATGTCTGTGGTGCTGCCTTTTCATGGCATCATTACACAGGAAATTTGATCAGTGCAGTGCAGGCAGCTGCCCTCAGCCATTTAACAGGCTGATGCTTGGAGCTGTCCTGTGAGAGGGGAGTTAACTTCAGGGGTCACAGAATCACAGAATGGTTTGGGTTGGAAGGGACTGTAAAGATTATCTTGTTCCAACACCTCTGCCATGGGCAGGGACATCTTCCACTGGACCAGCTTCCTCAAAGCCGACCTGACTTTCATTTCAGGAATGGGGCATCCACAGTTTCTCCTGGCAACCTGTTCCAGGGTCTCACCAGCCTCACGGAGAAGAATTTCTTCATAATATCTAATCCAAATCTACCCTCTTTCAATTCAAAGCTGTTATCCCCTTTTCCTATCGCTACACTCCCTGATAAATGTCCCTCCTTCTCTCTCCTGTAGGCTGTCTCTAAGTACTGAGAGGCCAAAAGAAGGTCTCCCTGAAGCCATCTGTTCTCCAGACAGAACAATCTTGACTCTTTCAGCCTGTCCTCATAGCAGAGTTGTTCCATCTCTCAGATCATGCTCATAGCCTCCTCTGTATGTGAGTGAGCAGGTCCATGGCTCTCTTATGCTGGGGCACCACAGCCAAATACAGTATTTCTATACTGAATCTTCAGAATTTGAAAGACCTTGACCTTCAAGATTATTATTATGGGTGGCAATGGCTTTTCAAATAGATAAGTCTCAAAATGAGGGAAGGAAGCCTTTCCTTGAGCCACAACTCTTGGGCAGGACATGAAACAAAGCCAAAAAGCCAAATCTGCAGCTCAGCAGGACTCAAAGACAAGAGCACTAAGGAGAAGTTTCTTCACAGGTTAACAGGACTTCAGCCAGAGTTTCTCCCTTAATGCAAGAGGAAAAAAATCCTTTGGGAAACTAGACCAAAATGTTAATCTTTGAGACATCTCTGTGGAGACTGTCAGATGAGCAAATTGTATCAGAGAGTATTACTTCCCTCTGTGCTTCTGGGTCAAAGATAATGAAAGAAAGTCCAAGTGGATGTACAGCAAGGACCACAAAGTATTAAGAACACCTCCCCATGCTTAACCACAGATGATTCTAAGGAACTTTTCCTGTTAATGCCCATCAGTTAACAGCTGTCTCACATCTTGATGCTTATGCACTTTTAATCTGTTAATAAACCTGTGGATGCTGTCAGAAACCACATAAAATACAACAGACATTAAAGTCCCACTGATAACTTGTGGCAATGGTTCCCATCTAGTAGCAAACCAATTGGGTTGCAAGCATATTTGCTTTCATGAGCTTTAAATGTGTCACTGCTAACTTGAGTGAAAATCTTTTGGCTCTTGCACTGAAAAGGAAACGCCTGACTTATCTAAGGTGTGAAAGACGGGACAGGAAAGAGAGACCTTGAAGGTGCTTCATCAGGAGAAGTTTCTAAGACTTTCAAAGCTGTTGAGGAAGCTGGAGATTGGAGCATGGAATGAGTCAGGTCTAATGTCTAAACCCAAGGTGTCTAATTCAGAGCTAATTCCCTTGTGTTTTCTTTACAGCTTGGATAAATGGAACTATTGTATAGTTAACACCTCAGACCAGGCACAGAAAGTGCCCTCTGGAAGTGCCTCCCTGTCTCCATTGACTCACAGGAATGACAGTACAATGCTTGGACTTCCAAATTTCAGACAGAAGATCAGGTGATAGAACAAAAAGGAAACTGCCTGAAATTGCACCAGGGGAAGTTTAGGTTAGAGATTAGGAAAAACTTCTTTGCTGCAAGAGCGGTCAGGGATTGGAAGGGGCTGCCCAGGGAGGTGGTGGAGTCACCATCCCTGGAGGTGTTCAAGAAACCTGTGGCCATGGCACCTGGGAACATAGTTTAATGGCCATGGTGGTGTTAGGTTGATCTTTGAGGGCTTTTCCAACCAAAACAATCCTATGATTCTATCAAACAGGCTAAGTACTCTGAATACATTTTTCCAGTTCTACCATAACAGATAGATCACCGTGAATGCTGTGCTGCTCTTTTGGTGACTATAAAACTCACATCCACTGGGAAAAAGAAGAAAAACAAAAAGAAAGGAAGAAGGAAAGGGGAAAAAAATAAAATAAAAAGACCACCCAACAGCTAGTGGAAGAGAAAGCTGGGGAGGGCTATGGCTTTGCTTGTGACACTCAGGTTCACCTAACCCCAACCCTTTTCCAGCAAGAAAAGCTCAGGCATGTGGAAATTTCTAGAGATTCCTGAAGGCAGTAGAATTAGGCTAGCAACATGAGGAACAGGTTGCCCAGGCAGGTTGTGAATGCCCCCTCCCTGGACGTGTTCAAAGCCATATTGGATGAGGCATTGATCAACCTATCTGGTGGAAGGTGTCCCTGTCCATGACAAGGGGGTTGGAACTAGATGATCTTTGAGGCCCCTTCCAACACAAACCACTCTCTGTTCTATGATCTTGCCACAAGATATGGATGTACAACAGTTTAGTGAGCACATAAAATAGCTCTTCACAAAGATATGGATGTACAACAGCTTAGTGAGCACATAAAGTAGCTCTTCACATAAGGGTAAATCTAGCTCTTGGGCATAACCAGGATTTCTGATTAAAGAGAACAGGATATCTTCTGCCCCCACAAACTCCCAGACAGCCCCCCTCTGGCCCTCTCCCACTCCTGGGCTACCAAATTAAGAGGCTGCAGGAAGGCAGCTAAGAGTCAGGAGACTTGAAAAGGGCTGGGGCGGCCGCAGGAACCACAGAATCCCCCTGGACTAACGAGGTGGATGCAGAAGGGAGTTTGGAGCTGGCAACGTCTCCAAGGCCAGCATCAGGGCAGGATGGGCTGATGAAGTCTGAGTAGATGCCACAGCTCGTAGCTTTTATGATCTAAGTAAACAGTGTAAAGGGACATGGAACCAGGGCTCAATATGCAGATTTTTGCTCCATTACATTTTTGAGCTGTTTTTTCTCTTTTCACTCCCAGCTATGGAAGACGCCAAAGCTGTTAAATATCAAGCGTGTATAATGGGAACCCCATAAGCTGGGGGAATGGCCAGGATTCAAGGATATGTCCAGAGCAGGAAAAAAATACCAGAAAGAAAAGAAAAACAAGAAAGAGAGAAATAAGCATGGAGACGTGGGTGGAGGAGAAGGAGGAGGAGGGGGAGAGATCAGACCCATGACTTCTCATCAGATATTCTGGTTTTCAGGTCACAGCTTAAGATCACCAGACTTGTTGTTATTATTGTTCCTCTTATTGTTATTAATTATAGCTTTTGTCCTTGGTTCTAAGGATCCACAAAAGAATTTGGGCCCTTTTATGCTGGATCCTGCACGTAAGCATTACACATTTGGCTAGAGGTCTTCTCTGCAGCTCTCTCTGGGCTCTGCAAGCTGTGCTGTGTGCTGAGCACAACACATTCCCAGCCTAGCATCAAAGGAATGGGTCCCTCAGGACCTCACCCCTACACTGCTCAACTCCTCTTACAACACCCCTGCCGCTGTAGGAATCTTGGCCCCAAACTTTCTTGTAAAGATGGTTTCTTTTTGGACACAATATTGAGACATTAACACAATAAGACGAAGAATGACCTCCTACCTTAAGGTCTGAGGCCGACAGTGTCATGTATGACAGGGTGGGAAGCAGGATGTAGTCATAAAATGAGATGGGAGAAGAATCCCAAGTACAATGATTTTCAGATGCCGCTGCAGCCCCTGATAATTTGCTTATAGTTTCCAGGTTGGCTAGCAAGCCCTTATCACATGAACAAGATTCCTTTTGGTGCAGCCTCAAACCTCACAGCCTACAGACAAACTCTATCTGTGGCTGTCCTGTCCTATGCTACTTGTGTGCTTTTAGGACACAGGCTGAAGTAGGAAAACCCACCATTGCCCCAGTCCACTACAGTTCAAAGATCAGGTACAGAGAATGATGTGGCTGGGAGGAGGAAAAGGTCTTGCTATGGCTTGGGCAGCAGCAGTGGTTGAAGGAGGACGTAGGGAGCAAGAGCACTAATGGATCATAGGAAGAGTCCCACATTTTCTAGCAGTTCTGGGTTAAGGGTTGGGCTTGATGAACTTAAAGATCTCTTCCAATCAAAACAATCCTATGATTCTATGATTTGAACAGTCAAAAGCTACCAGCACTTACACCAAAGGGCTAATGAACACAGTATGACAGGGGTTGGAAGGAACCTCTGGAGATCATTGAGTCCAATCTCCCTGCCAAGGCAGGTTCTCCACTTCCCTGGGCAGCCTGTTCCATTGCTCCATCAGTTTAGGTGGAACTTCTTATGTGCATCCAAAAAAAACAAAGGTAAAAAAAAAAAAAGGCACTAAATGCCCCCCAAAAGAAGTGGAGGCTCTGAGCCACTCTCAAGTGAAGTGATGCAGAAGCTGGCATTTCACCACAGAGCACACACTAACACACCACATGTTTCACAAGCTTACAATACAATTGACAATAACATAGACAGATGACAGAACCAGAAAGAAAATGAAAGGTTCTTCTCTCCTTATTCTACTGTATTTGGCCCTGTAGGAAACATGTGCAACAGGATTAGGTCAGGGGAAAGCCATTTCCTCAGCCCCTTATCTGAGCAATCCATCAGCAAAAGCAACTGTATCAATAATTTATTGATAGTGACAGAGGCTCCTCCTTCTAGCCAGCATTTCAGTTCCTGCTGGTTTGTTTCCTTTGCACAGGAACATCTGAAGTATGGTTGCTGCTGAGGCCTAGGTGAAGCTCCCTGATCTCAGCACAGCCCTTACCAAACAAGTGACTGTTTGCACTCCATCAGCCTTAAGAGCTGGACACTGCGAAACCCCAAGGCCCCAGCCCCAGTGTGCTGGCCAAGTCCTGAGGGTCAGTACCAAGGCATGTTCCTGAAATCAGTTTGCATCTTGCACAATGAAAGGAGGACAAGAAGGAATGAAAAAAAAAATTCCTTTCATCGTGTCACTAAGAAACTTGATGGGGAGCTGCCTCACCCCTTATGGTCTCAAATCCATAATGATGATTTAGAGCATAAAAGAACAGTTTCGTAGCAAGACAAGATGCAGTTAAATACTCTGAAAGAGGGAGGACGGCCACATTTAGTAATACAATAAGAATCATTCCCTCCTCAAAAACCATCTCCCCTTTTCTTACCTTATTGAAACCACTCCACTGTGTCTCAGGCAAAAGTCCACAAGGAGAAAAAGGGTATTTCCCCCCCTCCCCCCTTCATTTTGCTGCTTCAGACAAGCTGTTATTCATCTTGAACCTGTCCATCCCTCCCACTGGGAGCTCCAGATGGATTTACCAGCTAATCCAGTTAGTAGCTCCTGCCAGCCATGGCATTCCAACATCCCCTGATACAAAGCTGGGGAAAACTGATGGTGTATGTGTGTGTGATAGAGAGTACATGGAAGTTTGTGCCTGCACGTGTATGTGTCCAGGCCAGGAAGGGAGACAGTGACCAAAAAATAATATTAACCCCCCCAAAGTCCCTTTTCTGCTCTGGGAGCTGAACTAAACTTCCAAGCTGAGAAGTGGAGAAGCATTAGCAGAAGCAGCTAAATAAAGGAAAACGATGCTAACAGCAAAGTAGCATCAACTCAGCAGATCTCCTCCACACCGCCAAGCTTTCTGGTGGTCATGTGAAGACAATTGTCTGATAATCCCCAGAATATATAAAACGTGGGCAGGCACAGCAGAGCATCATACAATTTTCTCACAAAGTCTTGCACTATTCAGTGACAGTCCTGGTTCACTCAACTCCCCTGCCACCAGCAGCTTCTTTCCCTTCCCCTGAGGTCAGGCAGTTGGTTACATTAAAAAAACAAAATGTGGCAAAGATCAAAACTGCTGTTGCCACAACTGCCAGATGTGACTTGGGCAGCAATACCCACTTCACAGGGGGCAAAGTTACAATAAATAAAGCAACAGGAACAATCTGATACTGGCTGTATAATGTTTTTGTCCTATTTTTGCCTATAGTGAAACTGAGATTAACACTTAGGAATAAGAATGCAACATCAGGGGTCATGCCTCCAAAAAAGCATCAGCTCTTCTAAGAAGACATTTCTGATAGGTCTGTCTCCAGAATCCCTTGCCTTGATGGTAAGACAAGGTCTTGTTGGAGAGGTGGGGGAAGAAAGGGTAAGCCTGAGTATTTGGAAGACCACATAAGGGGCCAAAATACAGACACATCAAGAGGAACCATGTGGCTCCTCATGGGAAGCATATCTTCTTGGTGAGCATGGAACCATGTCGGCGTTTGCGTGCTGCTGCAAGCACAGGGGACTGTTTTCAAAATGGCTTCAAATCAATGGGTCAGCCCATCAGCTGCTAAGCCCCCACCACTCTGGGTTCACTATTCTTTTATGGAGAGCTGCTGCAGCCATACCGGGAAGGTACCATGGCAGACACACACACTAAGTGGGAAATGAGCAAGTGTCACGAAACAAAATCAATAGCCTGGAGCCAAAGCTGTTTCTCTCCCTTTCCTGTCTCAGATGTGTGTGTGTGTGTATGTAACTCCAGGGCTTCTTTACCTCCTCCATTCCTTTCTTTCCCCACCACTGCAAATGTTGCAGAGCATGATAATGAAAGCTGGTGTCCAAGCCACCAGACAAGCCCATCACTGCAATCAGAACAACCACGAGAGATGGTAGCCTGCAGGCTCATCAAGCTGTCTTGATGTTGGCCAGCCTCATGTACATGAAGATGCCAATCTCGCCTCTCTCCCATCCCTCCTCCTCCTCTTTGGCAGCCCAGTCTCCTCACCCTCCTCCTCCGCCTGCCACGCTCCCCTCCTTGCCCTCCCCCTTCCCTCCCTCCATGCACAGCACCAGAGGAACGCCAGCCTGGGCCACATCCCAGCCGCTGTCTCTTAACCATTCTGATAGAAAATGCCCAGCAGGCTGAATCTTTCCTAGAAAAGCAAGGGGAGGTCGGAAGGCATATGGTTGCTGTCCTCTAAGCTCTGGGTGACAAGGTCTGTGATGCTGCAAACTTCCCAGGCAGAAAAAGGGAACAACAAAAAAGAAAAAAAAAGAAAAATAGCAAGAGAAAGAGAGAGGGGGGAAAAAAGAAATTGCCTGCTTGGGCTTTGGGAAATCACAAGCTACTCCCTGCAGTGAGCAAACCTGCCTGACCCTGTGTCACACTGTTGGGCATGTATCACACCACACTGGTGTAGCACAGGCTGGCCTTAAAAGGAGAATTTAAAAATGCAGAGTCTGAAATCTCTCAGTAATTTTTAAGTCATGGTCCATTCTACCCTCTGGAGTGAACAAACACCTGGCTGCCTCTCCTCCCTGACCCACATTGTCAGGATTTTAGGCACATTTAGTACTACAGCTGAAGAGCAGAGAGATGACAGAAAAACAAACCAGTATCTTTGTGACTTCTGTTGCCACTGTTGGCAGATTTTTGCTCAGTTGCACTCCCAAGGTTTCTTAAAATCCTGCTGCAACCCTGACCTGCCCTTCTCCTGTCCATTCAACTCTCTGTGCTGAACACCTATGTTTGATGGTGAGTGCAATGTGGTCTCTGGAGAACAAGGCCACCACTGCATGGAAAGGTGAAGGCTGGCACTTAAGGCTGAGGGCTGCATTCTTCTCAGAGACTTACTCTTCCACTGGACAGCCAAATTCAGTGGCTGAAATGAAGCAGGACAATGCTTCTTCCACTTAGATTCATAGAATCAGTCAGGGTTGGAAGGGACCACAAGGATCATCCAGTTCCATCTTCCCTGCCATGGGCAGGGACACCTCACACTACATCAGGCTGGCCACAGCCTCATCCAGCCTGGCTGCAAACACCTCCAGGGATGGGGCCTCAACCACCTCCCTGCACAACCCATTCCAGGCTCTCACCACTCTCATGGGGAAGAACTTCTTCCTCACGTCCAGCCTGAATCTCCCCACTTCCAGCTTTATTCCATTCCCCCCAGTCCTATCACTACCTGATATCCAAGAAAGTCCCTCCCCAGCTTTCTTGTAGCCCCCTTCAGATACTGGAAGGACACTTGTTTAGAGCCTATGCAATATCCTCTGTCCTAGCCATCAATACTATTGACATTAAGGAAAATCTGCAAACCCAGGTTGCATTTTGCCCTGAGGTACAGGATGAGTTTAGGGTTGTCACTGTGGGACTTCAACAGGGCTGTCTTTCAACAGCAGCATGTTCTCATCAAACACAAAACAGAATGACACATCTTTCTTCATTACAAGAGCACAAGGGCTCCTCTTTCAGACAAATTCTTTTTCTCAACATATGAATTCATGGATCTCTATTACTATACCAACACAAAGTTTCTCTCCAAACCATAGACCTCACCTTTAATAATCAATATTTCCTTTCCACTTGCTCAGCTTTCAAGGTCATATGTTGAAGAAATTAATCACACTTTTAGGAATCTTCCTCTTAGGCTGATGCTAGCACTGACATTATGTGGAATTTAAAGCAAAACCACACTGAACAGGGCTTGGGTTTGTCTTCCCAAATGGAATGTTAGGCCAAGAAAAAGAAACTGCTGTTTGTCCAGAGTAAAAGGGCAAATAAAATCATTTCCAGGCTTTCAAAGAAGCTATTACATATAGTGAAGTAGAAGAAAAATTACTTGATGACAGTGGCCTTTCAGAATCCTTCAGAGAGCAGGAGCAATAAGCAGTCAGCCAAAGGCTATCTATATTCTGCTACTCTTACACGTGCTCAGAGCTCCTGCTTTAGAGAAGTCCATTCACAATGATGACACTGTGCTCAAAACACAGAACAATTACCTGTAACCCTAAACACCACCATTTCCACTGATTCCATACAGTAGCATTTAAAAATATTTATCTGCCTGGGATTTGAGCTTGCTGTAACACTACCTTGCACTGGAATTCAGTGCAAGCTATAAGCAAAGTGAACCAGAAGAAAAGTTTGGGAATTTTTCTCTTTGTCTTTTCTTTTAAAGACAAACTGGCTCTATTACCAAAATTAATAGTGTCCTAGAAGCAGAGACATGGATTAGCTACACCAAATGCCAGCGAGCAGCATCACACCTGGGAAAGCTCTGGCCAGCCACAGCACTAAACAAGATCAGGGGGTTGGAGCACCTCTGCTACAAAGACAGGCTGAGGGAGCTGGAAAAGAGAAGGCTCTGGGGAGACCTAATAGCCTCCTTCCAGTACCTGAAGGGGGCCTACAAGAAGGATGGAGAGAGACTGTTTAGAAAGGCCTGCAGTGATAGGATGAAGGGCAATGATTTGAAATTAGAGAAAGTGGATTTAGATTGGATGTTAGGAACAAGTTCTGCACCATGAGAGTAGTGGAAGACTAGAACAAGTTGCCTGGGGTGGTGGTTGGGACCCCATCCCTGAAGATATTCAAAATGAGGCTTGACAGGGCTCTAGACAACCTAATTTTGTTGAGGATGCCCCTGCTGACTGGAGAGGGTGTTGGACTAGATGACTTTCAGAGGTCCCTTCCAACTCAGACCATTCTGTGATTCTACCTGCTATAGCTGGGTCTTCATACCTAAACTGGGAATGCATTGCTTGAGCCAGCACTCATTCTAGTAGGAAACCTAAGAGCTCAGCAACCATAACAGCCCAGATCTGTTCAGTCTCAGTCTAAGACAGACTTCAGTGTCAATTTTTTCAGCTCTGATGTGGAACTGAAAGGGGCTTGTACCTGGACATGATCTGAATACAGCTCACCTCACTGGAAATCTTCAGTGAGATTTTCCTTATGAGATCCAATGCTGTAACAGGCTGACATCTCTCATTTCCTCACTGGATTCCCATCATGGTTTGGCCTTAAACCTCAGGTTTAAACATCCATCCATACCACCTGTTCCAGAGCACTAGTCTACTGTTAACCACTGCTTTACCTTCAACAGTACTTTCACCCAGGGATCTGAGAGCACTCTACCAATCTCAGACATAACTTCAACCATCCTCTTTCTTGGAGGCAGTAAAGCTTTTTGCCCTTCTGTGACAGAGAGATACATTACTCATGAAGAGTTGACATGAGATGGAGAAGGTCAAACAATAATGAAGTGGCAGTGGTTTGGAGTAGAACCCAGAAGTCCCATAGCTCAACCCCCCAATTAATCTACGAGAGCTGGCTATAACCAGTTTTTGTGTTTCAGAAGGAAAAGCAGAAGAGTAACGACTGTGAGTTATCAAATGTCTAAACAGAAATGTGTGCTGGGGGGGGGGGGATGAAAAAAAAAGAGTGTGTTAGGCTGTCTGAGTATTACAAAATGGTGAGCACTTCTGCATTCGTTTCTCTTGCCATGTCACTAGGAATTACAATCTGCCCAAATGCCTAAGCACATTGAGAACGTATAATAATAATTATAGTGTCAGAATTCCCTTGGAGATCTGAGCAAGATCTTGTTTCCTAAAGTAGCTCAGGGAGAAGAGATTGCAACTACAATTTGCCCATTCTTTCACAAGCACTATAAATTTAGAGGTATTTGCAATTCCAGCTGAAGGGGCAGACAGGAGCCACCTGCACAATGCTCCTCATAGACATGACATGTTTGTGACACTACAGCAGGGGCAAGTGAAGATAGATTCTGACATTGTTCCACAATGGGAACTCCTAAGATTTGCATCCAGAGCTCTTGGAAAGATCAACAAAACTCAAAGTCTGGAATATGTGAATATCCTGGAAGAGTGCAGGTGACTGCATCTTCCCTCAACTTGTCAAGCTTGTGACTCATGTCTAGAGTCTCCCATTCTGAGGATTTCTTCATTTTATGCTCTGCTAGAGAGTGATCACATCACTTGCCAAAGAATTTCAGCTCCCCTCACTTTCAGCCTTCTCTTCTACCACAAAGCATACACTCTGTGCAGAACTGCTCCCTTAAAGGCCACCAACAGAAGCCTTTAAGCCATGTACAGACACTGGCCAAAAGTGTCTTATCTCTGTGTGTTTTCTGGGCCAGGAATGGGTTAAAGCCATCAGGGCAACAACAAAAGCAAAGATCCTGAACATCATTTCATGCAAATGACCTTTCAGTGGCTTCCTGTTGGTTCACTGTGCTCTTGTCTGCCAGGGCCCTCGGGCCTTCAAAACCTGGGGCTAGATTTTAACTCATCTCCCCTTATCTGCTTGACTGACTGTCAGCCTAGCACATCTCCCTGCTTGTGATGAAGGCCTTAATTAGTGCTTGTCTGTTTACCCTTTTCCTATTGCCACCTCTCTTTTCCTCTCCCTCTCGCTATTCTTCTTTCTCTCTCCCATCACCCTGGGGCTTGTTTGCTTAGCTGGGCATCTCTTGTTTACTCAGTAGGGAGGTTATAATATATGTAAATAAAGTAAGTCAAAACTCCATAAAAACATAGCCCATAAAAGATTAAAAAAAAAAATAAAAACCAACCCAGAAACATATTTTCATGTTCAGAGGCATTGTTAAAACTGGGCTCCAGTTTTTGTTGTCTTCTGAAGCTAAAGGCAGTTAGGAAATGGAGCTGCTTTATTCCTTCTCTCTCTATCTTCCTTTCTTGGGAGGCTTTTTTAACACAAAACACAAAGAGTGATCACCTATTTGATGATCAAATAGGTGATTTGATGCTTCTGCAGTAAGCACCACCACTCTCCATCACCCAATACCAGTGCATCTTGCCTCAGCAGGGCTTCCACTTTGAGAAGGTATTGAAAAAAATGCAAAACTTGTTCAGCTTTCACAAGAAGCAGGAATAAGGGAAGCAGAAGGATCAAGCAGGTTTGTCCTCTTCCAAACAAATATGTTGGCTACCAGTTGCTGTCAAAATTGTGCAAAGAAACTGAAAGTTGGAGAGGAGAAAGAAGCATAGACAGGCTGAGGACCCAGCTTCCTAGCTTTAGCTTTTGTTTGGTTTCTTAGAATTACATGGTCATCTTACTGCAGAGGTCTGATGGATACACATCTACAGACTGAAACTTAACAGAATGCCAGGCTGGAAAGCACCCCAAGGATCATCTGGACCAACCCTAACTTCTCAGATGAGAGCCCTGTGCTGAGCATGGCAGAGACACACACAGCAGGGAATTACAAATGCTTTGAAGATGCTTTAAATAAAGCAAATACATACCATGGAAGGATAAAGCCAACATCATGCAGCAGTTTACTGGCAAGCTTGGAGACAAAGCCTGCATTTTCCAAATACCAGGACAGTTCTTATCCATTGGACTTTACTCTCTGTACTGGCCTTGCTGTGAAAGGACAAGTTAAAACTTGTCTGCTTCCTACCACTGTTTGTCAAGCAGCCCCTGGAATGTCTTGTCCTCACAGGGTGGCAATCACAGTTGCCTCTTTGTCTCACAGCCCAGGCTTCAGATGTTTCCTCCAGGCTGACTCTTCGGTACAACAAGAAGGCATCAGAAAACCACAGCCAAAGATGCCACTTCACCAGGGCTGCTTACAGTGAGTTTTACTATGTGCCTGCTGGCCTGAGGCACCACTCACAAAACATTGGAAAGCTCTGATGAAACCAAAATTAGTTAGAGTCCTTCTTCAGAGGGGACAGTCACAAAGTCAAGAACTTTTGATGCTATGGTTGACTTATGATCCATGGTGCAGGTTGACTGTGGCTTACATGGCCTTCCTCAATTGTCAGGGGACTCAGGTTAACTTGGGTGGTGAGAGCTGTATCTTATGTCCACTGAAAATAGGATGCAGTGTGCATTCCCACAGGGATATCAGACAGCTGGGAAATCTTATCTGAAGAGTATCCTCCCAGCACATCCCTCCTTTGTAAAAGATGCTTCATACCCATATAGCTCATAAAATTCACTTTGTAGCTAGGTATTTAGTAAAAACTCTGCAAGGCTTTTCAGGACTGAACTGTGAAAAGGTGTAGGTGTTGTGACCTATGACTATTCCCTCGATGCAGGCTGGAGCCCTGGGCTGCTTGGATGCTTGCCAAAGGAGCTTCCAGGCTTATCAAACATCCCAGGAAATAGCATAGTTCAGGGGCTGCCAAAGAGCAAAGGAGAGAGAACAGTTCTCACATTAGCAGGTAAAAGCCATTAGCTTTCCTGGGAGCGATATGCCCAGGTCATGAGAGAGACAGGGAAGAGGAGAACTGGATTGTTATAGCAAAGCAGGGAAGGAAGAATGATGAAAAGTGGGGAAAGGGAAAAACAAAGCAGGGAGGGAAAGGTTTCTCTGACAAGAGAATGATCAGAATAATATCATTCCTGTTTGGAAATAATGTACACACCAAAGTGATGTCTGGGACTGACAAAGAGGCTTGAAGTGAGGGAGAGAGAGAGACAGACCCAGGAAGGTCTGCAAAAAGAAAGGAAGGAATGTGGTAATGCAGGGATAGATGGAGACAGGGCTGGTGAATGTGCAGAAGACAGTCACAGGCCTGGCCAAACATGTCCTGACCCAGACACAGATCAGCTTAACTCAGAGAGAGCTGTGCCAGGTGCCATGATGCGGCACAGGAGGCTGCCCATCAGTTCTCATGCACCCCGAGAACTTGCTCCTGTCGCTTCCAGCTGCACTCCACCACACCTGCTGCTCTCTCTAGGACTTCCTTGGGATGAGGATCCCTGGAACAGATTCTGTGAGATTCACAGAAGTAGAGTAAAACAAGTGAAGGGTAAGAAACAAAGAGCCAATCACATTTCTTACGACAGTTATAAGCATTTCTGGGGTAGTTCTTAGAGACCTGATATTTTTGCACTTCAATCTGTAGGTGGAACCACTCCCAGCTATGAACAGTTCATGAATCAGAGACCCAACATCATTTTTAATTGGGTTAAGAGACATTTCAGGGTCAATTTGCAAGTATTTGTAAAAGCTGAAGTTTTAGAGACTATGTACCCATTAACAGGGTGTGTGCAAGCACACAATTAACTCAGAAGATGATCAGGATTGCTTGGTGCCTGTTGGGGCCTGAGTTCTAAGGTCTCAGTTTGTCCTGATAATATCTTCTCAGACCTGAACATTGCGAGAGATTGCGTCAGTCCGTGGTCTTAAACGCTGGTGACACAGCGGGTGAGATACACCACACCTCAGTCCCTGCACTCAGCATGAACTGGGGCAGGGAGCCATTCAAACTAAGAGGCATTCCTCTTTAGCTGCCAAGGCAAAAGGGCTGGAGTTTCCTCACCCTACGGTCCACAAAGATCAGGACCAGCCACGATGAAATCACTGATGTCAAAGGAGAAAACAAAGGACAAGTCAGTTCTGCACGTGCTCTCCCTTGAGCAGAGGTTTCAGCGCACGTCTGATCCTAACCCAAATCTCAGCAGAAATGAAACACCAGGCTCCATTTGAGGAACAGTGAGAGCAGACCTGGGTGGCCTGAGAAAAGAGTAGAGAAAAAAAGGGAGTAGAAAAGGTCTGTTTGTTCTTCCTCTCTGCTCAGCTCCCTTGAGAGCAAA
Source organism: Indicator indicator (assembly GCF_027791375.1). Taxonomy (NCBI): domain Eukaryota; kingdom Metazoa; phylum Chordata; class Aves; order Piciformes; family Indicatoridae; genus Indicator; species Indicator indicator. Next base: position 13,937,885 of record NC_072035.1, read on the forward strand.
GGAAGCTGCCCTGGGATATCAGTGTGATCAGCAGATTCACACAGGGGCTCTTGTGACAGAATAATTACTGCCTGGGCACAATCTCTTAACATGGGTCAGGGTAACCAGGAACTGCAGAAGGAGTCAATAAAGACTGACTCCAAGAGCTGCTCTTACATCTTTCACTTTTCAAAAACCTAAATAGTCAATTGTAGATAAAACACAGCTTCAAACAGAAGCAGCAAACCCAGACTGATACAGTTAATTAAGGATAGAATTAACAGACATGGGCATTTATATCATAAAACAAGGCAGCAGTCCTGAAACCCACCATCCTGTCTCCTTGACAGATGATAAAATTGTTCTGTTTTTTATTGGGCATCTGCCAATAGCTGCTACCTCTGAAGCAAACATCAATGGCTTTCTGACCACAAAGCCATTTTTAGTTACCAGGTACTGAAATATAGTCCAGGAGTCTGTAATTTCTGAGACAACACAAAGCACTTAATTGTACAGCTCAGTGGAGTTGTTGTCCCAGTCCTGCCTTCTTGTCTGCAAAAAGTTTGCCAAAACTGAAAAAAACCCCAACCCTCAAACAACTTCAACCCAAAACTTTCATAAATGACAATCTGGAATATTAGTTGAAGAGCTAAAAGAAATTAAGTGAAGTCCATGGAGGATGCTTGTTTAAGTCACAGCTTGGATTTGTTATTCTTCCAGAGCTCTTGGATATGACCCATTTAATCCATCCATTCAACCACTTCTTGACAGCCAAGTGTCTCACATTTATTACCTGGAAAGAGTTAAACTGCCACAGTAACCTCTGCCTACATTTGCTGCAAAAGATGAAAGATGGAACAGAATATTTAGCTGCTCTGTAGTTTTCCTTTTCTCTTTGCTTCCTTTCCTCCTCCAGCATTAAAAGATGCCTTTCAACCCCCTGATGTACCTCATGTTTCTGGGAAGCTTAAAGAACTTTGAGACATATTCCATCCTTCAAATGTATTCCAAATAAGTACTGCAGAAAAAATGATAGCATTTCCACCCTCACAAAGCTCAGTTTCCATATACAGAAGGTGAAGTTGACTTAATATTGAGTGATACTAACAATGCTAACACTAATAGGAAGACATGTTTTAATTATTTTTCACCTTTTTCCTCTAGGTTTCTTCTGTATCTGTATTGCTAGGTCTCTATTTACATAGTATTTCTAAGCACTACCAAGTAACTGATTTCCTTTTTATTTTGCAGCCTAGAGCATCGATGCCTTCAGTATTCACCACTGTAACCTCACCTGTGTATGGAAACATCTAACCACAACCATCAGTGAGTTCATTTAGAAAATTCAAAACATATTAAACAGAATCTTTCCCACACAGAACTGGATTAAACTGGGATGTTCACCTCTAAAGCAATCACTCTTACATCAGTTTCTGAAGTGTTTGCTACTGGCCAGTCAGAAAAAAACATAAATATTAGCAGTCTCCGAGGCTACTAATTCGGTATTATTTTTTAAATTCAATCACTACCTGGAAAGAAAAAAAATAAAGAAATGTTCAGAAGTAAATGCTTTACCATTGCAAAGCTTTGTATTAGCACTGCCTGGGTGTTTCACAACTGCTTTGTCTTGTGAAGCCCAGCTGTGAGCCATTGCACTGACTCAACAGTCTCCAGCTGAAGAAAAAACCCCAACTTTTCTATATCAAATTAATGTTCACCAAAACAAATTACATGGGACATTACACACTGCACTGCTTTGGACTTCTACAGAAGACTGACATCCAAGGAACACTTCACAGACACATCACATCAGTTTTGCAGTGCCTCCACACTGTCAAGAAGCACCACTGCCCAGTGTTCTCAGAGAGGAGGGCAATGGCATGACATAGAGAAGAAAAAGATAGCTACAAAAATGAGTCCATGGGTGGGCCAGGAATACAACCAGTATCTACCAGTGCTCAGTTCCAACACCTTCTATTCAGCATCATGCTCTGGATGATGTTCCAGCATGCATTAATCCCCTGGCTTCTGCCCAGCAAAACTTAACAAAAGATAAAACTCATACTACATAACATAATAACTCATAATGCATACATAACATAGCATAAAACTCATCTGTTACTGATGGGACTGGCTGAAAACAGTGGCTGAAGAGAGTTGTGGATCTAAACCAGCCTCGTGTTGTGGTCTACACTGATCCTTCACTGCTTCAGTACCTGACAGGGGCCTGCAAGAAAGCTGGGGAGAGACTTTTCACAAGGGCTTGTAGTGACAGGATGAGAGGGATTGGATTTATGCTGGAAGAGGGGAGAGTTATACTGGAGATTAGGAAGAAATTCTTTACAGTGAGGGTGGTGAGACACTGGAACATGTTGCACAGGGAAGTTATGGATGCCCCTTCCCTGGAGGTGTTCAAGGCCAGGCTTGATGGAGCTTGAGTGACCTGGGCTAGTGGGAGGTGTCTCTGCCCATGGAAGGTGGGTTGGAACTAGATAATCTTTAAGGTCCCTTCCAAACCAAACCATTCTATGATTTTATGTTTCACAGAGATGTCAATTCATGGACAGCTCGGTCTCTTACCTGTGTTTTGTTTCTTTGACACAGAGTACAGATAATTAATGGTAGAACAGCCCTGGCCAGTGCAGGAGGCAGGTAGGCAAGAGAAGGTTAAACCAGTCACAGCTAGGATGGTTGTGGGGCTTTGGGGCTTTTCTAACAGCCTTTGGAAATCCATTACGATTCTTTTGGTACAGTTTCTCAGACACACTTCAGAACAGTTAGCAATGGCACCAAAGTGGCACTCATGAGTCCCTTCAACTTCTCAACCTGAAAATCCCTTGAGCCAATTCTGGTCATACACAAATCTCAACAGGTAGATGCAGCTAGTGGTGAGCTAATGTGACTTGCACTCCTTGCCAGAAGGACGACAACCTTTGCTGTTACTAGACAGTCCCTTAGACACAGCAGAAGGTGACAGTAGCCCAGCTAATGTGCCCATTGCTCAGCAGGGAACATCACTTCAGGTATAGGCCCAGGCTAAACCCCAATATGCAGACCTATTGTAATTAAAAAATGCAGGAAGATCAAACTGTCTCCCCACATAAAATGATTTCAAAGCACAGCTTGATTAGAACTGGTCTAGAAGTAGTTTCTGTAGCAATTTTCATAATCAAAGAATCCTTCACTGCACTGAATCAGAACACGAAACTGAAAATTCAGATGACCCAAATCCAACAGTCCTGGGGGAAGGACAGCTTGTTTGGTTGACTTTAAAGGTTTTGTTTTGATACCAACAGTTATATTTTTGTTGGATTTAATATTGATTTAATAATAAAAAGAGCACATAGGAATGAAGTATATACACCTCAGAATGAGCATTAACCATGTCATAAAAACTGAAGTGAAATTATTATCAAAATATCATGTTTCAACACTGTCAACACTGACCATTTTGCTACTTGTAAAAATTAAGGATTTAGATTTTTCCTGCTGAAATATCTCACTGAGACTAACTATTCCCCAGAGCCTTTTGATTTCCTCCAAACTGCTCATTTCATCAACAACTTCCTTCACTCGACATTTTTTTCAACACTTTTTACTAGGACAAACATTTTTTTTTTCCTCCTCTCCCCTCCCCACCTCACACGGAAGCTGTTCCAAAGGGAGCCTGCAGTCAAGACACCAAGGCTGTTTTGTTTCATGCCAGCCTTGCTGATGCCATTACCTTGGCTTTGGAAGTGGAGTTTGGGATCACAGCCAGCTGGCACTGCTTCAGTAACATTTTCCTCTCTGGAGCCTGGCATATACTACACCAAAAAGACACTCCTTGATAGGTTACAACACTTTGTGGGAAAATCAAATGGCTTGACAATATCCCTTTCAAGTCCACAATAGTTCAAACTGGAAAATGAATATTTTCTTCCTGCCACATGCAATCAAGACTCTCAAAGTGCCTGCTTTCCTTCTGGTCTCTGTTTTTGGCTGGGGGTGAAGAGAATTTTGGGGTTTAAGCACTACTTTTTTTCTTTTTATAAAAAATGATCAAACCCAAACCAACAGCAATAGAACAACCCCAAAAAATCAATGAATCAAGAACAGTGTAATATACTGAAAAAATTATAGACTGGGAGAAACAACACTGGGAATAGAAGACCCCATCCATGTAGACTAAAATTCATGCTTATGTAGAATCTTAATAATTCCTATTGAGAGGTCAGTAGTGAGGGCTAAAGAGAGCACAGGGAATTGCTTTTTTTCTACATGGTATAAATTCATTTACAAAGACTAGCTGCACCAGTACAGAATACATCCTTCAAGCCAAAATAGTACTGTTCAGTCTGTCCCAGTGCATGCTAATGCTCATCCAAATCAATAATGGTTAGAATTTTTCATCAGACAAGCCTCTTTAGGTATCAGCAGGGAAATCTGTGGATCTGTTTCACACTAGCTTCTAAAAGCTATTAGAGAATAACTTTCATCTTTTAATCATCACAGGTAGAATTGAATAAGTGACAGAAATGAAGATCTCTGTGGTCTGCCCCATGATGGGTGGAGGCCCATCTGCTTACTGAACTAAGTTGTTCAGTTTGGCACCAGCAGCTGGAACACACACTGCAAGCTGTAGAGGAGCAACACAGAAGAGAGATACAATGCTTAAATTCAAATCTCCATTAGCCTTTCTTTATGACATCCCACAGCTGTCTGACTTGTACTGTTATCAGGACTATTGCTGCTGCTTTGACCTTTCTTGAGTGCAAGCCACTACAGTCAGCCATCTATTCTGCAGGCACCTGCCAAGTCAGAAGCTCCAATGGATGAAGTGATGGATGGAGATGTGGAGCCTGTTTCTACCTAGAGATCCATTATACTGCATCTTTGGCACTCACCCCAGTTAAACATGCTTTTATTTTCCTACACCTAACATCGTTTCAAAATCATATGGCTAAAAACAGCAACTGGAGTGCAACCCTCAGAGAGTACCAAGATGGGGATGCTCCCTGCAAAGTACCTGCACTCTACAGGTGGGAATCTGTTTGGTGTTAGGCTCTTCTAGGTTTATTTTGACGCTGCCCCCCACTCCTATCATTCTACTCAATTGGGCTCCAGGCAGAGATAATGAAGGAGGAGGTGAAGCTCTGACAAGGAAGTATCAGTGGAAGACATGGTACCAGGAATTTTGCTCTGCTGGGTGTGATGCACTCGAGTGCAGCTGACAAATCTAACTGCAGGAGACTCTCTGATGCTCTCTCCCATTACCGCCTTACTCCCTAGAGCAGCAAGTGCCCTATATCTGCGGAGAGCTATGAGCCAGAGCTTTCTGAACACAATGCCAGGGTTAGTCAGGAAGAAGAACAACATGAAGCTCTGACAACGAGAGCAGACTCAGAGAGGGCATTGCAAAAATTAAACACATGCAGACGTTTACTGGATGCATGGAAAAGCTCTGCCAGCCTGGCACCAACAAGCTAAAAAAGCCAAGACTAGTGAAACCAGATGGTATAAACACCAAAACTTCTGCCTATTACCACCAGCCTGCCAGTTTGAATACAGTGGCATAATGAAAAGCTGTTCTGTGGCTGTGATTAAAGCCACTGCTATCTCTTGGCTCACAAGTTGGCTTCAGCAAAATCTATCTGCTGTTCTCATTTCCAGCAGATAGCTGGCCCATGTGGTATAAAACCATGATTTACATTGCTGACCCTCTGTCTTGAGTGAAGGTCAAATGGAGAGTGGAACAAGAACTAGATGTGCTCCTCAAAATACCCCAAAGCAACAATTTGACATAAAGAAAAGGACTAATAAAGACAAAGGGAAAAACACCAAAGGAAAAACAGGAAGAGATCTCAGGTAAGAGGGCACAGCCACAATTGGAGGAACAGCACACAGGGTGGAACTGTCAGATGTGCCTAAACCTACAGTAAGTGGCTTTTAATTTCCACTAAAAGAGCTCTACAACTCCCCAGTGATTCTCTAAGCCTCAAATTTACTGGAGAAATATTTAATTGACTAGCAGCTACTGGAATATGAGAGACAGAAAACACATAGAGACTGTGATTAGGAACTCTGTCAATAATACAATCTATAGAAATGTTTTTCACTTCACCCTGTCAGGATGTAGCCTGAGATGTATTTAGGAATAAGTAAATAATTTCTCAGTTGTTTTTGATATAAATGAATCAGATAAAACAAGAACCATTTCCTATTAACTGAATTGCCAGAAATGACCCAGAGAAATGCTGTTGGATAAGGGTAGGCATTCAACACCTGTCAGAATCCAGCTTTAACTTACCTGCTTCTGTATCCTGTAAAGCTCATTTTATGCTCCCTTAAAACATGGGACTAAATAGCACCCACTACATTTACTCCTCTTGGCCCTTCATTTACTGTGATATATGCACATACATTTGCCTTTTAACCCTATCCATTGAAATTATTCCCATAAGCAATTCCTGGTGTACAGATTCTAAGTATCCAGACTTCAAACAGGGAATACATCCTACACAAAGCATTCTTGATCAGATTCTGATACAAAATAATCAAGATTCAAGTGCAGATACCAGGAGCTGCTGATTCAGTAATCTCCTACAAAGTTGCAATGTTCTCAAACTAGATTTGCTGCTTCCGTGTTTGTGCTTAGATACACCTGCAGAAGGTAGTAGTGAAAAATGACATAAACCTGAATTTAGCAAACCTAGAGAAAAGTTCTGAGTGAAAACATGTGCATCAAGACACTTCACATTGCCTGCATCAAGTTTATCACAAACCCCAGCTGGGTCCATTTCATACTCCAAGAAGAGAAGTGTAGAATCACAGAACTATCTTAGTTTGAAGACCTTTAAGATCATGAAGTCCAGCACTGTCAGGTCACCATTAAACCATGTCCCTCAGCACCATGTCTACAAGTACTCTATCCGTCATCTGCCAGGTCAATATGAATGACATCAGGACACCAGCACAAACATCATATTCACCTCCAAACCTGTTCAGTTCCTAATTCATATTTTCATTTGGGAGCTCTGCCTGTCCAAACCTCAAGAGAACATCTGTATTTTTCTCATTTTCTATTGAAAGGAGCACCCCGAGTGACCAGTCTAGCAGCTTTTGTTAGTCATCACTATCTTCAGCCTTCACTGTGAGGCCATCTTCTGTCTGTGGAGCAGAGGGTCTACAACACAGCTGGTATCATTTTCACCTCATGTGGACTGCATTGTGCTGTGCCTAAATCTGGCCAGATCAAAGCTTCTGCATCACTCCTATTTAGTGGGGCTTGTGTAGACTGAGTGCACTGCCTTTTCTGAGAAGGTCTGAATTTCACCACATGACTGGAACCCCAATAGTAGGGAGGTGCTAAACTATAAACTCATCCCAAGATTCAAGCATTTCTTTCCTCAGCACTGCAAGTCTAGGTCAAACACTGAGAAAAACAGCCTGCTGCCTCATTTAAATATTCAGTGAACGCTGCAAAGATTAACATTTCCTCTCTTGAATATCTAAATATTTGCCCACAATCCCCCTGCTAATGAGCAAAGACAAGTGCTGGTAAGTGGCAAGCAGCATTAAGCCTAGAGTCAATCAAATGAGTACAACAGGCCCTTCAGCACCACCACAAGGCCCATGCGAGTTACATTCAAAGCTGGTGGCTTGCAAATGGCCCTTCTCTCCCGCTAACTCTCCCCCCACCACACATCCATGCACATTCCTCCCTCTCCTTTCCTCTCCACCCCCTTTTTCGCTCCATAACCCACTTGGGGGCATAAAAAACTGGTACTGAGCAACCTGCCAACTGCTTTAGACTTTGGAACACAGGCTCTGGTCTTGTCAGCTCGGAGCCTTGCACACAATGGAAAACATTACACATCTCACTCGCTAACGACCACGCTGCTCATTTACATGTCGCAGGCAAATACCAACAAGGTCGCAGCCAGAAAAAGTGTGGTCAGGAGCTGCTACCGCTCCTGGCAAGAGGTTAGTGCCTTGGAAAAGGGCTGCACGGGAAGCTCTTTAAACACCTTGGAACATGTGCTAAACTGCTGAAGTATGAGGTGTGGTGACAGCAAGGTGTTGAAACAGTGCTTTTAAAAGCTGCCAGTCATCATTAACACATCTCCGCAGAGTATTGGCAGTCAAGTCAAAGCCAACACCTAGAGCATCTTCTTAAAGGGTGGGTGTGGAGAACGGAAGAGGAAAGGAAGCAGGTGTGGTGAAGACAAAGGAAGAATACAGAAGAATACAGAAGCATACAGAGGGGGGGGGGGGTGTTTCCCTCCTGATCTCCTGCTCAGAAATTTCCATCCTTGCTTCACAAAGAGGCAATGGCGTTACCTGCTCCTCAAGAGTTCCACTGTCAATTGTCTGGACAACCTGCAAGAGAATCAGAGAGCTACCTCTTCCCATTTCCTCAGGGAGCTTCTGACACTGTCCTTATTGTTCTTGCTACTCTGAGGAATCAGGAAGTCCTATTATAAGTGGATTTTGTGAAGCAACTCCCATAAGGCTAGAAGCAGCATGCTTGTAACCTCCCACGCCAGTGGCACTCCTACGTTATTCCTTTAGTGAATAACTTTCAATGAGAGACTGGAACTAGATTACTCAGATCTGCTGAGTGGCCAGCAGAGTTGTCAACTTCAACAGCCAAGGCTACCAGCAAAAATAATTCTTAGTGACAGATGGTCAGGCTCAGATCAGTGCTGATCAGAGGGCATCAGCTCTCACATACGGCTATAGACAGTATCTGTCCAGGCATGGATGTGGCAGGGCCAAGGAAAGGAGCTTCCACTTGGCCATATTTAGCCACCCCTCATACACTTTTTCCCATGAGCATGGAGGACCCCAAAAGCTTGGATCTTCAGCTGCCAGCTGAAGATCCAAGGCAACAGCCATGTTCAAATCTCCCCCTTTTCCTATTACTGCTGTGTTCCCTGCAAAGACACACAATCCAAACTCTGCAGTGATGTACACTTGCTGCTTCATTGTTCAACAATGTTTGTCCAAATTTTGTATTTCCTAATATTTTGTTGGCATTTTTACTAATATTTTTTCCGGTTGCACGCATCCTGAGATAAGTTCCAACTTCCCAAAGAATTCTCTTCTCTTCTCTCACAAAATTCTCTGACTATATATCAGCTACTTCAGAGAAGAACCAAGTTATCAATACAGAAAAAAAAATCTTGGGCAAAGCTCAATCAGCCACAATCTTTTACCCAGTCTGAAGATATATTTATCCTTTTTAAAAAGTATCCAGCACTACAAAGTAGTTGGATGGGAAAGTTTCTGTGAATTAAAAGAAAACAGCCCTAACTCAATATAATTCTACCTCCTAAGAGTCTAAAACCATATCACAGATCAAAATCTTAAATATTTATTTGAAATTATGCACCCTATTTATTCCATATTCTAAACCCGTGCAGCAGCGAGGCTGTAATTGTAATGGATTAATAAAAGCTATCATATTCCATAATTCAGCAGCAAAGATTATGCATAGCCCCTAGATGCAACTAAGAATAGCTAAGTTTTGCTGGTGATTGTTCTAAGAACTAAAAAAAAAAAAAAAAAAAAATTCTTACATTGCTCTCTCCCGCTCCTTTTTCTCCCTAAAGTACTCAGGAACCACCATGTCTCGCTGATGTGCAGAGTGCTCTGTTCCCAATCTTTAGGACCTTCAGAGCAGTTTTTTTTTCAATTAACCCTTCACATGCACAACATTCCTCGATTTTTAGCAGTTTTCACCACTAGGTTTCCAGGAGGTTGCTGTAAAAGATCACCAGTACTAGCCTGATTCCCCTCCTCCGCACACACCACAATCACATCTTCTGTGATAGTGTCCCCAGCACATTTGGTGACTTCCCTCCTGATCACAGAACTTTTGGGCCAATCTTGGACAAATTGTTCAGAGGGGCAAAGGCTTCAAATCAGTTTCCCACATGAATTAAAGGCAGCAAAAACTCAGCAGCTTCCCTGTCACAAGCAGCACCCAAAACCTCCAAATAATATCTTTTATGCCTTGCCCAGTCCCTGTGTAGTGGGGGACACAGCAAGGACAGAGATGTCACCAGCTGTCTGAGTTGTAAGACATAAGATACAAGCCCATGGGGAAACCAGGCTTCATTAAATCTGCTGCTCATGCAAGAACTTATTTTTTTATTCATTTGCTTTCTTATTCACTTAGACTTACTAAAATTGAAGCAGTAAAATATAAACCAGACAGATTTACAAAGAGGCATTATGGGGGCTAGGTATGGAATTACCTTTAGAAGAAGTTAAGCAGAAGTGACTTGCTTAAAGATAGAGAGTGAATTATTGAATCATATCTTTCAGCATCCAGATTTTCAGCAAAACCACTAAAGCTTTTTTGTTAATTCTGATCTTACCTGTGGATAACCATTTGTGGAGAAGCAAGGTGGGAATAATAATAATCATAATCATAATCATAATCATAATAACAACAACAATAATAATAAAGTAGCAAAACCTTTAGAGCCAGGGAGATGAAGATTGACATCCAACTTTCTCCTTCTCTTGCTGTCTTTCTTGCACTTGCACATGCTTACATAGACACCTCATAGAGACACTCCATCAGCTTGATGGACAGATGCCACACCTGTTCCCAGCCCCTTGAGGGAGGTTTTCCTCATTCATCTTCAAGGTAAGGACTGTCACTTCATTCTGTGTTTGTGGAGTCCTTAGCACAATGAGGCTGGGGGCCTCTAGGCAAGATCATGACAATAAATAATCATAATTCAGGACTGTGATGCCTTCAAATCTCAAACTTACATTCTTCTGATCTTCCCATTGCACATATACACAACCCCCACCCTCCTTTATTTGTGAATTTGACCTCTGCTCTTACTCTAAGAGGTGGGGGATTCCCGGAAAGCCCACTTGGGCTGAGTCTGTTCCTGAGAAGCCAGGTGGGATGGGATGGTCATTAATCTGTTCACACCTTGTCAACAAGAGGCCTGATTTGAACACATCCTCCTTCAAGCTTTAGGAAATCACCATAGATGATGACAAGGAGCGATGAAGAGAAGCCATACGGAACTGAAGAGACAGTGAGAAACATCTTACACAGGAACAGTGCAGGACATAGCTAATTAAAATACTGGGGCAAGGTATGACTGAGAGGAATCTGCCTCTACTCTTAGAGTTTGGGCCATCCTAAGAATTTGGGGGATGGTTATTAGCAACTCCCAGAAGAACAATCATCTCCTTTTTTCCCTCCAGAGAAAGATAATAAACCCCAATGAGACTATGTCCCTGTAAATACACAACTGATGTTGCTGTGTCTGCTTCAGTGATGTCTTCAGTCCACTCTGTAAGTCTTCCCCTTTCTGCTCTCTCCCCCTTTATTCCAGCATCATTCTCCTCCTCTCGCCTGAGCTTTTCTCTCTGTTAAAACTAATGATTTTACCACATGCTGGAAGGCAGCAAAAGGAAGTGGTGAAGTGACAAATGGGAATGGCCATGCTTTAATTTATTATGACAATCGTGCCTGGGTCCACAAAGTAAACTGAGTCAACAGAGAGGGACTTTGTGCCAAGTTATTTATCCATTTCTCTAACTGGGGGATCTTTTTCTTTCTCCCTAGCCAGCCATGAGACTGGTTAAACTCATCAACTTTATTGATGAGCAGAAGCAGCAGGGAGTTTTCTCACAAAACATGTTGTTAAAAAACTTGGATTCACCCAAGCCGCAACCTTTCTTCTAGGAATGGTTTTTGTGTCACTGAATTTCCAGACCCAAGGGAAAAGGAGAAAAAAAAAAAAGGGAAAAAAAAGTCTGAAGTAATCAAAACATGCTGCTTGAACAATCACTGAAGATATTTCCCTTTTCTTCATAAGAGCTTTCTGGGCAGTTTTATTCCATTTTGAAACAATTTTGAGTTTTCCTTTTTCTCATCTTTTCATAGAGGTGACAAAACAAAACACTTCAACTGAGGAAAACTGAACATTTTCACTGTTTAATCTGCCAACACATGACACTTTTCAGGTTTTTCACTCCACAGGACTCCTAAATTCCCATCCAAACATACTCATGAATGCATCCAATTAACCCCATTGAGTGTTAGCCAGTATGACTGCTGGTCAAATTTGTCCAAATCCTCAACTGTTTCTCTGTGTAAGAAGGCCAAAAGATGCTGCTGGGCTCAACACACCAGCATCAAAGACACTTGTTCCGTAATGTCTCTGTCTCCTTCATTTCTCAGCTCATACAAATAGTCATTTCTGCAGAAGCAACAGTTTTAGCCCACTGTCCTGCACCCAGCTGTGACAGCTGATGTCTAGGAAGGACTTAAAGGGCAGGACAATCATGCAATGTTTCTACTGTAGAAGGCTCTTCCAACTTCTCATCGCTATCATTTCAGAAGAGGTGCCTTTGGATTTAGCTGCCCTCAAGAGACCTCTTCTCAGGGAATTTACTTTTTCCACACTCTAACCCTCTGGCTGTTGTCTGATTATTACAGTTAGACCAATCTCACAGTGTATTACCAGGAGCATTGCACTCAATGGAAGTTATGGAATGATTTCTTTCTAGTTTTCAACAGCTAAGCTGTCAGCTAACTGCAGCATCTAGTTTTCAGATACCACTTTTCAAGGACAAGAAGAGTAAATAAGCCCCCACAAAACCCAAAAAAATGTTAAAACCCACAAGGAGAGGCTGAAAGCACTGCATTTCTGCAACACAAGATCAATGCCCTGCAGCCTCTCACTCACCTCGTGCAGCTGAGCAGGGACCTGCACAATACTCCTCTAAAACACTTCTGTGTCTTTCATACTGAATCACATTCCAACATCATGACACATCCTCCAGTGTAGCACTTTAACAACCTAGAGTCAAAACAAGGAGGCATTGTTTGCCATCCTGCTTGTGCCCTTGCTATTGAGCTGGAACATACACGCATCCAGGTGGAGGACACCAGGACTACCAATATAGACCAAATCCAATGGAGGAGAATGGGGATGTGATCCAGCCAGCTTATCAGCCAACAGCACCAGAGAATGCCTATGCAGACTAGAATTCCCCAGATTATTTCTGTGCTCTCCTGATACTATTTCCTCAGAGGTTATGAACATTTCTGTTGTGAAGCCCTTTCTTGTTCAAGCCCAAGATGCTTTACCAGATCTGCTGCTGACCTCACCCTGCAGTGCTTTGGTCACTGCACTGAGCAGGACTTCTGAAAGGCTGATCCACAGACATGAGGGTAATCAGTGGACCTGATGCTTAAGGACATGATTTAGTGTTGACCCTTCAGTGGTAGGTCAAGGGTTGGACTGGATGATCTTTGAGGTCTCTTCCAAGCAGAAGTTTTCTGTGATTCTGCTTCTTGATTAAATAAATTTTGGCTAATGGGTTTCAAATCTTTGCTCAGGGCACTATCAAGTTTGATCTTGAATGTCTCCAGGAAAGTTGCCTTCACCACCTCTTTTGTCAACCCATTCCAGCATTTCACTACCCTCACTGTACCCTCACTTCTTCCTATGTCCAACCTAAATCTACCCTGCTCTAGTTTAAGACCAATGCCCATTGTCCTGTTGCTACAAGCCCTTCTAAACATTCCCTTCCCAGCGTTCTTGTAGGTCCCTTCAGATACTGAAATTGTGCTCTAAGGTCTCCCCAGAGCCTTCTCTTCTCCCGGGTGAACAACCCCATCTCTCTCAGCCTGTCTTCATAGGAGAGGTGTCCCAGCCCTCTGATCATCTTCATGGCTCTCCTCTGGACTCACTCCCATCAGGTCTATGTCCTTCATGTGTTGAGGACACAGTACTCCAGGTGAGACCTCACGACTGGTTTTAAGAGCATGCTGTTTGATCAGTCTATGTGGAGATCCCCCTTACTGCTCCTACTTCCTGGACAAAACCAAGTTCCATGGAGAACCTACAAGGTCCTCCCATGTACACATCTGTGTTACCTTACCTTTAATGAGAGGGGAACAGTTGCAATTGTGGAAGGTTTTGTTTCAGATAGGCTGCAGAATCAGGCAGATGCCACTCAGGTCATATTTTCAAGCTTTTGTTCAGGTCTGTGGCAGGTAGAAATCTGTGACTCTCCGTGATGAAGGAAGGAAAATGGAAATGGTAATGTTCTTCTGAGATTAGAGGTCAGATGTCTTCCATCTGCTGTTCAATTGCTACAACTGAGCCTCCAAACTCCATTCCATTTTATCATAAATGGAAAGAAATTGCCATTTCCAAACCCAACTTCATCTGACTTGTTTTGGATGGCTCCTTTGAGATAAACTGCCTCAGAAATGTCTTTTTTACCACTGCCAGTGAAGTCAGCCCAGATGAGGACACCTACATTGTTGCTGTCCAAATACAGACAGCTGAAGCCCAGCTAGATGCTGAGGTTCTCCGAGTCTGAGAATGGGCTGCTACCACTCCTTCTCAGCATCTTCACATAACCCCAGAGTGCCAGCCTCAGAAACAGCCCAGGACTGCTGTTCAGGACTGTTCTGCGTACAAGCCTAGATAACATTTTCTTTTGCTATGTCTCTGCAAAGCCCTTGTGCCACTGCCCTTTCCCATATCTGTGAACATCATGATACAACAGGTTTGACCTACTGGACATTAAGATGAGGTGAAACTGAGAGGCAGAATATACTGACTAGCAATAGCCAGACTGGTGGACTGGGCAGAGTTTGGTCTGACCACAAATGGAAAGTCCTTCCATGCCTAAATACGGACCTTTCTCAGTCTCCTTTCACCATTTGTATATTAGCCTTCTGGAGGAGATGCTGGACTTAGAATCATAGCAGTGTTTTGGGTTGGAAAAGACCTCTAAGATCATCAAGTCCAGCCATCAACCTAACACCACCATGGCCACTAAACCACATCCCAAAGTGCCATGTCTACACATTTTTTAATACCTCTGGGGAAGGTGAATCCACCACCTCCCTGAGCAGCCTGTTCCAATCCCAGACCACTCTTGCAGCAAAGAAATTTTTCCTCATCTTCAGCCTAAACCTCCCCTGGCACAATTTCAGTCCATTTCCTCTCTATCACCTGAGACTAGGGAGAATAGAATAACCCTCACCTCACTCCACTTTCAGGGAGCTGTAGAAAGCAAGGAGGTCTCCCTTCAGCCTCCCCTTCTCCTGACTCAACAACCCCAGGTGCCTCAGCTGCTCCTCACCAGCCCTGTTCTCCAGACCCTTCACCAGCTTTGCTGCCCTTCTCTGGACACACACTCCAGCAACTTAATATGCTTCTTGTAGTGAAGGGCTCAAAACTGAACCCCATATTCAAGGTGTGGCAGTCACCCTGCTCACAGTCCCCACTTCACCCAGTCAACTAACCTGTTGCCCAACCTCTTGACTTGTTTCTCTGGCACGTGAGTGCAATGGCAAAGTTTACCTTCAATGCCACTTCCCCAAAGTCACAGCTCATATGGTGCAAAAGCAAAATGCTGTAATAAGATTTGCCTCCCTCCAATAACAGGGAAGAGTTCTAGTTCATAACTTCCAACTGAATTCACTGTACAGCCAAGCGTTTCTAATGAATTCCCCTAATGATCATGCCCTAATGTTTGACTTCATTATGTCACTTTTGTAATAGTTAAACCACAGAAGAATGTGTCTTTCTTTCAGTAAGGATCACTCAACACTCGCCCTTCTCTTGAAGCTTGCTCCTTCCCCAGTCTTTGCCAGAAGAAAGTGCTGTACAGAACAATATCCCAGGGCTGGGAGCAGAGGAACTCCCAACTGGTCTTGCCCAAGCCTTTTCCCAAAGGTTTCATTACTTCACATATCCTAAATAATACCCTTCAGATATCCCAGACAATACCCTGGAAACTTATCTGCTCAGATCCTTGCCTTTCCATCAGGGATGATACAGAAATGCATTCCCACCTATTTCCAGCTTTTAAATGCCAAGTTAGAAAAGCTCTGGGCACTTAGTGAGTTTCTTTAGAAAAGAAAAGGAAGAGACTAAAAAGGACCATGGTAGGGTTGAGAGACTCAGAATTAAAGATGCTCCTGACATTTTCTCCTGTGCATTCCTTAGCCCAATCTGTTTAATGGGTCTTCATCAGTGTTGTGATTGCTGATTTGTGCTGGCGACATCATTCAATTGGACATGGCTTTGAAGCAGAAGAATAATTATTTCCCATCTTCCAAAAGACCATTTAATTCACGCTCCCCAATCTCTGGGAATAGATAAGCCTTTTAGTTCATTTACTCTCTGGGGCTGCCATCAAAGGATTGTCAGCTGCTCAGATGGAGGTTGCTCAGGGAGGAATTTGTAAGAAGAGAAAAGTGGTTGAAAAAGAGGGGAGACATGCATGACTTTTATTACCTTTTCTTCTTCCACCAGAGCAGGTTCAAGTTTGCGTAACTTAGCAGCTGCTGTAGGAAGGAAAACTCAATGCCAACACAGAAAGGCAAAGCAAAACCAGACACCAACCAAACCCTGGGGAAAGCAGTGGTGGTGTGATCAGCAGAAGCAATAGCTTGGGGATATTTGGGATACAGCAGGATTTGGTGGAAGGACGACTCCACCATAGCTCACGAGGAAATCCAGAATCTAGACAGGCCACACCTAGGCTATGCAGTCAGTTTGGACCACAGCAGAGGAGGTGTCTGAGCTGGGCCATCTGCAGCAAATAGAGAGGTCAAGTTCAGTAAAAGTTGGCAGAAGATTCTCTTATTTCCTTTCCCCTCCCACCACAAATATCAAGATGGTTTGAGAAAAAGATTTCAATAACTAAGTGAAAATCCATCTTTAAGAGAAGAGCTCTGGGAGGAGCAAAGAGCTCTGAACCTAGCTCTCAGTGTTTTCAAGACCAGCTTTAAAAGCACTCTGCATGGAGGGTAGGTGCCATCATTCCTCCTTCATGAAACAGGGCAACTGGAGATCCAAGTGAAGCAGAAAGCACACACAAACACACCCAATGCCTAATGGCAGGGCAGGCACAGACATCATGTGGCCTTCACACTTGCTAACATTGTGCTCTTACCTCAGACACCTCTATCCCAGAACTAATTTCAAGCACTGGAGTGCACTGGGAGCTTTTTGTGTCAGATGGGAAAACGTACAGACATTGCAGACAAAAAGCTCCACCTCTTGCAGATTCTGAGTGGAAAGAATTTAGCTAAGAGGCTTCAGTAAATCAGCCCGAAGCCTCCTTTCCTCGGTTTATATTATTTATCTCCCTATCCCCTTGACCACACTAAATTCTTAAAGGCATCTTGGCAGCATGCAAACACAGAGGGGGAGTCTATTGAAAGTACTAAACACGTTCTAATTGTTTTCTCCTGCACTACTCTGCTAAAACTCACTCTGCCATGAGAGGAAGCAGAGTTAGACAATTACTGAGGCACTTCAAACTATCTTGTCCTTAATATATGGAATGTGGTGAAGTTCAGCAATGCAAGGATTCATCTCTTTCCTTTGCCACCATTTTGCCATTGAAACAAGACTTTACCTCAACTTTTCCAGCAGCAGCAGGATTAAATAACCTCGTGTCCTTAAACACAGGATACTCTGAGGTTTCACTTAAATAATAATTATTAAAAAGCTTTGAAAATGATAAAGTGCTATAGAAATATTCAGCTGGACTGCAATTAAATTTTTGGCATGTGGTTTATGTGGAAGTGCAGAAATACCATCAATAAAAGTCAATACCTTCCTTTTTCCCTTCCTCGCACTCTCTTTCTTTGACTCTCCTTAGCTATTCCCCAGATCTTTGTCAGTGTTTGCTGAATTTTCATAAGGGAAAAAAATTACTTCCTAAAATGTTCAAAAGCTTTTCCTTGGTTTGTTATTAGAGCAATTATCTAGCATAACACAGTGAAACAGCACAAAGTATTCTAATGGGAAACAAATGTGCCAAAGAAGTGACCAAACTTGGAATCTTTATTGAAAAATGAGGGGAAAGCGATTAGTTGAAGAGGCAGCAACGGAAAGATTTTCCACCTGGCCTTGGGCAACACATCAAACAGACCTCAAAAGGGTGCTATTTATAATTGTTGTCTGGCTGTCTATGGACCCTTGTCTGTCTGTCTGTCAGTCTAGCCTGTTTTCTCCTGCCACCTCCCCTCTGCCACGTGTCCTCTCCCCAATGTGTTTATTCAGCACACTTTCAGCAGCAAGTAAGCATCTGAACCCCCTTAAAGAATGCTGGTCTGACCACTCTTTTATGCTGGAATGGCTCCATGGGGTTCAGGGGAGTTACAGCAAGTAGAAAACTACACCCCAGACACAGTGGGTTCTTTTCCCCCCACATCTGCTTAGCTTCTCTCAGAGGTTTTTGGACTGTTTGCATGACTACAGAACAGCCAGACACAGGCAGAGGATTCACTCAATCATACAGAACCAACGAGATCTGGTCTGATCTTTTCCCTCCAATAAAATCAGCTCAAAGTGGAGACAAAAACGTTGCCAGATCAAGAGGGTCTGATTTCACCTCCACTTGGGTCTGGCATAAATAGCTACGCAATTTGTAGGTCAAAGGCCCATCAATCCCAGTGAGTTTGCCTTGCTGTAATTAGAGAAGCAATTACATTTTGCAAATATTGAGCTGATTTAGAAGAATATCCAGAGAAGTTTTAGAGTCTTTGGCATGACAAAGAGAGGATGTGAAAGAATCACAATAGCAATTTCTCACTAATGGTCATTTATCACTCCTTTAACTGTTTCACTTACTCAACTTAAATTAGGGAATAAATAAAAACCCATTGAGTATCTAAACCCTCAACCAATGTAATTTCTCATAGCTTAATTGAGGCTTTTGGAATTACAATCTTGCACAGGAGCTGAGGATCTGCTTTCCTTGTGAGAAGTGATATATTCTTCAGCAAAAAGACAAATGGGCAAGCAACTGAACAGAAAGAAGATCTGAAGCACAGTTTGTAAACACCATCCTGGGCTAAAATTCAGTACTGTAAGGTATGGAGGAAGTACAAACAAGAAGAATATTTCTGTCTGACTAGAAAAAAGAGCCATTTAGTGATGGAGCTGTGAACAAATAATGGACAGCACATTGGCAACAAGCACTATTCTTAGCAAGAGATTTGGCCAGGCAGAGAGATCCAGGGGCACACAAAAACCCACAAGCATGCCACAGCTTCATTAACCAAAATAGGGACTTTTGAAGTTCAAGCATGAAAAATAAAGTCTGATTTTATCTCTCTTAAGACTCCATTCGCCCAAAGATGTCCAAACCTCAAAAGGGGTCAGATGTTCAGTACAGATAACCATGCAAAGTTTGGGTGTGTAGTTGAAGCCTATCCAAATTATCCCAGGCTCTCGAGGATGAAGGATGGGAAACCTCACAAGAAGAGTTAAGAGACACCAACAGAAGCTTTCTGGTACATTCTGCTTTCATTCTGATCATAAATACTGCAAGAGCAGCTTTCGCTGTGGTATTTTAATGTTTCCAATCTCCAACTTCCCTCAGCCCTACTTAGAGCAATGAGTTCCTAAGTGCACTCTTCAGGTGAAATTCTGTGCCTCTGTTGGAGAGCATTGTACAGCAGGGAGCATCTATCCCCTCGCTTACCCTTTCTTCCATACAATCCCATAATGACAAAGCCTGAGATATACAGAAAAAACTCAGTGGTGGCAAGGGATGGGCATATCAGCCTCATCTTCTTTGCCTGGACCACAAAGAGCCAGAGGAGGTGTATCTGGTCAGTCTAGCCTTGCAAGAAAGGGCATGAATTGCTGTTTACCTACACACACACACTCAGCAACTGGGAACTTCTATGCCTAAAGCTCCATCAACTGTGCTTTCCAGAACACCAGTGGGAGTGAGGCCATGGAAAGGAGTCCACTGGGACTTTGAGAAACTGTTCCAAAGAATCTTGTAAATATGCTGGTGGTCAATGAGACAATAGTAAGGGTGACAGCAGCAGATGGTGTAGCACAGTGGGATTTTTGTATTTTTAACTAAAAGAAATCAACATTCAAAAAAACCCAAAATCGTGATCAAATTGCCATTAAAAAAATGACACAGTTCTGCTTCCAGTTTAGCAGAGAGAGAACAGGTTTACCTCATCAGTTCAGTGCTTGGGACACTAATTCAGGGGAGAACTCAGTGCTAGAGGAGTGCTTGTGAGATTTGTGGCTTGAACAATCATTAGCTGGAGAAAATGGCAGTGACTTGCCCACTGCCACACACAGCAAATCAGTGACAAACCCAAGAAAGCTCTTGTTCTAATTTCCATCCACTGTTCCCTTCACACAATCAAACTGCAAGACAGCCAGGCAAAAACTACATCAACAAATCCATTATTAGATGAAACTCACATGTAACTTGATCTGAATTTATTCTGAATATGCTATCTGAGGGTACACCTACATCTTCAATGGACATTCAAAGACAGAAGCTTAACTGAAGATGCCATTCTTAGCAAAGAATCAGAGGATTGTGAAATATCTCAGGTTGGAAGGGACCCATAAGGATCACTGAGTCCAACTCCCTGCTCCTTGCAGGACCACCAAAATTGAATGATATGATTAAGTGCATCATCCAGATGCTTCTTGAACATGGTCTGATGCCATGACCACTCTTCTGGGGAGCCTGTTTCAGTGATTGACCACTTTTCCAGCAAAAAATCTTTTCCAAACATCCAGTCTGAACTTCTAAGTGGTTTCCAACGATGGGACAAGGGGCAACAGGTGCAATCTGGAGAATAGGAGGTTCCTCATGTAAACATAAGGAAAAGCATTTTCACTGAGAGGGTTACAGAGCCCTGGAGCAGGCTGCCCAGAGAGGTTGTGGAGACTCCTTCCCTGGAAATATTCAAAACCTGCCTGAACATGTTCCTGTGTGACCCACTCTAGGTGATCCTGCTTTGGCAGCAGGGTTGGACTGGATGATCTTTCAAGGTCCTTTCCAACCCCTGCCATTCTGCACTTCTGTGTGATTCCCCTGACTTAGCTTCATTGTATTTCCTCACATCCTATCATAGAAGTGGCATTCTATGTATGTCACCATGAGGAGCAGGACAGCAAGATCAAAATCCACCTTGACACATACTGAACAAATGACTCATGCATTGTAATTTTGGGGCTGAATGCAGTCCTCTGTACATTCTGTTGCCTATTTATGTATTCAAAGACAGATGAACCTGGAATCAATCTCTGACCTCACAAAATCACTCTCTGAATAACCCTGCTGCAGAAGAGACCTCAAGGGTCAAGAGTTCTGGAACAGAACCACCCTATGTCTGTTCACAATCTTTCTCCAGTTACAGGCCAAAGCCTGTTGTTTGTGAGTAACCTCCAACTTCTTTATTACATCTTCTCCTTCCCTTACTGACACAGCCTAAACCACTTCTCCTTTCCCCAAAACCAACCTCAATAGCTTCCAGCTAACACATCACATTCTGCAATATTTACACATTCACAGCTTCCATTGAAGGGTGACTGCATAGGCAGGGCTTTCCAGGAGACAATGGCTTTATTTTCTCCTCTCCTGACAGAGTTCATAATGGGATGTAATAAACCCCAGTGGAAACCATAAATCTTGGAACACATCATTTGGATTCCTCATTCCAGGGGCAGAAAAGCAGCTCTGGCTGTGTAACTGGCTAAGATGTTCAGACTATCTTAATCAGCTTCCTGACCACTGTGTGTGCTCAGAGAAATAGTTCTACACAAAAAAACCCCAACAAACAACAACAACAAATCAAACAAGCAAACAACAACAAAAAAACAGATAAACAAAAAAACAACAAAACCAACCAAACAAACAAAAACAAAAACACTACCAAAACCCCACCAAAGCAAACTTTTAGAGTTTTCAGGATCCTTTTGGAATGAACAGCAATGCTTGCAAGAGAGCAACAGGACTCTCAGGCCAAGTGAAATGCTGTGGGTACAGCCCAGTTAATACCAGTGACCAGTCTAGAGTTGCCCTGCACATGAAATGGCTACTTTCTGCTTTCCTGGTTATCTGCTCTTCATGTCAAAGCTGTTTCATTTCAAGCCTCTCTCTTGACAGATCCATCACTCATGCAAGGCCATCACATCTATTTACCTGTGTGACTTTAAACAGGGCTGCACTCAGGCCTCCCTTGGTCTGCTACACTCTGTAAGAGCACTTTACTGCAAGTAACCCTCATTCAGGTCCGAGCTCTGCCACAGATCTGATAAGCACAGCTGGTTGAGCAACTTAGCTTCCATTTTTCTTCAGGCTCCCCCTTTGCCTCTTGCCTATTGGGACTGCAACAGACAAGGGCAGAAAATTGCTTTAGGACACGAAAAATGCTTCACTGAATATTTACTCAGACTCCACTGTGGTAGGGACTGCTAGTTACCATCTAATGCAAAGAACTGTTAGCTAACCAAGCTGTTTTCAACCTGCTTGGGACAGTGATTTACTATCTCCAAGGGAGGTTCTGGTAGAGTGAACATATTCTGAACTGATTTCACACAGAGACCATTACCTCATTTGCTGGAGTCTGAGTAGAGCAGGAGTGCAGACAGCAAACCTTAAGTAGCTAAATCAATAAATAAATAAATACAGGATCAGTATTTCGGTCACCTGTGAATGCCTGTCTTTAAAGATCTCCAGCTTCCTCTTCCTTTCAGGACCATGAGATGGAATAGCAAAGCCCAGGGAATGAATTCTGAGTTTGTGTCCAGTTTTCCTGATTTGCTGTTGGTATTCCACAATGGTAGCATACACAGACATTTGCTACTGCTGTTAAGAATCATAGAACCACAGAATGCACTGGGTTGGAAAGGTCTAGAGCCTGTAAACAGAGACATCTCAGGATACTTAGAGCCCCATCAAGCCTGATTTTGCATGTCTCCAGGGATGAGGCCTCCACTACCTCCCTGAATATGAGAAAACAAAAGACTACAAAATATTTATGCTTTAGAGCTACTCATTGTGCAGTGGTATGGAGAACAAATCTGGCAGTTTCTATGCTTGGGTCTCAAAACACATTTCAAGCATTCACAAAACACATAGAATCATAGATTTGTCAGGGTTGGAAGGGACATCAAGGATCATCTAGTTCCAATCCCCCTGCCATGGGCAGGGACACCTTACACTAGATCAGGTTGCTCAGAGCCACATCCAGCCTGTCCTTCAAAATCTCCAGAGATGAGCCTTCTACCACTTTCCTGGACAATCTGTTCCATTGGCTCACCACCCTCACAGTGAAGAACTTCTTCCTAACATCCAATCTGAATCTATCTACTTCTAGTTTTGCTCCATTCCCCCTAGTCCTATCATTACCTGACATCCTAAAAAGTCCCTCCCCAGCTTTCTTGCAGGCCCCCTTCAGATACTGGAAGGCCACAATAAGGTCTCCTTGAAGCCTTCTTTTCTCCAGACTGAACAGCCCCAACTCTCTCAGTCTGTCCTCATAGCAGAGGTGCTCCATCCCTCTGATCATCCCCATGGCCCTTCTCTGGACATGTTCCAGCACCTCCATATCCTTCTTGTAACAGGGGCTCCACAACTGGACACAGTACTCCAGGTGGGGTCTCAGCAGAGCTGAGCAGAGGGGGAGAATCACCTCCCTTGACCTGCTGGCCACACTTCTCTTGATGCAGCCCAGGATAAGATTTGCTTTCTGGGCTGCAAGTGCACACTGGTGGCTCATGTTGAGCTTCTCATCCACCAGTACCCCCAAGTCTTTTTTTTCAGGGCTGCTCTCAAGCCAGTCACTGCCCAGCCTATATCAGTGCTTGGGATTGCTCTAACATTCCTAACCCTTTCCTAGATGAAAGTGTTGTCTTTGTTTGCAGCACGTGAATTTAATTGAAAATGTCATAGTATGTACATGGGAGTTCAGGATTGGATCAGGAATAAATTCACTAATCTCACCCAGATCAGAAGCAGGTAATAACAACCTAGTTATTGTCAGATCTTAACTTAATAAATCAATAGAAGAATTAGATTATTTAATCTGACCTTCTGCGCATCACAGCCCAGAAAACTTTCAGGAGTAACTCTTGCAGAGTGTCTCCTCCAGAAATGCACAGAAAAGGCCAGAAAGTTCCAACAAGGAAATGTCAAGGAAAAGAGAACTGTCACTCTGCTGCCACTAGCAACAAGTCCACAGTTTCCTAAAGGACAAGTGCCAGCCCCTGTGGGAAGCACAGGAAAACTACCCAGGGAGCTGGAAGCAAAGACCAAGATCCTTGTGCTATAGCTATGCATCACAGAGTTGCAAATCTGGGAAGAAAAGCAGGAACAGGCTTCTGATATTCTTCCACAGGCACACAAGGCCAAACAGCTCCACAGCTCTTCCAGAATGTACCAAATATACTGTCACTGCATTTTGTCCTTTCTCTCCAACCACTGAAGTTCTACCAAAAAGATTCGTTCACTCTGGATGATTCACTGGCTACCAGTTTTCACTCTTCCTTCCCATCATTTACTTAGCAGATAAGCTTCTAACAAGCAATGGATAAATAGAATGGGCTCTCACATGAAGCCAGTGAGACCAGTACAGGACAAGACCTGCACAAGACATAGCAGAGTTGTCTTCTTAGCAGGTCTCCCCAACCCTTTGAAGCACACTCCCACCATAAACCCCAGCAGCAGTGATAACGTGGTACTTCCATCTTTGATGGAGACAAACCCTGCTGGGTTACACAAACATGTGTAGCTCAGATGTCACAAGCCTGACCTCTGCCTTTCTTTGCTGGATTTCTCAGTGTATGATGCTGGCTGTCAAACAGAATAAAGGGTGGGATGTACAGAGAACAAGATCATAAGGAGACCAAAGGAAATCTTGCCAAAAAAAAAAAAAAAAGAAAGAAAGAAAGAAAAAGAGAAAAGACAACAAAAGATTGTGGTAACAATCACAGAATCACAGAATCAACCAGGTTGGAAAAGACCTCAGAGATCAAGTCCAACCTATTACCTAATACCTAACAACTCCTGACAACTAAACTAAACCCTGGCTCCAAGTGCCACATCCAATCTTTTTTTGAACACCTTCAGGGACGGTGACTCCACCACCTCCCTGGGCAGCACATTTCATTGGCCAATTACTTTTTCTGTGAAGAACTTTCTCCTCACCTCAAGCCTAATCTTCCCCTAGCACAGCTTGAGACTGTATCCTTTTGTTCTGCCACTGGTTGCCTGGGAGAAGAGACCAACCTCACCTGCTACAACCTCCTTTCAGGTAGTTGTAGAGAGCTAGGGACATCTAGGGATGTCACTTGGCAACCTGATGATTATTGTCTTGATTTGTATGTGTTGGTTTTGAAAAGCTGGTAATTGTTCATATGTTCCAGTTGAGATTAGAAGACCATTTGTGTTGGTATCAAGGAAGACAAATTTTTTTTTCATCTGTTCTAATGGGAGGGGCAACACCATCTTTCTACCAGGCAATGCCTCTTCTTGTGTAACTCCACTAAAACTATGGGGTTTTATTAGTGATGAATTTGGTCCATCATCTCCATGGGATTAGTGCCAAAACTAGGATAAATGTGCTGCTGTTACTGGCATCTCTGGTGTAAGCTGTAAGGTAAATAATGCTTTGCCATGGCTGCCCTTCCAGATAAATATCTGGATTTCTACTGCCTGCAATTTAGCTGCATAGACAATGAAGACATTATTGTTGCAAAGAGCATTAGAGGTTTCTACAGCACTGGCCATATTCAAGTGACCTTCAGCAGAACCAATTTTAAAAGGTGGATTTAGCCTTCACAGAAAACAAACAAACAAACCAAAAAGCAAAACAGAGGGAGGAACCTCATCATTGCTACTTTTTATGCCTCTTAATGGAGTGAGGTTCTGCTACATCAGCTACCAGACAGTTCTATGGGAGTTGAGTGGTGAACACAGCTAATCCCAGGAGGTGTTTATAGGCCTGATGGAGAGAAAACAGTCTTACAAGTCTTGATGTCAGCAAATATGAAGAACTGATGTGCCAGTACAAGGCATGCAGTACAGCTGCTTTGCTTGTAGGGTGGAAACAGACTTCTCCTGGAAGCTGATTTTCATGGCCTCTCCTACAGAGGAGTTGTTTCAGTTTTGCGTTGGGGAGCTCATTCCCCATCAGCTATTCCAGCTCCACTGGTAACATCAGCAAGGTCACTGATGTTTTTCTAATGCTGTGAATACTGGTCTGATTAGGATTAGCCTAAGACCACCAATTCCTTTCACTCAAGTTACAGATCAACATTCATTCATTTTTACCAGAAATTAGGTCTGTGCTGAAAATCCCACCCAGTAACCAGCCCAGTTATTTTTGTTCCTCCTCCATGGAATAACACTGAATCAAAGAACTCTCTTGAGCACATTGTGTCTGACCCATGCTTGCACAATGAACTTTACAAGAGAATTATGTTCTGATACAGCTGTACCCTTTCTTTTCCTTCCTTATTTTGAGGTCTTTGCACAGAGGTCAAAGATTGAGGGCCTCCCATGTGCTAGAGAACATACTGCTGCAACGACAGTGCTACTGTTGGCAGCTCTCCTCCCCAGGAATGGTTCTGCCATTTGTGTCTGGGATTAATCCATGACTTGGAGCATTCTCTGGTGTCTCTGTGTCATTTTTCTCACAAGGCATCGCTACTTAGTTTTTGTCTTCTCATTCCTAACAGTAATGTTATTAGCACTGTCCCCACAATCCTTTCAGTGAGTTCAGTGCCTTGCAGATGTTTCTCACCAGAAAAGGACCTTTGGAGACTTGTATCTAAACTTCCTGTTGGGGTAAGAAGGAGATAAAAGAACTGGCCTGATCTGGACTGCTGTAATTTAATTCCCAAAGAGGGAAATCCCTTTTCATTTAATGCATCCTTATCGCCCCAAGCAGTGCAGCTGTGCAGTGAAGTTAAACTTGGAGGACACTGCCAAGCTACGCAGAGGAGCATCCTACATGGGATTGCCCATGACCATACTTTCCCACTGCTTCTCTCCCGCCAGTCACTAGAAGATGCTGCTCTCCCCTTGACACCACTTTGAGGTCATGATTGGTTGTAGCATGAAAAGGAAGCGAGTTGTCAGTAGTAAAACATAAGCCCTCTTAACTTGGCACAATCACAGCATGCTGTCAAGTCTTCAGCAAGTGTTTCTCAACTTCACGCTGAGGTTGTGAAAGATATCTTCAGATTTCTACAGTACTTTAGAGGGACTAGAAGGGGGACTGACATATCTACACATAACTTGTCTGCTTATCTAAATATTGTGAGGTTCTGCCTTTAAACAGGGACTCCTATAAGACCTATGATGCTGTTAAATCAGCTCAAGATCTTCTTAATGACTTACATTTTAAAATACCACATAGGTCCATGAAGTGTGTTAGCAGCACACAGAAACTGGTACTTTAAAACCAGAATACAGCAGATGTCATTGGGAAAAAAAAAAAAAAAAGAAAAGAAAAGAAAAGAAAAGAAAAGAAAAGAAAAGAAAAGAAAAGAAAAGAAAAGAAAAGAAAAGAAAAGAAAAGAAAAGAAAAGAAAAGAAAAGAAAAGAAAAGAAAAGAAAAGAAAAAAGAAAAGAAAAGAAAAGAAAAGAAAAGAAAAGAAAAGAAAAGAAAAAAGAAAGAAAGAAAGAAAGAAAGGAAGAAAGAGGAGGCAGCTACTCCCCAGAAGGAAATTCCACTCTTGGTTTCCACAAACATTATTCTTACCTGCAGGGTGCTTTGCCTCAGCATTTTGCTTCTTCCTTCACAGTTCAGTGACTATCCTGGCTCCCACAGAGAAACACTCTTCTCAGAAAAGAACTGTATCATACAGTGGATCTAGCAGGGGACAGCTTCTTCTGACACACTCAGTGACAGACACAGCTTCCAAATAAAGGACAGGTCACACAAGTGAGGGAAGAAGCATCTGGTTGTTCAAATTTGGAAGGCAGGAAACCCTGGCTTAGCAGTATCAAGGGTGTCATGGAACCACATGACTTGGAGCACCAGAAACAAGGAATGCAAGACATTAAGACAGTAGAAAGCAAAGTGAATTAACTGGCAATGTTTGGCTTAAATTACATTAATACCACCATGTCAGTCTGACATTCTAAAATATACAGAGTCATCTGTTCTGCTGTGTCTTTGAGGGAAGCAGAACATGCAGGAACAATAATCACAGCAGGGTCAAGAGTTGAGATTGCTGTCATTCTTCATTGTATTGTGGTGTAAGAAGCTCAACCAGGACAAGCCTCCCAGCACAAGATACCGTACAGAGATCGTACTCCAACAGACAGGTGGCCAAGGGGAAAAGAGTAGAAGGGCAGAACATCAGGTAGGTCCTGGGACCAGTAATTCACTAACCATCCCACCATTCACCTGGTCCACTGCCATTCCAGGACAGAGGAACAAGAGAACACATCTGGTTCTTTTCCCAGATGAACCCATTTCATTCCTTTTTTTTTTTTCCCCTATCAATCAAATTACACTCAAATAGCATTTCTGCTTTACCTGCATTTTGGTAGAAGGGAAAAAACCCACAGAATGTTTTGTTTTCCATCCACTGCTGTGTTTTCCCCAGTTAGGAAAAAAAAAAAATCCACCTTGAGAAAATAACACCTTGTTCCTGCACATATTGGCACTTGCACTGCTTCCGTGTCATGTTTGCTCTGTCAAAACAAGTTTTCCTCGCCCCTCAGGGTCAACCTAGCTTTTGAAAACCAAGCTGTCGTCTCCAGGCATCATCACTAGCAGTAGCCAGATAACAGACTACGAGTTCACATTCCAGAATGGTTATGACTAGTGATGAATGAGCCAGCTCAGAGACAGAAGGAATTTCCTACAGGTTACACTGACCTTCCAAGAAACTTGTTTGTCTGAGTTAGTGAAGGCAGCAAAGAGGACACATTAGTCCAAGGGGTTGAAGGAGGAAGAGAGAAAACCCTAATTACAACAGAGGAGAAGATGTACAGCACAAATCATTACTGTGCAGCAGATCTGCATCTGTTCCTAGAATGCTCCAGGTGCCTTGAAACAATATGAGACTAATGTGATCTTTCCTCTGTCAACAGAGGGAAAGAGAGGTAAATGTCGCAGAGGGAAATAGATGTAATGTAGTAGAGGGCAGGATGAGGAGAATGTATACTAAATAGTTTCATGGATTCATAGCTAAATATTTGGCCTAATCATCACAAAGATAAGACAAAACATCACAGTACTCAAATTGTGCCAGGCTTAGTGCACACTCTGCACTGTCATAATCCTATTGCTACATATAGACTTCCTTCCTACCTGAGGTAGGAAACAGACATTGGTGCATAGAGAAGGACAGACCCTATGGTTGTAGACCTTATTGCTCTCGACAACTACCTGAAAGCAGGTTGGAGTGAGGTGAAGGTTGGTCTCTTCTACAAGTGATAGGGAAAGAGGAAATGGCTTGAAATTGTGCCAGGCAGGTTTAGGCTGGATATTAAGAAAAAAATTCTTTACTGAAAGAACAGTCAGGCATTGAAACAGGCTGCCCAGGGAGGTGACAGATTCCACCATCCCTGAAGATGTTCAAGAAATGCGTGGCCATAGGACTCTGGGACATAGTTCAATGGCCACGGGTGTGCTGGGTTGATGGTTGGACTCAATGATCTCAGAGGTCTTTTCCAGCTGAAACAATTCTGTGATTCTATGATTCTATAGCTAGGTCAATTTCAGGCTTGGTTGGTTGTTTTGTTACCTTTAGTGTATTTGAATCACACAAGGCCAAACAAACACCAAAATCTATTCCAAATGTTGCATTTCAAACATTCTAGTCACACAGCACTTATTACAAGATTATAACTAATCCATCAATTGATAGTATCTGCATTCCCAGGATTTCAGCTGCAGCTCTGAACTGTTCAGCATATCTAATAAGCATTAATTCACCATTTATCACCAGCACTTGTACCCATCACATAAATATGAAGAATACAACCTTCCTCCATTAATCAGCCTGATCTATATTCTGTCAGTCCCCCATCCCTGCCCTACTCCAGACAGATCCAGTCTTTGAAGCCTGATGTGACTTTTAAGGTTCCTGAAAAGTACACAAAAGGCATTTTGGGATTTTTGCAGAGCTCTCCTGAGTGAGGTGGCCCTGAGAGAGAGAAGACCCTATAAAAGATATCACCTGAAGCTATAGTTGCTGCTGCAAACTCAGGATAAGATATTCAGAGGGTGTCAGTCTGCATAGTTTTACTAATCCTCCAGCAGCTAGCAGCCTGATCCTTCTCATTCATCAGCCCATTTATTTGAGACAATACTGGTGGTAGGAGGTGCTGAAGAATGAAAAGCTACCATTAGGACTTGTGAGTTTATAATGTTTAGTACAAACTGAGTTCTTGCCAAATTAAATTCACTTCTTTAACTGAGGACAGAAAAGGAGAATTCAGGAAATGTAAGCTGCTTTAGCCAGCTGCAGAAGCTGTATATAAGATTCTGAATTTAAAACTTCAGGGGCATTAAAAAGGAAAAAAACTTAAGAAAAATATTTTCACTTAGAAGTTCCATTTTCCCATCCTTTATGACTCAACAATTATAACTCCTTCTGAACCAGAAACATGCTGAGAAAAACATTTTGACTGTGCTATTTTAGGATCTCCTTCCACAGCAAGAAAGAGGGAGTGATAAAAACCCCTTGAACTTCAATAAATATCTCTGAGGGAAAGTTCAGATCTGTTCTCATTGTTTTCTGACCTGCTGCCTATAATGACTGGGTTTAGTTTCATAGGTTTTTTAAAACTAAATCCTTGTTTTCAATAAGGAAAAAAAAAAAAAAGGCAATATTAGAAATGAACAGATTTGTTGCCACAAACAAAGTTTGTCCTACAGTACAACACAGTGCCTAGAATTCCTGAACTTCTCCTTGGAATGAACAATGAACCACTTTTTAAAATACTAATGTGCATTTAATTAATATGTACTCAGGAAAGTTCATTAATAACAGCAGAGAGTTTTAATCACTTTTTAGCTTTTTGTTCCATGCTGAAGCACAGGCATTAAGCAATGTATCCTTTTACTGACTTACTGGTCAAGAAGAAGGAGCTAGTCTCTTTTCAGTGGTTCCCTGTGACCGGATGAGGAGCAAAGACACAAACTGGAACACAGGAAGTTCTACCTCAACATGAGGAAAAATGAGGGTGCTGGTGTCTTGGAGCAGGCTGCCCAGAGAGGTTGCAGCATCTCCTCTAAAGACTGCCAAAACCCACCTGAACACCTTCCTGTATGACCTGCCCTAGGTTATCTGGCTTTGGCAAGGGGGTTGGGCTTGATCTCCAGAGGTCCCTTTCAACCCCTACCATTCTACAATGTTACGATCTTCACCCCAGGCTTGCCACCAGGGTAGCTACTGTGCTGCTCTTGATCCAAAGACACACAAAGAACTCCACTGCACAGAGTGACCATCTTGTATTAGGTTCCTCACAGAGCAAGAGGAACGAAGGCATGAGCTATGACTGTGCTTGTTTTGCTTTTCTTTAATTTACACTTCACCACCTGGTCAACAAACATCCTCTGAAGGATCCCTGCACCCAAGTGAAAGGTTCATTTCAAGTCCTGCTGAATAAGGAATACACAGATTGAGAATCTTACACTTAGCCCCTGCTCAAAGAGGAGGAAGCATCAGCTTTTGAAGAAGGATTGATGTTTTGACCCTGAAGCAGCCACAGCACTTCAGGGAGCCCTGATTTGAGTCCCTGTGTGCAACAAACACCAAATATAGCCATCTATTAGTGACATTGAGACAGGTTGTAAAAAATGAAAATCTAAAATCATGACCCAAAGTGAGAAAACAGCAAGGATGAAAGGCCAGGATGTTGTCCTTACCCCCAAAAGTCACACTGCAGCACAGCATTCAGGTCAGCAATGTTAACATCAATTTTTTGAGTGCTGTAACTATTTCCACTCCTCTTAACCCTCGAAGCTTCTCCCCCCTCCCCGCACACTACATCACGTCATATGACTAATGAGTTTGACCCTTCTTCAACCCCTATCTGCAATCTCTCATGGCTCCGTCACTGTTTGCTTCCTGCCTTTATTAAATCAGATGGGCTGTGTGTGCTCCAGTCCCAGAGCCAGAAGAACACAGAGAGACAGAGAAATAAGGGCCATCCTCCCCAAGCCTCCAGGGCTGTGTGTCTTGTTTCCTCACTATATTGCTTCATGGATGTGCCACTCCATCATTTTTTCTCACTCACATGATAAAATCACTGCTTCTTCCTCCTAGAAGGAGGAGAGAAATCCAGGCCTCTTCATAATGTCATTGCACACTGCAGGACTGCACCATGGGGTTTCCGTGGTATTTATTCTTCTTCTGCCTTATTTCACAAGGATAATTCCTTCAGCTTCTGTCCCTTTCCCCACTCCTCATTTCTCTCTTTCTTCCTCTTTCATTTCCATCAGCCTGTACCTCTTTATCCCTTCTCCCTGCTAACCCACTCTGACCATTTGGCACACCCTTAAAGTCAGCAACCCATCTTTCAAAGGGAGATGATTAGCCAGCCTCTGGCCACTGGAATATTTCTGACATTTTCACTCTTTTGTGGGACCTTATTTCATAGAATCATAGAATCATAGAATCAGTCAGGGTTGGAAGGGACCACAAGGATCATCTAGTTCCAACCTCCCTGCCATGGGCAGGGACACCTCACACTAGAATCATAGAATTGTTTCAATTGGAAAAGACCTCTAAGACTAC
Source organism: Indicator indicator (assembly GCF_027791375.1). Taxonomy (NCBI): domain Eukaryota; kingdom Metazoa; phylum Chordata; class Aves; order Piciformes; family Indicatoridae; genus Indicator; species Indicator indicator. The sequence continues at coordinate 13,970,407 of NC_072035.1, forward strand.
TGATTCCAACCATTAACCCAACACCACCATGCCCACTAAAACACGACCCAATGTGCCATGTCAGCACATTTATTGAACACCTTCAGAGACAGTGGCATTAACACCTCCCTGGGTAGCCTGTTCCGATGTCTGACCATTCTTTCCCTGTGTTGAATTGGTTCATTCTGCTTTCTCACTTGTGTTTGGTTGGGACTGAGAAAGATTGGTAGAAAAAAAATCAGGCTAAACATTGCTTTTGGAAATTACTAGTTCTTTCAAAGAGAAAGATTCATCAGAGATGGGTTAGTCTACCCCATTTTTTATGTAGGCATTGAGATCTCTTTGAGCCATGGGAGACCAGCCAACCCAGCCTTCTGCAGAAATGAAGGCATGAAGATTTCCAGTCCTGGTCTGACAGGAAGCCCATCAGTTGGACTGCCACTGATGATGGTCTCAGTACCTGTTAGTGAAGGTTTTCAAAATCCAGATATTTCATTTCTTAGCTGAACAAAATCCAATGTAAAAATATCAACACACTTCACAGAGATACTTCCTTCTGCACAGCCCAAACACAGGCAGCCCAGTGTTAACGATGCTGATGGTATTACAGCCCAGGTCCATCATGCACCTGAGGACAGCGTTCACCTCTTACCGGTCCTGACAATAACTGACAGTTAAACATAGATAAGTGAGAGATTTGTGTCATCCATTATAGTAAGTGGGACTTGAAAGTAGATCCTGGAATTGAATTCCACACTTTGTGGGGTGGCGGATGTATAAATACTGCATGGAAGATCAATAAATGATTACTAGCTCTGTTAACAAGTGGCTAATGTCTCGTTACAGACTTTTATAGAGTCCAGTTGGTCAATAGGTTGCATTTAACCATGACTTATGATTACCTATATCACATAATAACCATGCCTGTAATATGCTTACACAGTCTATTCATCATGCATTAATCCTTTTAAATTTATTTATGAATATACTCTTACTGTAATGTTTCACCAAATGGAGTATTAACAGCTGCCAAAAGAAGAAGAGCTCTGCATTTTGCAGCCATGTTTTACCTAGCCCAAGGAACAGATTTTGAAGCAAAGGCTCGGTTCAAACCTACTCATACTGGTTAGATCCGAAGCATTAGTTCAGACTGAGATAGTCAAAGACTCCCCAAAATCATCTGGACTGAACACAGATCAGCCACCTCAGAGGATGACAACAACACTGAGGTGTTTCTGGGGAAAACCCACAGACCTCAAAGGAATAAACAGAGCCACAGACTCCAACGATAAAAGCAGTAGAAGCTACTGCAAACTGTTTAATCTCTTTGGACTGCAAGCTCTGCCTGGGAAGCCCTTCACTGTTGCCTTTCTTGCAGAAACTAAAATTCCCTGCCCATGGCAGTGGGTTGGAACTGAATGATCTTTGAGGTCCCTTCCAACCAAAGTCATTCTCTGATGGGCTGGAGAACCTCCCCTATGGGGATAGGCTGCAAGAGTTGGGGTTGTTTTGCCTGGAGAAGAGAAGGCTCCAGGAAAGCCTTCCAGTACTTGAAGTGGGGCTACAAGAAAGCTGGGGAGGGACTTTTTACAGTGATAGGATAAGGGGGAATGGATTGAAGCTGGAAGAGCAGAGATTTAAACTGGAGATTAGGAAGAAATTCTTTACAATGAGGATGGTGAGACACTGGAACAGGCTGCCCAAGGAGCTTTTGGATGCCTTCCTGGAGCTGTTCAAGGCCAGGTTAGGTGGGACCTTGAGAAACCCGGGCTAGTGGGAGGCATCCTTGCCCATGGCAGAGGGCTGGAACTGGCTGATCTTTAAGGCCCCTTCCAACCCGAACCATTCTATGGTAAGTGCATCCCCTTAAAGCCAGAAGCCATGCAGCACATATCATTCATATCATGCACCTGTGGCACTGCAGGGACAGGCAGCCCCTAGACTGCACATCTGGCAAGTACAGCCTTCTACATACAAAATATATCCTTGCTTTATGAGCTCCTGTTTGTACTTGTGGATTCACTCTTACATTTTTCAGCTATAATGACTGGACTACTGGACTACTTAATCCCACTAACACAGACAAACCAGAACAGGTTCAAAACCTCAGCAATTTAGGAGCCTCCACACCCTTCAGACAGCGAAGGCATTAAAACACAAGCCCTGATGATCTGCTTTCTTCCCTTCATACTGCCAGAGCAGTGAATGCAAATATCAGCTATAGCACAGATAATTGTGGGGAGTGTGAAGTTTTGCCTATCATCTTAAAAAAAACCCTCAAACCTTGAAAGGGTATTTCAGAAATTCTTAATGGGATTTTCCCACCAGTAAATCCAGTGCTCAATGCTACATTTTAATAAGGGCAGAATCAAAATCTCATTTATGGACTAAGAAGGTTGTACTGAGGGTAACATGAGGGGAGGCTTTGCCAGAGAAAACAGAAGACTCAGTAAGAGAGGGGCTCAAGAGTATTAGTAGGAAAAGTTGTGAGCTGCCTACAGACTTTTTCTCCTCTGGTATCAGAGTGTAAGAAAAGCCCCTGTGGTTGATTCATTACACCATTTCATTTCTTCATATATAATTTACATGCAATGTAAATATGGTAAATTATTATTTCTGGATTGCATTCTTGGGCCCTGATCCAAAGCCCACTGAAGCTGAGAGAAAGCCTTCTAGGTTGCAAAAAATCAGACATTATTGAGAAACAGGCCTATTATACACCAACCCTCGTTACAAAGGAGTTTATACCCCAGCAAGGGTTAAAGACTCAGGCTCCAGCTCAGCAAAATGTTAAGTACATGCTTAACTTTAGGTTGCACTCAAATCCCAAGTGGATCTAAAGCACATGCTTAATTGTTTTGTTGAATCAAAGCAAGTACAGATTTTTATCTGACTTTAACTACAGCTGTAATCTGGACTACCAGGTGGCTGATACCACAATGAACTTTCCTGAAGATCTTCAGAACTTTCTTATTCTGGATCCATCCAGCCACAAAACCCCAGAAGGAATAATCACCATGACAAGAACAGTTTTTCATGGTCAGGGAAAAAAAAAAAAAAAAACCTAGTTCTGTATCAGTTTAGTTCTTAGTTGAAGCCTTGCATCTGTTTTTATCTTACATCAGCTTCTTTGTCCATCACTGCTGTTTTGATTTTCTCATCTCGCTGCTCCAAGAGCTCAATGGGCAAATCCTTCTACCTCAGGAGCAGAAAAAACTCCTTATTTGGGTGGCAAAGCAAAGCCAATTATCTGAGATCTCCGTGCCTTCTGATCCCAATAATCCAGTGCTGGAAAAAGATGACCTCAAAGGTCTCTTCCATTAGAATCTTACAGACTTAACAGTTCTTCTGGATAAAAATCAGTAATTCAGATGCTGTGTATGGCCTCACCCCTCCCTCCTTTGACTTTGTCTTGCCCCAAGGTGGGAGAATATCTTCATGGATGAAGGAACTGCCTTCCCCTTCCTACTTCAGTCTGATATATCCAGTTCATCAATGATACCAGTCTCTTCAGACTTGAACTTAAAGGCAACTCCACAACCTTTCATCCTCTCAATGCTTTTTGTCAGCTGACAAAAAACAATTAGTCTTGTTCCAGAGGTTAGCACCTAGAAGTCTGGCAAGTTTTACTCTGGCCAAACCAGTTGCTGCTCAAGTTACTGTGCAAGTATAAACAGGCTGGCCTGCTCCAACATTGTGGGTTTATTATTTATTTTTTTTTTACTGGTCTTTTAAAAAAATCTATTTTAAAACTCACAACCCTGGTCCCAGAAACTTTTAATATTTTGCCTGGGATCACACAGAAAGCCTGTGGCAAGGACTTGGTCATAAACCCACCATTTCCTAGGTTTGCAGCCCATCCAGCTCTGCCATATTCCTTGCTTTTAAACTATTCCTAACAGGACCTCCTCAGAAGGACAGGCATATCTCTTGTAGCTCAAGAGTTCCAACCCCCCCCCCCCCTTGTTATTTCTCCCTGTGGTGCTCTCAGAGCAGTTTTAAGATTTTCTCCCTGTTGCCTTGTGTGTGAACAGCAACTCTGCAAAGTAAGAATGACTGCAAATAAAGGAAGCAACTTCACATTTCATGTGTGAGGAAAAGAATTTCATCACAGGCTCCTTGCTCAGGCCTCCCTGTCACCTTGTGAACACACAGATTTGAAAGTGCACACACAGTACCATAAGCTTTCAGCACTCTTCAGATGGCCATGGCTGCTGCTGCTTCAGGGAATCTCTAGAGAAATAATGGAGAGCTGTATGGTGATTCATTAATGTCACCAGGAACCAGGAGAGATTGCAGAGGAGAATTCAGACATAGAAAACCAGAGATACAACTCTGAGGTGTGTGCTGGAGGTCTTTCAAGGTTACCACGTGCCACTGGATTAATCCCAACAGTCTTAAGGCAGAGGTGAGAAATGTTCAAATTATTTGATTACCTTCAAAAGGAAAGATTTTTACACCTTTTTATGCCTTTTGGCATCCCTACTCTGTCCCAAGCCAAGAAGAACTAGAAAAGACAGAGGAAAGCCAACTCCATACCTCTGACCACTACATTCCAAGAAGTGTTGTAATCTTGTCTCACTTGAAGTGAGCCAATTTTGAGAAAGAAAAATCTGTGCCAGTGTTACAATAATTGCCTGTCAGGAGCCTCTTTATTGAAAAGAATATTTTTTTCTTTTAAGTGGAAACTGGGACAGCCAAGGAGAAATATCAAAGCTGCATTTTGTACCACTGAAGCAGGCAGCAGCTCATTCCCTCTCAGTTTATCATTTTCTTAAACAGCCTCTCAGAACCACATTGTGGCTGTCAGTGGTTGCCCACAGAGAACGATTTGTACTGACCCACTTCAGATGACCAGAAGTCAGAATTTGCCATGAGACAGCAGAAGTGTGTCCTAAGTATTTCCAGTGAACTTAACTTCTCCCTTTTTGCCTAAATGAAAGAGTAGCAGAAGATATCTCAGGTGCCAGAGACTCCTGTTGGCACTCCATGGGGAGCAACCCTTGGGGATGGGCAAAGCCTCTACAACCTCAAATCCCAGGATGCCACAGTCAGAATGATTCTCCCTCCCAGCATCCCCACAGAACTGGGAGTCTGGAAGTCCCAGACATAGGATTAAAGCTCCTCTTTAAATTTCTCTCTGTTATGGAGCAATCAGGGACTTCAAGGGCTCTAAATTTCCACTGGTTCCAGTGGCAGCTTTTGGTTAAGAAATTTGAAAGCAGCAGCAGCACCTATGCAGTTCAATCTACTTCCAAAGCTTTGCTCTGCAATAAACCCACCCAATTCTACCTTCCCCAGCCATTGTTTTTGCTCTGGCTGCCACACAGCAACCAGAGGACAGAACAATGGGTATGATGGGTATTGCCATTCCACAAAACCAGATGATAATGCACCATCTCTTGAGGTGCAAGAAGCTCACACTAACAAATCAGGGAAATTAAAGACAGAGGATTGTGTAGGTGCATGGTTTATATCCCACAATACCTCTACAAAGAAAGCTTTTGTGCTGTCACTTCCTAGCACCCCAAGAGAGATGATTGCTTCATGACTCCCTTTGTGCCTTCAGGTGAGGATGGCTGAGTGAGGTGTTGTGTGGGCCACTGGAAGAGCAAGTGTTGTGTCAAGGGCTGCAGATAAAAGCAGCCAGCCCCCAAGAAGCAGCTGTTTTGCTGTGATGCTCTCAAGCAGCAGCAGGAATCACACATCAGAGGGCAGAATTCAAGGAGTTTCCAACCTGAACAACTACCTCACACTTGCAGAGAATGATCATAGGCTCATTAAAGTTGGAAAAGATCTCTAAGATCAAGTCCAACCATTAACCCAACATCACCGTGGCCATTAAACCACGTGCCAAAGTGTCATGTCCATGTGTTTCTTGACATCTCCAGGGACTGTGACTCCACCACCTCCTTGGGCAGCCTGTTCCAAAGCCTGACCACTGTTGCAGCAAAGAAACTTTTCCTGATATCCAATGCAATGTAATGCACTGCTTTACTGCCATATTTTAAACTCATCTCTCTATAGTGTAATTAATGGTCCATCTGAATGTGCGTTTTAATTCTAAAGAATGCTGATCAATTTCTCCAGGTTGCAATTCTCACACCTTGTTCCATGAAGCAATGTCCTGCTACAAATGTAGTATTTTATGTAGCAGACCATTTTTTTTACTAGTGAACCAAAACCCAACACAAGGTAAAGCAGGAGCCTACAAAGGCTTAGTCCAGGAATTGTTATTTAATGCTTAGTCCAGGAATTGTTATTTAATGAGCACTGCATAACCTGTGGTTTCTTGGAAGAAAAGAAATTACATCTTTCTTTAGGATAAAATATGAAGAGCATGAAAATGAGTGGATTACTGAAAACAGCAAAAATCATCTGAAAACATGGAGAACTGGGAACACTCAACCTAAAAATTTAGGAGCCTGGCAAAGCTCCTTCCAAACCCACTTTTTTCAGCTGCTCCTCCCTGGCCAGCTCTCCAACACAAGTCACAAGAAAGTGGTTTTCAAGATAATGCTCTTCAAGAAAATGCTCTGACAAGGCCATGCTGGGCTGATACCGTGTCTGGGTACCATTCTGGCCACCAAAACAGGTTGTTGCAAGCAGTGAGTGCAGGGTGAGTGCATACCTGCTGCTTCTCACTGGTCCTCTTGATCTCAACAAGAACAGCTTTTAAATCTCTCCAGAAAACCTTTGTAGTCCATAAGCAGCTGAGCTGTCATACAGCCTGTTGTGCAAGACAATAAACCAGGTGGTTATTTGTGGGTATTTCATGGTTCCAAGTTCTTCCTCCAGTGGCACAGAGGCTGTTCACCTCTGAGAGGATCCTGTGTGAGAACCTTGTACTTAAACACCCAGACTCTAACTCATACTGGCACTCTGTTACGCACTTGGCTCACATCGTGCCTGCTGGCCGCAGAGACATGCCAGCTGGGTGGGAAATCGCAGTGCACTTCTCTCATGCCAGCTTTTAGGTGTTGCAGACTTACTCATCCTCGTACCATCAAGCTGACACGTTCTTGATTAGCCCAGACTAGAGCTGGCATGGCTTGGGGAAAAGCATTACTGGTCAGCTCCAGTTGACTCATTCCCAGTGGTTATGCAGTCAACAGAACTGACATCCAGACATCCTACACAGAGATTAAACTTTGCTTTACCTCTATTGGAGCAAAACTGGTTTCTCACCCCTGTAATTACATACACTACAGTGATCCTTTCATAATTCTGGAAGACTTGGGTTCTTATGTCACATATTTTAGCAGCTATCCTGTTGTGGGAGACTCTCATTTTCCTTCAACATCCTGGCTCCTTAACAAGTGCCTACACACACAGCATTATCTCTAGACTCTCCATTCTCAAGTACAGGTCTCTCAAGTTTATTCCTCCCTTTTATAGGTCACAGAAGTGTTTGTCCCTTTAAAATCCCCATGGGTACATTACCTGAGGACATTCCCAAAAGGTATCCAGACTTCAGTGGACACTTGAAGGTCACTTGGGCTTCTGGATGCCTTTTGGCGATACCAGTCTTACACTAGTTGTATCTTCAGTGCTGCACTAGAAAAAGTCAGAGAACCTGATCTCTGAGAAAGGTGCCAATTTTTCTGTACCTGATTGTTAACAGCTAACTAGTGAACAAGCAAGCACATGTAGATATCTCCACTCATCTTGCCCAAAGAGGAAACAAATGCCCAAACCATCCTCATGCAAACCTCCTCATCTGCCAGCTGAGACAGCAGAGAAACAAAGAGAAGTTAGAGTCGATGCTGACACAGCAAGATCAATTCAATGTCTGTGGAATCAAAACCTGGTTTAAATATAAGTGCTCAAGAATACCAACTGAAGTTATTGGAAGAAAGGCAGGCTTATTGTGTATGGCTTGTAGAACTTCATGATGGTGAATTGATATGCAGTATGCATCTGCTTAAAGTGAAATGAATGCCACTTACTGTTTTCTAGAAGGAAGGAGTGCAAGTTCAAAGTCCAGTTTATAATGAAGCATCCCCTAAGTGAAAGCAAACAGCTGAGCTGGGGGTCAAATTCAAAAGAACTTTCCCAACACTAACTAAGGCTTCAAAAATCTCATAGTTCAGGGCTATGAGGGACTTTCAGTTTGACCTCCAAAAATACTTTTTCAGCTGAATCTCCCAGTTCAAACACCCCTTTGCACACCTACCTTATAGCAGTCTCCCACCAAAACAAAGTGAGACTAGCAGAGCAAGTATAATCCTACCATATAAAAGTATAAGGCCACAGGATTTGTTACACATACATGCTTCCCAGTCCCGTGAAGTTGCCTGCATGCCAGCTGTGCTTCAGGCACTCTTTCACATGAGCAACATTTGAGACAGAAAACAAAGCTGAAGGCATGAGAAAGACCACAGAGTTTCTAAACAGTTTGCTCTTTGGGGCCATTCTTCATGCTCAGGGCTAAAACACCTTTACAATCCTGTAGCTCTTAAGTGTCTGACATTTTGCTAACAGTTTTCTCTTTTGGGTGCAGTAAAGCTCCCAAGTAGTGCAGTAAAGAACCCAAGTTAAATATGCAACATAATGCCTCATCATGCAGCCAGAATTTCCTGCCACAAGGGAAAGAGCATGCAAGGTGCAAAGAAGAAGAGGTGCCTCTAACATTCACTGCATCCATTTGCCCAGAAGGAATTTGAAGACAGAAGCCCCCAGACAGTATCTTCTCTATTCTGTACATCTGGGGGTAGAACTTGAGCTAAGAAATCAATTTATCTGTAGACAGATAATTACAAAATTCTTCATTCAGTGGAATTCGTGCACTTCCATCTAGAGCATCTGGCTCTGGTTTCATTTGCAGAGGCCACTGATTGAATCCAATACAGTGATTCCCATGTAAATAGCAATCATCTTCTGACATTGCCATTGTCAGGTGGGAGGAAAAAGGAAGAACAGACAGGAGAAGCCAAATGATTCAATTTCATAGAATCATAGAATGGTTTAGGTTGGAAGAGACCTTAAAGATCATCTAGCTCCAACCCACCTGCCATGGGCAGGGACACCTTCCACTAGACCAGGTTGCTCATGGCCTCATCCAACCTGGCCTTGAGCACCTCCAGGGAGAGGGCATCCACAACCTCCCTGGGCAACCTGTTCCAGGGTCTCACCACTCTCAACAGAATGAATTTCTTTTTCTAATATCCAGTCTAAATCTCCCTTCTTCTAGCTTCAATCTATTCCCCCTCATCCTATCACTACAAGCCCTTGTAAAAGGCTTTTCTGTAGCCCACTTCAGGTACTGGAAGGACACTGTAATGTCTCCCCAATGTCCATATCACCAACAAAGATGTTTACATTGGTCCCACTAGCGACCACTGAGAGATGCCACTCACCACTGGTTTTCATCTGGACATTCATCTGAGTGCAATCATCCAGCCAATTCCTTATCCAGTGAGGAGCCAACAATTTCAGTTGCTTGGTTCTGGATACATCAGAGCATGAAACCCAGTGTAAAAAATGGACACAGTCAGACTCTCCAGCTCACAGACAATGGATCACAAAGAAAAATAAATGACTCGTCTGCACAACAAGTTAATACCAAAGCAAAACCCAGGATCGATAGCTCCAACGCCCAATACTGCCTGAACTGAGAGACCAAAAAGCAATTCAAGGTTAAAAACTATCACTCTGAACTATATCCAGAATTGAAAGATGGAGTCAGACTATTGAATCAGCTACGAGTCAGATTCTTAAAGCACTCAAAATCCATCAAATCAGCACCAGATTTCAAAGAACTTAACATCTATTGAATCTCTTAAAGAAGGGCAGGTTTCCAAGAGGTCAGATGCTGGTGAACCAAGCAATCAAAGTCCATTCACTTATTCAGATGGCTAAACACAAACAAGGACTTCTAAAAAGATCCCACTCCCAGGAGCAGCAGTCTTGAGGAGACACAAAAGAAATAACCCAGTCGGTGACAAGAATCTCATCAATGCAACAATGGGATTAACCAAAGGAGTCCAGAAATAAGGCTCAGTAAACTACACCAAATGAAAGATGTTATCCCTCACACCAGTTCTGAATTCTTTATCTGGTACTCCTGAAAACACAGCCACACAGTCTCTGGCCTCAGCTCTAGATGCTCACCTGTTGTCTTCCTCCAGTTTTTGGTTTTTAACTTTTAAACTCCTAACATGCCTGAAATATCTAGTCAAGGCCAGAGAACTTCTGGTATACTTCATAAGCCAAAGAACCTGTATTTAATAGAATATTATTTCCAAGAGTTTACTGAGTTTTATATGAACAGGTAATATTTAAAGTAATAGCAGCTTCCTGTTATTATCATAGAATCAAAGAATCATAAAATCATAGAACTGTTTCATTTTGGAAAATACCTCTGAGATATTTGAGTCCAGCCTCCAACCTAAGACCATCATGATCATTAACCCCTGTCCCAGAGTGCCACATCCACTAGTTGAATATCTCTGTAGGAGAAGAAAAAGAAACATTTCAAGTAACACTGAATGACCAAAGCAACATGTAGAGCCATGCAAGAGGGAAAGTTCCTGGGGTTACTAAAAGCAGAAAGCCAAAAGGGCTTTATAATACCCCAGCTAACTCTTGGAGGAACAATTTGGTTGCCAGACCAGACTGACAGCAGCAGCAAAGACCTTGGCAGATGAAACTGTGACACAATCCAGTGACAGTGAACAAAATGAAAGGAAGCATCCTGACAGGTGTAACTACTGAGGAACTAAAGTTAGAAAAAGCAAGGAGTTTTTGTCAGTTCTCCGTAGCTGAGTAAAGCAACTGATGCCAATGGTTACATGAAAGCAACTGAACTTAGAACAGATGCCCTGTCCCCAAAAGACTTACTCCTCTGAGGCACTAGATTTGGAAGAGTCTCCTTGTCTATCATTGAACACTAGTAACCTGAAGCCTGTGAGTCAGGTATGGACCTTTCCAACTATAGAGAAGGTCAAAGGGCCAAAGACCTTTGGGCATGACAGTTGAAGGTCTGAAGTTAAAATGAACCTATCTTCCCACAGCACAGGACTTTCAGGCCTGTTTAAATGAATCAGGTGGAGAAACTCTCTGTAGTCAATCATCCTTATGTTTGTAAATGCTTTGGCTTTGCCATTACTCACCTGACTCCAGTGCTTTGTGCTCTCCCCAATACATCAATAAATAAACCCAGGTCATGGACAGATGGGTGTTATAATGTTTCCCCAAATATTAGTGATTTATTCCCAGTCTCTGAGATATTATTTTAATATATCTTACTTTGTCAATATAATTGTGATGGAATGCCCCTTCAGGTGAGTTGTAAAGATGAAAAGAAAAGCACCTCTGTTCAAAGCAGCAAAGAAACGAGGAAAAGCAAACAAGCAAGATGTATTAGATAGTGCCTTATAACCACCTGTGTTTCAACAGTAATTAAATGGATGTAGACACAACGTCTATCAGGTCCAGTTTAGATCTTTATGGCTCTCCCACCACACATCTCTGACACAGTGAACAGCCATGGCAAGTAATGCAGAATAATAGAGACTGGTGTACGCCTGTGTGTGAAATCAATTCTAGACTAATAAAACTACTTGTCTCACAAATTTTAGAGCAATAGGTAGGTACCTGGAAATATCCTCTGGAAACTGAAGTCTTCCTGTACACTTCAGCTCAAAGGTGAAACGGAATCACCTTGACACCACAAACAATAATAATAAGAAGAATAATAAAAAAAAAAATCACACCAAAACCCCTAGAGAAATAGTGATACAGTTTTACCATTGGAAAGATCAATGTAAAGAAATGCAAAGATCAATGGAAGGAAACACAAATATTAATATCAACTGCAACTTTCATTCTTTTCTACAGTGTGTAGTCTTACACATTCCTGCACTTGCTACCAAGCAAGGGACTTAATATTCTCCACATGAAAAGATGTTTATCAGAAGACAGATATGACATGCAGCCAGCCCGAGTAAAGATCATGGATCATAATTTGTATTTTTTGACATTTTGTGCAGCTTTGATGTTAAATTAATCTTGTTTTATTGCATTTAACTGAGCAGTAGTTGGAGCTGACAGCCAAGTTGCTACCACCATCAGAGCTCTGGGAACTGAATTTCTTTTCTCTTCATTTAAGCCAACCTTCTACAAGCTTCATTGATTTTGGTAGAAGAACTACCAGATCATACCTCCATGATGACAGGAAATGAGGCCCGAAGTCTTTCAGAGAGCCTTTCACCAACTGACAGATAACTCATTTCAAGTGTGCTCTGTGAGAAGCAGATTAAATACCTTAAAGCATCTTGGCTTCTCCTGGGGGCTCTCCCAGCTCCAAACCCTAGGCACTATCCTAGCATCTCTGGATCCAAGTAATGGTCATCAAAGTCAACTGCATCTTAGAAGAAGAAAACCTCAACTGCCTGTTTCTGCAAATTCAGCCTCTAAATTTACCTACCCCAGAGTGTCAGGCTGGATTACCCACGGCAGCCCAAGACTAACACTCTCTCACAAAGCCTCATTATAATTTGATTCTTCTTTTAGTAGATTGCTAACGGACAAGGATACGCAGGAAAGGAGAAGAATAAGAGTATAAAATGTAAATGCAGATATATATTTCTTCTCTGGCTTCCTCCCTCTCTGTTTTACTGTGCATAAACACAGCCTTTCTCTATATAAATATATAACTCTGCATCTCTGTGTACTGCAGCCCAGGGCTAATGTTGAGCTGACAATAGTGGCACTAATGCTAATGAATTCTGATTATTCGGATCGGTCATTAAACTAATAAGCCCATCTCCAAATTAGCGTGGCTGCTTCAGCCAGTGAAAATTTAATCAAATCTGCTTCATTATTTCAGACGTGGTGCACTTGGCGAAAGTGACTGCAGGAAAGGAGAATGGGACCCTCATCTGATAATTTTATCACTTGACTGCCAGACCATGAAAAAATCGGTGTGATGAATTTTTTTTTCCTCTGGGGGGCGAGGGCGTGGAGCAGAGGGTGTGTGCGTGCATGTGTGTGCTGCTCAAGCTTTCTCTCATGGTCCCTCCAAATCAAACCAAACCCATCCTCCCTTCCTCTGCCCTGTAACTGTTTTGTTTTTTCCACATTTTCCCCACCCCCTTCAACATCTTTGCTCCCTTCTCTTCCTTCCCCCAGGTCCTACTCTGCCCCCATCTCATAGCCTTTGCACGCATGACCAAGGAACAGCTTTCAGCATCCAAGACAGAGGTCGACGAGACTTTTGTGAGCTATACAGCAATACACTCTCTGTCTTCTCCAACTCCAGCCTCCTGACACCTTGCTTTGCCCTCTTTTGCCTCCTCACCCTTAAGTTTTCCTCTTCATTTCTGAAGATAACCAAAGCAGCAAACATATCCCTTAGCAAAAAAATGTATCCTTTTTTTGTTTTGTTTCCCTTCCTTGTTTTTACTCAGATTGTTAGCATTTGAAATTTGACTGGGAACATAGGTCCTGTGACTACACACAGGTCTGTGTTCACAAGCATGGGGCACACATAATAAGCAAATTGTGGACACATGATCCCCCTACCAAAGGCCTAAGCATGCACTTAAATGCAAACTCAAACTCACAGTTGTATTTTGTAGTACTCTTGCACCCAGGTACAAGTTAGAAGCACATTTATTGATTTCAGTGGCAATGCTGCAAATAAACCACAGTGTCTCTTCAGCTACAATTTCTTGCCCACTCCTTCTTCCACCTCCAAGTCCACCACTACACCTCTAAGAATGTAGGCAAGCCTTCAACCTTTACAGAAGTCTATACCACCCACACATGTCTGTAAGGCAAAAAGACTCATTAGTTCCTCCAGTTACTAGAGCTAAAGAAAACATTACAGTATTCTCCAAATCAGCTATGGATAGAAAAAAAAAATACTCCAAAGCTAGAAGGTAAATAAATGATCAGGACTCACAAATTCATGAGCCTCAGCAATATACAGCCATGCTCAATACTCTTCTTTCAGTAACTGTTTAGAAAGCCAAATCTCACGCTCCTTCTGGTACTGATGGACCTGCTAGAAATTAAATAGAGGAACACATCTTGTCAGAACAGAAGTAATGAAGCATTGGCCATCCCAATAGCCAAGAATAGGATAGAAACCATTGTGAAGTCCTGCCTCCACCAGTAATAAGCCACTATCCAAAATGAAGGAACACCCATGAAAGAAGTACAGCCATTTCAAACAGCATTAGCCATTCCTGGTACAGCACACAGCAGATTTAGCAGGACTTCATTTGCAATGGTGTTGAAGGCACCTGGAGACAGACCTAGGTATTCAGACTTCAATTTCTAGCACAAATTTCTTCTCCAAAGCTGGGATTCATCTCCCATCACTATTAGCTTTCGAGATCTAAACCAGTCACCTGGATTCCCTTTATCTGCAAAAGGCAACACAGGTGCTTCCAAAGGGCTGCTCCTGGGTTTCAATCACACATCTTACATTTCAAGACAGGAGGAATATTCCTTAGAGAACTGCTTGGTTTTCTTCACTATTGGAAACACAGACAGTTCAAGTTGACTTGACAAATGTTATTAGTCAAAAATCAGTTGAGTTCTGGACCAAGTTAAACATTCTGCATGATATATCCTAGCCTGACAAGGTTTATGAAGATGTGAAGCACCTAGGTGCACAAGATTGATCTGCCGCAGAAATACTTATAACTGAAATCAGACACTGAAGATAAAGTTGACTGGCAGCCAACCAGGCTGTCAACAGCATCAACTACCACTATACAGATGCCTTCTTAAGAAAGGTACCAGAATGATATTCTGCCATCAAGCATATGAGTTCTAAATGCTCACAGGAAAGGCTATGGATCTAATGCCATCAGCTCAGTGAGGCAAACAAAGCATCTGCCCTCTTAGATGAATCCCAGCCTGTTTGCTGCTTTATACGTATCGAGCTTCAGCATTACATTTTCCATGTGATAAGTACTTTTCCTCTGCGCCTTTCTGTCACCTACTACTTCCACATCCTATCTACTCATCTCTTCTTATGCAAAACACAGCCTATGGTTCTCCTCAGAGAGATATATCCCATCTAAATGCTCTTTGATTTTGCACAGAGGGTTCCACACAAACTGGCCTTACTACACCTAACGAGAGCTCTCAAACAGAACCTCAGTGCAATCTCCTTCCTCCAACCTTGCTTAGACTATTAGGTGATTCAGGGTGATTCTGCACCTCCTTCTTGCTGCCCTGGTAAGCCTTCAGAGCTCATTTATTCAGTAAGACACTTTGATCTAATTTGAGATTTGAAGAACTGAAAGCTAAACGACAATTAGTCTAAGGCTGTATAGGACAGTAGCTAGGAAAGGAGCTGTGAGCTCCTGATAGAGGTGGCTATTAGAGAGCTCCTCATTTCAAGCTGCAGGGTGATTACACTCACAGAGGGGTCTTTCTTGCTGGGCCACATAAGAAAGCAGAAGGGGGTAGCAGTGACAGCTACACATGTCAAGTCCCCATTACAAAGAGGATATGACCATCATGGGAAGCAATGCAATGCAATGGGAAGCAATTCCACATTCACACCTGAATGTGGAAACCATAACAGCATTGCCTATTCATGCTCTGCTCCCCAGAGAAGAAAGCCAAGCAAGCTCAAAAGCACATAGCTGCAAAACACAACTCCAAAGTTATGGAGAAAATATTCTTATGGGGAAAAAAAGAGCTAGGAAAAAGGTGAGTGAGCAGCTCACAGAACAGAACAAGGAGCCAGGCTCTGCTGCTTGCTTTTATGAGGTTCATCAGCATGTTTGTGACATAGCAAAATGCACTCCTGTGCAATGGTACTGAGTGGATGTACACTAGGCTGGACTACTACCAAAAACCCAGGTAATGTGTAAAGCTCTCAACATCACACAGTAGTATTTGAGAAAGTCCAAGATGTAGGAAAAATAATGTAAAGAACATTTTCGGTACCAAATGCTAATAGCAATGACAATCTATCATTCAGGAAGATCTCTTTTGTGTCACCACAGTCTTTCCAAGACCTTATCAATTCCAACCTCCAAAAAAAATTAGAAGAGCATAAACTTGGATCTAGAGCTCACTAAATGTAATGAACTTGGAATAAGAATGACTGCCTTCATTTTTCAGTGACCATGGTACTCAGCAATATGTAGAAGATGTAACACAGTCTCAGACATCAGAGGAATCAAAGAAAAGAACACAAAATTAAGCTCAAGAACTGCAAAGCAGCCTTGCTCAGGTGGGGAGACTGGCTGCATCTCAGTCATACTTCCTACTTCTACCTTTTTGTGAGAGACATCACAGAAAAGGAGCCAGAAAGCACTTCTAAAGCCATGAACATGAATGGCTTTCAGAAAAACATTTCCCCAAGAAGGCTGCCTGACCCCACTACCCCTTCAAATCAACACAGCAGAAACAATTCAGCTTCTCTTTTTGCCCAGGAATTAGTGACAGTCAAGATAAAGGTAAGTATAGAGATGCACACACACAGAGCAAACTGGCTATGAGAAAGGTTCAAGCTCTCATGTCCTATTGCCTGGAGGAGGCCAGGACATTTAGATCGTCCTCTGAGAGGGCCAGTGAGACCTTTAAAAAATGACACAGAGTTTGGGAGGCCTCAGATTCAAAGAGACAGGTATTCCGGTGGCCTTCTCAACTCTCTTTTCAGTCATCAAGACGAAACTTCACTGCAGACATGAACTATCCCCTCCTCTAAAAGGCCTCGCAATAGATCTGTGTCAGCAGTGATTAGCTGTTGCCTGGCACGTCATCCATTTGCCATTTGTTAGGCCAAACATGCCAACATTGGTAATCTAATCTTTGGCCGGCAATGGCCTCTTCCAGGTTAAATGTATTAAAGGAGTGGAGGAAACTGGGCTTATTTCACAGGCTGTGGCCTGTAGCTTTCTAACATGGCCTGACCCCCCTTCCCGCCCCCTTCCCCTGGAGATTGCAGGGGTCAGGACCTCCACAGCATGGAGCTGAGTAAAACACTAACAGAGAGAGATGAGAGGATATTGGAAACATATTCTCAAGGCCTCAGTGCTTTGGAAATCTGAGAAGAACATGAGGCGTTAAGTTAGAGCTTTCACTGCTGGGTTGTGTGTCTGTGTGATTTTTTTTTTTTTAAACGTGTTTCAACAAGAATTTGATAAAGATATCAGTAAGACGAGTCTGAGGGCTTTCAATAAAGCAGCAGAAAAGAACTGTTGTGCTCTCTTCATGGGGGAATCCATGCTAGAAGACATCTTAAACCACAGCTCAGTTGTGGAAGAGGAATATATTGGTTTTAAGGACATGTTTCAAGAACATCCATTATATCTTCCCCAGCAACAACTTCCACTTTTATCTGCCATAGATTGCAATGTATCCAGAGCTAACAGCATTGGTTGGTGTCCTGACAGGAGGGGATGCTCCTGGGAGTTCTTATAAGTGAGGATTATGTATCTGAAATCAAGCAAAATAGCCATTAGGGTTCTCAGTTGTTTTTTCACCCAGAGCTAAAGGAACTCTTTTACAGAGGTGCCACATACCTGTTTGTGCAAGAGCCCTTGGAGCTCTTAGGCACAGGAGCAAATGGAATTCCCTAATTTCACTAAATTTAAGGATGAGAAATGAACAAAAGGCTTTAACACAAAAATACAGATATAGGACCAGGACTGAATATCATAGACAGTATCTGCAGTAGGCTGACATGATTACAGATGAGAACACTTGCAAAAAGGTTCCCTTGCTTCAAAAGCAAAGCTCAGGACATTCCACAAATGACCGCTCAAAAGAGAGGTTTCTCTGGCTTTAGTCTACCACAGCAGTCAGGACATGTTGGTTCCCAAAAAGCTCACAGACATAAGCTGCCCTTTCTCATCATTATCACTGCTTTCATTGGTGTGTTTCTCTCAAAAGATTGGTTTGGGACATGCATATCTCCTGCTCTGTCAACATTCATGTACTTGGAGGGAATTTCATACTTGGATGCATGAAAAACTGTAAGAAGTAATCAATGCCCATTCTGTGCGAAAGACAACTTCCTTGTGTAGTGTCAAACTCCACACTTACATGATGGAGACCTTCTCTTTTGAGTGCCTCAGAACAAAACACTGTTTATGTGTTGGACCTGGTTTTTCCCTTTGGGAGAAATTTTTAATCAAGCTAAAATATTTGTGGCAAAATGCAGCAGTTTCTAGACACTGAGAGTTCCCAGATGTTTACTGAATGCTGACTTCAGGAAGCCAATTCCTCCTTTGTAACTTTCTTGGTGGTAATGTGCAATTTTTATCAGTTATTTCTCTGGTGTTAATTCATTCAAGATCAAACAGGCTGCTGACACTAGTCAGTGGGGTAGGAAACAGATACAAAGGTGGAACCGATCAGCAAAGGGAGAATGATCATCATGTTGGATTGTGCTGGCAATTTGGTGCTACACACATACAGAACCTGACACCCCAACGAAGGCATTTAATACCACTGATGCTAAGTGGAACAGACAGGACATAGCAGCTGCGAGCAAACTTCACTTTCTTTAATCCTGTGCTCCTGCTTACATCCCCTTTAAGAGAAGAATGGATTGGGGGAGATGTCTATGATCTGTCTGAAGAGATGACAGACAAGACTGTGGCTTCAGGGGGTTGCTAAAAGACAATGACTCTGGGCAGTGAAAGATAAGTGCCACCCCATTCACCAGTTACACTCAGCATAATAGTCTGGTAGCTCAGGCATCCAAAAATCACTATATAGATTGAACTCCCACTGCCCTCCCAAATACCGATGTTACAAGAACAAAACGTTTCAAAGGAGATCATCCTATGATACTCAAATGTTGCAAGAAACATTCTCTGAGCTCTTCACTTTCTGATTCATGCTTAGAAGTAGAAAAAGCAGAACTGTGTCAGAAAAACACTCTAGCTTACTTATCCCCATTGCTTGCCTCAAATAAAACAGCATGGCTGAAGGACCTCTTTTGCCTAAGTAAACCCACCTCCAACACAGACACATAGCAAGGTCCCCTGAGAAAGACCACTTTCTAATCTGGGTGTGACTTGAAGACCTGAGAGGTATAGGAAGTATCTTTTTTATATTGAGGACTTGGGAGAGATTGCCACAGAGTTCAGCTGGAATGCTCCAACCATAAACCCCTCAGGACAAGGCCTTCCTTGGGTCTGGAATCTGGAAAACACTTGCTTCATTTCACATCCCCTTCAGATGATCTGCAAGATCTGGCTACAAAGTTTACCTCTCCCCTAGATTTTATTTTTCCCCCAGAAAGAAAAGTTAAATGAGTTCAGGAAATGTTTTCTATTTGGACAATGGTTCTATTTTTTCCATTTACTATGTGAATTCTCTCTGCTAAGCCAGAGCCCAGTGTGGCTGTATTTATAAATATGTTTACTTTAATGAATTTGATGGGATAACTCAACATTTCCTGGTCTGGCCCAAGTCCGTTCTTCAAAATATCATTTTCCTTTCTGCTCTCTGGGTTTGAGGTCGTTTTGGTTTGTTTCTCAATTCTAATTGACAAGGGTGAAAAGCACTGAAACCTGATCCAGACACAAATCTGAGACCTACTGGTGTCAGACAGGTTTGGTATCAGATTTGTATAATGATTACTTAAATTAGTGTTTACTGACTGCTGTGCATTTTGAATCAGGCCCTTGAAATGCAAGCATGCTTTTTTTTTTTTTTTTTTTTTTTTCAGAAGGAAGCTATTTAGGGTTCTTTAGCACTGTTCAGAAACAGAAAGGGAGCTGCAGTGCTGAATTATTGGCACGACATTACTCTTGGGACCGCAAAAAAAGAAATCCTATTAAACAGAGTCCTTGTGATCTCATTGCTCTGTATTTCATGACTCTTCAAGAGGTTCTGCTAAAGTCATTCACAGAAAATTTACCCTCGAAGGGCTCAGGGGAGAAAGGGACTTGATCACCAGTTGGTCAGTTTAGCATTCACTGCCTCTGAAAGCAAGAGTTTTCTTCTGCAAGCAGCACCACTGTCTAAAGACGCATGGAGATTCCTGGAGGAAAAAGCCAATGTAGGCAGGATGCAATATTCCCTAAGGTTTTTTCTTCATAGGGAGCAATCAGGTCGCAGTAGACCATCACCTTTTAGAAGTATACTACTGACACTCTTCCCACTAATAACAATTATTCTCAATATACATAGCCAAGAGTCACAGTGTGGTATAGAAGGGCCACACTCTGCTGAACACCTGAAATCTTAAATAACCATAATTCCTGAGCAGAGGGCCAGACAGACCTAGTTCCAACATATTGCCCATACTAATTTTTTACAGAGGAATTCCAAACCCTCTCCCTGACAATTAACACAGAGGTTTTCACAACATTCTCTTTTACCAAAGGTTCCTTGATTTAGAACCCTGCTTACTACTGATCTACCCCATCTGGAGGTTTTCTGTCCAGACAGACCCTGGTTACTGATTACATTAATTCAGCTTCACAAGGGCTGCAGCTTTACAGAATAATATTGGCATGAAGAGGTGTTGCTTCTCTATTTATACCCCAAACAGGCCCATCTGGTGGTTGCTCCACTGCAGGAGGTGCAGGTCTCACACATAAACCCAGAATCACACCATTTACCCATGAAAGCGTTATTTTTTAGCTGGACCTAGTCTGTAACCAATTTTGCTATTTAGCTGTCACACTGCGTACAGACTGTATGACAGCTAGTAACATTGTGTAATGTATATTAGCTCTCAGGGTAAGGAAAATGGGACCTTATCCCTTTTTTAGGATCTTTCCCCCTTTTTTCTTCTTTTCTTATTCTCCTTTCTTCAGAAGAAACAGATTTCCCACTCAGGGATGAATGTGGTGAGAGGGAAAAAACAGATAGAAAGAAAAAGATTATAGTTCACAGGGGTTATAAAGTCCCAACAGAACAAAGTATGTTTGGGCTGCTCCACCTGAGACATTGTCTAAAAGTTTTGGTTTTTTTCCCTCTGATAATCTGTTCCTTCCGGTGAGAGTGCTCCATACGTGAGCTTTGCCTCTAGCTCCCTTCACATCCCATAAGGAAAGACAATATATCCTAAATACCTTCTTGATATATGGCAAAGAGCCGCTTTCAATTTCCAATCACTCTCTTCACTTTTGCCCATATGTTGATTGGAATCTGTTCTGAAGATGATGCATATTTCTTCTCTGGGCTGGGCACAGGGTGGGGGAAGCTCACAGAAATTAACTTTCTGGGGAACTGAAGAAATGGCTCTAAATTACAGATGATTGGAGGGACATTCTGATACAAATCCTTCCCCCAACTCGACAGTAAATCACAGGGCTGGAGCCTCTCATGCAGCTGTAAGAGCAGAGGAAGGTGGCATTTCAGGAATAGAAGTTACAGAATATTAAGATGAGAAGGAGGGTGACTAAGGAAATAAATGGAAACTTTAATCTGTACAGAAAAAAAAACAAAAACAGCTAACTTGCCAAAGTGTCATGGTTTGTGGGGTGTAAATGTTTTGGAGAGGAGGGAGAGTGGGGAATCCCTATACATTTTGTAAGACACAATTTTGAGCAAGGCTTTCTCATTCACAGTATTTTGCCCTTCCCTGTGATACTGCCACATAGAGAGAAAAATCAACCAGACCTGGTGATCACTCTTTATCTTTCAGAGTGTGGCAGGTACAGAGAAATTTTTTCAACTACTGTTAGTGCAAAGAGTGTGATGCTGTTGGGATTATTTCAGCACAGTTCAGAAAGGGGATTTCTGTTGCTCCTGCAAAATTTCTCCCAATGTGGTATGGATTTTCCCAAACTCAGACTGACACCTGAGTAGGAACTGCTGAGATGTTTATTCCAGCCTGGACTCCTTATCACCTCAGATCTCATCCTAACACTATCGAGGTTCAGAGTGTGTCATATTTTCTCTAGGAGAAAGCTCTTAACCACTCACAGCCACCAGACTCACTACTGTCATAAGCCCAACATGAAGCACAAGGTCATCCCTATGAACAAGACAAAGCAAAGCAACTGAAATACAAGGTCAGCACCTGAGGATGTGACGAATGTGATCCTAAACCCTGTCTCATTTCAGGTTCACATCCTTTGTTTTTTCCAGTGACTGCTGCTCACAGCTGGTCTTATTAGAAACAGGCAAGAGATTTCATTTAAAAAAAATATATATATGTCTTCAAAAAGCCTGCCTTTCTTTCTTCTTTGTTTCTTTCTTTCTTCCATGTACTGCGCATGCTTTTAAAAGATTATAATCAGAATCTCGTTAGTCATTTTTATCCAATTGAAATTAAGATGTCATTGAAAAATGTTCATTCTGTCATTCACTCTTTTCCTGCAAAGCAAGAGCAGCCCAGATCTTCACTCACAACAGATATCCAACATCCACATTTGTAGAACAAATAGAATTCATCTTTGCTGGCTAGTAATACTTATTTAGCATGAGCAAATATTGAAATACTTTCACATTTGAGAGTGCATCCATTTGTTAATTTATTATTTGAAATTAGTCAAGCAATTTTTATAACCCTTTTCATGACCTCTAGCTAACAAATGACTTGTTACTAACCCTTCAAACTTTCCACACAATTAAAAAATGATTAACAACTGATGAATGGGCTACAATTGAAGAAATTAGGTTGCAATTAAGAAGACATTTAAATGAATGTTTAAAACTACTTGGATTATAATTAGAACCAGATCAACTAGGAAGTCACTCTAGAGTGGTGCTCTTGAGGCATCAGAGATAACTCAGCCAATAAAGCTGTGCAGCGAGATTTTAGTGGTCACTATTGGCACGGGACAGTGCATGGTTGAAATCCTCTTCAAAGGATTTACTGAGCCAGCCAAAGTCAGAAGCTTATCCTAAAACTGACCCCAAGTGTCCTCTAAGCTGCAGTCTTGTCATTGTGGTCCTTTCAGAAACAAAGTTTGCTGCATTTCTCTTGAGAGCATCTCAGTGTTACGCAGAAAGGACATCAGCAATATGATGGCATGAGAACAGGAGAGATACTGTGGTTTACCAATTTGTCTAAGACATAACAGCAGACCCTTCCCACAACTGTAAGAAAGCAACTGGTTAGATGTCACCACCAATTTTATCCAGCTACACTGTTTTTAGTCATGGTGACAGGGAGTCCTTCATCAGTGGAGGGCTGAAAGCAAGGTAATTGCACACAAAGTACTGGGAACAGATTATTATTCTTGGCTGTTGTGCCAATCTCAGCCATATTTCAAGGCATTCAAAGGAAAGGATCTTCAATCTTCCAAGGGATGTTGGACACCCATTTCAAATGGCATAAGGCTGTTCTCAGTCAAGAGCTAATAGTTCACCAACTCAGCACACTAAAAGCCATTCCTCACCATCAATATTTATTCAGTTTATCATTTATGCACAGCAATTGCTCTACACAAAGCCAGTAATTACTAAATTCAAGCCAAGAAAATGTAAAGATCCATGTGGCAAATCTTCAGGCTCATGCAAGAAACTGCACAAATCAAAACCTAAGAAACACACAAATCATACCCAACAATTTTGATTATTCGTTTTCCTTAACAACATAGCCAACTACAGCATTGCTATCAAACATAAGAACCTGTTGAGATACACCATCGTCTGTGCTTACCCTTGTGCTCATTTCTTGTCCCATTGCTACTGACCAAAATGTTGCTTTTTACTGCACTCAGATTTCCATCATCATTGCTTCTCCCTCTCCATCATCACCAAAAAGAAATGACATCACGTTTTTCATCAAATTATTACTCTGGAAGACTTAATCTCCTGTGAATCCTCCTCGTTTTTCTGCTCTAGGGAACAAGTTATGACGCCTTTTTTTTTTTTTTTCTCATTTTGTCCAGTTCCTAGCATACAGCCAGACCTTACCAAACAGAAAGGCACATGGCTCCATTCTCCACAACAGAATGGGAGCCTGGCAAATAGGTTCACAGCACACACCTTCCAAAGATGTGCTGTTGAAGTCTCTGATAGCACCTTTAATAAAGACTGATGACCCTTGGCCATGTTGACACCTGTCCAGCAGGATACCTTTAATGACCTAGACAAGGGAATCGAGCACACCCTCAGGAAGTTTGCAGACGACACCAAATTAAGTGGGAACATTGATCTGCTTGAGGGTGGGAAGGCTCTGCAGAGGGATCAGAGCAGGCTGGATCAATGGGCAGAGGTCAGACGTGTGAGGTGGAACAAAGCCAATGATGGGTTCTGCACTTGGGTCACAACAACCCCATGAATGCTGCAGGCTTGTGGCAGAGTGGCTGGAAAGTTGCCCAGCAGCAAAGAATCTAGGGGTGTTGGTTGACAGCAGATGAACATGAGCCAGCTTGTGCTGAGGTGACCAAGGTGGCCAGCAGCATCTTAGCCAGATTAACAACAGAGTGGCCAGCAGGAACAGGAAAGTGATGCTGCCCCTGTACCTGGCACTGGTGAGGCCACAACTCAAATATTGGGGTCAGTTTTGGGCCACTTACTACAAAGGACATTGAGGTGCTTGAGCAGGTCCAGAGAAGGGCAACAAAGCTGGTGAAGGGCCTGGAGAACAGGGCTGGTGAGGAGCAGCTGAAGGAAATGGGGTTGTTTAATCTGGAGAAGAAGAGATTTAGGGCAGACCTTAATGCTCTCTACAACTCCCTGAAAGGAGGTTGGAGTGAAGTGGGGGTTGGTCTCTTCTCCCTAGCATTAGGTGATAGAATGAGAGGAAACGGCCTCAGGTTGCACCAGGGGAGGCTTTGATTGGATATTAGGAGAAAAACTTTTTACTGAAAGAGTGGTCAGGGATTGGAACAGGCTGCCCAGGGAGGTGGTGGAGTCACTACCTCAGGAGCTGTTAAACAAACATGTGGCCTTGGCACTTTGGGACAATGTTTAAGAGTCATGGTAGTGTTGGATTAAAGGTTGGATTTGATGATCCTAGAGGTCTTTTCCAACTGAAACAATTCTATGACTCTATAACAGATAAGGCTGGTATTTGAAACTGAGTCCTGCATGTATGTGATGCACCAAGGGAACTCTTGGAGCTGAATTCAGTCCTGGATTTCAATGCCAGCTGCTGATCTCAGGACTTTTCCATGCAACTGAAATGACGCTCAGCTCAGATGAGTGGTCTTTGCCCTAAAGAGGAGGACTATTGCAGAGCAGAAAAGTCAGAGCACTGCAGATTTAAAACAAATTTATCTAAAGAAGCTGCAAACCAGACCATGATTTGATGAGGCTGAACCTTATAATGGAATAGTAGAGCAAGGGGCGAGTAGAGCAAAGGATGATCTACAAAGTAGCACAAAGAGGCCTCTCCAGAGGAAGTGGAAACCACTCAAGTTGGAAATATCTATGGATGCCTTCATTCATGTATGAAACACAGGAGAAGGAAACCATACAGACAAGAACAAAACTACTTTGCTAGGCAGAAGATTAGAAACTCTGAAACTCTGCATTGTCCCAGGCCTCTTCAAACCAGCATCATCATTCTTCTCTTTCCAGAGAATTCGATATTCATTGAACTCACTATGGCCAATGGTAGGTGGGAAAAGAAAACAAAATGACCCTTTGAGACCAAATCCAGAGCTGAGGTAAAGCCTACAGAGTAGCTTCAGCTTCTCCTAGGCCTGAACAGCTCTCCCACCATCCACTGTCGCTTCTGATGTCAAGTTGATGGATTACAACTTCCTAATGCAGGACTGATGCATTATGACATCCTAATGTTGGGACGATTGATTGTGACTCTTTTTTTAAGTATGGCTTACTAGGCAATTATTGACACCATCCATGCATTAGAGCTCTAATTCAACAAAAAAGGGCTGACAGGCAAATGCTGTGGGAAAAGATTAACCTATTCCAAAATTTTATAGATCAGAGTGAGACAGGACTTGTTCTGGGACAGGGCCACCCTCTCATTACGGGCCTTTGGAGACAGCAAAAACTAAACAGTTTATGCCACATCTTGAAGAAAATTGCTTTATCCCTTCACCTTTAAGTGGATTCAGACGCTGCCAGTTGACTTGGGAGTGCTTTGGGGTCAGTGCACACACGCCGGAACATGGAGAGGAAAAAAAAAATCCAAATAAAGGAAAGAGAGAGGTAAAAGCCAGCGCTGTCAGCTCCTACCCTCTAACATCTGTGAGTAATGGAAGTGCGGAACCAAGGCTGGGAGTGGGGAGGTGAAGGGAGAAAGGGATGGTTGTAACAGTGACAAACAAGTCTAAAGGGACTTCTCTCCTCTCAAATGTCACTGGGGGAAGTAGACAGGAGACGGGGGAGGTAAGGAAGAGAGAAGGTCATGGCTGTAATACCCAGAGCGAGTGGACAATCAAATGTTTGCAGCTGGGCTAGGAAACGGCAATCCAGTTGCAGAGCACATCTGGCTCCCTTGCTGCACACCATGGGGGCCACCTGGTTTTAATCATGCTGGGATCACCTTTGAAAAACAGAACTTAATCATGGGCCTAGTCCTAGCAATAGTGTTACATCCAGACTTCTCTCCAGGGGAGTAGAGGGAGAGAAGGGGGGGAGAAGATGAGTTTAAAAAACAAAAAACAAAACCCCAAAAACTACAGAAAAAACAAACTCACAACATTTCTCTGTGTTTTTCTCAATCAAGCTTGGAATTTTGTCAACACTTGCCTCTTTTTCAGGTTAAAGAGAGCCACTTTTGATCTTCTGCCTCTTAGCATTTGATTCCTGCTAAGTTTACACTTCCTTTATTGCTATTTAGACAGTTTACTTGTGTGTGGTGCTAAAGAGTCCAACAAGCAGTAAAGAAGCTGTTTAAGGAGACATTGTTTTTCCATCCCACCTCCTCCCACCACAGAAATGGACGAATACATTGTCCTATGGATTAAAAGGCCTTACACCTTTCCTGGACAGTCTTCAAGAACTCAGCTAGCAGTGCCATGAGGATAAGCTTTCCAAGGAAGGCTCAAAAAAGACCCAAACAGCATCATCCCTCACCATAATGACTACACTGGCTCAAAACAGAACCCATTCCCATCCACAGTTTCCTTACAATGCTGGCTAGCAGAAGAATCAAGAAACTGTGCAAATACAGAGTAACTCCCCCTGATAACACCTCACAGGTTTTACCAGCCAACATTTTAAAGACATGTTTTCTCTCCCAACTTAATTAAAAACAATTCACACGTTTTGATCTGAAAAATGCTGAGGGCAAGACATACAAATCTAACCTCAGGCATGGTATATCTTGAGAGGAGCAAAATCACTTCACCTGCAGCACATTATTTACTCTTCTACTGTCTAGAATCAATATCTGAGTAAAAAACCAACAACCAACAAACCTCCAGATCTTTTAACTTTCTTTGCTTCCTCACATCTAATCTCCATCATTTCTCATCTCTGTAAAAGATACATGTGAACAGTCTGTGATAGAGGTGACAAGAATCTTGGACACGGCAGAAAATAAGCACTCAATGTTTGTTCATAATTTTTTCCTTAATAGTTTGAGAGCATCAAATGAGGGTAGTAGACATCAGGTTCAGAACAACAAAGGCAGCACTTCTTTACAGAGAGCACTCTTAGTGATGGAACTCATTGCCATAGGATGAGGCATGCCAAAAGATACAGATAAGATCAGGAAAGAGAAAGAAGAAGAAGAGGGAATCACTCTAACTAAAGCATTCTAGGAGCAGAGAGCATTGAAACTACAGCATCCCTAAACGAAAATCAAACTTTAAATTCTTGCAGACTTTAAATTGGTGGAACAACAGTAGGTTGGTTCATAAAGTCGAGGTCTCAGTCAGAACTGCGTCCAGTTGTGGAGCCCCTATTTACAAGAAGGATATGGACATGCTGGAATGTGTCCAGAGAAGGGCCATGAGGATGATCAGAGGGCTGAGGCACCTCTTCTATGGAGGCTGACTGAGAGAAATTGGGGCTACTCAGTCTCTGAGGAGACCTTATTGTGACCTTCCAGTATCTGAAGGGGGCTACAAGAAAGCTGGTCAGGGACTTTTTAGGATGTCAGGTAGTGATAGGACTAGGGGGGATGGAACAAAAATAGAAATGGATAGATTCGGATTGGATGTTAGGAAGATGTTCTTCACCACGAGGTGAGACACTGGAAGAAGTTGCCCAGGAAAGTGGTGTAAGCCTCATCCCTGGAGGATTTTAAGGCCAGGCTGGATGGGGCTCTGGGCAACCTGATCTAGTGTGAGATGTCCCTGCCCATGGCAGGGGGGTTGGAACTGCATGACCCTTGAGGTCCCTTCCAACCCTAATTCTATGATTCTATGACTTCTTTCACTTCACATAGAAGGAAGGGAAAATAAAAAGAAAAAAGAAATCTAAAAAAGGAAAAACAGAGATATGTAAAGAAAGAGAGAAAGGTTCATTTCAGTTCCTCACAGCCTAGCCTGTATTGCAGAACCAAGGAGCATCCTAGATGTAAGAGTGCATGAAGACACAACCTGACAAGACTCAAGATGTGCACTTGACACTTTCTGGTAACGGAAATGAAACCTCAAACCTTCAGTTCTACTTATCAAATACTTCAAATAACCTTTCTGTTAGAGTTAAGATCAGACCATGAATAATCTTCTGTGCATTTTGTCACGGATACTGGAGTTAGATTTGCTGGAATGCTTCAGCTACTTCACACTGTTGTCATGCTGCAGAGGAGCTTTAAACATGGCTTAACCACACCAACCACAGGTTGTTTTATATCTCATTAGAAAAATGACTTAATTTCCGGTGCAATCTCATGCAGGAGCTCAAATCCACAACAGCGTCAGCATTGTAATATAATCTGGAAGTATTATAATAAAAACAAACATAGGTAAAGAGTATTTTACAAATGTTAATTATTACCAGGGGAGAAAATCCTGTTGGGTAGGTATGTGATAGTAACAGTTACCTTATTTTACAGGCAGAGAAACTGAGCCAGAGATTATGAAGTTAAGTGACTTGCCCAAGGCCATGAAGAGAAGTGAAGTTAGAGCAAGGAGTAATAAGCAGGAATTCCCAGCAGTCCTGCAGGTTACAAGGCCCTTTTCTATGCACCTCTTTCACAATTCCCAAATCAGTTCCACTTGACTTCAATGGCTTCTGAGAGATTTTTCTGATAACAAGACCTGCCTTCCAAAGAATACATAATGAGTATTCAACTAAGACTTAAAAAACCTCTCTTAATTTTTAGGAGGTTGGCTACTTGCTCAGCTTTAGCTTGGAAGCAGCACAAGAGCGTCAAAAACCGTCTTGACACAGTGAAAAGAAAATGATCTGATTTCTTTGAACTGGCTAAAGCAGATCTCTGGAAAGAGCTTGTGAAAGACATGATGTTTTGATAGCCAGCGTATCACACTAGTCTCTTTGGATACTAGAAGTCTTTCCCATCACATCTGCTTCTGCCCTGCAAAATGATAGGAAGGGAAGACAGCGACTGCTCAGGTTGCTTGGAAACACAAGGCTCGCTGTGCCACCTGCAGGGCTAGCTGGAAAAACTGCCTGGCGTAGGGATTAGCACTGTCTTGGGAGTCAGGAGCCACCCTTTCTATCCAGGATGGAACAGCTTTGCCACAGCTAATCAGCCTGGTGAGCAAGAACATAAAGTGGACTATAGAAGTGCACTCTCTTATTCCACTGGGATGTCTTACTCCACTCCTGCCTGGGCTCACCTATCTGGGAAATTTATGTTTTGTTGAATGGAGGAGACTAAAAACCAAAACCACAGATGGGAATCAAAGCCAGAGTTGTGACAGTTTACCAACGAGTTCTGTGGAACCCTCTCCTACCTGTATCTACCTCCATTTACCTCTGCCCTGAGTTGCAGTTCTTCCTCAAGACTTTCACATTATGGTTCACTTCTGATTTAATGCAATTATCTTCCCATAATTAGTTACTAGTATTTCTCCAAATGCATACTTTTACCTAGACTTTTTCTGGAGCAAACAACCTGAACAAAGGAGATCAGGGTTTGGCCTAACTATATATTTAAAACTAATCTAAGCTTTTCTGGATGCTTAAAAAAATGTATGTTCCAGTTTGGCTGAGTTTTACTTTACTTGTTTTATTGGTTGTGAGAACCTGCAGGAGGACAGCAGCAGTCAGAAGCTGAAAGAGATCTATTAAGTCATTGTGCCTTTGCTCCTAGTGATACATGCTGGACAGACAGTCCAGAAAAATGAAGTCCTCTTTATTTGATCCTTCTGCCAACATATCATTATTCCCAAACACACTTATTGCTAGTGCTTTCTGCAGCAGTTTTAAATGCCCCAGGAGACAGGGTTTGTACCACTTTCGCCAGAAAATCGTTCACATAGCCTAGTAGATTTGGCCCCTGGGGAGACTTTTTTATTGTGTTTGGTTTCACTAAGAGCCTTGAAGGTGTTGGTCAGTGATTGATCATTGTTTGTATTGTGGTAGCACCTAGAGGCACCAGCTGAAACTGCAGACCTGTTGTGCTAGGTACTGTACGTAAGCCATGTCAGGAACTGGCTCTTCCCAAACACCTTGCAGTAGGAAGAGACTGGCCAAGCCAGGAGGCACAGAGAGGTAAAATGATTTACCAAGATCCAACAGAAACGCATACATGTGGTGAGGAGTAAAAATAACTTGCTCTGAGTCAATTCCTGCATTCACACATGGGCATAACATCCAGAACACCAACTTGAACATCCAGGTGATCTGCATCTGATCCAGGGGAGTGGTTCCTGATGAAAGGAGCACAAAAACTAATTATGTTACCAAGTGAAACAATAATCACATAACAACTAAACCTCATTAGGGTTGAGATGTATTTTACATTGCTCCAATGTTTCAGCAGAAGGCATTTGCAAACACTTTAAACCTCCACCCCCCAGTTTTCTCTCAAGCCATGGGGAAAAGAGGGATAATTCTGGTGACACTAACAGAAATGAAGAAATATAAAATATCAAAGGTTAAGCCACCAGATGAGGTTGCAGGAGGTGGCAGATTATGCCATCCTCTTGTGTTTTAATTCAATTCTTCTCTTCCCACTTGAAACAAATCTTCTCCTTTGGGAACCAACAGCCTCCTTCCCATTTATTCTCAGATTAGGTTTATTATGACAACCATGACCCAGACTAAACCATCATTCCTGAAGTTAAAGCAAATAATTTGCTGATTTCTCCCACAGCAGAGGGGAAACAGGTATTAAGATCAAGGTTAGAACCTTCATTTAGCCAGGCTCTCCATTCAGTTATGGAATCACTCAACAGCTCAGCAAACAGAATCCAAGATCTCCTTCATTTCATTACTTTCTTCCTTCCTCATACAACTCTTATTCACAAGCCATCAGAGAGCAGAAATATAGCACCACATTTGCAGGGTAAAAAAAAAAGAAATTGCTACACTGTGGTGCCTGTTAATGTGATGTATGGTTAAAACAGAAGTTAAAACTTGAGATGCATAAATAACTGATTGTGCATTTTACTTGCACTATAGAAAAACGAAGGAAGAGCGATTAGTTGGGCAGAAACCCAAAATAAACATTTTTTTTTTCAGATTTTTTTTTTTCCAGTGAACTGAAAACCAGAAACAAGTAGCATCTTGGCTTCAAATAAAACATTTCACTTGACCCAAGGAAATAAAACCTTTAAAAATAACACTGAAGTTAATGCTAAGTTTCTTCTTTGAAACAAAAATACTGAACAGTTTTTATCTCCTAGTGTCCAAGTTTAAAAAAAACAGTAGGGCACATTGTCTCTGCTTTAACCAACATATTGTAGCCCCTATTTTTGAGATACTTCATTTGATTCAAATATCTATTTCCTGGAAGGGACAAGAGGAAAACAGAAGACATTTTGGCCAATAAGTGACACAACTTTGCTTTCTTCACTATTGACAGTCTGCCTACTACAACTGGAAAGCACAAACACAGTGACATTCAAAAGACTCTCCCCAGGAAACTAAATGCACACTCAGTGTATCTACATTCCTACAAACTAAAGAGCCCTCTGGGCTGCCCTTGGTGACATCATGTTGGACTTGCTTATCGTCCTGTAACAGACATTCTTCCAAGATGATGGGACAGCCTGGTTGTGGTTCTGCTAGCACAGAACCTCACAGGATACACCCAACATTTTCTGATCATTAAGTCCCTGCTTCCCAAGACTATTCAAGGGCATCTTGTTCCAAAAGCAGAGAAATCCAGAGACCATGAGGATCTCTCAAAAGCTCAATTTCTGGTGTCAGTATTAAGTCAGACTGGAGAGGACACTGAGGAAACTGAAATGAAGCACTGTGATTTGGCCTGAAGGCTAGGGCAGGACAAATGTGTGTGAAGGGATGCTGCTGCTCCTGGTGTCTTTTCTCCCATGATTCATCCCACCAGAAGCATCCTGGGAGAATGTACTCAGTCACAGCATAGGTCACCATCTTTTGGATCCTCCTGTCTCATTCTTGAGGTCTGTTTATGAGGCTGAGAAAAGCTATCAAGAAGCCCACCATAATCCACAGTCTGTCTAAAATTTCCACAAGAGCCCTCCTGAGTCACGAAGATGACAAATGTGTAACCAACAAGGGCTGTTCTCCACTCCTTCAGTTTCAGCAAGTCAAAATGAACATTTAGAGCATCATGACCCTGTGAAGCCCAATTGTGTGTCCCTTGAGACCATCTCATTCTTTTCTCGCTCCCCCTCCAGCCCCCTCATCAAACAAGGCCAAGAGTACGTGCGTCATTCTGACACATTCCCTTCAGGAAGTGATGGGAATAGGATAGATTTTCTTCCTCCTAATGCCCTGACTGTGTCCCTACAGCACGAGGTCCTTCATTCCCACAGTAAGGGGCCTTCTCTGCTACAGAGCCCGATGGTAACCTGAGGAGCCATGACCAATCTGATGTCGGATTAGCATCGCCCTGTGGCACTGTCAGCAGCATTTTGCTGGGCTCTTTAAGAGAATATCCTGCTGTGATTCACAACAACTCCTGTGTTTGGTGGACACAGAGATCTCATCCAGCAAATTAACATGTGCTACACTGAATTTCACTATTTCTGCCTGGAGGTCTCCCAGGGACTGACCTAAATGGTGTGTGCTATATCAAGAGAAAAAGCCACCTGCTACAGAAAGCCTGGACTGTGAACCACTGCAACCCACCTATGACAAAGGAGCACAACCTACTGGATGAACAAGATTGAGACAGGACTGCAACTCCAAAGGCTGCTTCTCAGCTTCTCCAGTTTGGCAAAGCAAGAAATAGGTTCATTTCCCTGCAGCAATTGGTCTAAAACGTGTTGGGTCACATATCAGTATCTCTTCAACATGTCCTGTATTATTCACTGACACATACTTGTTATCTTTATTACTAATTACAGAAATGACTCACAAGATGGGCTGGAGAGACCACTGTTTTCATCAGCCTCGATGGAAGTTCTGTGCACAGCTGACTGTGAAGAACTACAACAAAAGCTGGCTACTCTGAAACCACATTGCTCCAGTCTGGTTTATTTGCTCTGTGACAGACAAAGCATCAGATACCAAAGCAGGGACAGATCAGCAAGCTGAAACTCACTGAAATATTCATAACATTCAACATGAAAACACGCTGAGCAGCGTAGGAAAGAATGCAGGAATTATTTGCATTTTTGCTTGGCCAAATCCCATACTGCCAGAGAAAAATGCTACATCCCTAATGAGCAACATCAGGAGTGAAACGGGCAGGGGTAAATTAGGAGTGTAACTGCTATCACTGGAACGTGCCAAGAATTCAGGACTTGACACCTCTTTTCTTGTAAAATGGGTTTTGTATGTCCTCGAATGTCAGAATCGTGGCTTTGCATCTCCTTGGATAGTTAATGCTGAGATCAACACAGCCCTTGTTAAATCCATCCCTGGCAAAGGCCTCCCTTTACCCTCAGGCACAGAGTGGCACCAATTGCACTACTCTGGTTGTAATAACACAGCCAACCCACCTAGGAACCTACCCTGCTTGGTGTGTGGAAGCCAGCAATATCCAAGCCCAACGTAATAACCCTCCAAACCCTCTTGATTTACACCAAGAGAAGAAAACCACTCAGCTGTGCTGCGGCTCCTCTTTTCTTCTCCCTCTGGCCTCCCACGTTACAGATTAAAAAACCAGCGCATCTGGCATTTACCGAGTGTCAAATACTTCTCTGAGACCTCCTAGAACAAACAGGCCCCGGCTGCCTGCCTCAGAGCTGCTGATAGGTCTCCAGCATTGTGCAAGAGGTCAGACTTAGGAACTGTCAACAGCTTCCTAATGTATGCTCTTTCTCCAGGAAAGGGGGTCCCAGGTTTTATAGCCTAATAGATTCGTTAATCGGAACACACACAGGCTAGGAAAGCCACTGTTTGTTTTCTCTGACAAGTTTGGCATTTTCCTCCTGGGAGCCAGGAAGCTTTAAAGGCATAAGACTCTCCTACTTAACTGGACAAGAAAACCAGTCTGGACAAACTGAGACATGTCATTGTGGCTGCTTAATTCTGAGCCAGAACGTGCCATTTTAGAGACTTTACAACAACATCAATGTCAAGGTAAAGGAAATTAAATTCTCCTCCCACTCCTCCCCTGATGTCTCCATTTTTGTCCAGGCTTCCACTCCTGTAGCTAAGGCCAGAGTTTGTCCCATCACAGGCATAAGATATGTGATTACACTGATGAGAATGACGTTCCATTCCAAAAGCACTTCCAGGGGGAGTGCTTCAAGCACAGCAAGACTGTCTTGTGCAACGGTGGCAGTGTGCCCACAAACTGCTTCTGTTTACTCCTGACAGAGGCTCAGAACACAGAAACATGAAATGGCACAGTGAGTAAAACTTCTAAATGAAACTACACACCCAGCTTCGAGCTCTCAAACTGGGATGCAGACTCTGCCATCAGAATAAGGACCTGCTATAAATAACTCACATATAATCACAGAGGGGAATTCCAAGTGTTTCCAAGGCTGTGTAGCCCATCCACTAAAAATAAAGCATTTCAAAACCTAGAAGCTGACACAATTTATTACACGTCAGTGGCCTGGATGAGACAAGAAAATTGTAATCTAAGATGTTATGCCATCAAGAAAAAAGGACTCAGCAGGGGGATTTAAGGAAAAATCATTTCAGTGAACAATGAAATTTCTCTCTTAGGAAACCATTCCAGCATCAGGACTAAATCCTCTTGGCCTGGAGGGACCCTGTGCTGCATTCCTAGCACAAAACAAATGTTACAGTCCACAAGCAGTGTTCTGCTCAGCATGTCCCCAGGCCATTGACTCCCACACTTGAGTGTTTAAACCAGGGGAGGGAGTCTTAAGGACTTTTCTGAAACAGTTCCTTTAAGCATCTTCTACAAGGCATTGTCAAAGACAGCTTCTGGTGACAGAAGTCTCTTCACTGTAACACTGATTATCATGCCTGAGACCCTGGTTCTTGGGCATCTTCCCATTCTTCCTTCAAGCTGTTCCTTCATCCTTCCTCCCTTTGACTGGGATCCCATGGTTTCCACAACCTCTTCTGGTTCTAGAACTCCATCTATTAAAACTCTTCAGGATAGGTGCAGCCAAGATCAAGGAAGGGAAAAGAGCATTCAGTCCAACAGCAATATCTTGGAGAAAGAAAACTCAGTTATCACTCTTTAGAACGAGAACTGGCTTTGTCTTTGATTCTTGAGTATCCCACACCCCCCCACACCAAGTCATACAACCATTTTCCTGTCAGTGGTTGAAGCAATGCTTATATCTTGCTGAAGTCAAAGCATGTCCCATTGAAGTTACAATGAAACACTGTGCTTAAGTGCTTTGCTGAATCACAGCCATCATAACTATCCATTAGGCTTTGATCTGGTTAATGTTTGTCCAAATATGACCCCACAACGGGAAAGCAATGAACCATTATTAAAAGAAGGAAGGACAGCTGGAATTATTTTAGTGTACAACTACATGCACAAACACACACCAAGTAACAGATTGAAAAGCTGCTCTTGTAATTCCTCAAATTATCCTTTCTCAATCCCTTAGTTAAAAAAATATGAATTAGGGTCTTATTTTTATTCCCCCCTTCCCCCCTTTAGTGTACTCGGTGCTCATCCAATTTACACACAGTTTATCTTGGCAAAAAAAGAAAGGGAGGAGAAGAATCTCTGCACAGGGGTGAAGGGGGGAGAGGTGTTTGTTTGAGGGGAGTCACCACAGTCATCACTCAGTCACTGTAGAACTGAAGAAAGAGAAAGGGTGAGGAGGCTTAACTCTTCATGATGTTTAGACACAATAAAGGTAGAATGTGTATCACTGTAAAGTAATTAAGTACATACTTGCTGCTGCTTCTTCACTCATGCACAGAAATCTATTCTGTCCATTTCTGAACAGGAAAAGCTGGCCTGTTCCAGTCCAGTTTCTTGAAAAGCAGAGCAGTTGCCAGAACATGTAAAAAGAAGACCTCTCAGCACAAAAAGAACTGACTCTATGACAGCAAGCTAAAGCAAATACAAGGTCCAACCTCAGTGAAGTCATTAACTTTCTTCCACTTTCCAATTTGAACATTCCCTAACCTATCTGAGATTTTAAAAAAGTCTTCTCTCCTGTAATTTGTTACAGGCTATTCTACATATCTGCACAGCCCCATCCTCTTGCTGCCATGACAGTGCTGACACAGGGGAGCCAGAGCCACCTTCAAACACATGGGCAGCTGGCACTTACTGCTGATGGACTGCAGCAGAATGATTCCATTCTTTTCTAACTCTTCCTGAGCTCTTTCTCTGGTGAAAGGGGTTGAGGACATCAGCTCACCTTTGCCATTGCAAAGATGCCATATGTTCTGTTTGGACAGCAGAGGTTTAAGAGATAGGCAAACAGATTTTGTGGTGTGTTCTGATTAGAAAACACAAGTAAAAAGGCTCTCTTGATCTGCCTGATTAGGCTGTTACAAGACAGACAGACATTCCCTTTCAGAAATGGTCTTCCATTCATCTACAGTGGTCACAGAGCAGTTTTTCAGAGGTACAGAAGACTGGCCTTTTCTCCTGACTCCAGGGAGGGTTGTGTGTCCATGAGTGAGGTCTAAGTGCACTCATGTGTGGACATACTTTTCAACATGCTTCTTTTCAAATGGAACCTCATAACACTGCTCCACCTCAAGGAAACATAAATATCAAAGGCAAGCTTAGAAGGAGTGTGAATAAAGGAGCCGCATGCCCTAACTTTGGCATGGACAGGAGGAACCACCCTGCCCGTTTCCTGTTTTTCCACTAGAACTAGTGCAAGGAACTCCCGTCCCCATGCCCAAATCCCATTCCAGCAGCCATCCTTCAAAGACAGTGCCCTGAGGATAGAAACTTCAGCACACGCAAACCAGGGACATCTCACGTGGCTAGTAACACAAAGGGGGAGACTTTGGTTTCACAGAGTGCACTGCGGCACAAGACTCTCTGGCCAGGGCTCCTACATGGGGTTGACAGATTGGAATGTGCTCTCCAGCTTCCACAGCAACCAAGTATTGGCAAGTGGGCCTTGACAGCTGTCATAGCAGCAGAGCACTTCTGGCCTCATTTTCTCTGACTTGGTGCCCCATCTCTAGCCTGGGGAAAGAGCAGCAGCTGTACTGCCTTTGCAGATGCTCTGGGAGCCATGGATAGAAGGCTGAACATACACATTACCTCCCTGAAAGGCTGGATCCTAGCTCACTAATCAAGGAACATGAGCAGAGCACGTACCAAACCATTCCACAATGCATCATCTCCTGCCTACACAGAAGGGAAATCCACCACCAGCTACCTCCCAGGACTGTTAACACAAATGGAAAGACTACTTGTCATTTCCAGAGGAACCTAAGGAATTGCTTTACAGATCAGTCACACAGTTTATTAGTTTCATAGAATCATAAAACAGTTTGGGTTGGAAGAAAACTTAAAGATCATCCAGTTCCAACACCCCTGCCATGGGCAGGGACAGCTCTCACCACGCCAGGCTGCTCAAGGCCCCATCCAATAGTTGCTCAAGGTACCATCCAACCTGTCTTTGAACAATTCCAGGCTTGGAGCTTCCACGACATGTCTGGGCAACCTGTTCCACTGCCTCACTTCCTCATGGGGAAGAATTTTCTCCTAATGTCTCAACTAAACTGAGTTCTTTCCAGTTTGAAGCCATCACCCCTCATCCTATCACTCCATGCCTTTGTAAAAGGTCCCTCTCCAGCTCTCTTGGAAGCACCTTTCAAATACTGGAAGTTTCAGCAGATACAATCTAATCTGTTTTATTTTCTGGGAATTTTTTTTAAGCTTTTTCCCATTCAGATGATAATTCTTCATTTCAAAACAGAGCAATAAAACAATTAGAAAACCCTTTTCCTCTTTTCTAACACCATGGCTTATTCTAGTAACCTATTTTTAGACCTCTGACATGTATATAAAAATATATGTTCCCAGAAGAATTTCATACCCCTGTGCCATGAGAACTTGTTAAATCACTTACTAGTGACACACCCAGATTTATTGCTTCCCAGCCTCTGTCTATAGTTTATTTTTTGATGTTAAAAAAACCAACAAACCAAAACAAACACATAACAAAGGCAGGTATTTGTAGGTTTGGCTAAAAATAATTGTTTGGGGTTTTTCAGGGTTTTTTTTTTTTGTTAAGCTGTTAACTAATACAAGATTTATTTTCTTTGTATGCAGGGTTGTTTGGTTTTGTTTTTTTGGTTTTTTTTTTTGGGGGGGGGAACCCTCCTCTTTTTATGGCAATTTGATAAAAATCTAGATATGCCAGTATTTTAAAAACAACTTCTTTCCAGCTTCTTGTTGTGCTGATAAAACCCTAGCTTGCATAGGAAAATAAGAATTTCAGAATAGAAATATTTGGGATTCTCAAAAACACAAGATCCATTGTTGCTGGACAGATCTGAAGACCTTAATAGGAGATTGGTATATGAAGGTCCTACAGTTTTGTGACATGCACCTCTTCTGCCTTCCTGCAAGTCTTTTCCAACATTTCACTCTGACATGAGCCAGCAGTGTGCCCAGGTGGCCAAGAAGGCCACCAGCATCCTGGCCTGGATCAGCAATAATGTGGCCAGCAGGAATAGGGAAGTGACTGTGCCTCTGTGCTGGGCACTGGTGAGGCCACACCTCAAATACTGAGGTCTGTTTTGGGCCACTGACTCTAAGAAGGACACTGAGGTGCTGAAGAGTGTCCACAGTAGGGCAACAAAACTGGTGAAGGGTCTGGAGAACAGGGCTGGTGAGGAGCAGCTGAGGGAACTGAGGTGATTTAGTCTGGAGAAGAGGAGCCTGAGGGGAGACCTCATTGCTCTCTACAGCTCCCTGAAAGGAGGTTGCAGTGAGATGGGGTTCAGTCTCTTCTCCTTAGTATCAGGTGATAGAATGAGAGGAAATGACCTGAAATTGTGCCAGGGGAAGTTTAGTTTGGAGATTAGGAAAAATTTCTTTGCTGCAAGAGTGGTCATGGATTGGAGAACAGGCTGCCCAGGGAGGTGCTAGAGTCACCATCCCTGGAGGGGTTCAAGAAATGTGTGGACATAGCACTTTGGAACATGGTTCGATGGCCATGGTGGTGTTAGTTGACAGCTGGACTCTGTGATCTTAGAGGTCTTTTCCAACCAAAACAACTCTACAATTCTATGCCTTAGAGGACTGAGCACATCTGAAAGATAGGTTGTAGTCTTAGCTAAAACCTTCATAATATACCTGAATTTAATGAAAAAAGAAATGGGCAAAAAGTTTGGAGGAAACATATCAAGATGATTTTTCAGGTCTTGAAGAGATTTAGCAAGATAGGATGGACAGACAGGTGAAAGAAGTGAAGAAAGCAATCAGGAAAGGCAGGCACTTACCATGGACAAGAGGCCTAAGCCCTCAGCATCCTCGAGGGGCTGGTCCTCCTGACAGAGCACCAACCATTTCTTTGGACTAACATCATTTGATGGGCACTGAGGCTGAACAGGAGAGTTTCTTGGTCCATGAGTTTTTCACTAGCTTCCAGATGTTCCATTTCAACTGAATCTAGTAAGAACAAGCCACCTAAACACCTAAAACCTGCCTCTTAACATTTAGCTCAAAGTTGTACATGGGACTGTCTTATGCACTTCTCAAAAGGTTACTTGTGGCTGTATCTGCAAGGCTTCTACTCCTCATCTCATTTATATCTCACTTGGGGTGTCGTTGCTCATTGCTTTTAAAATTAACTCCTCTGTTCTCTGTTCTTGGCCACTAAATAGCAGGGAACATCAAGGTGTAGCCCAGTTTAAAAGTTTGTTAAATTTTCAGCTAACATTCAGCACAAAAACTGTGTCCAGACTGCAGATAACCACTACTGAAGATCAAGCCTTTTTCTAGGTACAAAAACCCATGAGTGGAGCTTCTCTGCAAAGCTGTTTTCAAAGAAGGGCTGCAGGAAATTCGCTGTCTCAGGGATTTATAGTACTAACAACCACAACCCTGCTCACCCACTTGAACCCTCACTCACAGAGGAATGAAGATGCTCTGTAATCCTTAGTACCCTTTTAGGCCTTTGCAGTAGGGAACTGCCAGTGCCCACCTCATCAACATCTTTACCTTAGTAACAGCATTACCCTGAGAATATCTATGAATAGGAACAGCATCTTTCCAGGCAGCATGAATTCCATATGCAAGATCTTAATTCAAAAGGAATTTGGCACCCTACAGAATGTCTGCTCCTGGCCAGGTCTCCAGGTCAAGTACTGCAAGCTGTGATAATGAGGCTTGAGCCTGACAATTCTGACCAGTAGCTGTTGTCATCCTGACTGCTTCTAAACCATCAAGAAGACACTGAGTGGCTTAGGCAGGGTTTATTTTTGGTATACAAATGTAAAGGAAAATATAATTCAATGTCACAATGCCTGCCACAATCTCCAAGGAAATTTGATTTCAGGAGCACATGAAGAATCTTCATGGCCCAGGGTTGCTTTCTCTAGCCAGATTTCCTTTTCCCACTCATTCGGGTAGGGGGGGGTTGGACATTTTTTTCCTTTAAAAAAAAAAAAAATCCTGAACTCTTAAAATTCCACCGTTCCTACAAGAGATTTTCTGCCCTGAGGAAAAATACTGTCATGGATTGATGTGTATATTACATCTCAATAAGTGAAAACTGACTAGAAGCAGCTGCCTTGAATGTACCAACACAGCAGGGACAACAGAAAGGTGAGGAGCAGGAGATTCAATTGACTGAGAACACTAACTCCAACTCTTTTCATCTTCTCTTTTTTTTTTTCTTTCTTTTTTCTCTACTAGCCTCCACCATTTAAATCACACAAACGTGCCCTCACTTCAGATCAGTTACACTCTGTTTACATCCCCTTGCAATACTTCTTAAGCAGTGCCAGTAGGAACCAGCATAGCTGTCACTGCCAGCCTCCAGGAGTGATGTGGTTCACAAAGCTCCAAGCCTGGGAGGCTTTTAAAAGTAGCACACAGTATTCTGTCAGAAAGAGTCAAAGAAGAGGCAGCCTGTGCTAAGTTGGAGTTGCAAGTAAGACACCAGCAGTTTGGAGAAGGAATAACCCAGCAAGAGGACAAAGCCATTGCATTAAGGACTTAAACTGGACGTACAAATATCATCTCTGTTACACAATCTGTGTGACACCAAGAACAGAAGTGACTGTTCCTCACTCTTCCCATCTGTAAAACAGCAAAAATAATCTTATTCTTGCCTTTTAAAACTGTGATTTTTTTCCATTTTTGGGACTGTAACTCGTTCTAGATACACATAACAGGGACTTGATCTTAGTTACGGTTTCCAGTTGCTATTTTAGTTGACTATTGTAGGGTGCTTTAGGATAAAGAAAAGACATTTGTCTGGGCAAAAAGTGTGTGTAGACAGTTGATGGCTGCAAGTTGCAGACAGCTTTTCAAAGTTAAGAATAGACTCTAAACATATGGATCCCTGTGTCAGCTCAGCACTAACAGCTGCAGCTTAAGGACAGTGAAAATAATGGCCACAAGGTCATTGTGCTACTCAAATGAGCACTGTTGAGCTCAACAGCAGAAAAGACATACAGGAAAAAGAGCAAAGCATAAACTTGCTAAGTGTAAAAACCACAGCATGGATTCATGTTCCTGCCATTTACATCCTACTTGTCTTCTTGCTAAATTATTCTACAGAGGAATTTTGAAAAGTATACAAGTAAGAACACTGCCCATTTATTTCTCTAGCTCATTTACTTGTTTATCTATAAACTTTTAACTGAAAAGCTTACTCAATTAAGTCATATGAAGTCCTATGGAAATGTTCTGGAACACATAGAAGTCCAGGAGTATCACCACTAAATGTCCAATAGAGGCTACAACCATGAGGGTCATTTCTCTGATGAGAAGAGGCTGAGACACCTGGGGCTCACTGGTGCCTAGTGACAGGACAAGGGGCAACCAGCACAAACGGGAACCCAGAAAGTTCCATCTGAACAGAAGAAACTCCTTTGGTGTGAGGGTGCTGGAGCCCTGGAGCAGAGTGCCCAGAGTGGTTGTGGAGTCTCCTTCTCTGGAGAGATTCCAACCCCACCTGGCCATTGTGATCCTGGACAAGCTTCTGTGGGTGACCCTGTTTTAGCAGGTGGGTTGGATTGGATGATCTCCAGAAATCTGTTCCAATGTCCACCATGTTGGGACTCTGTGATAAGATCCTCAGCCAAGCCCATGTCACTAATAAATTTAAGCTATAATGTTATTATACTAACAGAAGATCAGGCTCAAGTAAGTCAGATCTCTGCTATCATTCTGCTAGAGCCCATCACTTAGCTCTGACAGCCTGACAGAATCCCACTTCTCCTAAGGCCATCACTATTACATCATTGCTGCAGATCCATCTTACCCCAAGAAGCACATACCTGGAGAGGTTGTATTTCTTTACAACATCTGATACTGAGTGTGAATCTGAAAATGATGGCTAAAGTCTAGTGGCATACTAAGATTGCTGTTTCCACTGAATTAAGAGACTGAGATACACGCTTTTGTGGCAAAGGCTGCAGCAGAACAGAGACCCATGCTGCACTGTATTCTACCCCAAAAATCAATCAACTGTAAGGCTTCAGAAACTGGTTCCAAAACTTTGGGCCATTTGGCAATCTGATGCAAGGCAGAACTTCCTCAGAGCAACACAGTAACATCCATTTTCAGGCTTTTCAGCAGCCTTTGAAACAAAAGTAGCAGCACAGCAAGGCTAGACTCCAGGACCAGACTTTGAAACAAGCTCAAGGACAGAGATTCAAGTGTTCATCAGCCAAAATCTGAGGTGATATTCTGGAGTTCACAGCCTTTTGAGCACTGAAGACACTGCATTATCTTGGTGCAAATGACACCATAATATTGAGAACATTAAGACTATCCTCAAGAACTGAAAGCAGTGTGCTAAAATATTTACCCTTTGTATTACTCATCTTGTCACATCTCTTCAGGCTCAGAAGAGGAAGACCTAATGGATTCCAAGACTACGTCAAAGGAACAAGAACTGCAAGAATAGCCCATATGACCTCCCTGTAGTTATGTTTTGCTACCAAAACTATTTACTATTCTGGACAGTGGAACAAATGAGGCATAGGAAGTCAAAGAGAAAGAACCCATGAGGAAAAAAGAATGGCAGAGATAGAGATCACAACTCTTCTGCACCCAAGTCTGCAGAAATTTTGCTAGAAGGAAGAGGAAAAGGCTGTGGGGTGGCAGAACAGTCGCAGGCTTTTTTCAACCAGTCATCAGGGTTATTATTACTAACTTCAGAGGAAACAGCACCAGGTTTATATCCCAGAGCCAGCACTGCTTTTGGTTATGCCATTATATGTTTTACCGTAAATCAAACGTCACCAAACCCAAAACAACCCTGAGTGTTGAGTGTGGAGCAACACTGCTAAACCATGTAAGGAAACAGGGGCACAGACAACCTATTGAGGCAGGCTCTGCTTTATGCAAATTCCTGGCAAAAGGCACATGCAAAAATTAGAAAAAAAAAGCAGTATGATCACAACGCTTCTCTTGTCACCGGGATGACATTTACTCCCAACCAGCCTTTACGATGGCACCAGAAAGTTGTTTTCCTCTAGGGTGAGAAGAAAACATCTAATTAACCAGTCTTAAAACTCCAGTTGTCAGGAATTAAACCATGCTTTACAGTGGGCAGACAAAATTGCTCTT
The DNA here is from genome assembly GCF_027791375.1 of Indicator indicator. Taxonomy (NCBI): domain Eukaryota; kingdom Metazoa; phylum Chordata; class Aves; order Piciformes; family Indicatoridae; genus Indicator; species Indicator indicator. The sequence goes on from NC_072035.1 coordinate 14,014,391, forward strand.
TGGAGGAGCTTGAACAAGACTGGACAAGAGAGGGGTCCTAAAAAAACAGCAGAAGTGGAAGATACTAAAAGAGCAATAACAGGAGCACTGCTTAGTTAAACTGTCCTCTTTTTTCCTTAACAGAAAGTTTTGCTGAACCTGATTCAATGTTTGCTGAAGCTGAATTTTCATCAGACTTCACATACTCCATGCTTAGTCCTTTCTTGAGCTTTGACACCTGAAAGATTAATGTTTTGGGGGTTGTAAAAAATGAATAGGTATATCATAACCCAACTAAGCTAACAGATGATTTTTCTACTAGTATGAGTGTCAGCCTTGATTTTTCTCCTGCCTTAACTGAAACCTCCACAGATACAAAAGGCCACAACCAGCATAAATCTTCTGCATAAACCCAGGCTTAGGAAGGGCTTTTGAACAGAACCACTTGTAACTGTGTCACTCCCTAAGAAAGACAGATTCTTGAAGATCCAAGACAAGATAGCCACAAACCTCTAAGCAGTATCTAAGACTATCATAAAAGTTTGTGGGCCACACCCAAGCCAGAGTTCTGATCTCTTTTCAGACTGACTCCAGTCTTTTAACCTCTCAGTTATCTTCAGATCAGAAGCAAATGGCTGAGGCACTAAACAGTGCTTAAACTCCCACCTAGAGCTGGTGGGTTAAATCACCACTCCACAGCATTGCCCCATATCTTTAACTAAACTACAGGAGGGAAGGGTATCTGGAGATACCCTTCCTGGGATAACTGCTCACATATTTGCCTAGGCATAAACCAGCTGGCTGTATCCTTGGCTATCTTAAAGGCATCTTCCAGGCATAGCTATACTAAAAACGGTAAGAAAATTTTTCTAGATGCTGTTAAAGGGAAACACAATAGCCTAAAGAAGAGGGGAAACTATTAGAAGACCTGGAGCATCAACTACCCTCCCAACATGGCCTAGTTTTATCAAATTTCTTTTCTACTACTTTGGTCATTCATTTATGCAAATTCAGCACAGGACTTCAACTCTTCTAAAACTTTGGCTACCAATTTCAGGAAGCTGGAATGGATCAGTTATAACGGTCCTGTTTCTTTATATTCTCTGAAGAAATCCATTATTAGATAGTAGGCTAGATGGGCCTTAGGACTAACCCAGTTTGGGAAATGCTTATGAAGCCCAAATCCCATAGATGTACGAGTGAGTATTAGATCCTGGAGGCCTGCAGGCCTTCCATGCAATGGCTGCCTCTACACTTCATTGTCAAAACCACTCAGAATTCGACACACAACAGGGAGAAACACAGTTCATGCACTGCCAGCCACCTCTGCACTCTTACCTCAGGTCACCCCATTTCTGAGCAACACCAAGCCAGCAAAGCAACGCCATTCTGGCCAATACAAGTCAGCCCATCTTGTATTTTCTCTTCTGTTCATCACTTTTTTTTATTTCACAGCTACATATCTAACAAGCTACTCCATTGACAGGTCATGAGCAGGGTGCTGCTTTGCAAGGTTAAGGATCACACCATAGCACTGCTGGAGCAGTTACTGATGTAGTGCTGACTGGGTTTCCTAAAGTATTTCCTGTAAAGGAAACTGACATTATCTGCTGACTCTGAACCAGCAACGCCTGTCTACTGGACCAACTGTGACACACAAAGTTATATGAAGCCAAAGGTGCTGTTATTTGAGCACTAAAGTTGCACAGCAAATGGGTTATAAAGATAATGAGGAAGCACTAAGGTGACATTTATGTGGCTGTCATGTGGACTTACCCAGTAGGTCACTGTCACTGAGCAATCAGCTAATGGGGCATTTCTAGTTACTGAAGCTTGTCAGAACTCAGTAGTCAGATCTGTTCAGAATACCTGAGAACAGAGATTATCTGGAGTCTAGAGAGGAATATGAAAGTAGAAGCACAAGTTAGTAAAGCAATTCCTATGACAAAGGGAAGGGCAATTTATCTCTGAGTTGAGCATTTCTTTTCCTTTGAATCATCTGTAATCGCCATCTTTGACAGCACAGTCATTTAGTAATATTCCCGGGATGAAGAAATGCTCTGGGCAATAAACCGGGATCTAGCCCACACTGAGCTAGAGCCAAAGTTTCCCAGATTTCAAAAGAAGGTTTTGCATTTCATGCCAACATGGCCCCACAGTTGGTATATCTCTCACCTCACTACTGCTAGAAGATTCTTCCTTCATTCTCTTCTAAGGACAATTCCTTCTTTCTTTCTACCTTCTTAGTAAACTTAGTAAACTCTGAGCATAGATCAGTTGATGATATTAAGGGACAGTCCCTGAAAATTAGCATTACAAATTTAAGCTGTCCCAATATGCTGAGTTCCATGTTTTTCATGCCTCTGTCTTACAGACACTTGACTAACTAAAACACTGTTCTAACAGCTAGATTTGCAAAGACATCCTCAGTCTTCAAGTTGAATTCCCTCTCTTTTCACACATCTGGTAACACAGGTTATGGTCTTTGTAGAATATCAGGGGTTGGAAGGAAGGGGCCTCTAGAGATTGAGTCCAACCCCCCTGCCAAAGCAGGATCACTTAGGGCAGGTCACACAGGAACACATACAGACAGGTCTTCAAAGTCTCCAAGAGAAGGAGACTCAGCAGCCTCTCTAGGCAGCCTGCTCCAGGGCTCCAGCACTCTGTCATTTCCAGATGAGTGTTGGTCTATTGAGCAAGATGATGAATTTCTACAGAGACTCTTAAAAGTAGGACATAGATGGATGCTCCCAAATCACTTGGATAGCATCATGTGAAAGACTTTGGGGAGGACACATAGACTGTGAGAAGGAAAACTACAACACGAGCTGAACAACTCTTGACTTGCTTTGGGTTTTGACAGGGAAAATAGAAAAGGGAGAGATATCAAGTAAACAAAAGGTGAAAGTTTACCTCCCCACCATAAAGAAGGGCAGGCGACAGTGAGGGCTGGCAATCGACGTGCACATTGTATGCTGTTTACTCATCCCTGCATGCAGATGAGGAGCCATCTGACTTCAGCACACAGCTGCCCTCCCGCTAGCAGCACGGTGCCTGCCTTGCTCCAGCACGGCCACTGAAACAAGCCGATACAGACTCGACGGCGCCAGCAAACCTGCAATAACTTGTTTGCTGCCACAGTGCCCATCCCATCACCTATCTCCATTCACACTCCTCCTTATTGCTCACCTGATAACGAGAGAGCTGACCATAAATGCTGGGCTGTGCTGCAGAGTGGCAGAGCAGCGGATAAGGAATATCTATCCCTTCTCTCAGCACAACTGTGTAAAAGTTTGTTCATGGTTTTATGAGGCACAGAGCAAACCAGCTGCTTTCACTAAGAGTTGAGGTGTTAACTGCTGAGGTATTGTGAGGTGGCTCCTGCCAGCCCACTGTGTCTCTCTGGACAGGTCAACACACAGGCTTCTGTGTTGAGCTTGAACAGGTGTTAGGAAGGAAACTATTTCATGGTAGAAGCTGGTACTAAGGTAGGGACCTCTTGAAGTTTTAAAGGGCTGGAAAATTTTGCTTTCGATTCAGGGATCAAACAGAACATACATGCCTGGGAAGTGAAGGCTTTCCCTACCAAGTCCCTAGCTCTCCCCCTCTGACTGGTGTTGCAGGCCTGCTTCTAAAACTCCAAGAGAAATTCATCTGACTCCAAATCTACAGCATCTTCTTCCAAGTCTTCAAGCCATAAGAGTGGATTCTGTGATGCCGTTGCAAGTCTTGTAATGCTCAAACGGAGTTTTCTGACTCATTTTGTATAAAGGCCACAGAACAGCTGTCAAGTAATAAAATGTCTCTGGTGCAGGAGTCAGGCTTTAATCAGCTGAGAAAGCTGCAATTCTGAGCACAGGCCCTTATTAGTGGCCTTTGAGCAGTGCCTGAACAGACACACACAGAAAGGTATTTCTCATCTTTACTGGACACTTAGCCCTGTCATCTGGAGAAGGCAGGTGTTGCAAACTCCATTAAGAAAAGCCAAAAGGAGGATTTTCACCTCATTTTGTCTGCACATAAAGCTTATTTGAAGGAACAGGCTAATCCTTGGCCTCTGCTAAGTCTGGCTACAAAACTGAAGGGATGGTGAGTTTCTGACAGCAATGGCCAGGCCCCAGGCTAAGATCTGAGAGACACCTCACCAAGGCTACCAAACACCTCAGTCAGCAGAACGTTATAGATGGAGGAACCACGTTGGCTAATGCAGGTTTCCAGCTGTGCAAACAAACTCCTAGAAGCCTGCACTACAAATCCCAAACTAGTTGGGGAAATGTAGCAAAGAGCTATTATCCCAGCAATTCATCAAGCCCCTTTGCTTTGCAAAGCACCTGGGACATGAAGCCATACTGAGTCACTGCTCCACACATCCGGCCCCACTACCGCTGGATTTAGCACTGACATGGGATGGGACAAACTAGCACCTGAATGTCTGGATAAAAGGGCTTTAGGGTATCTTGGTTTTCTCCCTCTGATTTAAAGAAGCTGTATATCACATAAGATACTGGAGCCTTCAGTCATAGCCTGCAGGTGACTTTGAGATTACTTTTTGCTATCTCCAAACCAGATATAATCTTTCCATCCAGGACAAACTGGATTACAGGAACTTCAGACTGTGAAGAATGGTGAAGGAACAGAGGTTGTGGAAGGAGAGGACTGCAAGATGGTGAAAGGTGAAGAAAAGCTGGAATTTCTGGGCACTGCAAGGGTGGGAGATCTGCTGGCAAGATGGTGCAAAGGGGACTCTG